>NW_027361754.1:25163750-25817500 GCF_039654945.1 Dendrobates tinctorius | reverse complement strand
CGTTGTATATATCAGCTGATATTAAAAATTAACTGAAGTTGCTCAAAGTCCAATGGGGAGTGGGTTAGCGTAGGGCAGTAAAAAGGGAAGATTTATATATATAATGGACCATGACGATACATGGGAATCCCAAATAGACGGGAAACAAAAGACAAAACCTAGAAGGCCAATATCCTCAAAAAGGGGGTCACATTATTCAATTATGGCTCATAAGAAACAGGCAAATGACAATTGGTCATTCAGCCCCCTCGGCTCCAGGGACTCCATCCTGAATATCCACTCACATTCTCTCCTGAGAATGTTCTTATCCACATTCCCTCCTCTGGGGTTCACATTCACAACTTCTATAATACAGAATTTGATTTCACCGGGGTCGCCTTTGTGACACATCCACATGTGCTTAGCAAGTGGGGTCTCTCTTTGATTTCTAATATCCCCCATATGTTCCCCTACTCTCCTTCTGAATTCTCTCCTAGTCTTCCCTATGTAGTTTTTAGGGCACGAGCAGGTGGCCATATAAACAACCCCTGTGGTCTTGCAGTTCGAGAAGTCTCGTTGATAAAACGTCTTGCCAGTGCTTGCACTACAAAAGGACTTCCCCGGTCTCATATATTTACAGAAACTGCAATCCCCACACTTAAAAAAACCACAGGGTCTCCTATCCAGCCACGTGCCACCAACCGCTGGCCTCCTGTATTGACTATGGACCAACATGTCTCTGATGGATTTACCCTTTCTGAACGTAATGTTGGGGCGCTTACCAATCACATCCTCCTTTTAAGTGTGGGGATTGCAGTTTCTGTAAATATATGAGACCGGGGAAGTCCTTTTGTAGTGCAAGCACTGGCAAGACGTTTTATCAACGAGACTTCTCGAACTGCAAGACCACAGGGGTTGTTTATATGGCCACCTGCTCGTGCCCTAAAAACTACATAGGGAAGACTAGGAGAGAATTCAGAAGGAGAGTAGGGGAACATATGGGGGATATTAGAAATCAAAGAGAGACCCCACTTGCTAAGCACATGTGGATGTGTCACAAAGGCGACCCCGGTGAAATCAAATTCTGTATTATAGAAGTTGTGAATGTGAACCCCAGAGGAGGGAATGTGGATAAGAACATTCTCATGAGAGAATGTGAGTGGATATTCAGGATGGAGTCCCTGGAGCCGAGGGGGCTGAATGACCAATTGTCGTTTGCCTGTTTCTTATGAGTCATAATTGAATAATGTGACCCCTTTTTGAGGATATTGGCCTTCTAGGTTTTGTCTTTTGCTTCCCGTCTATTTGGGATTCCCATGTATCGTCATGGTCCATTATATATATAAATCTTCCCTTTTTACTGCCCTATGCTAACCCACTCCCCATTGGACTTTGAGCAACTTCAGTTAATTTTTAATATCAGCTGATATATACAACGTCTCCTAATTATATGTATTTGACAATGAAGACGCACCTTGACGCTTGTTCACACTATTCAGCGTTAGATGCGATTTATTCGTAGGTATATCTGAATTATTAGTGCACAGTGTGTATACATGGTGTGCTAAGACGCAACTGCTTTGTTACTGAAGTGTGCAATTTGGCCACTAAATATAACATATGTATATAATGGTCGCTTTTCTGAACTATACACCTGATGGTGTACCATTTGAAGCGCATGTTTTCATGATGGGGGAGTGGAATATTATCTATGGATCGCATGTGCGGGCGCTGCACGTCAGACTTGGCAGTTTGTCTCAGCCGCAGCGATTGGAGAGAGCTGTGAGACTGCCTGTTTGAAGACACCTGATTAGTTTTCCAGGAGTGACGCTGCATACACGTCAGACCTGGTAATGTGTCTCAGCTCCAGTGATTGGTGAGTGCTGTGATGTTTGAAGATACCCGATTGGTTACCCAATAGTGACGTTGCATGCTAGTCCTGACAGCCAATCGGAGCACCCGGGTTTGGATAGTGCTGTTTGGTAATGTAGTAGGGACACCGCAATAGGCGCCTAGCGTTGTGGGTATGCCATGCCACGTGAGTGGGCGGAGCATATGCGGTCTCAGCGGTGGGTTTAAAAAGAGGAACTGGGATGAGTATCGGTTGGCTTATGCACCGTTATGGGACACAAGACATTGCACTATCGGGCCTCCTGATGAGCCTACTCAGGCGAAACGCGTTGAGGCGTTAACCATTTGATGGCTGGTGGCGATAAACACAGATGAGTATCGCTGTGGCAGTTCTGTGTTTACTTTGCTGTTTCTAATGGGATGCTAATGGATTTAATAATGGGACACTATCCTCTATCCTGTGTTACACTGGTTAAATTGCCAGCTTTGGATATATTTTTCTCTTTGTATTAAGAGATTTTATACCTGTAAGATTGTGGTAACACTGAATTTATCTAAAGTGTTCGGTTTTTGACTCCCATTAATCTGTATATGGTGCCTCACTGTTGATATTGGATGTGGGGCATTATAATGCAAATGAGTATTTAATTATATCACCTGATGCCATGTGTGTTCTATTTTTAACCTCTTTCTTTGGGACACAGGGCCCTCTTTAGAGCAGATTGGTCTCAGTCTAGTAATAGAGGTCCCCTTTATTATCGGGTAGAGGTGACCACTAGTGGCTGTAGGGTATATTAGGGCCCCTAGGGATAGTCATCGTTGAGCGGGGGCGCCACAACGTTCCCCCCTAGGGTGCCAACCTCCGCGGACAGGTAGACTCAAGCTCAGGATTACATCAGGGATTCCTAGGTGTCACCTTAGAGTGGTCTCTGTTTGAACACTTTTTTCAATTTATGTTTATTCTTTGTCACTTTTTTCTTTGGTGTGTTTACCACACTTGTGGTTTTTAACTAATAAAGTATCATTTTTAGGGGACATATATATGAGATTACATTAGACCCTTTCTATAATTGTATGAGAGATTGCTGTTCACATTACTGTATATTCCTGTGTGCGTGCGGCGCAGTGCAGTTTAAGTTCTCCCTGTCTGTCATAATTTGTGTGGGGGCTTTGGTGGTGTGTCTCCTCACTGGGTGGAGGGTGGAGGGTTAAGTGCAGGGCTGAGCAGGAGATAAGGAAAGGTTGGAGGCTCAGGCATTTGCACCATCAGCAAAAACCCTGGGTTGAGGGTCAGACAGGGTTTCCCCTAGTTAAAGGGACATCACAGGTGCCCCGGGTATTTCAGCCTTAGTTGAACTAAGCCCCGCGTGACATTATAATCGGCCCACATTTTTCAGGACTCCATGGATCCATTAGATTCCATAACCCGCCAGTTGGCGGCGCTGTCCTTACAGGTCTCCGAGTTGAAAGGGGCAGTTCAGCAGCAGGGCCTGGTAGTAGCGAAGGTGCAAACGGCATCTGCAGGTATCGGTGCAGAGCCGAAGTTTCCGCTGCCAGAACGATTTTCAGGGGATCGCAGCAAATTTGTTGTATTTCGGGAGGCCTGCAAGTTATACTTCCGCATGCGCCCTACCTCCTCAGGCAATGAGGCCCAGCGGGTAGGGCTGGTGTTGTCATTACTGAGTGGTGACCCCCAAGCATGGGCATTTTCTTTACCAGCTGACTCTGCTACATTTCATTCTGTTGATAATGTTTTTTCTGCCCTCGGGCTCATTTACGATGATCCTGACTGACTGGCTCTAGCGGAATCTAAAATCCGCGCCCTCCGCCAGGGGGAGCGCTTGGCAGAGGACTATTGTTCGGAATTTCGCCGTTGGGCCGTAGACACACAGTGGAATGACCCAGCACTGCGGAGCCAGTTTATTCATGGGGTATCAGGGAAGGTTAAACAAGCCCTCCTGATGTATGAGACTCCGGCATCATTGGAGTCTGCCATGAGTTTGGTGATACGTATTGATCGCTGTTTTCATCAGGGGGCACAGGAGACGCTACCTCTGGGGGAAAGCAGAGGTGCAAGTGTGGTTGAAGTAGATGAGTCCCCTGAACCTATGCAGATTGCTGGCGTGGCACAGGTTAAGCGTCGCGCTCCGGGATTCCGGAAGCCCGGAGCATGTTTCTACTGTGGTAAAAGAAGTCATTATGTTAACGTTTGCCCGGTGCTACCTAAGAGGGTCGCACCGGCGGAAAACTGTTAAGCTCAGAGGGTATGGAGGAGACCCAACTGAGCGTATGCATATCCTCCATGATGGTATCTCAATGTATGCTTCCTGCCAAGGTTATTATCGCGGGCAGAGAGCTACCAATATCAGTGTTTGTGGATAGCGGTTCCGCCACCAATCTCATAGATGAGGAGTTTGCACACACCGCCGGGTTTAAGATCGAAAGACTTCCTCACCCCATACAGGTGGTTACCATTAATGCTGTTCCCCTCCCTCAAGGGGAGATTACGGAGTTTGTGGCAGAGGTGAAACTCCACATTGGGGTCCTACATTCTGAGTCGGTTACATGTAGGGTCCTCCGTAATCTCCCAGCACAAATGGTCCTGGGTTTTCCATGGTTGTCCAGGCACAACCCGGTAATTGATTGGAAAACTCAGGACATAGTACAATGGAGTGATTTCTGCCAAGACAATTGCTTGGCCACATGTGTGTCCGCCGTGACGCCCAGCCTGCCTGAGGCTTTGCAGGATTTTGCGGATGTTTTCTCTGAGAAGGGTTGCTCAGAACTGCCTCCACATAGAGCCTATGACGATCAGGTTAAAACCTGGGGCCAAATTACCTAAGGCCAGGATGTTTAATATTTCTGGTCCTGAGAGACAAGCTCTGAAAGACTACATCGCGGAGAGTCTGAGCAAAGGACACATCCGGCCTTCGTCCTCGCCTGTAGCCGCGGGGTTTTTCTTCATTAAGAAGAAAGATGGGGGGTTACGCCCGTGTCTGGATTTCCGAGAGTTAAACCAGATTACTATCCGTGATCCCTACCCAATGCCGTTGATCCCGGATTTGTTCAACCAGGTAGCGGGGGCGAAATGGTTTTCCAAGCTGGACCTCAGGGGGGCATATAACCTCATAAGGGTCCGTCAGGGGGATGAGTGGAAGACGGCGTTTAACACTCCTGAGGGTCATTTTGAGAGTCTGGTTATGCCGTTTGGGTTGACCACCTTGCCTGCCGTTTTTCAACATTTTATTAATGATGTATTTGCTCATGTCCTGGGGAGATTTGTGATTGTATACCTGGATGATATCCTCATTTATTCTAGCGATCGGGACACTCATTTGGAGCATGTCAGGCAGGTGTTACAGTTGCTCCGGGAGAACCAGCTCTATGCTAAGCTGGAAAAATGTTTATTTTTTGTCCAGGAGTTGCCCTTTTTGGGATATATTGTGTCCGCAGCCGGGTTTAAAATGGACACCGCTAAGGTGCAAGCGGTGCTGCAATGGGAGAGGCCGTAGAGTCTGAAAGCACTCCAGCGGTTCCTTGGGTTTGCGAATTATTATAGGAAATTTATAAAGCACTTTTCGACTATCGCCAAACCGCTCACGGACATGTCAAAAAAAGGTGCCGATCTGGCGAGCTAGCCTGAGGTGGCTATACGTGCATTTGAGCGTCTGAAGAATAGTTTTGCTTCAGCCCCCATTCTGGTGCAACCAGACGTGTCTAAACCTTTTGTGGTGGAGGTTGATGCGTCGGAGGTGGGAGTGGGGGCAGTACTGTCACAAGGCTCGTCCTTGAGCGAGATGCATCCATGCGCCTACTTCTCCAAGAAGCTGTCGCCGGCCGAACTTAATAATGATATCGGCAACCGAGAGTTGTTGGCCATCAAATTGGCTTTTGAGGAATGGCGACACTTCTTGGAGGGGGCGGCTCACCAGGTCACAGTCATCACCGACCATAAGAATCTGCTCTATCTGGAGTTGGCCAAGCGTCTGTCTCCTAGGCAGGCCCGCTGGGCATTGTTTTTTACTCGTTTCAATTTTCTGGTGACTTACCGTCCCGGGGCTAAAAACACCAAGGCGGATGCTTTGTCTAGGTGTTTTCCGGGGGGAGAACCTCGGGAAGAGCCGGTACCCATCCTCCAGGAAGGGGTAGTGGTCTCGGCTCTCACGACTGAGGTAGAGGTGGAGATTGCCAAGTCCCAAGAGGAGTTACGGCCAGGACTTCCTGCAAAACAAATCATTTGTACCCCTACATCTTCGGCTTAAGGTGTTGAAGGAACACCATGACTCGGCACTGGCTGGTCATCCAGGGGTGAAGGGCACCTTAGAGCTGGTATCGCGTCGTTTCTGGTGGCCCAGAATCCGGCAGGACGTGGTCTCGTACGTGGTAGCTTGCATCATGTGCGCTAGGGCTGTCACCCCGAACCCGTCCTGCTGGCACACTACAGCCTCTGGGGGTACCCAATAGGCCATGGACAGAAATCTCCATGGATTTCATCACTGACTTGCCAGCCTCGGCGGGGAACACGATCATCCTGGTGGTGGTTGCCCGTTTTTCAAAGATGGCGCATTTTGTGGCGTTGTCTTCGTTGCCCAATGCAAAGACGTTGGCTCAGGTATTTGTGAAGGAGGTGGTCAGACTCCACGGAGTTCCGTCGGACATAGTATCTGATAGGGGTACACAATTTGTGGCGAGGTTTTGGAAAGCTTTTTGCTCACGCTTGGGGATCAAGTTGTCACATTCATCGGCGTTTCATCCACAGTCTAATGGACAAACTGAGCGCATGAACCAAAATTTAGAACAGTATTTACGATGCTTTGTGTCCGACAACCAGGAGGAGTGGTCTACTTTCCTTCCTCTGGCCGAATTCGCATTAAATAATCACCGCCAAGAGTCATCGAGAGAGTCCCCATTCTTTTGTGTGTACGGTCAACATCCTCAGTTTTGTACCTAACGTCAGGGTGACTCGGGGGGTGTCCCGGAGGAGGATCAGCTAGGAGCCCAATTGTCATCGGTATGGAGGAGGGTGAAACAGCGTTTGTTGAGCATGAGTGCTAGGTACAATCAGGTGGCTGACAGTAGACGTGTGCCAGGTCCGGACCTGTGTGTGGGTGAATGGGTGTTGTTAGCTACGAAGAACATAAAACTCAAAATTCCATCTTTAAAACTGGGTCCAAGGTTTATTGGGCCTTTTAAGATTTCTGCCATCATTAACCCAGTGGCTTATCGGTTGGAACTTCCTGCGGTGTACAAGCTACACAACGTGTTTCACAGGGCTTTATTGAAAAAGGTGGTAGGCTTGGTGGACACGACGCCGATGCCACCTCCAGTCATGGTGGATGGCGATTTAGAGTTTGAGGTCGCCAAGGTAGTGGACTCTCGAGTAGTACGCCGTACTCTTCAGTATTTGGTGCACTGGCGGGGGTATGGTCCGGAGGAGAGGTCTTGGGTTCCAGCCTCAGACATACATGCGAATCGGCTGGTCAGTTCCTTTCACCATCGTCATCTGGACAAGCCGGGTCCTATGGGTCTTGAGGGTCCGGGGGTCCCTCGTAGAAGACGGGGTAATGTCATGTCGGACGCTGTTCACACCACAGCGTCCGGCAGGCAGAGGTAGTTCCACCTCCATCCACTATAGCCTCAGTGGCGCCGGCTTGATCTTCAGGTTCTCAGGGGTTAATCTTGCTGGAGACCAGGTTGGATGTTTAGTCACGCCCACGGTCTTTAAATAGTCATGCTGGCCTTTGGGCGTCGCCGATTATAGCTTGTGTTTAGTACCAAGTGGTTCCGGTCTGGAGTGGAGGTGTTGAAAAGAGAGAGATTCGTATCTGGTGGCGTATGATCCGTTGTTATCCTTTCTCCTTCCCATATTTGTGTTTAGTTGTGCCCTGTTCACATTACTGTATATTCCTGTGTGCGTGCGGCGCAGTGCAGTTTAAGTTCTCCCTGTCTGTCATAATTTGTGTGGGGGCTTTGGTGGTGTGTCTCCTCACTGGGTGGAGGGTGGAGGGTTAAGTGCAGGGCTGAGCAGGAGATAAGGAAAGGTTGGAGGCTCAGGCATTTGCACCATCAGCAAAAACCCTGGGTTGAGGGTCAGACAGGGTTTCCCCTAGTTAAAGGGACATCACAGGGGCCCCGGGTATTTCAGCCTTAGTTGAACTAAGCCCCGCGTGACAAGTATTTGGCTATCTGTGCCAGTCCTATAAAGGAAAAACAGAGTAGTGAGGAGTATGTATGCAGAATTAGGCTATTTTCACTTTTGTGCTTTTGAGCGCAGCGACGGCCTGTGCATGGCCGCCGCTAAGCCCCGCCCCTGCCATGCCTCCGCCGGTAGCTGCATGCGTCCTGCGTCCCCTATCTTTATCACTGGGGGCGCAGGCCGTGCGCATTATCCGTTTGGCGGCACATGCGTCATTTTCACGGTGCGCTGAGCGCAACCAAACTGCAGCAGTGATAAAGATAGGGGACGCAGGACGCATGCAGTGTCATGCGCCGGTAGGCGGAGCCACCGGCGGAGGCGTGGCAGGGGGCGGGGCGTAGCGGCAGCCGTGCGCAGGCCGTCGCTGCGCTCAAAAGCGCAAATGTGAAACTAGCCTTACGGGTCCTATTCTCAGGATCGGTGGGGTCCAGACTGATCTACAAGTTATCATCACTGCTGTTTAATTGTTAGACATAACCCTTTACCAGAGCATTGGTCATCCTACAAAAGTGCTCTAAATAATTGCATGACTCTACAACTAAAAAAAAGGCACGAGCTTGATTAGCCAACTAAAAACTCTAGAGACTTCCCTAAAAACCATAGAGGGAGGAGAATAAGTCACTGCCAGGCCTCATGGGAACACAAGATTGAGCAATTAATGCTACTTTTCTCCACCATTTTTGCGGGACTCTCCAAAATTTGTCTCCGGCATTTCAATTTTTCTGAGAACCCTTTTCTTTTTATATCTATTATCATATTCGGAAAACTCCAGTTTGTACTCCATAGCCTTTCTTTCCGTGTTATGACCGATGAAGAACTGCGTGCAGAAGACCAACCTTCCACGTTTGATGCTTACACTACATGGAAAACTCGGCGGCACGCAGCAGACGTCACAATGTTACTTATTACTTTACAATGATTCCTAGGGACCACTACTTGTAGGACATGCAACGAGATGTTGTATACACTTGTACAGGGTGATAAAAGAGTTAGGAAAACAGATGAATAAAAGCAACATCAGCAAAAACGCCGATGTCAGCTATTAAGCTCTTGAGAGATATTTGGACGCAGCGGCAAAGAAATCTGTTCATGGCTGCTTGACAGTTCATTAACTATATTCTGGCGCCATGCTCCCTGATTCAGCTAAGTCTCAGGTAAATACTGACAAGATATGCTTTTCAGGAAGACAGGAGATGATTGGTTGGGAGCAGTCGCCACAAGTGAATTACTACGGTGTATAAAAAATAGCAATTTAGATAAACAGAGATGTTTTGCCTTAGATGCATTTATGCAACATCTTCACATATCACCTACAGTATAAACTGTATAATAGCTGTACAGTTGTCACGCCGGCGAAACCATTACCGGCGTCGGCGCCGCCATTCCCTCCTCAAATCCTTGCTTACCGCTCTAGCCGCCGCGCTCCACCTCCAGCCTCCCGTCCTGCAGCCCGGGGGATTCAGCACGTGGGGTCCTCTTCCTGTCCTGCTCCTGCTTCAGGTATGCGCCTTAGGCCACGGGCGCGCGCCCTTCCCTGCTCTTAACCCCTTCTGTACCACCCCTGTGCAGCGAGCACCAATCTAGCTCCTGTACAGGGTATATCAGGCGGCTTCTCCCTCATGGAGGCGCCTGATTATCGTGTGCCTTTCATTACGGTACTCTGGCCCCGTCTGGTCACATCTGTCTCCAGTCGCTCCTGACTCCGGTCACCTCTGACTCCAGTCACTCCTGACTCCTGTCGCTCCTGACTCCGGTCACCTCCTGACTCCTGTCGCTCCTGACTCCGGTCACCTCCTGACTCTGGTCACCTCCTTTCTCCGGTCACCTCTGACTCCTGTCACTCCTGACTCCAGTCACTCCTGACTCCTGTCGCTCCTGACTCTGGTCACCTCTTGACTCCAGTCGCTCCTGACTCCGGTCACTCCTGACTCCGGTCACTCCTGACTCCTGTCACTCCTGACTCCGGTCACTCCTGACTCCGGTCACTCCTGACTCCAGTCACTCCTGACCCTCTGCCTTGCCTGTCTGTTCCGTTCTTGAGCCGCCCCTCTTGGTACCAGCTGTCACGGTATTCGACTCCTTCGGGCCTTCTCCTAATGGTCCCTATATAGGGGTTGGCACCACCTGGCCAGCTCGCCCCAGGGATCCCGATACCGTGACCCAGACGGTCCACTCTTGCTACCCATAACAGTATAATCAGGCCATGGACCCCGCTGGTGTTTCGGCGACCACCCAAAAGGAACTACTCTTTTTGCGGGAGAACCAGACCCGGATTATGACTTGTATGAAGTCCATGGACACTCGGTTATCTGCCATTCAAACCTCCGATCCAGGGAGCGCCCCTCTGCTGGCGGGACTCCAGCAGGAGCTCACGCAGCTGTGTGATACTCAGTCCCATATCCATAATTACATGGCGTCTGTTGATGACCGCTTGCAGTCTCTGCAGTTGTCCGCAGCGGCCTCTACCCCGTCCCACGACCCTGCACCTCACCCTCCGCCACGTTTGGGGAAGCCTCCTAGGTATGGCGGGGATCCAAAATTATGCCGGGGTTTCTTATCCAGTGCCGCCTGCATTTTGAGCTGCTGCCCCAGAAATACCCGGCTGATAGGGCTAAGGTGGCATTTATTGTGTGTCATCTCGAGGGGGAGGCCTTGGCATGGGTGAACCCCCTGTGGGAGCGGGATGATCCGGTGGTATTCCGCCTACACGACTTCTTGGACACTTTGCGCTGGGTCTTTGATGAGCCCGGGCGTTTGGCCTCCACCACGGAGTCCCTTTTCAACCTCCAACAGGGAACTCTTACCGTGGGACAGTACGCTATCCGCTTCCGGTCCCTGGCCTCAGAGCTGGGGTGGAATAATGAGGCGTTGGTAGGGGCCTTTTGGAGGGGGCTTTTAGGGAAGATCAAGGACGAGCTTGCTGGTCAGGACACCCCCACCTCTCTAGAGGACCTTATATCCCTGGCTACTCGTATTGACTTGCAGTTCCAGGAACGCTCCCGCGAGACTGTCAGGGAGAGAGGCCCATCTAGGTTCAACCCTGCCCCCAGCCCTCGCTCGTTCAAACCGGCCAGTACTTCTGCCCCAGAGCCCATGCAGGTGGATCGTGTTAAGTTATCGGAGCTGCGGTGCAGGGAGAGGTTAGAGCAAGGGTTATGCCTCTATTGTGGTGGAACCAACTACTTCCTGCGTTTCTGTCCTGAGAGGCCGGGAAACTCCTCCGCCTAGGCCAGGTAAGAGAGGCCTTCCTAGGTGACTCTGTTCCCTCTCTACCCCTTACTATCTCAGCTTTAATTCTCGTAGGTCAGAGCGTAGATCTGTGGAGGCGTATGTGGACTCGGGTGCAGCAGGCAACTTCATTCGGATGGAAGAGGTGGACAAGTTTCGAATTCCTGTCATCACCCTTGAAGAACTACGTGTGATCACCTCGGTGAATGGCAAGCCATTACCTGTTCCCGTCACCATGGTCACTCTCGAGCTGGAAATGCAGATCGGAGCTCTCCACCGGGAGAGAATTGCTTTTATGTTTTGCCTAATTTGTCTCACACTCTGCTCCTTGGCCTGCCCTGGCTCAGGTCGCACGAGTCAGTCCTTGCTTGGCGCTCCGGGGAAGTCCTTTGCTGGGGTCATTCTTGCCAACAACGTTGTCTGCTGCCTGTTACCCGTTCCAGTCTGCACCAAGTGCCCACGGATCTTTCGGGGCTTCCCGTGGCCTACCATTCGTTTGCGGATGTCTTCAACAAGAAGGAAGCTGAGACCCTTCCTCCGCATTGGGCCTACGATTGCCCAATCAAGCTAGTTCCTGGAGCTACTCCTCCCAGGGGAAGAATATACTCATTGTCGCCTGCAGAGACCTCAGCCATGACGGAGTACATCCAGGAAAATTTGGCCAAGGGCTTTATCCGAAAGTCGTCTTCTCCAGCAGGAGCCGGGTTTTTCTTTGTTCATAAGAAGGATGGGTTCCTTCGACCTTGCATTGACTACCGAGGCTTAAATAACATCACGGTCAAGAATAGGTATCCTTTACCACTTTTCCCCGAACTGTTTGACCGCCTGCGTGGTACCCGGATCATTACCAAACTGGATCTACGGGGGGCCTACAATTTGGTCCGAATACGTTCCGGAGATGAGTGGAAGACCGCCTTTCACACGCGAGATGGCCATTATGAATATTTGGTCATGCCCTTTGGTCTTTGTAACGCCCCAGCGGTCTTCCAAGAATTTGTTAACGCCGTCTTCCAGGACCTTCTCTACTGGTGCCTAGTGGTGTACTTAGATGACATCCTCATCTTTTCACCAGACCTTTCCTCTCACAGGAGGAGTGTTCGCCTGGTCTTGCAATGTCTGCGGGAGAATCAACTTTATGCCAAGTTGGAAAAATGCCTGTTCGAGCAGACCTCGCTACCCTTCTTGGGGTATATCATCACAGACTCGGGGTTGCGAATGGACCCAGACAAATTGTCTGCGGTACTCAAATGGCCACGACCTGTCAGAGTGAAGGCCATGCAACGATTCTTGGGCTTCGCGAATTACTATAGGCAATTCGTCACGCACTTCTCTGCTTTAACCAAGCCTATTGTTGCCCTTACTCGGAAGGGAGCAAGGCCAAACATCTGGTCCTCGGAAGCTGAAGACGCATTCCTTGCCTTGAAGCAGGCCTTTGCCACGGCTTCCGTTTTGCATCGGCCAGAGGTCGGCAAGCCCTTCGTCTTGGAGGTAGACGCATCTTCTACTGGGGCTGGGGCGATTCTTTCCCAAGAGGCGTCCACTGGGTGCTTGGCTCCGTGCAGGTTCTTCTCCAGTCCTGGTGGTCGTCGATCGGTTTTTGTGACGACTCCTGGAGTGGACCCTCTGGGTCGTGGCACCAACCATCCCAGGGCGAGCTGGCCTAGTGAGGACCACCCCCCATACACGGAGTGTCAGGAGCAAGCCCCAGGGGATAAGGTACCATGACTGCTGGCACCAGGCGGCCGGCTCACAGGAGACATGTGTTAGTGTGTCTGCAGGGAGGTGCAGGGTGTACTCGGGAATACAGGGTGTGTACACGGGAGTGCGCTAGATACAAGATAGTGCAAGACGGGTACACAAGAGCATGTATGGCGTGCAGCAACTAGTACGTCTGGGGGTGAGCAAAACAGGATGCGTGCAAGGAGCACGTCAGAGTACTGTGTGGGGTAGCAGGTGTGCCAGGAAGTGAAACAGAGTACAGGGACAGAGTGTGTGTCAGGAGGCACAACTGAGTACAAAGCAGAGAGCGGATTCAAAGTGTGTGCCAAGAGACACATTAGAGTCCAAGACAGAGAGCAGGTTCAGAGCGAGTACCGAGAGGCATGGCAGAGTATAGGACAGGGCCTGAATACAGCGCACAGCCAGGCAGGAACACATCAGACCAAGCCAGGAAGCACAACAATAATCAGGCACCTCCCATAGGGGGAGGTAGCCTGATATAGCACATGACCACTAAAGCTTCCAGGTCAAGTCCTCCATTGCCATAGAAAGGACGGACCTGGAGACAGAACTGACAAGAGCGCGCAAGCGCATACCCAACATGGAGGAGGTGGGAGCCTGGGTACGAGAAGTGCGCGTGCACACCCGACGGGACCCCTGGTGCGACCGCGGCTCCGGAAGAAATGACGTCGGTACCAAAGTCCCGCCTCCAGATGAGCGCGGCATGAAGGTTCCACCTCCAGGTGAGCGCAGCGTGACAGTACCCCCCCTTTATGCCCCTTCTTTCTAGGGCTGGAAAACCGCACCTTGTCATTAGGAGAGGAATCCAGGCGCCTCTTATCTGCATGTGGTTTTTATTCAATCCAGAGCTTTTCCAAGAGAAAATTTGGTCTCCTGCCATACTTTAGAGAACTCCATGGACAGAGAGTCGGGGACAGGTACGCACGAGACAGGACGTACCGGTAGAGGCACACTGAGATGCTTGGAGGGCGACGCGCTGGTGCGGTTATAGAATACCAACTCAGCCCGAGGAAGCAAGCTGTCGGAGGATGGTTGCTTGGGTACTTCATTCTTGGCACAGGATGGGTAAGAAGCCACAAAGTCTTTGACATCCTGAGAGATAGATGGCCACCAATAGTAATGGGATAAACGGGATAGAGTCTTCTTGACACCAAGATGGCCGGCAACCTGAGATGAATGTCCCCAGCATAACACGGTTCGGTTATTCTCAGCCACAAAGGTCTCTCCCGGAAGCTGGGACGTCAAGTTGAAGGAAGCCATGGTAATTACCTTGGACCGGTCACTTGATTGAAGTAGAGACTGACTCTCAGCCGCCTTCTTGACAATGTCATTAGTCATAGACTGGTTGCTTGATTGAAGTAGAGATTGACTCTCAGCCCCCTTCTTGACAATGTCATTAGTCATAGACCGGTAAGCTGACGGTGGACCTGTAGGCGCAGAAGACGGGCAGGCAGAGTTCATCGGATGAACGAACAGTAAGCACCTTTTCTGGCAGAACGGTCCCCAACGGAGTACATCGCCAGATCGCCAGTCTAGAGTCGGCCCATGAGACCGTAACCAAGGAAAACCAAGAAGAAGCGTATGAGATGAAGTTGGCAATACGTGGAAGGAGATCTTCTCCCGATGACCTGTGCCAATCTGCAGCTCTACTTCTTCAGTGACCTGGACAACGGTATCCTGCAAGGGCTTACCATCAACCGGAACTACCAGCCTAGGAGTCTCCAGGGATCTGACAGGAATTCGAAACTTTTTAACTGCCTCAAGACTAATAAAGTTACCCGCTGTGCCCGAATCCACAATAGCCTCCACAGAAAAACTCTTGGAACGAAAATTCAGCGAAACGGACACGGACAGGGGGAGAGAGGAATCACATACACCTGAGGAGACCTCTCCTACCAGTCCCAAGCGGAGGAGCTTCCCCGGTCTCCTGGGACATGAGCGAAGAAAGTGGGAGGCATTCCCACAGTAAAAATAGAGCCCTTGTGCTAGCCTCTTCTCACGACGCTGTTGAGCTATCTCGAGATGATCCACCTGCATAGGCTCAGGTACGGGATCTACAGAAGTTAACTCAGGTTATGGATGAGAAGAACTGCGAGTGGATGAGGAGAGGCGAGAGGGCCCTCTTTCTCTGGCTGACTCACGGGTGCGCTCCTGGAAGCGCAAATCAATGCGTGTCGCGAGAGAGATGAGGTCCTCTAAAATGGTAGGGGTATCTCGGCCCACCAGTTCATCTTTGATCCGACCGGACAGGCCACGCCAAAAGGCCCCTACGAGGGCATCATTATTCCAACCAAGTTCGGAGGACAAGGTGCGAAAACATATCGCATATTGTCCAACCGATAAAGTACCTTGACGGAGATTAAAGAGGGACTCGGTGGTGGAAGCCAGGCGATCCGGCTCGTCGAACACCTTGTGTAAGGTGTCCAAAAAGATGGAAAGCTGAAAGACGAGTGGATCATCACGCTCCCAAAGGGGATTCACCCACGCAAGCGCCCTCCCCTCTAAGTGGGAAACTATAAAGGCTATTTTAGCGCGATCGGTGGGATAATGCTGTGGCTGAAACTCAAAATGCAAACGGCACTGATTCAAAAACCCGCGACACAACTCAGGGTCACCACTATATTGGGGTGGCTTGCATAAGTGAGGCAGCGAGTGCGGGACCAAGGCCTGGGCTGAAACGGATTGTATGGAAAGGAGACGATTATCTACTTACGCCATATAGTTGAGGATCTGGGCCTGGGAGTCGCGTTGCTGTGCGAGTTCCTGCTGGAGGCTAGCCAGCTGGGAAGCATTTCCAGGATCAGCGGACTGTAAGGCAGATAAACAGGACTCCGTGGACTTGAGAAATAACATAATCCTAGTTTGGTTTTCCTGAAGGAACACCAGCTCCTTTTGGACGGAAGCCGCAGTACTAGTGGGGTCCATGGCCTGATTATACTGTGACGACTCCTGGAGTGGACCCTCTGGGTCGTGGCACCAACCCTCCCAGGGTGAGCTGGCCTAGTGAGGACCACCCCCTATACAGGGAGTATCAGGAGCAAGCCCCAGGGTATAAGGTACCACGATTGCTGGCACCAGGCGGTCGGCTCACAGGAGACACGTGTGAGTGTGTCTGCAGGGAGGTGCAGGGTGTGCTCAGGAATACTGGGTGTGTACACGGGAGTGCGCTAGATACAAGATAGTGCAAGACGGGTACACGAGAGCACGTATGGCGTGCAGCGACTAGTACGTCTGGGGGTGAGCAAAACAGGATGCGTGCAAGGAGCACGTCAGAGTACTGAGTGGGGCAGCAGGTGTGCCAGGAGGTGAAACAGAGTACAGGGACAGAGTGTGTGCCAGGAGGCACAACTGAGTACAAAGCAGAGAGCGGATTCAGAGCGTGTGCCAAGAGGCACAATAGAGTCCAAGACAGAGAGCAGGTTCAGAGCGAGTACCGAGAGGAACGGCTGAGCATAGGACAGGGCCTGAATACAGCGCACAGCCAGGCAGGGACACACCAGACCAAGCCAGGAAGCACAACAATAATCAGGCACCTCCCATAGGGGGAGGTAGCCAGATATAGCACATGACCACTAAAGCTTCTGGGTCAAGTCCTCCATTACCATAGAGAGGACGGACCTGGAGACAGAACTGACAAGAGCGCGCAAGTGCATACCTAACAGGTTTTCAGACTACATGGACTTCCTCAGCGAATCGTGTCTGACCGCAGGGTACAGTTTACCTCCCGCTTCTGGAGAGCAATCTGTAAACTCTTGGGCATATCCCTAGATTTCTCTTCTGCTTATCATCTGCAGACCAACGGGCAAGTCGAACGGGTCAATCAAGTCTTGACCTCCTACCTGCGGAACCCCCACCACGACAACTGAGTCGATCTTCTTCCATGGGCAGAGTTCGCCCATAACAATCACTCCAATGAATCCACCACCAAGTCTCCGTTTTTTGTGGTCTCCGGGCAGAATTCAGGTGTGCCTCTTCCAGTATCTTCATCCTCAGGTCTGGAGGAAGACCAAAGAGGCTCTTGTACAAGCCGCGGCCCGGATGAAGAGACATGCCGACAAGAGACGGAGGGATCTCCCGCCATACCATCCAGGTGACAAAGTCTGGCTGTCAACCAAGCACATCCGCTTGAAAATCCCTTCTTATAAGCTGGGTCCCCGGTACATCGGCCCCTTCAAGATTCTGGGACGCATCAACAATACAGCCTTTAGATTGAGGCTGCCTGATTCGCTCCGGGTCCATAACGCCTTCCATGTCTCGCTCCTGAAACCAGTCATCCTCAATCAGTTCTGCCCAGAGCCTCCCGATGTTCCCCAGCCAGTAAGGGCCGATGACGTTTTCGAGGTGAGGGATATTTTGGCCATGAAAAAGGTTAGGGGAAAGACCTTTTTCCTCATCGATTGGAGAGGGTTCGGGCCTGAGGAGAGGTCTTGGGAACCACAAGAGAATGTTGATGCTCCTCGCATCATGGATCAATTCTTGGCCAATCTCAAAAGGAGGGGACATAAAGGGGGTGGGTACTGTCAAACCGGCGCCACCATTACCGGCGCCGGCACCGCCATTACTGGCGTCGCCTGTCTCACCGGGTCCTGCTGCTGCTCCCAGGGTCCCTCATCAGATCCCTGCTTACCGCTCTGGCCGCCGTGCTCCAACTCCAGCCTCCCGTCCTGTAGCCCGGGGGATTCAGCACGTGGGGTCCTCTTCCTGTCCTGCTCCTGCTTCAGGTATGCACCTTAGGCCACGGGCGCGCGCCCTTCCCTGCTCTTAACCCCTTCTGTACCACCCCTGTGCAGCGGGTACCAATCTAGCTCCTGCACAGGGTATATCAGGCGGCTCCTCCCTCATGGAGGTGCCTGATTATCATGTGCCTTTCATTACGGTACTCTGGCCCCGTCTAGTCACACCTGTCTCCAGTCGCTCCTGACTCCAGTCACCTCTGACTCCAGTCACTCATAACTCCTGTCGCTCCTGACTCCGGTCACCTCCTGTCACTCCTGACTCCGGTCACCTCCTGACTCCAGTCACTCCTGACTCCGTTCACCTCTGACTCCAGCCACTCCTGGCTTCTGTCGCTCCTGACTCTGGTCACCTCCTGACTCCAGTCGCTCCTGACTCCGGTCACCTCAGACTCCGGTCACTCCTGACTCCAGTCTCTCCTGACCCTCTGCCTTGCCAGTCTCTTCCGTTCTTGAGCCACCCCTCTTGGTACCAGCTGTCACGGCATTCAACTCCTTCGGGCCTGCTCCTACGGTCCCTGTATAGGGGTCGGCACCACCTGGCCAGCTCGCCCCAGGGATCCCAGTATCGTGACCTAGAGGGTCCACTCTTGCTACCCATAACAATAGTTATGGGAAAACCAGGTGACTTAAAGGTGTAAGTGTCACCTCTCCTGACTTGTCTATTTTAGTAAATAATCGTATTTCCCATAATGATACAATTCCAAAGAATCTTTTTTAGAACTCTGTGCTGTTCCATTCCTTATTAATTCCTCCTCAAAATTTATGCATGAATTGATAATTGTGTGAGAACATTTGGGGGTGTGTCACTGTAGTCACACATTGTCCAATCAGGCATCTGCCTAGCATGAGGCAGGCTGTGAAAGGGATGGTGCCTGCTGTAATTGCAGCTTTGCTGTTTATCTCTGCGTATGCCCTGGTACTCGTTGCTGCCATACACAATTTCAGAGAACCAATGGGTCACCATAGCACTTGGGGACCTTCAGCAGTAACTGCAATGTTAGTCCTGCTGCGAAGCTCATCTACAGGCTGGGCTTCATAGCAGTACTAAGATTTAACAATACAAAATAAGCAATCAATTGATTGTAGGTTCAAAAAAAAAAATAAAAAATAAATTAAAATACAAAAAATCTTTAAAAATATATAAACGTTTAAATTATCCTCTTTTAATGTAAAGAAATTTAAAAAAATAAGAATTATTTATGCCTATCTGGTATCATGGTGTCCAATATATCTAAAAAAAGAAAAAAAGAAAAGAAAAATTGGAATGCTAAAGTTGCTTTTTTTGTTGTTGCACTTCTCAAACAAAAATTCAATAAAAAACAAAATGGCATAAAAGGGTCAGCTTAGGATGAAAAAATAAGCTGGATCAATGGAAATAAAAAAGTGACGAGTTTCAGAAAATAATGAAGGGTTCTAAAAGGGAAGGTTTCTCTTTGCTGAGAAAGTCGGTGTAAGGAGACTTATAGGCCATGCAATGGCCCTCTGGTAATTTAAATATTTAGATAATCTTTTCAGATAGAAGAGGACTTGATTTCTGGTGCCATCTATTAGGTGTAGCCATCCTAAAAGTTAATATCGACCCTTTAACAAGTCTCGCCACATTGCTTTGGATAATAAGCCAAGACAAAAATCTCTATTTGCAGGCACGTGTTTTTTGGTTTTACCCCTCCTCAGTACAAAACAGGAGATTTCATTTGGCTAGGTGAATGGCCTCTGACTGGGAGTCTAAATGCCCTAGCCAAATCAGGCTAATTGCACCTAGCCAAATCAGATATGTTGCTTTGCACTGAGGAGATGAAATACCCCGAAACATGTGTCTACAAATTGAGTTTCTGGTTTGACTTCTTAACCTATGTTATGTGGCAAGGCTCGTTAAAAGGTCGAAATTGACTTTTACAATTGTTATTTCCAGTTGGTGACGCCAGAGATAAAGTCCTCTTCCTTCTGAAGAGGCTATTTGGATATTTAAATTCCCAAAGAAGCATTTCATAGTCTGTTAGTCTTTTTACACCAGCCTGACACTCTGGTGGCACAAGAGATCAAGTCCACAATGAATCAAGCAATTTATTCCCAGCCAAATAAGATCTCTTGCTTTGTACTGAGGAGGGGCAACACTTCAAAACACTTGTTTGCAAATGGAGTATCTGGTTAGGCTTTTATACTAAGTCATGTAGCAATGTTCATTAAAGAGTCGATATTGACTCTAAGGATTGCTATTTCCAATAGGTGGCACGAGATATGAAGTCCACAATGAATCAACCAATTTGCACCTAGCTAAATAAGATCTCTTGCTTTGTACTGAGGAGGGGTAACACTTCAAAACATGTGTCTGCAAATGGAGTATCTGGTTTGGCTTTTATACTATGTCATGTAGAAATGCTCATTAAAGAGTCGATATTGACTCTTAGGATTACTATTTCCAAAAGGTGGCTCCAGAAATCAAGTTATACATATATAATAATTTGCATAGAAAACTCACTGTGCATTTTGTTAATTGATAAAAACACAAACTATGAACGCTTCTTTTTTTACAAGCATTCTTAGAGTGCTTTGACATTGTATTTAGGCACCTGTTTGGTGGTAGGGGGTTCAGACGTAAGCCCCGCCAGAGTCATCAAACAAGTGCCTAAGTGCATTGTGAAAGCACCCTCACTTTGCAGCATTTTTTAAACACCTGCCTAAAACATTTGCCCAATACTGTATACCAAAACAAAAGAAAAGTGCAGAATATTTGACAAGTACGGCAATACAGAACTATCCGGATAATTCAGCCGAGCTGTTAGGAAGGCTAATTTTTTGCACCAAAGAGTTAATGGTTTGGTGATGGCTCCTGACTGCCATTATTAATCTAACTCGTCACTGATAATTATATCAGTGAGGCAGCAAGCATGGAAATGTGACTGGTTCTGAGAGCTGAGTACTCTCACAGGAGGAACTGACCGGGCAGAACACCTCGTTAGGCTAATTAAACCCACAGACTGTCAAGCTAATCAAGACTTTTGTTACCATGGGGGTTAATTAGCGGTGCAGTTTGTAGTATCAAATATATATATATATATATATATATATATATATAGTTACAGGTGATGGTAATGAATGCATGATGACGTGAAATTACAATGTCCCTATGTCCGTAGGGTTGTCGGCATTCAAGAAAAGGCATTAATATTTAATCATCGCCTAATTTATACAGGAATTCAATGATTATCGATTTCATGAACAAGAAAGGAAATATGTTTGTAATAAACTCCTATTATCTTTTTCTTTTGTTGGGGTGGTCCGGGCAGAGGTGAACGTAAAGCCACCACTGATTGATGGAAAGCTCTAATGGTAGCTGAACAATCTTTTGTAGATCCGTCACCAGATTTTCCAACACAAACTACATACTCTGTTCAAAAAAATAAAGGGAACACTTAAACAACAGAATATAACTCCAAGTAAATCAAACTTCTGTGAAATCAAACTGTCCACTTAGGAAGCAACACTGATTGACAATCAATTTCACATGCTGTTGTACAAATGGAATAGACAACCGATGGAAATTATTGACAATTATCAAGACACACTCAATAAAGGAGTGGCTCTGCAGGTGGGGACCACAGACCACATCTCAGTACCAATGCTTTATGGCTGATGTTTTGGTCACTTTTGAATGTTGGTTGTGCTTTCACACTCGTGGTAGCATGAGACCGACTCTACAACCCATACAAGTGGCTCAGGTAGTGCAGCTCATCCAGGATGACACATCAATGCGAGCTGTGGAAAGAAGGTTTGCTGTGTCTGTCAGCTGGAGGCGCTACCAGGAGATAGGCCAGTACACCAGGAGACGTGGAGGGGGTCATAGGAGGGCAACAACCCAGCAGCAGGACCGCTACCTCAGCCTTTGTGCAAGGAGGAACAGAAGGAGTACTGCTAGAGCCCTGCAAAATGACCTCCAGAAGGCCACAAATTTGCACGTGGCTACACAAATGGTTAGAAACCAACTCCATGAGGATGATCTGAGTGCCGACGTCCACAGATGGGGGTTGTGCTCACAGTCCAACACCGTGCAGGATGATTGGCATTTGTCAGAGAACACAGTGTTTGGCAGATTTGACATTGACGCCCTGTGCTCTTCACAGATGAGAGCAGGTTCACACTAAGCACTTGTGATAGACATGACAGAGTCTGGAGACACCACGGAGAATGTTCTGCTGTCTGCTACATCCTCCAGCATGACTGGTTTGGCACCACAGCCCTCCATGTGCTAGCCAGAGGTCCCTGGCTGCATTAGGTACCAGGATGAGATTCTCAGACCCATTTTGAAACCCCATGTAGGTGTACTGGGCTCTGCGTTCCTTCTGATGCATGACAATGCTAAACCTCATGTGGCTGAAGTGTGTCAGCAGTTCCTGCATGATGAAGACATTGATGCTTTTGACTGGCCTGCCCTTTCTCCAACCTGAATCCAATCGATCACATCTGGGACATCATGACTCGTTCCATCCACCAATGCAACTGTGCACCACAGACTGTCCAGGAGATGTCTGTTGCTTTAATCCAGGTCTGTGAGGAGATTCCCCCAGGAGAACATCCGCTGTCTCATCAGGACCATGCCCAGGCATTGAAAGGAGGTTGTACAGGCATGTGGAGGCCACACACACTACTGATCATCATTTCCTTGTCTTGAGGCATTTCCACTGGAGTTGGATCAGCTTGTAATTTGATTTTCCACTTTGATTTTGAGTATCATTCCAAATCCAGACCTCCATGGAATATTAATTTTGATTTACATTGATTATTTTTATGTTTTATCACTCAATGCATTCCACTATGTAATGAATAAAGATTTATAAATGGAATATTTCATTCAGTGACATCTAGGATGTGGTATTTTAGTGTTCCCTTTATTTCTTTGAGCAGTGTATATTCTTCATAGCTGAGAACATTTTTGGGAGTTTTTAAATTTCACCCTCAGTCCCTGCCCCTCTCAGTTATGCATTGACCCCTAACCCCTGCCCTTCCCAGAGATGCCTTGACCCAAACCCTTGCACCTCCAAAAAAAACTCAAACACCCAACCCCTGCCCCTTCCAGGGACTCCTCAAACCCCAACCCCTCCCAAGGATACTCAAACTCCCAACCCCTGTTCCTTCCAAGAATGGCCTAATCCACAACCCCTACTCCTCCCAGGAATGCCCCAACCCTAAACCCAAGCCCCTCCCAGGGAAATCCCAACCCTCCACTCAACAGAACACTTATTTTTGACTAGCCTCCATCCCCTTTCTGTCTGAAAGTCCTAGGAAACCTCTTACAGTTCGCACAAATAAAGAGCTATCAGCCCTAATTGCTGGTGTACTTACTATGAAAAATCCATGTTAGAATGTCTGTAGAAAAATGATAGTAGCATGGGAATTTTATGGGTTCATCTATAAAGAGAATGAGCACAAGTCCAAGTTCATAGTGTGTTTTGACTCCAATCACTCGCATTTTGGTTCCTCTTGGGTTGCAATTCTCCTGACTTGCTCTTTTTTAGTCGGCTACTTCAAGGCATCAGACACTCACCACTCTGTCCTGGCAAATATACACCTCCATGTCTTCTCAGTGGTGAGCTTCTCCTTCTCTGCTTAAGGAGGCAAATATTTGTGTTTTTAACCTTAAGAAAGGCGCTGGTCCAGTGCTGAAACGCGTTGTCTAATGAAAACCTTATCTGAAGCTCAAAGGCTCCTCATTTCCCGCCGGTCTAATGTGATTCTCTCCATTTTGGAAAAGACACACATAGACTCCTACACCTGTGTCAGTCACAGAGGTAATCTCCCCTCTGTGACCTGGCTCAACACTCTAACAATGGCCCTATCACTTCTTCAGTAGTGACATGCTCTCTACAACTGTCAGGAAACAGATGGAAAACTGAAAAAAAATACTCCAAGACAAGAATCCGCTTCCATCCTCTTGACATTGCTGATCAGACAAGATGAGTGGAGTTTAAGAAATGGATTTTCAAAGTAAATACACCAGTCTCCTCGGGTCTGTCAGATGTATTCATTAATATACAGTATGCAGTTTGTATTGTAAAATTTGATGACAGATCCACTTTGGCATGTCATCATAATAATCTGATTATTTCAAGGTATAGCAATGCAAAAAAACAGTTTTGGGATCCAGATTTGTGGCTCCCAAAAATTGAGCAGAAATAAGATGCGGGGGGGGGGGGGGGGGGGGTAAGGGTCACCTGTGTTTCAACCCAGAGCTACAGGTCGTACAGACAGCTTCTGCTTCCAGCCCCAGACTGTATTATCTATGATGATCAGGAACGGAGGTACCAAACATGAGCCAGGGAGAGGTGGGATGGCGTTAGAGCAGAATCAGGAGGGCGAGTAATCATGGCCAATTTGGGAACAATTCTGCAGATAATTATAGGAGAGAGACTTGCCGGCACCCTGCTGCTTTTATGAAAATTTGATGGGCTGCTAAACATCTTGTTCTTGAAAAGGTTCAGTAATGTATGAAAAGTAATACAGCATAACAACACATGTTCACCACCAACTCTCCTAAAAATACCGCTCGTTTTGGGAAGGAGTCATCGCAAAACGTGTGATTGGGAGCTTTGATTGTGTCCTTATGACATACGTGTCCTTGTTGCCTGCTCATTTTTCATACTCTTTGAAAATCCATGGTCAATGATTTTGCAGACGCGGCGGAAAGAGCAGCTGAAAATCTGATGTAAAATATAAACACTTCCAATTGTTATGCACTGATTAAAGGATGACCAAGGCTAAATGGTGACTAGTATTAATGATGGGGATGGGGCCACTTTCATTCCAAAGGGAAATATTCTGGGATTTGTCCATTTTTATTGAGTGGTCACCTACATAGGTAATAGACCTTAAATACCAACTAGAGATGAGCAAGTCCATATCAGATTAGTTTAGAATGTACCCAAATGCACAGGTTCTAGCAAATTGAAATGTTTGGAAATTTAATTTTGCATGAATCAAGCAAAATGTCGGCCAGTCTGCCATTACTTCGCTAGATTAATATGGACTGGAATGGGGTTATCAACAATAAATTATATTTACAATGCCCCTCACCAGGCCGCTCAATCTGACTTCTATACCAGGAAAGATTTTTTAACAAATTATTAAACAACATGAACAGTTGTGGCCAAAAGTATTGACACCCCTGCAATTTTGTCAGATAATACTCAGTTTCTTCCTGAAAATTATTGCAAACACAAATTCTTTGGTATTATTATCATCATTTAATTTGTCTTAAAATCATTTAATTTGTTTGGCCACAACTGTATGTAAGTACCTGGATAAGGATGAAGTGATTAACCAGAGTCAGCATGGGTTTGTAACTAAGTAAGTCATGTCAGGCTAACTTAAGTAAAGCATTTGACAAAGTAACTCACACCATCCTTTTTGAAAAAATGACTAAGTATGGAATGGACAAGGCAACTGTTAGGTTGATTCATAACTGGATTAGTGATCGGACCCAAAGAGTGGTCGTAAATGGCTGCACATCCAGTTGGAAGAATGTCGCAAGTGGGGTACCACAGGGCTCTGTCCTGGACCCTGTATTGTTCAACATCTTTATCAATGATTTAGATGAAGGAGTTGAGGGTAAACAGCTTAAAATTGCTGACAACACAAAGCTAGGAGGGATAGCTAATACTAGAGAAGAGAGAGGATTCAAAAAGATATAAATAAACTGGAGCAGTGGGCAGCAACTAAAAGAATGGTTTTTAACAGGGAAAAATTGAAAGTACGTCTGGGCAATAAAAATGAAGAAATCACATACAGAATGGGAGGGATAGGGCTAAGCAACAGCACATGTGAAAAAGACTTGGGTATACCAATAGATAACAGACTGAACATGAGTCAACAGTGTGATGCAGCAGCAAAAAAGGCAAATACAGTTCTGGGATGTATTAACAGAAGCATACAGTCTAGATCACGTGAAGTCATTATTACCCTCTACTCCTCTTTGGTCAGACCTCATCTGGACTACTGTGCCCAGTTTTGGGTGCCACATTTTAAAAGAGACATCAATAAACTGGAGCAAGTTCAGAAAAGAGAGACCAGAATGGTGACTGCAAACCCTGTCTTATGAGGAAAGGTTGCACGATTTGGGAATGTTTAGCTTGCAGAAGAGAAGACTGAGAGGAGACTTAATAGCTGTCTACAAATATCTCAAGGGCTGTCACATTGTAGAAGGATCATCTTTATTCTCATTTGCACAAAGAAAGACTAGAAGCAATGGGATGAAACTGAATGGGAAGAGACACAGATTAGATATTGGAAGAAAAAATTTGACAGTGTGATCAATAAGTGGAACAGGCTGCCACATGAGGTGAAGAGTTCTCCTTCAATGGAAGTCTTCAAAGAGAGGCTCGAAAAACAGTCTGTGATGATTTAGTGAATCCTGCTTTGAGCAGGGTGTTGGACCAGATGATCCAGGAGGTCCCTTCCAACTCTACCATTCAATGATTCTATTATTCTTGTCCCTTCTGCTACAATTCCAAACTAGTTCTCCGCTGACTTCCTAAGGGACACGATCGGCAATGGCACTAGTTCTCTCTACTCTCTTTGCTTGTGGAACCATATAAGCTTCGAAGCATGATCTGATGTCTTCTTTTCGGCCATTTCTTCATTCTAACATTGATGCCAATCTGAGCCTTTGGCCTCACTCGTTTGCATGGGGAGCAAAGAACATTACGACATGTAGCATCCTCACCTCTTTTCAAGTGACCATGTATAGTAAATCTTAGGTCTATAATTGGCCAAATGTTGGGGATGACGCACATCATGACAACTGTCGCTTCCCCCATGTGTCCACATGAGGCCATCACAGGCTTAGATTGTCCTCAGTACTAGAATTAGAAGAAATGAAGTCCAGCACTGACCACCAGGGAGCTGTATAAGGTAAGGGATGTTAGAAAAGATGAGAAAAGGTAAATATAAAAGGACAGTTTCTGTTTCTTGGCAATTGGAGCAATTTTGAGACAGACCAAATGAATTCAAACGGATTCAAATCTATCAGTAGAATTATAGCGAATCTTCCCAAATTTTCAAATTTTGGCAGATTCGCTCAGCTCTACTTGCAATACGGACAGCTTGAAAAGACAACCCAGTCTATAGTATATCCTGCCATATACATGCTCATGAGTCCATTGACTTCAATTGACTTAATCATGGCAAAAGAATAATTGTCTAAATCCTGCAGTCAAGTTCTATTGAAAGGCATGGTCAATGCAATAAGCCAATGTGCAAAAAAATATAGATATATTTTTGTTTTAGGCATCATTCACACTCCTGTATTGAAACACGTATATGGCAAAATGGTATTAGTGTCATAAGTGTTTGGTCCGTGTGTCCATTTATACCATTGTCATCAGAGTTCTTCATGGATGGATAAGTAAATTAATAAATGACAAAGCTTCTCCAAAACTTTGCAATGTTAAATATAAACAGCACACCAATAGCACACGGATGACATGTGCGGTATATGATTTTCATGGATCAACAGACTTGTATTGTTGTATTGGCCCTTTTTATCTGTGATATCGAAAAAACGGACATGTCTCCATGAGTTTTGCATGGAATAATGATCCATGAAAAACAAAGATGTGTGAATAGCACCATATATTACAATGGGTACGTGTTTATCCTTGAAAAAAAACGGTTAGAACATGTATGTGCAACATGGACGTGTGGATGAGGCCTAATGTAGACCACGTGACCACCATGGGCACTACAGCCCCAACCAGGGCTTTGCAATTTAAAATGGTTCTGTATGCGTGATGCTATAGAAAATATCACAGAACCTATCGGTATCTAAACAGAATAGTAAAACATTCAGCTGATCTAAAATTCTAACAAATTTGCACATTGATTGTTGTGCTAAATTTAACATAATCTGATCCTCTTCATCCAGTGCCTGGGGCTCCTGTCATCATAACTGAATATGAGGCAGGGCAGAAAAAAATGAAGACATGAGGAACAGAAATTTCTAAAATGAAAGTAGTGTGCTTCAAATATAGATAACTAAAAGTAGGACACAGACATTCAGAAAAAAATATCAGAAGAATACTACAAGGTGGACACTGAAATGCCTCGCTCCTAACAAAAACTTCTTCATAAATCCCTTTACAGATTAAATAGGTCTAAGATAAGACAGTTCTTGAGAAAATTAGTTTTTTTTTATTTAAAGGGGAGTTTTCATTGATTTTTTAAAATTTAAACTGAGAGTCTCCTCCAAATGGCTCTGCTCCACTGATTCTGGAACTGCTTTTCTTTTTCTTCTATGCCTCTTTGTTCCAAAGTTATGCCCCCTAGAAATAAAAATGAAAATTTTCCCTTCGAACAACTGAGTGTATAGCACGGACGTGGGTGTTTGCGCTTTCTCCTGTGACACTGGCCAACCAAAACACAGTCATGCCCACAAAATGTTCTGTGTTATACACTTAGTTGGTTTCCGGGAAATTTGCACCATTATTACTGGGGGCATATGTTCGTAACGGAGTGGCACAGAAATAAAAGAAAAACTGTTCCAAAATCATCGGATGAGCAGAAATTGGAAGAAGTACTCTGTTTAACTTAACAAGAAAGTCCTCTTTAATAAAGGCAATTTACACTGTTCTACAACCAAACTGGTTCAGATACGAAAGCAGATGAATCAAAATTTGTGGTGCTGAAAGCGAATATGATGCTTAAATTTTCAAATTAGCTTTTATTTTCAAGATGAATGTTGGACTCTGACTGATCAGACATTGATGACCTATCCTAAGTATAGGGTCATCAATGATAAAGTAGTGCACAACCTCTTTAAGTTCAACTGTTTTAGCTTCTGAACCAATATGGCTGTAGAACAGTGTAATTAGCTGCTAGGTACTATATGGTATGGTTACTTTAAGGTGTGACAGAGTCACTGGTGAAGTGATGGAGGGGAGATACATGTCAATGCACA
Source organism: Dendrobates tinctorius (assembly GCF_039654945.1). Classification (NCBI taxonomy): domain Eukaryota; kingdom Metazoa; phylum Chordata; class Amphibia; order Anura; family Dendrobatidae; genus Dendrobates; species Dendrobates tinctorius. The sequence continues at coordinate 25,788,822 of NW_027361754.1, read as the reverse complement.
TGATGGCTTCAGTGATGTAGAATCAAAGTAGTTTCCTCCAGCACACTACGTGTTGAGAGTATGAATGAGAGTTATGTTATGGGCTGGTTTTAGTGGACCTCCATTGAGCGGGTGGGAGAGGTTCCACCGTACCTCCACCTGCAGAGTCATAACAGGACCTGTGTGATGTCAGGATCATGTGATCAGTCACATGATGGAGGAGTCACAAAGTCTGGGTTTAAATGGCTGAAGGCCAGAGCTTTCAGTATGCAGTGTGGGCATGGAGAGAGAGGACTCCATAAAAGTGAGCTCACATAGTGCAAGGATATTGTTAACTCTGAGTGGGCTGACTCCCACTAGTACAAGGACTGCAGAAAGTGTTTTGCTGTTCTTCCCAGAGGGCCGTGTTTATTTTTTGTGTTTAAAACCTTGGTTTATGCTGTACTAAATAAACCAAGTGCACCCTTAAAGGCTCAGTGTTCCATTGACTACCTCCGTGTGCAGCCGAGTGAGGCGATCTACCACATTGGGTAAGGCCAAACAAAGCAGAGGGAGCAGCCGAAAACACAGGTGCCATAAACTGCTGTGATTTTGTTATTATTTAGCATCCAAATGCCTGATTTTGTAGGGGAGCAGATGTTTCAACCCTTAAAACTACACATATTGTAACGGCAGCATGGTTTTATGGGTGAATCAGCTGTTCCGCTACAAAATCAAGTAATTTTTTGACTGCTCCATTTGGCTTTACCCTATACTACACACTATACTGGTGGTGATGGGGACATCAAATCAACAGATGCTACTGTACAGCGCACCGTGGAATGTAAAGCTGACTTTGGGAAAACTGTGATTGTAACATGTCTTTTATACCATGGACATTAGGCTGACACTAAAACAACGGGGCAGATTTGCTAATTAATTTTCGAAAATGCAAAATGCACTAAGAAATCTTTTCTAATGTTAGATGAAGTGCTGCACTATAAAACAGGGGACATTTCCCATCACATAAACTTTACAAATTAGAATATTATTGAACGATAATACCCTTTTATACCCCTGAGGCTTGTAATTCCTAGTTAATTGATAGGCTCAAGATTATTAGCGCAGTCTAGGACACGTGTATTTGTAAGCATTTATTCAGGTACGGAATATAAATTGGTTCTAATACCTTCAGCAAAGTCTGCGTACTCTGCTGCAGCTTCTCGCATCTAAACAATGTCTGTGCCAAGTGAAAAAATATTCAACCCATGTTTGTGGATTTTAAGGCGGCAGCATTCATACCGTGGATATACAAAATAGAAAACAGGAAATATAAAAAATGTGAGATTTCGAGGGTTAAAGATGAGGATGCCAATTAAGGTAATTTTGTCTTGGTTGGGGAATTTAGACATAAGACTAGGGCAGTTTACTGAATTTTTGCAGCAGGTGAAAAAATTACCTGCCTACGGGTGACTAGCAGACATAATTTTAGAAAAGTCACATACGATGGTATAAAGTGACTGAGAACATGGATTTCTCAACTGGTTCCTTTGAAAACAAAACAAACCAATAAAATGTCAGCAGTTCAATGTTTTGAATACAAGTGTAGATAAAACGCAGAAAAAATAATAATTTTGGTTACTGTCACTTTTAGGCTAGTTTCACACTAGCGTTTATGAGCGCAGCAACGGCCTGCATGCGCCCTGCGTCCCCTATCTTTATCACAGGGGGCGCAGGCCGTGTGCAGTATGCGTTTGGCGGCGCATGCACCTTTTTGACGGTGCACCGACGCAACCAAACTGCAGCAGGTTGCGTTTGGCGCAGGTCGGCGCACCGTCAAAAGGACGCATGCGCTGCCAAACGCATACTGCGCATGGCCTGCGCCCCCAGTGATAAAGATAGGGGACGCAGGGCGCACGCAGCGTCATGCGCCGGTGGGCGGAGCTACCGGCGGAGGCGCGGCAGGGGGCGGGGCTTAGCGGCGGTCGCTGCGCTCATAAACGCTAGTGTGAAACTAGCCTAAGAGGCATAATATGGTTATTGGTTTCAATGCTCATATGAGGGTCAACCCTTAAATAGTCATTTGATCAAACATTATATGAATCAATAGTGCAAGCGATTATAAGACACAATGCAATTTTTCTTATCAGAGAAATACATTTTTTCTTTCTCCATTTATAAGCTACTTCTCCTGCCCCCCTGCCTTCTGAACTCATCATTCACTTGGAAAAACCATTGGGGTCCCGTTTCACACAGCGATGCACCAGCGATCCCGACAGCGATACGACCTGGTAAGGATCGCTGGTGCGTCGCTACATGGTGGCTAGTAAGCTGCCAAACAGGCAGATCTCTTCAGCGATGCAGCAATGATCCGGCGATCCATATCACGACCTTGGCGGTCGTTGGTACCTTGTCATATAGCAGCTTTTTTGACGATTCCTGCCTGCGTCCCTGAGTTCTGCGTCGCCAACGAGGTCGCTCGTCGGCATCAAACACAGCGATGCATGCTGGACAGCGGTACGCCAATGATGAAAAAATGGCCCAAGACATCGGAGCATGATCAGTGATATCCAGCGGGGGGCCGGTCGCCGCTGCGTGTCACATGTAGCGAGATCGCTGGTGAGGTCGCTGTTACGTCACAAAATCGGTGACGCTTCAGCGATCTCGCTAAGTGAGACGGCGCTTTAGCTAACTAAGAGATCAGATTACATCTACTCATACTCATCTCTTCTGATGCTTTCTAGTAAGTGTTTTATCTCTGCCCACCACTCAATTTATGGCTTCACTGCTCAAAATTGTAACCTCCATGTGGCTGCTACTACTTCTGAACATGTACTGCACAGAAAAGCAGGAATCCCTCCTGTCTGTATGTGAGCTGTAAAAGTAGGCACTGTACCAGCTATTTTCTACCCACTAGCTCAGAGACGATTAGAAACGGAAAAACAAACAAAACAAAATGACCATATACACCATAGTAAGTAGTAAGTTGACACCGTCAACAGCCATTCTAAGCTGAATTTGCATGCCCTTGTCAGATCGCAGCCACTAAGCAGCTTGAGGCCGTGCCAGTACCGGCATAGGAGACTGGCTGGGAATCCCTGGTCCTGTTGACACCGTCAACAGCCATTCTAACCTGAATTTGCATGCCCTCGTCAGATCGCAGCCACTAAGCAGCTTGAGGCCAGGCCAGTACCGGCATGGGAGACAGGCTGGGAATCCCTGGTCCTGTTGACACCGTCAACAGCCATTCTAAGCTGTCCATAGTAAGTAAATAAATAAATGGTAATAGTACATGTAAATAACATTTGGTACTTAGTTAACACTATTTTGATCAAAAAAGCTCAAAAGCCCTTGTGTCTGCCAACTTCATTGTAGATAAGTCACTCAAAGTCACTTGACCTGTCGGGTATGCTTTATAGGTTGCACGATAAAGGAAACAAATGAAACCCAGAAAACAAATGTGTAATTTACTTGCGCAGATTTTTGTTGATTTTACAAGGACCACACAGGGACTGTGTTACTTCACACAGTAACGCCCCAATATCTATAGTAAGCTTCCAATGTATTTCTGGTAAGCATGCCTCACCCTTTCTCATAGAAATTAAAGAATAAGAAGTAGGGGCGCTCCATATGTGATGAAATTGGTGAGATAAAACTGTGAAATGGAGATTCAAGGGAGCTGCTCACCTGGTAAGTTGTGCAAGCTGCAAGCTCAACACTGCATAGAGGGAGGAATGGTAGAACATGATTGCTGCTCCACCTGCGCAAGTCCAAGTCAGGCACAGAACTTAAGGAAAAATAAAATGAAAGCGTGGTGTATGCAACGCTGCCGGGTCCAGAGCAAACAGAGTGACCAAGAGATTAGAAAGAGGGGAATTTAATGACAACGCATTTCGGAATTGTTCTACCTCCTTCATCAGGTTCATAATGAAAGAATTAGAACAATTCCGAAATGCATTGTCATTAAATTTCTCCCTTTCTAATCTCCTGGTACCTAATGAAGGAGTCAGAAGTGCTCCGAAACGAGTTGTCATTAAATTCCCTTCTTTCTGGTCACCGTTTCTTCTGTACATGTCAGCACCTGTAGCATCTCATTTTCCATTTTTTCCCCTCACCCTTCTTCACAGACCCTGCTCTCAAGGGCTCTTCCTACTTGACCCAGAACCATAAAGGTTCTGGCCACTAATATGTTCACTCCAAAAATACTATCCAGTAACTAGTCTTACAGTAGGACAATCAAGCCATGCATCAGGCATACTTCATACTCGTGAACACTAACAATAGGGATTCCCACATTAGTCATGACTTCCAGGGCTTTCAATAACCACCCGTTTCACTGTCTTCTTGACACAGTCCAGTCTAGTCCAGGGCTGTACTACCAGTTCACGGCACTTTTTACTGGGCCACAGGAATGGGAATAATTGTCTTTCCTCAAGAGGACCCAACTACGGTCTTTCTCAGGGCTGAACAAAGAACACACCATGATAATCCACTACCTGAACTGACTCTTTCTGCAGCTGACTCTCTAGAGCCAAACACTTAGGCTGACGATGTGCTCACACTATACCATGACAGGTTCACCTCCTCCAAGGCCAGACTCTATCCACCCCCAGACCGTAGTGGGTCACACTGCTAGTTCCTTGATTAACAATTCATGATTGCATTGACACATGGTTGGAACTCCTAATTTTTCATTGAACATAGGTTACTGTGTAACAGTTTGCATGTGATTGGTCATGAAAATGTGCTGCCCTTACCTTTTTCTTTGAAGCATATAATTTTTTATATTTCTTATATCCTAACACTCGGGTTTCTTAAGTCATTCCTGACACTTGAAAAATCAAATATTCTGACTAGCTGACCTTTAAGAACCATTTAACATATTTTTGTGTAGTGAGAATGCAAAATGTCTCATATGTTCACTTACAAATTGGTCAAACCACATTCTGAAAACCGTGATTAATGTCTGCATCAGACATCCCAATATAACCAGGTCTAATAATAATAATAATTAGAACAAATGTTCACGACATAAAAATTTGCCGCCTTGAGATGCAATAAAACCTGTCTGCCAGAGATGAGTAAATTATTCTATTTCAAGATGTGTAGTAAAATCGGAAGAACCAAAGAGCACGGATATGGCCAGTAGTTGTTTATGGTCCTTCATATTATGAAAGTAATCAACAAACTCAATAAATTGAGTAAGAACATTAGTAGTGATCGTTCCGGTCAGTCACATATATGTCAGAAAAATAGCATTAAAAAGGGCATTCTGATCATTCAGAATGTGGGCATGGACAAGGGATGTACCAATGTCTTTCATTTTTTCCATATTGCAAAAACATTTCTATAAATGGAAATTGGTCTTCTTTTAGGCATATCTTCCTTAACTGTTTTCGATGGACTTTACTGGTGAATTTGGCAGGGGTATAAGAATCTTTGTCTTCATTCAGTTTTTTCAATCATCTCCAAATGACCAAAAAGCGGAGCCTTAAACCATAAATAGTTTATTTCAGAAACAACCCTTTGAGATTGTGGTGTACTGACTGATTGGTTCTGCATCCCACTGTTAGCACCCATGTCAAAAAGGTGGTTTTGAAGGGACATGTCATGGGTAGTCAATCACTTGGCGTGAATATCCATAGTGTTACTTGGATTCCTTTGAGAGTGTTTCAATTGGGCATGATCCCATTACTTTCCAGACTATAATTTTTTGTTTGCCGCCTACACTGACCATCTACTTGTTAGCAATATTGCAAGAACTCAGCCTGCCCTGACCTTTTTTGGTTCAAATACAATATCTGCCCTATTTTCTCAGTACTGGGATCTAGTGTATTCTGTGTGTCTTCACAACAGTCATTCCAATGGAGACTTTTCAGCACAGTCCATAGCAACACGGATCCAGTGTTTATGGATGACTTCATGTCACGATGAGGCAGGGAAGGACGACAAACCAAGGCTGAGTATAGTGGGTATTTTAATATACACCAGTAAATATCTCTTTCCCCCAGACAAAACAAGCTAAAAGGGTAGGAATTCATTATTACTTGTTCTTTTTTGTGTTCTCTGAAATATCTGTCAATGAAAAGTAAGTCTATAAATGAGAAGAGAAATGAGTATGGTGCTTTTGTGTAGTTACGTATTTTTTTATTTATGCAATGTCCCTGAGAACATTGATAATGGAAGCATACACGACAGCCATGTATATAGCATGCACAGACAGTGTTAGAGGATGTGTGTGCTTTATGGAAGCTGAAATAAAATGTCATAGATTATTACAGTTCCATGTAAGTGATGGAGTGCAACCAGGATTACTTTTGTTTTATTTGCAGTCTTACATGACATACCGCTTTTAGCAATTTTTTTTTTCATTTGGGGCATTTCTGCCTATTTTGCCCTGTGAGGTGGGTAAAAATTTCAAGACACATATTTAGATTTGTGGCATTTTAGTAAGTTTTTTGGGCATTGAAAAAAAAATTCTGGAATCTTCTGCAGTTGAGAAGTTTCAACCTTTTGAATTCAAATTCACCAGCTTTGTTGAATTTTTCACCAAAATTTGATCCACAGCAAATCATAATACTGCAGTCATCAACTGTCTGAAAAGATATGTGTAAGGCTGGGTTCACACGTAGCGGAACTCTCGAGAACCGCGAGAATTCCGGAATTCCATTCCGCGGGAAAATCGCATTTTAAATTCCCGTGATTTTCCCGCGGAAAAAATAGCATTTTGCAAGCGTAATTAGCTTGCAGAATTGCTTGCGTTTTCCAAGCGATCTGTAGCATCGCTTGGAGAACTGATTGACAGGTTGGTCACACTCGTCAAACAGTGTTTGACGAGCGTGACCAACTTTTTACAATTGAGGCCGCCTATGCGGCATCAATAGTAAAAGATAGAATGTAAATAATAATAATAATAAAAAAAAAATATTGTTATTCTCAACTTCCGACGTCCCGCGCAGCCTTCCAGCCTCTCTCCACGCTCCCGGTAATCCTTTGCGACAATTACCGCGATGACGTCACGGAATCGCGACATTTCGTGGTCATTCGCGATGACGTCGCGTAAATGACCGCGAGACTTCGGGATCCCGCGAGAACGGACGTCATCGTTCGCAAAGGTTTACTGGGACCTGGAGTGTGGAGGGAGGCGGGAAGGCTGCGCGGGACGTCGGAAGGTGAGAATAACAAAATTTTTTATTTTAAATTCTATTTTTTACAGGGATATGGTACCCAAAGCCCGTAGGGCTGTCTCCTCTCCTCCGGACTGTGGGTACCATCCGCAAAAGTTCTGCTTACTTTTCGTATGATGTGCACAGCCACATGCGGAAAGTAAGCAGAACAATGCATTCCTATGAGTGCGTGATCTCCGCGATTCTGCGAAATTAATGAGCATGCTGCGCTTTTTACCGCAAAGCGATTCCGCCGTGGTAAAAACTGCAGCATTAGCACAGCATTGCGGAATCCCATAGGAATGCATAGGATACTTATTTTTCGCGCTTTCACGGCAAAATCGTGCGGTTAAAACCGTCACGGAAATGCGGAAAAAAAACGCCACGTGTGAACTCAGCCTAAGACTCTGAGGTCTCCTAGGACTGTATGCAACCGCTTTCAAACTCTTTAACATAAACACAGCCTTGATAATGTCAACGTGATCTCTCTGTAGAAATGGATGGTAGCCAGTAGTAACCAACAGCCCATTTAATAACTAAATACACTTTTTTAACTAAAAAAAGTCTAAAAATTACTCATTTTAGTCATTTGGAATCAGGCAGACTTTTCTGTACAGAAAACTGACTCAAACTGATGATGTTGCTGTCAGAGGTAACATCCTGCTGTAATTGAGATTGAGTGTTGTGCCGTATACTCTATAATATACTTTGTTTCCTCAATTCCAGCATGCTTTCCAGGATGCAAAGGAGGCCAATTTTCCCTGTTTGGTGGTACTACTGCCTGGGTGGTTGTTATCAATGGTGGTGATCCTACTACTGCTGCTAGCAGCTTCCACATTCTTAGCCATGATGTTTCTTCACTACCTCATCCACTGCCATTGCCATTTTTTTCTTTTAGAAAACATTTTGTACAACACTATATTATAACTTTCGACAATCTTTTCAACATCAATTGTTCAACCACTGACAAAAAAGATTTAAACAACAATTCTGGGTAGGTAGATATATGTACACAATGCAAATTGGATAAAAGATCTGCAGTATGTGTGCGGAGTGTACAGTTGTCAAATTGTACCAGTAAAACAGCTACATATCTACATTTTTTAATATTTCTTTTTAAAAGTTCAACCCCCCCTTCCAAACATGACATTATAAAAAATGCTAAGTAAGTGCAAGAAAAAAAATCCAGCACCTGCAGCAGGGCATGGTATTGGTTTGGAGTACAGGGATATAAAATTTGACTTAAAAAACTGATGTACAAAAGCATGCTTCTGACACACATACTTTTTGAGGTAGGCAGTCTGGATTTTGGGGGCGTTTCTATTGTATGAAAAAAAACCAATTATTTCCCCTTCACAAAAAGGATTGCACAAGAAATGCAAAACTCCTATACAGTTGTTTGTGATAAACAAGCACACTGCTTCTGATTGAAACTGATTTCAGATTTTTTTTTGTAAAATTATTGTACTGCCTTGCTCCTGATTTCTAGTACAGGAAGAATGAAGAGAAAAATGTGTAATAGTAATTAAAATGCAGCAGTACAGATGGAAACTCCATCATATTACTGATCAATCACACTGTCTGGCACTACTGCTGGCACCTATTCTATCTCTCTCTCTACCTATTGAATTTTTATATTATTCACAGACTACAACTCTCTTCTTCATCACTGCTGCAGTAATACAACACATTACTGGCTAGAGCATTTGTCGCATGTTTAGGGCTATTTATTCTCATATTTATTGCTGAACTGCATAATCTGACATTCTCTCACTATCCAAAAATCACCTTAGGCTGGAGTCACACTAGCGAATAAATCGGATGAATGCAATGCGATAAAAAATCGCATTGCATTCGTCCCAATGTTATTCTATGGGGAAGCTCCCATCATCCGATTTTTTTTGGAACGTTTCCTCGGACCGAGACATTCGCAGCATGCTGCGATTGTCACCGATTTTCAGATCTGTCTGGCCAATGCAAGTTTATGGGTGCGAGAAAAAAATCGGATTACAAACGGACCAGATGTGTGACTTGCGATAAAATCGCACCTGGTGTCCTTTACAAAAAGCCGGCAATTCATTTAGCAATACAGTAAAATCACACTGACAGGTTAAATAAAGAAATGAAAGAATAGATATAGACACACACATATATATATATATATATATATATATATGTGTATTCTATGTGTCTATATCTATTTGTTCCTTTGTTTTGAAAACCTGTCATTGGGCTCCATTATATGTCCATTTTGCAAGCCTGCAGACGGATGTCAAACGGATGTTTAGATGCAATTAAAATCGCATCATCACAGGAAATTCGGATGACAGACGGATCCCTGGTCAAGAAACCTTTGTGCGATTTTGGACCGTAAAAATTGGACTGATTTTTTTATCGTTGTGTGTGACTCCAGCCTTAAAATGCCTGCCTGCTGCATTCCATGCCTAGACTTTTATACCGGCTATGATAGTCCCTATGATGTGATAGCTTCAAGGTGACGACATGTCAGCCTTTTGTGGCTGGTGCAATCTTCTGCAATGTGTAAAAAGTCAGTGGGCATTTTGTTTGGCAATTTACACAAATGAAAATGAAAATTGTTCAAATTCACCAGGACTTAATTTTGATTTGAATCAAAATGTTTTGATAATCTCTATTTGGTTGTGATTGGAGGAAAATACCTTCCAGACTACTGGAAGAACCAGAAAATCCCTGGGTACTGTGGAAACCAACTGACTCCTGAGGAAAGTTAGTGATTCTGGAAAACAATTATGCAAAAATTGAATCAAAGGCTAAGATATAGATGTAGGGAAGAATAAGCACTTGCATTGCATGAACGGGGGAATAGCAGCTAAAAAATGCAAAAAGGCTTTAGGAAATGCATCCTATGTTAGAATTTGTGTCCTGCTGAGATACACCTTGTTATAAAGTGTTAATACTAAAGTCATCCTGTTTTACTTGCAGCACACAATATAAAAAATTTGGTGCACTTGATTTGCAAGCTGAAACTAAACCTGCACATTACAAATGATGTGGTCTTGAACTTTCCATTTTTGTCCTGTAATTTGATTACTGTATTTAGTACATTATTACCAAGCGCCGTATATATCTCTACACGGCCGTGATATACTGTGCTCATAAAAAGTCTCATTTGACTCCGATGATTGGAGTTCAGTGCCGTTTCTTCTCTAAATGTAATTTTATTTCCATATTATTTTTAACCTTGGCAAGTCTCGGATTTAATTAGCATTCGTCAGATATATTTGTAAGGTAGTAAAAATTGCGGCGAGAGTCAGACTGACCCGGAATGGATGCAGCCAGAGCGATGCTCGGAGCAGACAGACGCTGATTACTGTCATTTGATCCGGACGGACAAGCTGAAAACAAACAGCGCCAAAATTGGTTGGATGTATAGGTTTGCTTGCACAGTCAGGACAATGCATACAGAGTATACGTGCCAGTGGATTAAGCTGCCCACAGCCTACATGTGTCTAGATGAGATGTGCTAGTGTGGGGCATTAAAACTGGGCTGAGATCAGAGCAGATGCAGCATTCAGCCGCTTAGCTGGCAGTGAGACGCCGTCATTTATCCCGAAACAGACAGCCAGGGGACCACCGATCAATTTGTAATTTTTCTCTCTGCTGCCAGTTGAGCGAACGCCGACATTAAATCCTTGGGAAGCTGAAGCAGCTCAGCTCAGCACCTTAAATTATTCAATTAATGTGAGGAGGTCTCTTTTTTTGGTAATAAATGAGCTTTTGATGTGACGGGTTTGATTTCTGGAGAGAAGGACAGAGGGTCAGATGAAATGTATAAATCATGTAACCGGACACAGAAGGCAGAGATCTGGCAGGACAGTGGCAACCAAGACGAGATGGAGAGCTCTCAGTCATGGAGTATCTCCTCTGCAGCTTGGAATCGCGACTCCTGAAGGCTACATTCTATTGGCAAATAAAAATAAAGTTTGGAAATACGACACAATGCTGCATTACAAAAATATTGGCGACAGAAATCTTTCTTGTATTTTCAGTTTTGCTACATCGTATTGATTGTGCACTTGATGACTTCAACTGGAAGGATCTCAACATGTAAACCGACTGCATGAAATGACCCAACCTACGCCTAAAATGTGTCCTTTCGCTGATATATCTTGATTTTTGCTTTTTTAAGAATTAAATCTATGCCCTGTAAAAAATGGCAATCCACGCAACTGTATGCCAAACGCCCTCTCACGTAAGTCAGGTTCCTATACACTCTATATGGAAAAAAGTATAGGACACACATCTTAATCGCTACATTCCATTTTTTTTATTCAGCCCCATTGCTCTTCTGATTCTTTTGCCCCTTGGTGTATAACATCCAGTTCCGTTGCCCCCCCGTGTATATCATCTGGCCACTTGCCCCCTGGTGTATAACACACAATCCATGGCCCCTAGTGTAAAACATCCGGCCCTATTATCCCCAGTGTATAACATCTGGCCCTTGCTCACTGGTGTATGACACACAAATCCCCCGCCTCTAGTATAAACATTGGGCCCTATTGTCCCCAGTGCATAATTTGCAGCCCTATTGTCCCAAGTGTATAACATCCAGCCCCTCTCCCCCTGATGTGTGACACATAAAACCCTGCCCCTAGTCTAAAACATCCGGCCCTATTGTCCCCAGTATATAACATACGCCCCTTCGCTCCCCGGTGTATGACACACAACCCCATGCCTCCAGTGTATAACATTCAGCCCCATCACCTCTGTGTGTATAATTTCCATCTCCCTCCCCCAAGTGTATAACACCCACCTTCCCGTCCTCTGGTGTATGACATCAGGCTTGGTTGCCACCCTTGGTGTATATCATCCGTCTCTATTTCCCCCACAGTGCATAACATCTAACTCCTTGCCTCTGGTATATAAAATCCAACCCCTTGTATGAGTGATATTATTGAGAAGCGGCGCGAACCTCAGCAGCTCAGCTAAGAAGTGGAGACCCCGTAACATTACAGAGTGAGGAGGCTGTGGAGCAGAGGGCAGAAAAGTCACCAATATCCTGCTGATCCCATAACTGCAGAATCCAGACCTCCTCAAGTATTAATATCAGCACAAGCTCTGCACCCCGCCGGCCCGGGAGCTTCCTGGTCAAGGAGCTACATGCAGCCGTACATCACCACGCACAATGCCGATCGTCATATGGAGTGATGTAAAGCCGCCACCACTGGACTCTGTTCTGTACAATGATGAATCACACTTTTCTGTTTGTCAACTGATGTACAACTCGGTATAGTGTGCTTGTCAATTTTACCAGAAGATCTGGGAGCTTCATAAGTAAGAGGATTATCCACTGAACTCAGTTTAGAACTTGGATCAGATGTCAATTTACTTTTGACATTTTTTTTCTTTAGTATTTGGAAGAGAATTAGCAAAATGTTACTCATGTTGTTGCTACTATATTATGCTACAGATTTTCTGCATGAAAATCCTAACAGAAAATCTACAGCATGTCCATTATATGCAGGTCAGTGTACACTTTTCCCTCATGCATTCCTTATTTTTGGATTTGGCTCTAGTGAATTGTATTTAATGATGTATTAAAACAGCAGTGGTATTTTTCTAATCATTGGATTTATTTCTGAAATTTTCTTAGCATAATTTTGAGTTGGGTTGTTTTTGCTGCCAGTGCAGGGCTGCTGTCTTGAACTTCAGGGCCCCATGCTGGAAAAATTTTTGGGCCCCTTGAGACTCCACCCAGGCTCCACCCCAGCTCCACCTCCACTCCTTGAACATTCCACCACCCACTCTAGGAAAAACTCCATTTCTGCACCACGTCCTCACCAATCACACATTAACAGTGTAATGGGCTGGGTGGTGGAACCACAGTGCCAAAGCCCAAGGAAGACCTGGAGGGACTAGGAGTCTCACCCAATCTGACAACGGACAAGCAGCAGCTAACGACACCGCAGTCTGTGAAGAGACAAGGGAGGTGATCCAGGTGCTTCTCCAGGACAGACCTTGGATAGATGATGGCAGACCCCTAGGAGAGGATAGCTGGAATGGCCCAGTGGAATATCCAGCAGATGCAGGCAGGCAGAGAAGATGACAGGAACCGCAGGTGCAGACAGGGCAGTCTGACGGAGAGATGAGCATTGGCAGGTGCAGCTGGCTCATCTGCTGTTGAGGTAAGCACTGGCGGGTGCAACTGACTTGGCTGCCGTTGAGGTGTGTACTGGCGGGTGCAGCTGGTCCAGCTGCTGTACATATGAGCACTGGTGGATGAAGCTGACTCAGCTGCCAATGAGGTGAGCACTGGCGGGTGCAGCTGGCTCAACTATCATTAAAGGAAGCACTGGCGAGTGCAGCAGGCTCAGCTACTGCTGAAGGAAGCACTGGCGGGTGCAGCAGACAAGGCTACAGTTGAAGGAAGCACTGACAGGTACAGCAGACTTGGCTACCATTGAAGGAAGCACTGGAGTGTGCAACTGGCTGAGATGCAAGTACAGGGACCTGAGAACTATCAAGCATGTTAGGAACAAACTCACAACATTGCACAGGCACCTCCATGTTGTAGGAAATGGCTTAAATAGTAAGAAACCACCAACTATTGGCTGGGGACACTTAAGAACGCGCATGGACCCATTTTGAAAGAGGAAGTGGGTGTGCGTGCTCACCGTGCCTGGAGACCTGCTAGGAGTGCGTGCACCCTGGGCTGCACCAGACCCAGAAGGAGCAGGACGGGAGCCTTGGCGGTGAGTAAGCTGATGTCTCTGCAGCGAGAGAAGGACTGCAGGCAGAGATGCAGGCACTACAGTTTCCATCGATCACCATATCATACGCATAGCCAGCAGCCAGAAGCTTTTATTTTGGCAAAAAGATTTTTTAAGTCGCCACAACAGCAAGGTAGATTCTTTTAGCCGGACCATACTCTACCCTATTAAACATTTCTTAAAATATTCAGTACTCTTTTTAGGTATATTTTTATTTATTTTTCTTTAAGGGAATGTGTCACATACATTTTTTAAAATGACAAATAATACTACATACAAGGGACAAATAGCGTTACACTATGGCTGGACCACATATTACCACCATATAGTGACCAAATAATACCACATACAAGGGACAAATACCACCACACCATTTCCGTACCTCATATTACTACCACATAGTGACTGAATAAAGCCACATACAAAAGACAAATACCACCACACCATCACCTCACCACATATTACCACAACATAGTGACCAAATAATACCACATACAGGAAAGAAATACCGCCACATCATGTCCAGACCACATATTTTTACTACATAGTGACTGAATGCCACCACATACAGGGGACAAATACCACCACACCCTGGCTGCACCACATATTACCATCACATAGGAACTGAATAATACCACGTGCAAGTAAAAAATACTATCACACCATGTCTGCACCACATATTACCATCACAAATTGACTGTATAAAACCATGTAAAAGCGTCAAATACCACCACACTGGGACCAGACCACATATTACCACCACATAGTGACCAAATAATACCACATAGAAGGGACAAATACCGCCATACCATGTCCAGACCACATATTATCACCACATATTGACTGAATAATACCATGTACAAGGGACAAATATCATCACACCATGACCAGACCACATATTACCATCACATAGTGACTGAATGATACCACATTGTTATGATGAGTCACCGAAGGAGGAAAAAACAAAATACCAGCTAAGTCCAGAAAAACCAGAGAGGTTGGCAGCTATCGGACTGCAGACCCCTGAACCTATCCACAACAACTAGCAGTAGCCGTGGGGGGTTCCTACGGTGCCCTAGACCCCTCGATCACAGCCGGAGAACTACATAGCCTAAAGACAGAAAGGAGAAAAACGAAACTGCCCCAGAGCAGACCCCAAAGCAATAGGCAGCCCCCAACATATAATGACGGTGAAGCAAGATGAAAACACTAACACAGATAGAAAGATAGGTTGAGCAAATGATGGGGCCCAAGCTAACTACATAGGACAGGATAGGAAAGCTGCTGTCTGCCATCCGCAAAAACCCTATCAAAATGAGCCAACCGACTGATAGGAAAAACAGGCCCTGAAGTCGCTAGGCTTCAAAAGACTAAATCAGCACTCAGGTATATTCTGAAGACAGAGCAAAAGAACAACAGATCAGAGACAAAAAAGGAATTCAGCTCACCCCCGGCTGGGGATGGCAGAACTCCCAAAAAACAAGGCAAAACAAAAGCAAAACTGAAGAGTAAAAAGCAGAGCAGAAAAACTTAGCTTTGAGATGCAGGAATCAGACTGGTCTCCAAGAATCCAGCAGGAAAATCACCAGCCAGGAAGAAGGGCGTCGGCAGCCTTATATCCAGTCCTCAATTCCAGCCACCCAGTCATCATCTAGCTGCCCAGGTGTTTGGTAATCAGTCTCACTACCTTCCTTCACTAGAGGAGGGAGTTCATCAGACCTCAATGGTGAAGGGGAAAATGAACTCACAACAGTACCTCCCCCTTGAGGAGGGGCCACCAGGGCGAACCGGGTGAGCCCGATGAAAGGCTCGCACCAATCTTTCGGCATGAATATCAGAGGCAGAGACCCAGGAATTATCCTCCTGACCATAACCCTTCCACTTAACCAAATACTGGAGTCTCCGTCTAGCCAGACGGGAATCCAGTATCTTCTCTACCTCATATTCCATGTTACCTTCAACCAATATAGGGTCAGGAGGTGCCACCACAGGAACTACTGGTTCAACAAACCTCTTCAACAAGGACTTATGAAACACATTATGAATTTTAAATGTGACAGGAAGAGCCAACCGAAAAGAGACCGGATTAATAATCTCCAAAATCTTGTAAGGTCCAATAAATCTAGGCTTAAACTTAGGAGAAGCCACCTTCATAGCGATATTTTTTGATGACAACAAAACCATATCACCCCCCTTAAACTGGGGACCAACGGTCCTACGCCGGTTGGAAAACCGCTGGGCCTTTTCCTGGGAGAGAGACAACTTATCCACTACTTGGTCCCAGATCTGGTGCATTCTCTCCACCACAGTGTCAACACCTGGGCAGGCAGAAGGCTCCACCTGCCCTGAAGAAAATCGAGGGTGAAAACCACAGTTACAAAAAAAAGGTGACATCAAAGTGGCAGAACTAGCTCTATTATTTAAAGCAAATTCGGCCAAGGGCAAAAATGAAACCCAATCATCCTGATTGGCAGAAATAAAACATCTCAAATACGACTCCAAAGTCTGGTTTGTTCTCTCCGTCTGCCCATTGGTCTGAGGGTGAAATGCAGAGGAGAAGGACAACTGAATTCCCAGCTTGGAACAGAAAGTCCTCCAAAATCTAGACACAAACTGAACTCCTCTGTCAGATACAATGTTCTCAGGAATCCCGTGCAAGCGAACCACCTGTTGCAAAAACAAGGGCACCAACTCTGAGGAAGATGGCAACTTAGGGAGTGGTACAAGATGGACCATCTTAGAGAATCTATCACAAATCACCCAAATGACAGTCATTCTCTGAGAGACAGACATATCAGAGATAAAATCCATTGAAATATGGGTCCATGGCCTCCTGGGCACCGGCAAAGGCATCAACAAGCCACTAGAGCGAGAACAAGGTTTAGACCGGGAGCAAGTCCCACAGGACTGCACAAAATTCCTGACATCATGAGACAAGGCGGGCCACCAAAAAGACCAACTCACCAGATCTCTAGTACCAAAAATACCTGGATGACCAGCCAATGCAGAGCAATGAACTTCAGACATCACTCTCTTCCTCCACCGGTCAGGAACATACAACTTTCCACTAGGACAACGTTCAGGTTTGTCCTCCTGAAACTCTTCCAGAGCACGCCTCAAATCGGGCGAGATGGCAGAAAGAACTACCCCCTCGCCTAAGATGGTAGCAGGCTTAGTCACAACAGGAGAATCAGCAAGGAAACTCCTAGAGAGGGCGTCTGCCTTGACATTCTTAGTGCCCGGAAGAAAAGAGACCACAAAATCAAAACGTGTGAAAAACAAGGCCCACCTAGCCTGTCTAGGATTCAAGCGCTTGGCCGACTCCAGGTAAATCAAATTCTTGTGGTCAGTAAGAACCACGACTTGGTGTTTGGCTCCCTCCAACCAATGTCTCCACTCCTCAAATGCCCATTTCATGGCCAACAGTTCCCGATTCCCCACATCATAGTTACGTTCGGATGGGGAGAACTTTAGGGAAAAAGAAAGCACAAGGATTCATTTTAGATGTCACAGGATCTTTTTGGGGCAACACCGCTCCTGCACCAATCTCAGAAGCGTCCACCTCCACCTGAAACGGGAGTGAGACAACAGGTTGCCGCAAAACCGGAGCAGAAGTGAATCTTCACTTCAGCTCCTGAAAGGAAGAAACAGCCTCCGGAGACCAATTCAGCACATCAGCACCCTTCCTAGTCAAATCCGTCAATGGCTTGGCAATACCAGAAAAATTAGCTATAAATTTCCGATAAAAATTAGCAAAACCCAAAAACTTCTGGAGGGCCTTCAAAGAAGTGGGCTGAACCCAATCATAAATGGCCTGTACCTTGGCCGGGTCCATTTCAATAGTTGACGGAGACAAAATAAATCCCAAAAATGAAATCCTCTGTACCCCAAAAAGGCATTTCGATCCCTTGACATACAGGGAATTCTCCCTCAAAATCCGGAACACAGTCCGAACATGTTCCACATGAGAGTCCCAATTCTTGGAGAAGATCAAAATATCATCCAGATAGATAATCAAAAATTTATCCACAAAGTCTCGGAATATATCGTTCATGAAGCATTGGAAGACAGAAGGGGCATTAGTGAGCCCAAAAGGCATCACCAGGTACTCAAAATGTCCCTCCGGAGTATTAAACGCCGTCTTCCATTCATCCTCATGCTTAATGCGAATAATATTATACGCCCCCCTGAGGTCAAGCTTGGTAGACCAGCAAGCACCTTTAACTCTGGAGAATAGATCAGAAATCATGGGTAATCGGATACTGATATTTAACAGTAATTTTTTTGAGTGCACGATAGTCAATACAAGGCCTCAATGAACCATCCTTCTTAGCCACAAAAAAAACCCCAGCACCCAAGGGTGAAGAAGATGGTCTAATATGACCCCTCTCCAATGCCTCCTTAATATAAGATCGCATAGCCTCGTGCTCAGGTATAGATAAATTGAAAAGCCGACCCTTGGGGAATTTACACCCCGGGTTCAGCTCAATTGCACAGTCATAACTCCTATGAGGAGGCAAAGACGCAGACTCATTCTCACTAAATACATCATAAAAGTCAGCCAAATAGTCAGGAACATCATGTGACTGGGGAGAGGTGGAGAAAACAGGAGCATCACTAAGGGCACACCGACAACCCCAACTCACCACAGACAAAGATTTCCAATCCAGAACTGGATTATGGATTTGCAACCAGGGAAAACCCAGAACAATGGTATCATGCAAATTATGCAACACCAAAAATCTGCAATTTTCTTGATGGTCTGGGGCGACCCGCATTACCACCTGGGTCCAAAACTGAGGTTTATTCTTCGCCAAAGGAGTAGTATCAATACCCCTCAAAGGGATAGGCATCCGTAGAGGTGTCATAGGAAATCCAGAACATTTAGCAAAATCCAAGTCCATCAGGTTCAGAGCTGCTCCTGAATCCACAAAAGCCTTGGCGGAAAATGTGGACAGGGAGCAGATCAGAGTAATTGCCAGAAGAAACTTAGGTTCAACACCACCCACGGAAAACGTGTGTGCACAACGTTTCTCTCGTTTAGGGCAGACAGAAATAATATGCGAGGCATCTCCTCAAAAAAAACACAGCTTATTAAGCCTTCTGAACTCCTGACGTTGCACCCTAGACAAAACTCTATCACATTGCATAGTTCAGACATTTGTTCAACAGGTGGCAACATCTCTCATGTAGTTTTGCGTTCACGTAAACACCGATCCACCTGAATGGCTAATGACATAGAATCGTCAAGACCAGAGGGAACAGGAAATCCCACCATAGTATCTTTTACAGTTTCTTACAAACCCTTCCAAAAGAGGGCTGCCAAGGCACCATCATTCCAGGTAGTAAGGACCACCCACTTTCGGAATTTTTGACAGTACAACTCTGCCGAATCCCGACCCTGGCTTAATGCCAACAGGATCTTTTCAGCCTGATCAATAGCATTAGGTTCATCATACAACAACCCCCAAGGCTTGAAAAAATGCATTCACATTATTCAGAATAGGATCATCAGGTTTCAAAGAAAACGCCCAATCCTGGGGATCGCCGCGCAGCAAAGAGATGACAATTTTAACCTGCTGCGCAGAGTTCCCCGACGAGTTAGGCTTCAAGGCAAAAAATAATTTACAATTATTCTTGAAATTCAAGAATTTAGACCGATCCCCAAAAAACACATCAGGAGTAGGAATCTTTGGTTCAGCAGCATGTGAATGAGCAAGATAGGCGGAAATTCCCCGCACTTCAGCAGCGAGCTGCTCCACACGATCAGACAATTGCTCCATCTCCATTGAGAGAAAAATTCCCCCTATGGCCTCAGAGATATAGAGGAAAAAATATGCACACAAAAAAAAAAAAAATTCTGACACTTTTTTTTTTTTTCCTTTTTTTCCTTTTTTTTTTTACAATTCCCTCCTGCTATTGAGTACCCTAGGATCTGCGGTATGGCTGGTGATTCTGTTATGATGAGTCATCGAAGGAGGAAAAAACAAAATACCAGCTAAGTCCAGAAAAACCAGAGAGGTTGGCAGCTATCGGATTGCAGACCCCTGAACCTATCCACAACAACTAGCAATAGCCGTGGGGGGTTCCTACGGTGCCCTAGACCCCTCGATCACAGCCGGAGAACTACATAGCCTAAAGACAGAAAGGGGAAAAACGAAACTGCCCCAGAGCAGACCCCAAAGCAATAGGCAGCCCCCAACATATAATGACGGTGAAGCAACCAGGGGAAGAGTCTTGAGGAGATCATTTGCATATTCCCAGTGCCTTCTGGGATAAGTGAAGAGTCTCCGCGAGCTCAACGATCACTGGGTTTTGGCCGTTGCAGCTGAAAAGAGGAAATCGGAGAAACCGCGCGCCTGTCGGCGCACGAATTTTGGCTCATCTTTCATCTTTTTAAGAAATCTCAAGATGGAAGAGGCCAGGAGCCATTTGGTGAGCTGCATTTCTTGCTACATGTTCACAGATTTACCAGTGGAAAAGCCAAACTTCACATGCCACAAATGCAAGCTTGTGACCCTGTTGGAGGAAAAGTTGCAAAATCTCGAAGAGAGGTTAGCTACGTTGAAGATCATTAAGGAAGGTGAAGAGTTCTTGGACAGAGCAGAATTATCTCTTCATGTTACAGAAAGAGAAGAAATTCGAAGAGCACCTGAAGAAACAGAGGATTGGAGACATGTGACCCAGAGAAGCAGGAGGATCAGGAGGCAGTCAGCACCCATACTGCTCAGAAACCAGTACCAGGCTCTCACGCAGGAAAACGATGAAGAAATACATCAGGATAAGACTTTGCCAACAAACAGCAACCTTGTACGCCTTCAGAGTCCTCCTGGATGGAGAAAGAAAAATGTTGTGAAGAAGAAACGGAGAGTGGTGGTCATGGGGGATTCCCTGTTGAGAGGAACAGAGGCCGCTATCTGCAGACCGGATATAACTTCAAGAGAAATGTGCTGTCTTCCAGGTGCAAAAATTAAAGATGTGTGTGACAGGATATCAGGACTCTTCAGACCTACAGATGACTACCCATTCCTGCTACTACATGTGGGGACAAATGACACCGCAAGAAACGACCTGGAAACCATCTGCAGAGACTTTGAAGACTTAGGCAAGAAAGTGAAAGAACTGGGAGCGCAGGTGGTCTTCTCTTCCATCCTCCCAGTGGATGGCCATGGAACAAGGAGGTGGAATAAGATTCTGCAGGTGAACAACTGGCTACGTCGATGGTGCCGTCAGCAACGATTTGGATTTCTGGATCACGGAGTGAACTACTTATACGATGGACTACTTGCTAGAGATGGGGTGCACCTTACGAAGACTGGAAAGCAGGCATTTGGAAGTCGCCTTGCTACACTTGTAAGGAGAGCTTTAAACTAGAACAACATGGGAAGGGAAGCAAAAGACCAGAAAAAGCCATACACCTGACAAATGCTACTGAGAACTCTGCTATTAGAAGTGGAAAGGAAGAACAAAGACGAAAGAATCTAATTAAAAAAAATATTGGAGAAAGAGA
Source organism: Dendrobates tinctorius (assembly GCF_039654945.1). Classification (NCBI taxonomy): domain Eukaryota; kingdom Metazoa; phylum Chordata; class Amphibia; order Anura; family Dendrobatidae; genus Dendrobates; species Dendrobates tinctorius. The sequence goes on along the minus strand of NW_027361754.1, from coordinate 25,767,439 downwards.
AACCAATCACAAACTAAAATGTTTCTATACTAATGCACAAAGCATGGGCAACAAACAAGGAGAATTGGAACTACTAACACAGGAAAAGAAATATGATGTCATTGGAATCACTGAAACTTGGTGGGACAATACACATGATTGGAATACAAGACTAGAAGGATACAACTTATTTGCAAGAAACAGACTTGATAAACGAGGAGGGGGTGTCGCATTGTATGTTAGAAATGCGTATATCTGCACAGAGATTGAAGCTTCAGAGACTGGGAGTTCTGTGGAAACTGTTTGGGTAAGAATACAAGGACAGAACAATGGAAAGGACACCATTGTAGGCATTTACTACAGGCCGCCTGTGCAAGCTGAAGATATGGATGAACTCTTTATGCATCAAATGGCCAAGTTCTCCAAAAAATATAACATAGTTGTCATGGGAGATTTCAACTATCCAGACATTTGTTGGGAATCTCTCTCAGGCAAAACTAACAGGTCAAGGAAATTCTTATCCTCTCTTGCTGACAACTTTATCTTCCAAAAGGTAAAGGAGAAAACAAGGGGAACTGCTACCTTGGATCTAATCCTTATAAACAGGGAGGAAATGGTTGAGGAGGTAAAAGTGGCTGGGACCCTAGGAGGTAGCGACCATGCTCTTTTAGAATTTTGGATAACTAGAGGCGGAAGACCTGTGAAGATTCAGACGTCAAGGTTAGATTTCAGAAAGGCAGATTTTAAGGGATTCAGAAAGAGAATTGGAGGGATCCAATGGCTGGATATCCTTAAAGACAAAAATGTCCAGGAAGGATGGGAAATCTTGAAAAATGAAATTCTCAAAGCACAGTTGTTAACAATTCCGAAAAGAGGGAAGAATAGGAAGCATTTAAGGAAACCAGGATGGATGAACACAGAACTTAAGCACATGCTAAAAAGGAAGCAAAAAATGTTTATAAAATGGAAAGAAGGAGGCATATCTAAAGAAGAATATAATGCTGTCTGCAGAACCTGCAAGGCACAAATCAGATTATCTAAAGCTGAAAATGAATTGAGGCTTGCAAGAGATGTCAAAAGCAATAATAAAGGATTTTGGGGATATGTCAAAAGTAAAAGAAAAGTCAAAGATGCTATAGGATTTTTACAGGATGAAAATGATGAAATGGTAAGACAGGATGTTGAGAAGGCTGAACTTTTAAATTCCTATTTTGCATCTGTTTTCTCTCAGAAAGGAAATGTAACATCAACTGTTATTCACTGTCCTATTAAGGGAATAGAAGAATCCAGGATATCTATAAACAGAAAGATAGTGAGGAAACACTTAGCTAACCTAAATGTATTCAAGTCTCCAGGTCCAGATGAATTACACCCCAGAGTACTGAAGGAGATAGCAGAAGAAATTTTTGAACCCCTCTCCATAATCTTTGAAAATTCTTGGAGAACAGGAGAAGTGCCAGAAGACTGGAGAAGAGCAAATGTTGTTCCTATCTTCAAAAAGGGGAAGAAGGTGGACCCAGGCAACTATAGGCCGGTGAGTCTGACTTCTATACCAGGAAAGATCTTTGAACAAATTATTAAACAACATGTATGTCAATACCTGGATAAGAATGAAGTGATTAAACAGAGTCAGCATGGGTTTGTAACTAATAAGTCATGTCAGACTAATTTAATTTCCTTCTATGATGGTATTACTGATTGGGTGGATCAAGGAAATGCTGTAGATATAGTATATCTTGACTTCAGCAAAGCATTTGACAAAGTCTCTCATACAATCCTTATTGAAAAAATGACTAAGTATGGAATGGACAAGGCAACTGTTAGGTGGATTCATAACTGGCTTAGTGATCGGACCCAAAGAGTGGTCGTAAATGGCTGCACATCCAGTTGGAAGAATGTCTCAAGTGGGGTACCACAGGGCTCTGTCCTGGGCCCTGTATTGTTCAACATCTTTATCAACGATTTAGATGAAGGAATTGAGGGTAAACTGATTAAATTTGCTGATGACACAAAGCTAGGAGGGATAGCTAATACTAGAGAAGAGAGAGAGAGGATTCAAAAAGATTTAAATAAACTGGAGAAGTGGGCAGCAACTAACAGAATGGTTTTTAACAGGGAGAAATGCAAAGTACTACATCTGGGCAATAAAAATGAAAAAAGCATATATAGAATGGGAGGAATAGGGCTAAGTGACAGCACATGTGAAAAAGACTTGGGTATACTAATAGATCACAGACTGAATATGAGTCAACAGTGTGATGCAGCAGCAAAAAAGGCAAATGCAATTCTAGGATGTATTAACAGAAGCATACAGTCTAGATCACGTGAAGTAATTATTTCCCTCTACTCCTCTTTGGTCAGACCTCATCTGGAATATTGTGTCCAATTTTGGGCACCACATTTTAAAAAAGACATCAACAAACTGGAGCAAGTTCAGAAAAGAGCGACCAGAATGGTGACCGGTCTGCAAACCCTGTCTTATGAGGAAAGGTTGCAGGATTTGGGAATGTTTAGTTTGCAAAAGAGAAGACTGAGAGGAGACTTAATAGCTGTCTACAAATATCTAAAGGGCTGTCACATTGTAGAAGGATCAACTTTATTCTCATTTGCACAAGGAAAGACTAGAAGCAATGGGATGAAGCTGAATGGGAGGAGACACAGATTAGATATTAGAAAAAACTTTTTGACAGTTAGAGTGATCAATGAGTGGAACAGGCTGCCACGAGAAGTGGTGAGTTCTACTTCAATGGAAGTCTTCAAACAGAGGCTGGACAGACATCTAACTGGGATGATTTAGCGAATCCTGCTTTGAGCAGGGGGTTGGACCAGATGGCCCAGGAGGTCCCTTCCAACTCTACGATTCTATGATTCTATGATTCTATGATTCTAAGATGAAAACACTAACACAGATAGAAAGATAGGTTGAGCAAATGATGGGGCCCAAGCTAACTACATAGGACAGGATAGGAAAGCTGCTGTCTGCCATCCGCAAAAACCCTATCAAAATGAGCCAACCGACTGATAGGAAAAACAGGCCCTGAAGTCGCTAGGCTTCAAAAGACTAAATCAGCACTCAGGTATATTCTGAAGACAGAGCAAAAGATCAACAGATCAGAGACAAAAATGGAATTCAGCTCACCCCCGGCCGGGGATGGCAGAACTCCCAAAAAACAAGGCAAAACAAAAACAAAACTGAAGAGTAAAAAGCAGAGCAGAAAAACTTAGCTTTGAGATGCAGGAATCAGACTGGTCTCCAAGAATCCAGCAGGAAAATCACCAGCCAGGAAGAAGGGCGTCGGCAGCCTTATATCCAGTCCTCAATTCCAGCCACCCAGTCATCATCAAATACTGCCATATCATGACTAGACCACATATTTCTGCCACATACTGACAGAACAATACCACATACATCGGACAAATACCACCACACCATGATCAGATCACATATTACCACCACATAGGGACTGAATAATGCCACATACAAGAGACAAATACCGTCACACCATGGTTGCACCAAATATTACCATCACATAGTGACTGAATAATACCATGTACAAGGGACAAATTCCATCACACCATTACCAGACCAAATATTACCACCACATAGTAAATGAGTAATACCACATACAAGAAAAAAAACACCACCACACTATGACCACATCACATATATTACCACTCCACATCAAAGTGAGGAGACTTATAAGCCATACATACGCCTCTGGGAAATTAAATATGCTCTGAAGAGACAATTTGCACAGAGAAAAGGATGAAATCAGCACCAAAACAGCAGCAATAATCAGATGTAACTGATATGAGGGATTTTGCTGTTGATTCTTCTGCAGATACTGTTAGGCGTCGGGTTCCTGTCGCTGCACAGCGGGAATCCCGAGCCTTACTTCCGGCAGTCTCCTATTCTTCTCCAGCCGCAGAGGAGGTTGCTCAGCAAACTCGTCAGTCCCGGAGCTCTGCCCAGACCAGCTCCGTGGGTTTGCTTGCTGCTGCCACCTCTGGCTCAGCTATGGCAATACATGCTGCTCAGCAGCGAGATTCTCCAGGGACTAAGTCCGCATGTCGGGCCACTGAGCATGCCCGTGGAGTGATCTCCCATTGGAGATCAAAGGTCACGTGCTCAGGTCCTGCTCCTGTTCAGATTGGCCCATCCGAGAAGTCAGGAAGGTTCTGGACGCTCGCGGCTATAAAAGAGTCGCATGGCCGCACGGCTATGCGGTAGGACAGACTGTATTTTGAGACTATAAGAAGTGAGTGATGTATGCACGTATGAATGTCTCTGGTGACTGACTCATTATGAAACCCCTACCCTTGGTACCCATGTGTTGTGCAGCCTAGCCTGCTAGCGCCCAGGCTTAGGCATAGGTAGATCAGAGTCTGAGTCAGGCATTAGTCTTCATCAGTGACTCGGCACGCCTCAGTGCAAGTACTCCACACTCCATAGCCAGCGTCTATAGCGGCGTTTGTGGCAGCGACGCCGCGCACTCAGTGGGCCTAGAGGGACTCTAATCCCGTGTCCTTGGGGTAGGGTTCTGTGGCCATTTGCTGTACGCTCTTTGGCCGGGCTCTGTGAGCTAAACAGGCTCCGGCATCTACGTTCAGCGGTTGTGCGGCTCTGTGAATTAACAGAGTCCGCTCCTGTTCACACTGGGTGACGTAACCCATGTGTGACTGTTTTCACGCCGCTCTATTCTTCCGCCATTGTCTAGCAGCAGTGTACCACCTCTGCACGGTGGACCCCGGACTGCGAACGCACCTACTACTACTTTATAATTTGGTGCGTTCCGCCAGCCCTAACAGATACAATGTGGAGTAATTTATATAATAAAAATACAGCATGCAACGTGTGAACTTACCCTAAACCTGTTGTTTTTAGTGATAGCACAAATTGGATTTAGTTTGTCGCAAATCGTTAGTAGCTGAGAAAGGATACAGACCATGAAACAAAGATATGAGGAGAATAATACTAAGACATAGTCCTAAATTAATTAATCTGTGGGGTGATTAGCAAGGAGAGCAGATTTTACATGCAGCGTCTGATGTCGCTTGCAAACAAGGAACCTACGAGATATAAGTAAAAGAAAGGAATCAAATCGGCCTCAAGCCACAAAGGAGGCTTCAGGGATCAAAGCTTCGCTGGAGGGTTACCGCTGATACGCCACCCGGTCGACTCCTGAAAGACTCCATTGCGTGATCATATCAAGATTCCGTCAAAGTAAATAATTAAGGCACGTAGCCCTCTGTTCAAGAGGTATCAGGCGTCTGTAATCTCCTCTGTGGTAAAGAGGATTTCGTTCAGCTCTTTTTCACCAGGACCAGATCTGCGGTTTTTCCTGTCATTGAAGCATGAAAAGCTTGTATGTCAGACACACGCGGTAGTCAGCTCTGCAGTGATCTCACCGCAGATACACAACAATTAAATCAGATAAAGCCACAGTCTAAAAGGCTTTTTATGTTGTTTTTCAAACCAGAATTTTTGTTTTAATTTTTATATAATATGCAAACAATATATTTTTACATGCGCCTTTTCTAGCACCTCGACCAAGCATTCCTTACCATATAAGTTCCCAGGTCATTGAAAGTTGCAGTTTATACTTCTTTCAATGCCAAAAAAAAAATTAGAGGCGTCATACAATAGTTGAAAAATAGCTTTAAAAGGTTTTAGACTTGTATAAAATATGGAAAGAATCGATACTCCTCCCCCCAAAACTCCTGTAGATTTCATTCAATCTCTTACCCGATCTCTGTTTCCGGGTCCACCAAAAATGGCAGGAAATGCCCACTCAGCCAATCACAGGTCATAGAGTTTACCAGCCCCAGCCACTGATTGGCTAAGTCGACATGTGGCGCCCCCAGGAGTATGGCCGCCATCCTGGCTTTGCCTTCCTCCAGGGAGGGTAATGCCAGGCTTGGAAGCAGTGAAGGGTCTCTCTCGCAGTTAACCTATACATGCAGCACAGTTCCACTCCAGGCCAGCAGGGGGGACTCTGAACCGGGATTGAGGGGGAAGAGTGCTCTCTGAGGGCCAAGAGGAAGGAGTGGTTAGTTAGTGTGAGGAGGGTGAAGTGTGCAGACGTGGGAAGAAGCGTGGAGATCGAGCAGAGAGGAAAGGCTCATCTCCAGCGAGAGCGCATGAACTGGAGCCTTGTCTGCACGGTTGTATGGATGCTAATGATCCTGCAACAGACACCAGAGGAGTAGGAGGCTGTAAATGCACTACCCCATCTAAGACTTGGAGGCACAACAGCACGGAGTGAGCCAAGAGAGGAATAGCGGCTACAGCTGTCTGCCATACGAGGAGTGAGAGTAGAAGAGAATTGAGAGGAACTTCAGTGTAACTCAGTACTAGGAGTACTTCACTCAAATAGGTGCTAGGAAGGAGACTGCACAGCCCATCTGTTGAGAGAGAATCCCTGAGTTGCTTCCAGGCTAGCCTGCTCCGGTACCATCTGTAATCAGGACCCTGGACTGCATTTATCAAGTAAAGGTACAGAAATTGCACCCCACTGTGTCTTTGTCTGCTTCCTACCCTTCCGGCACCGCTACATCCCTGTGCCAACCACATCTACACTGCCCTGGTACTACAGCTTCACCTGTGGGGAGCTTTTACATCTTTGCTGCACCATACCATCAGTCCCAGCGGATCTGCATGCAGTGGCGGCTTAACACCTCCCTTGCCAAACACCACAGGTGGCATCACAAACTATTCATTTAACCACATTCCACCATTTCAATTTCCCCATTACTTGGGCGCCCAGGGCCACGGACCGGGTCACCGCTGCTGTGACACATCCCGCTGACACTGGCCTGGTACCGAGTACCCCACGGCCCTGGGAGGGCGACCCAGACATTTCTCAAAATTTCCAGTGGGTCAAGACAGGACCAGGAAGATGGACATTGAAACTAGAGATGCCGGAAACCGGAGAAGGTGAGCACTGATTCTCTTCTAAATTTATGCCAATCTATGCCTTCTAAAAATATATAGCTGAATGTATGAACCCCTTTAAGACAAGAATCAGTGAATGTTTTTGTGCTTTTTGAAAAGTGTATAGAATAACAAAAAAAAGTATAATATTGTTTTTCTAACATTTTATATGCATATTTATTTGAAATTTTTTATATATTTTCTTAAAATGATCAGCTGGATGGACACTTATGGCCATTTCCAATGTGTCATGACAAAACAAGGAAACAGAGATCAGCAGGGATCAGGTGGATGTGGAAACTTGGAGATGCAGGAGATTCTTGAGGGTGAGTATTGATTCTTTTATTATTTGTTAAAAATCTGAGCCCTTTTAAAAAAAAAAAATTTGTAGGTTGACCAACTCCGATTTATTCAGGATGAATAAACCAAAAGTGACTAGGTGGATGTTAAAACTGGAAATTCACTGAACTAGTGAAGGTGAGTATGAGGGTAGGGTGACATGACTGATTTCTCCACATCTGAGGAAAATGGTCCGATTATTCTGATCAGACTTTGATCAGAGTAGCATCAGTTTTCTTGAATGTGGAGAGAAAAAAATGTAAAAAGTTTCTTCACTTTCTCCATTCTATCGGTCCGTGAAAATCAGATCACAATTGGGTGAAATCCAAGTATGGTCCAAATTTTTGCACGGACCCATAGACTTGCATTGCTGATTTTGATTTGACACGCAAATCAAAATTGGACATGTCTACGATTTCTTCCAAGGACTGCTCAGGCTGAGAAAAAAAACGGACATGTGAAAAGTCCCATAGAATATATTAGGCATGAGCACTATCCTTGAAAACCATGGCACTCATACGAGAAAATCGGTCGTGTGCACGAAACATTAGAGATAAATGATTCAATTCACAGGATCCAGATGCAGCAGCCACGTCTGTGTCCTGTGGCCACCAGACAGGACCCCCGTGAACTATATTCTATCTGCCGGTGTGCCCAACGCCTCTTTGGATTAATAATAATAATAATCTTTATTTTTATATAGTGCTAACATATTCCGCCGCACTTTACAGTTTGCACACATTATCATCTCTGTCCCCGATGGGGCTCACAATTTAAATTCCCTATCAGTATGTCTTTGGAATGTGGGAGGAAACCGGAGTACCCAGAGGAAGCCCACACAAACACTGGGAGAACATACAAACTCCTTGCAGATGTTGTCCTTGGTGGGATTCAAATCCATGACTCCAGCGCTGCAAGGCTGCAGCGCTAACCACTGAGCCACCGTGCTGCCCGGATCTACTTTGGATTAGTGAGATTAGTAAGCTTGGCGCGATGTCGTGCATGCGTCACACCTCTATGATGATTCGCCTAACAATCAGATGGGGGCTCCAGCAGATAGGAGGGGTTCCAAAAGGTTTCTTCTGGTGGCCATGGAGAACTTGCACTTTGAGTCAATAAATGTATTACCGCCAGTAGAGGACCGCAAGGCGAAGAGAATGACCAGACCAGCAACCTATCAAGGTCAACCCATAAGTAAGCACTGTAGTACTAACTAATTATACAGTATCTGAATTATAGAAACAGGAGCATTTGGAAAAATGCCTGTAAGTGGGTGCTCAAGTGAAAGCCCTCTTTTGTGTCTTGTTCTTCAATCTAAGAACAGAGCTGAGCATGCTTCAATCGCTAAGGTTTGGAAATCATTACGGATGTGTAAAGCTTATGTTTTTTGCAGAGGTGTCGATCCTTAGTTTATTGGACCAGGCTTGTCCTCTGTTTAATGGTCAGATAAAAATTATATGATTGAATGCCTTCAATCTGCACCTGCCATATATAATGGATCCCTCTCCAGTGAAGTCAGCGTGCGCCAAGCCTGGTATGGCTTGGGTCAGGCATGAAATATGCATAGGGACTTCTTGTTTAATGCTCTTTCTCTACTCTGTGCTGCAGCCCAGCCAAGCCCGGAGCTAGCGAGAGATGGGCAGCCAATAAATTATTCATTTTCAACCGCTCGGCTTCCACTGCAGGTTGTGACAAGTTGGAAATGTGCAGATCCATAATCCTCTAGCTTGTTTCTTATTCCAAGGAGAGGTTCCTCGAGCCAAGAACTGGAGCCACATCTCCTGCTCTGTGGGGCTCCCCATTTATGTTGGACATTTGCAAGTACCAATGATGCAGCTCTCATGCCAATTTGCTCGATACTGGGTCCAATAAATATTTTATAGACTGTCTGTAGTACAGAATGACCCTGCAGCAGTTTCTAGGGGGGAGCATGAATGTAAAATAATATTTTGGGAGAGCCATTAAAGTGACAAATCTCTGAAGCTCGGTGTATGTTCTTGTTAAACGAGAGAAGATTGATAGAATTTATCAAAGTCTGATAGCAAGTAAAACTTTCAAAAGAACTGAAGGAAACATTACAGGATGGAGATGTTGAAACCACTATGTATTTTTTTTTCACGTTCAGGTACTTACCGTATATAATAGCAGTGTGGAATATTCTCTTATTAGTCAATTTACACCTTTGCAGGAAATTTCCCATTTCAGACGGATTTCATAGGTTTTATTAAATAAGCAATGCACTTAACTTGTTATACAGTCTCTGTTATGGTTCACTTCGAAGGCCGGGGTCACACTAACCGACGAAAAATACGGTCCGTAGTTTACAGGCGTAATACAGATGAATGACCCCTAAATAGTGCTCCGTATGTCATCCGTAAGAAAGGTGTGGTCGCGTATTTTGCGCATGTAAGCATCCATATGTAATCCGTATGGCATCCGTATGCAATCCGTATGGCGAGATTTTCTCGCCGCCTTGCAAAATGGACATATAATGGAGCCCTATGACAGGGTTTATAACAGAAACGAAATAATAGATATAGACACATAGAATGCATATATATATATATACACACACAAGTCATTGAGACAAACATATATATATATATATATTTATACTTCACACAGTTCTTCATAGCAGAATAGCCGCTAATAAAATTACCGGCTTCTATCAAATCATTCCCCAACCCGACATGAAATGACACATGGTTTACATTCAGTAAAGCATTTCATTTCATGTTTTTTTATATATCCCTGACTAATGATTAGATGAGGGTTTGTGTGCAAAATTTGGGAGTTGTAGTTGTTATTTTAAGGGGTTAATTCGTTGTTAAAAAATGCGTGGGCTTCCCATTGCCCTGTAGCGGTGGCGAGTGGGTTAATCTAACAAAGGGTTAATGTAACCTTACAATCGAATGGTGACATTAAGCCTTTGGTAGATTAACCCACTCGCCACCGCTATAGGGCAATGGGAAGCCCACGCATTGTTTAACAACGAATTAACCCCTTAAAATAACAACTACAATTCCCAAATTTTGCACACAAACCCTCATCTAATTATTAGTCAGGGACATATTAAAAAACATGAAATGAAATGCTTTACTGACTGTAAACCATGTGTCATTTCATGTCGGGTTGGGGAATAATTTGATAGAAGCCGGCAATTTAATTAGCGGCTATTCTGCTATGAAGAACTCTGTGAAATATAAATATATATATATGTTTGACACAATGACATGTATGTATATATATATATATATATATATATATATATATATATGCATTCTATGTATTCTATGTGTCTATATCTATTCTTTCTTTCTTTATTAAACCTGTCAGGGTGAGTTTACTGTATAGCGCACTGAATTGCCGGCTTTTCTAAAAGACACCTGGTGCGTATTTCTCGCAAGTCACATGTGTGGTCCGTGTGTAATGCGTATTCTTTGCGCACCCATAGACTTTCATTGGCGTATTACGAGCGCAGTACGCTGACAATCGCAGCATGCTGCGATTGGCATGGACCATAGAATACGCCCGAGAAATATACGGCTGTTGGGAGCAAACCCATAGAGAATCATTTATCCATGTGTATTGCGTGCTTTTAACGCCTCTCACTTGTCTGTATTCCTCGCCAGTGTGACCCCGGCCTTAGGGATAATCTCAGAAATGGCGCCTGCAGCTTGAATGATCTCTTTCATATTCCGTATGGAACTTTTAGAGTTAGTCCATGACATTTCTTAATTACCGCTTTAATTTAAAGGATATGGACACTTAAGGCATATTTTTTACATAGATGAGTGAATTTGTGGCTAAAAGGCATTTTTTTTCCTATATTGTTTAATTTACAATTTTGGACTCTTTGGCTTCTACAGCCTCTATGCAACACAGTACATAGTGGACTGCAGAATGACATAACACCAGGTGATCCATTGGTGAGTTCGTTCTGACATCATGGTCTAAAATTAGAGATGAGCAAATGCTTAAAAATTAAGATTCACCATAACCTAAATTTTTGCCTAATCTATTTGCTCGAGTCAAGCAAAATGGTAGCCTACTGGATGACATTTTGCCTAATTCTTTTTAGGAAGGAGCAAAAAAAAAAATAGTAAAAAAAACCATTATTCCACACCTCTCAGCTTCCTGCCTGGTCTTCCACTGATTTGCTGCCTCTCTCCAGCTCAGCGCTTTCATCTCATCTTTAATTTTCTAGAAATGGAGCTGGAGTGAAAAATTGAGCAAGTGGACGTTTGGTGTCCTGCACAGAGTAGGAAAGACTAAGTGCAGCACAAAGGGATAAGGGGAAGGAAACCCAACACTCGAGAAGGGGGAAAAGGAGACCCCCTAGGCAGATCTAACGTCTCCCTGTCTGCCCTAAACATCCCAATATACTGTAGGTTCTACACCTATCGCCGAGCAGGAACCTATTCCCTGCCTTACCCTGCCGATAAGCCCTGCATGGGAATGGACAGAATATCACTAGTCAATCCCCACTACCACTAAAGACATCTGGGGTAGGCAAACAAGGGGAACACTTATTTTGAGAGGACTCAGAGATATAACACAGACGTCCTCCAGCAACACCAAGGAGGAAGATAGCCGACTGCTATAACTCCAAGCCTCAACAGGAGGAAAAGGAAATATCACCGCAACTCCCAGCAGCAGACATGTCCAGGTATGTCAATTACAGCAGGAGAAAGGTTACCACAGGATAGAGTCAGAAGGGTTAAGGTGTCTGCAAAGCAAACGCAGAAACCTTCTGCAGTCAGATCAAGTGCGACTGTCTGCAGGCTCTGACACAGTCGGGCAGGGAAGCTAAGAGCCAAGGTACAATTTTTTTTTTAGTTTTTTAAACCCTCATTTTTTGTGATTCGGGTTCACATCTAGTAGAGCTTTGCACCTTACTCTGATGACTTTCTCTGCTCCTGCTCTACCTTCTCTCAATGGTATAGATAGAAGCAGTTAAGGGGGTTCCAGGGAAGGTACACAGATCAGTTTTCAGTGAGGGAGAAAGCATCTGCACTCTCAGGGAGGGCAGAGAAAGTCTGTAGATAAGCAGGAAAGTATATGGAGGGAAGCATCCTGGATGCATAAAACTCACCTCCAGCATGAAAAATCGGAAGTTATGATTAGGCTGTAAACTGCATATCAGTGGTCTGAACATGAGGGTAGAAATAAAGATTGCAGACTGCATATGTATTAACTAAAGGTTAACACTGATATATGTAAATATGACTGTTTCCATGTCAGAAGTGTCGGTAGCCCTTAATAATGTCTATTAAAGGGAATCTGTCACCCATATTTAGTGATATCATGTAAAAATATCACTAAATTCTGCGTCCCATAAGGATTCTATTCGGGCTTTTGTCTCCCCCCGACCCCGCACCTTTGAGGCATAAATATCATTTTTAGCTTGTTGGTGATGCATGCAAATCGCCGCGGTCCGGTCCGATGGGCGTGGCTTAGTGGTCTTCTCCCCCCCGCCTCCTCAGCTTGCTTCACGTAATCTTTGTCTGTGAATACCACAGACACCATTGGTTTCCACGCTTGCGCAATGTTAAGGCCCCCGGCGCCTGCGCAGTATGCTTTGCCCAACTGTGGGCGAAGCATAAAATCACTACTGCGCAAGCGCCGGTATTTTCCAGCGCGGTCTATGCCCCGGAAGTCTTCACATGCAGGATACACTTCCGGGGCATAGACCGCGCTGGAAAATACCGGCGCTTGCGCAGTGACTATCAAGCTAAAAAAGGTATTTATGCCTCAAAGGTGCGTGGTTGGGGCGAGTCAAAAGCCCGAATAGAATCCTTATGGGACGCACAATTTAGTGATATCTTTACATGATATCACTAAATATGGGTGATAGATTCCCTTTAAACACTTAAAGATCCTAGAGGCCAAGTAACAGTATTCTGCACAACCTTTCGGAATTTTCTGTTTTATTTGCTGCTGCTTTAATGAGCAGCATACATCAACCAAAGAAGAGAAGACTTTCTTTCTATCCTAAATATAGTCTTGTGTGATGGTGTCATGCTCACTTTCTATATTGTGAGCTATAGAGTAGGTGATGAATAATAAATCTCTCTGTATAGAAGGTTACGGAGGGGATCGGAGGCCACAATAAACACATGTAATCAGGGATTGTTCTGGGCAGAATTATCTGCTGATAAGAGCGAGCGGCTGCATTCTGTAGGCACATGAATTATTAATGTTCTTCTGAAAATCTCTGACTTTCTCTTAGCTGTTCATCTCCTCTTTTGTGAGCAAAGGGCTGAAAAAGAAAAACACACAACTCAGAAGGAAGGAGGGATTGTAAATCCCTCAGGGGGAGACAGACGCCCCTAGTTTCATCTTCCAGCATCCTGAAGATTACCCCACTGAGGAGAAGATGAATGGTAGAGATTGACAGTTCCCATGCTGTCAATCTGGATGAAAGTGATTGAAACCAAACTCAGAGGAAACTCACTCACTTTGAAACTTGGTATCATTGGACCTTAGGGACAAAAGTTCTTTAACCCGCGTAATCTTAAGATTCCGTCCCGCCGTCTTGAATAAGCTGATTGTGCCTGTCTGCACTTTGCTTGTTCACTGTCTATTTTAGGTTGTTGCTATTTGTTATTAAGTTATTCCGCCAGGAGAATTGCAACGTTTAATGTTTTACACAAGCCTCTGGGCAAACTAATGATAAATCATGGCAAATGGTTACTTTGTATTGTACACGTAGCATACATAATACGCAGAACACATCTGGTTTCCTCATATGTTGTCTCAGCAAAGCCCATCTGAAATGACGTAACTAGAGTCTGATAGGCACTGGTGCAAGATTTGAACCTGGGCCCCCATGAATATTCATATGCCTTCCATACCGGTATATATGGCCCCATCCTAGCATATATAGCCCCTATCCTGGTATTTGTCCCTTATCCTGGGCCCTATCGAGGAATATATATCTACCACCCTGGTATAGGTCCTCTGTTCTGCTGCTGTTCTTTAATATATAGAAAAAATAAAGTATTATACTCAACTCACGAGGGGCATACATAGAAGTCATTTGGCCCCATAGCCTGAGTATAATACACTCCCTATAGTCCTCCATATAGTATAATGGCCAGCCCATAGTCCTCCCTATAGTATACTACAAAGACGATAGTCATCTATGCAGTATAACACATCCCATAGTCCTCCATATAATATACTGAACAGCCCATAGTCCTAGATATAGTATAAAACACAGCCCATATCCTTCATATAGTATAATAAACAGCACATATCTTTCATATAGTATAATGCAACTCCATACTAGTATAATACACAGCCCATATCCTTCATATAGTATAATGCACAGTCCATATCCTCTATATAGTACAATGCACAATCCATATCCTTCACATAGTATAAGGCACAATCCATAGTCCTCCATGTAGTATATTGCACAGCCCATAGTCATCCATAAAGTATAATGCACACACCATAGTCCTCCATATAGTACAATGCACAGACATTAGTCCTCCCTATAGTATAATGCACAGACCATTGTCTTCCATACAGTATAATGCACAGACCATAGTCCTCCACATAGTATAATGCACAGAACATAGTCCTCAATATAATATAATGCACAGATGATAGTCATCATCCATGTAGTATTGAGGCCACTGTTTACTCACTGATTTAAAAATAAATACTAATGCTCACCTCTCATCCACTTCCCTGCAGTGAGGCATCCTCTTGTGAAGCTGGCAGCTGGCTTCAGCGTGCAAGCAAAGTGAGCGCATTACATCACTACCATTTGCCCCCAGTCACGTGCACACCGATGTGAGCTGCTGGCATATGAAAGACTCAACTGGTTAGTGCAGCGCACAGGTCTCTGATGGCATCGGTGTGCCTCTCATCTGCACAGACCCGGTTGTCCTTGTGACCTCTGTGACTGAGGTTGTTACACCCCTGACCACCTGTACCTGGGGATTAGCGGGTCCACGTCACAAGGTGAGCCTTATACCCCTCTTTATTGGCTTGCAGGAAAATTTTCTTTTTTGCCCATATGAAATCAAGATGAAGGAATCAATTCAAGGTGAATCGAACTCTTATAGAATTTCATAAAAATTCCGAGTAGAGGAAATCCAAATTTTTTAAAATTTGGATTGTGCAAATCCACCAAAATGGAATTTTTTTTATATTTATAAGGGCTGAAAAGGGATTAAAAAATATATATACTCCTCCAGCCTTCTACTCCCTACAGTTCCCCATCCAGCCTTCACAATTACAGCCTGGTCTTCAATCACAACTGGTCTTTGGTCTTCTTCATAGATCCCATTTGGCCTTCAGTGCCTCCAGTGCTAACTTTTCCATTCAAAGTAATGTACAACTGCTCTGTTAGGCAATCTTGAGAACTTCTCATTATATCAAAAAGCAGTACACATGGTTTGGGTGTGGATGTGGGAAAATGTGTGACATTTTCAGATTTAAACTGCTTTGCTATAATATTATGCAATTATCATAACACATGGTATATTGCAGCCAATAAGATTGTGATGAGGGGAAATAGCATAGTGCCAAATAGGGGGGTTTAATCCGTATGTCCTGTATAGAGGCACATATCTACAGCATAATGGTGAGAAAAGTGCAAGAAGATATGGCTAAAGTGATAAAGTGGCAAGTGCTGAAGAGCCAAACACTATACCGATTATCGCGGCATCCAGAGAGGATGCACGTTTCTCACCAGTATGCTGTAGATATGTACCGGACTTGGGTGCAACTAATATCGTCCCAGTTTTATTGTTCCAGCATGTGTTACTTCATTGTTAATAATAAACTCTTTTCTTAAGATCAGACTTGGCCCCATGTTCCTGAGGTAATCACTATGTGGAAACCTTACCGGATATAATTATTAGAATGAGATCATGGGGATTTGGCGTTTTTGCTTCTCCTTTGTATTTGTCTTATTTTAACCTGGCACTAATTACTTTTAGTATGTTTCATACTTGACTTCTTTCACGTTTAATATGCACTGTCACTTTAAGTTATCTGAATAAAGTGTCTAATTAAACGCCTCAGTCATTGTATATGTATTATACAGTCCCTATATTCACTTTTTACCCATAATTTATCCCTATTGTTATCTCCTGGGTGTGTTATTTAATTTTTTGTATCTATTAGTATATTATCTCCCGTTTTTTCAATTTTACACTTCACATCACGCACTCACTGTTCGTGAGATATTATAGAGTACACACTATATATATCAGCCTGTTTATTTTTATTTTATCTATTTGTACCATCTCTGGCTTTCATTCTTCATCCAACATATTACACACTCTTATTGTCACAGCCCCATATAGGTTACATATATGCTACACACCACTATTACACTTGTCCTTCAACTTGTCATTATTTTTGTTTTGGTTTTCTATAGAAATCCCACACAGTGACATATCCTGATATTCAAACAGTAGATCATCACTCCGATCTCCCCTGTTCTCTCTCCTTCTCGTGCCGGCCTCGAACACAGGGCATGTACTTCTTTTCACAACCCCAGCACTTCCGGGAGTGCTCCAGACATGGGCCGCACGTGTTCCAGCATACGTTCCATGGAGCGCGTCCCCGGAAGTGATGCATTTAACAAAGGGCGTGACAAGGGTTCCATGCACTAACTATGTCCGACTTCCGTCCCCGGTCTCCCTGCGCTACAGCATGTGCTTCGTGGAGTACCGGACATCAGGTACTATTAGCATACCGAGATGGTCAATGGGAGGTGCTGCATTGTTCCAAGGTCTAGGACCTTATTGGCCATGAGATCTATGCCCATCTTATTTCTTTACATTCATCAGCACCACGGTATTTAAACTACCTCCCACTCATCTTGAGAGATGCCCCCGGATGAAGCTGAATTGCAAAACGTGAGTTGGGGAGAGGGGGAGAACATCTGGTCTGTCATGCAAGTAATACCTTTTGGCCTTGTACTTAGGTAATGGTCTTTCCTGCTTACACGTACCAGTTACTTAACATGTATAGTTTGCTCTAACTTGGTTTATAGCTTTGCGAGCTGCATTTCCCCATACAGGGATTTTCTTTCTTATCCTGATAATTACAGAGTAACACATATTATTATTATTTATTTATATAGCACCATTGATTCCATGGTGCTGTACATGAGAAGAGGTTTACATACAAATTACAGATATCACTTACAGTAAATAAACTAACAATGACAGACAGATACAGAGGGGAGAGAGGACCCTGCCCTTTCGGGCTTACATTCTACAGGATGGTGGGGAAGGAGACAGTAGGTTGGTGGGTTGCAGCAGTTCTGGTGTTGGTTGAGGTGATATCACTGGTAGTGGTGAGAGAGAAGGAAGTAGCGGGGTCATTGCAGGCTGTAGGCTTTCTTGAAGATGTGGGTTTTCAGGTTCCGTCTGAAGGATCCAAATGTGGTTGATAGTCGGACTTGTTGGGGCAAAGAATTCCAGAGAATAGGGGCTATTCGGAGGAAGTCTTGGAGGCGGTTGGGTGAGGAGCTAATAAGTGTGGAGGAGAGAAGTCGGTCTTGGGAGGACCAGAGATTACATGAGGGAAGGTATCGGGAGATTAGTTCAGAGACATATGGGGGAGACATGTTATAGATGGCCTTGTAGGTCAGTATTAGTAATTTGAACTGGATATGCTGAGGGAGTGGGAGCCAGTGAAGAGATTTGCAGAGGGGAGAAGCGGAGGAGTAGCGAGGAGAGAGATGAATTAGTCAGGCGGCAGAGTTAAGGATGGACTGGAGAGGTGCGAGGGTGTTAGCAGGGAGACCACAGAAAAGGATGTTGCAGTAGTCGAGGCGTGAGATGATGAGGGCATGCACAAGCATTTTAGTAGATTGAGGGTTGAGGAAAGGACGGATTCTGGAAATATTTTTGAGCTGAGGCGACAGGAGGTAGAAAGAGCTTGGATGTGCGGTTTGAAGGACAGGGCAGAGTCAAAGGTTACTCCAAGGCAGTGGACTTCCGGTACTAGGGAAAGTGTGATGTCATTAATTGTTATAGCTAGGTCAGGTAAGGAAGATCTGTGAGATGGAGGAAAGATGATGAGTTCAGATTTGTCCACATTGAGCTTGAGGAAGCGAGAGGAGAAGGAGGATATGGCTGATAGACAATCTGGAATTCTGGACAGCCGAGAGGTGACGTCTGGGCCAGAGAGGTAGATCTGAGTGTCATCAACATAAAGGTGGTACTGGAATCTGTGGGACTTTATGAGTTGCCTCAGACCAAGTGTATAGATTGAGAAGAATAGGGGTCCTAAAACAGAGCCTTGGGGGACTCCATCAGAGAGAGGGTGGGATGAGGAGGTGGTGTGGGAGTGGGAGTCGCTGAATGTGCGGTTGGAAAGGTATGAGGAGATCCAGGATAGGGCAAGGCCTTTGATGCCGAAGGAGTAGAGCTTCTGTAGTAGGAGGCAGTGGTCAACTGTGTCGAATGCAGAGGACAGGTCTAGAAGCAGGAGTATAGAGTATTGTCCATTTGATTTGGCTGTAAGTAGGTCGTTAGTAATTCTGGTCAGGGCTGTCTCAGTGGAGTGATGGGGGTGGAAACCAGATTGTAGATTGCCAAAGAGCAAGTTAGATGATAGGTGGGAGGATAGTTCAGTGTGGACATGCTGTTGCAGGAGTTTGGAAGCAAATGGGAGCAACGATATCGGGCGATAGCTGGACATAGCGGTTGGGTCGAGGGTTGGCTTTTTAAGGATAGGCGTGATTGTGGCATGTTTGAAAGCAGAAGGGAAGGTACCAGACGTTAGTGATAGGTTGAAGAGGAGGGTTAGGGATGGGATAAGTGTGGTGGTGAGGTTGGAGAGGAGGAGGGATGGGATGGGTCGAGTGCACAGGTTGTGAGGTGCGATTTGGAGAAGAGACGATCAAGCTCCCCTTCAGTGATATTGGAGAGTGAGGTTATGGGGTTTGAGCATTGGTCTGGTTGTGGTGGTTGAGTGATGAAGACTTGTTTGGTCAAACTTGTATTTGAAGTGTGTGGCAAAGTCCTCGGCAGAGATGAGGGAGGTTGGAGGGGGCAGTAGTGGGCGGAGGAGGGAGTTTAAAGTTTTGAATAACTGTTTGGGGTTGTAAGATAGGGAAGATATGAGGGTTGTGAAGTAGGCCTGTTTAGCAGAGGTGAGGGCAGATTTAAAATCAAGTGTTGCCTGTTTGAATGTGGTGAAGTCATCTTGCGAATTTGTTTTCTTCCAGCGCAGCTCTGCAATCCTGGACACTTGCCGGAGCTTTTTAGTGGTGTTATTGTGCCAGGGTTGTCTGTTGATACGTCGCATTCTGCCATGAACGAGAGGGGCAACCGCGTCAATAGCTGATGCGAGAGTGGCATTGTAGAACGCAGTGGCACCGTCTGTGTCATGGAGTGAGGATATGGATGCCAGTGGTAGAATAGAGTCACAGAGCAGGTGGGTGTCTAGGTGTGCAAGGTTTCTGCGGGGGTGCGCATGTTGCTGGACATGGGTGCCAGGTGAGGAGGGCAGGGATGAGAAAGTGAGTAGATGGTGGTCGGATAGAGGGAGAGGGGAAGTCATGAAGTTTGAAAGAGAGCAGAGACGTGTGAAGACCAGGTCTAATATGTGTCCGCCTGTGTGGGTGGCTGAGGAGGACCACTGAGTAAGTCCAAAGGATGAAGTAAGGGACAGGAGTTTGGAGGCTGCTGACTGAAGGGTATCAGTTGAAGTCACCCATCATGATAGTGGGGGTGTCGGTTGAAAGAAAATGAGGAAGCCAGGTAGAGAATTGGTCAATGAAGGCAGTGGTCGGCCCTGGAGGTCGGTATATGAGGGCCGGTTAGAGGGAGAGTAGATGCGGACAGAGTGGACTTCAAAAGAGGAGAGGATTAGGGAGGGAAGAGGTGGGATTGGGTTGAAGGTGCAGTTGGAAGAAAGGAGAAGACCCACTCCTCCACCGTGTCTGTTGCCAGGGCGAGGAGTGTGGGTGAAGTGGAGGCCACCGTAACACAGCGCAGCAGGGGAGGCGGCGTCAGAGGGTGTCAGCCATGTTTCTATGAGGCCGAGGAAGGCAAGATTGCGAGAGAGAAAGAGGTCATGAATCACATGGAGCTTATTGCAGATGGAGCGGAGCGGGCATTCCAAAGTGCTACCAAAGTGCATACCTTCATCATAATTTTTTTGTGTCTGTTTACATCTGTTCAGAATTACATTTCTGTTCTTTGGCCATGTTTATAAGTGTGGTTATTATTATTTTTTTATAATAATATTTATGTATAACTTTAATACTATGTATTTAATATATGCACACCCTCTATACAGGACATACGGATTAAACCCCCCTACTGGGCACTCTATTTCTGTTCATCTTCTATTGATTCTGATTTTTAAATATTGTTTTTCTCTTGCTACCAATAAAGCATTGTATTATTAATTGATCTCTTCGTTCGACTGTATATTTGTTAGTCCAAATTTGAGTTGAATAACTAGTATAGCTGTATAAAAGTCAAGGCAGGGAATACAGCAGCCATTATATGATGAATATGGGTAGTTAGAAAATGTTACAGCTCATAGAGATAAAAATGAAAAAGCC
The DNA here is from genome assembly GCF_039654945.1 of Dendrobates tinctorius. NCBI lineage: Eukaryota > Metazoa > Chordata > Amphibia > Anura > Dendrobatidae > Dendrobates > Dendrobates tinctorius. Next base: position 25,746,629 of record NW_027361754.1, on the reverse strand, counting down.
ATTACAAACTGAATAAACTTTACAGATAGTGAGTGACAGCACAGCAGTGAAAAGAAACAACCATGCGTCTAACCATAGCCATATATTGTGAAATCACTTGACATTACTAAGGCCGTGTTTGCGGTAAAGGGCTTGAAAGGAGTTTAGTACTTTTGTAGGAAACCTCGGAGTGTTTCACACATCTTTTTAGGATAATTGGAGGCTTTACAGTAATTACAATTCGGAGCAAATTGATTCCCTGAGCATCAAATTTTTTATAAGGAAAAATCGATGTGAATACTTTTATGCCCAATGATGACAAAGGTATTCTCGGAGTAATACCTTTATTGGCCAGTAAGGTATCACTCCAGGAATACTTTTGTCATCATTGGGAATAACAGTATTCATATTGATTTCTCTGGCTAACACGGTACCACAATATAACTTGTTATTGTACATCATGAGAACAAAATAAAAGATGGCAAAATAAAAGTTCAAAAGGTTTTCTCATCTCTTCTATTAAGTAGTCTGTCAACTCAAATATGTGTGTCTAAGGATAGACTTTAAGCAAACTCCAGTACTTGGCAGGGTCAAGTAGCTCCCTTGTATTCACACTTTCTCCCTTATTAGGGATTTGACCTTCAAGACAGGTCACTGGGTTGCATCGACACAGATGCTGATGGACGGGAATGAAGCAAAATAAAAATGTTTGAGTTGAGAACCAGAGGGACAGGGACAAGGATAAAATCCAACTCAAAGACCAAGAGGTCAGGTAATAACACCATCAGACAGAGATAAGGCAGTAGTTGGGTCAATCTAAAAAGACATTTGAATGATGATAAAATGGATAGTTGAAACTGTGAACAGAGGAATTGTCAGGAACAGAGTCGGTCAATTAAATTGTGCACAAGGGTTATATTACTAATCCAATGGCAAACTAAGGCATACAACAAGAATTTAATGGGGTGACGTCATGAGTGCCGAACTTGTTGTAACATGCAAGACCTAAAGTTATTTAGTATCATCTGATCATAATAGTAACATAATAGTGGTCCAATCTAGAAATAAAATAAATAATACTAAAGACTGAATATGAGCAAATCGATTTGCATGACCCTAGTCCAATGGCCATCTCAGTATTCCATACCCATAGGATGGAAGCACTGAGAACCACATTCTACCCCCCCAGCATCTCTAGCTCCTCTATTGATTAGGCTTTTCTACAAAACATTGTGTGTGCGTCACGCGGCAACATTGGCATTGCACCATTCCAGCTAATCAAAAGAGGAGCCAGAAATGGCGGCAGATAGAAAGCGGTTTGCAAGGTTCCTCTCCGGCAGCCAAGGAATACTGACTTGACCGCTGGACCAGGGTCGTCTAGATTTATTTGCTCATCTCTACTGAAGAACAATTAGTTTATATAGTTGGTGAATCTCAGCAAGATGATGAATATTAAATTCTTAAATGACAGCAGAAGATTAAGCTAGGTAAGCAATGTAATAATTATTTATTTTAGGAGGAGTTACATTTTAATAAGGAAGGAATAAGGCCATAGATTGTGAGGACCACAGGTGAATCTTTAGAAGAATATGGTGGCCCTGTGATGCCTCTTTCCAACCTGTAAATGATATTTCCTAGGCAATGCTCATATTGTGTTGGTGGTAATTACGTTCTTCAAGTGATAATTGATAATTAAAAATTCCTCTATTCTCTCAGAACAATTGTACTCATAATGGAAATCGCAATTTATAATGATACCCAAAATATATTAACGTTATCATGTGCAGAAGAAAAAAAAAGACTGCGAGGGCAGGTTAGGAATTGCCATTCTGACTACTCCATACACCTTTCAGGCTCAGGATGAAAGACAGAAGCTTTGTTTTGTATCTGGAAAATGTTAACGTAGACCTTTTACTGAACCTCATTAAAATCACTGCCAATTAGCATGGAACGCAGAAATTATTTCTCACTTTTCTCCAACTCGTTTTCCTTCTTTCTTTTTCTTCGAGTTCCTTGGTTGATTTTGGTTGATGAGTTCAATTAGCTGGCTGCATTAGCAAGGCAAAGACGAAGGCGCTCATTTCAGAAGATGAGTGGGAGTGAATAAGTAGGATGAGAGAGAAGTGAGGCAGAAGAAAGGGAGATGAATACGGAGTGATACAGTGAGTTCAGCGCTCTTTGTAAATTTGGCGTGTTACTATGTGAACCATCAGATTTCTACTCTGCATTTCCGTTAATATACTTCTTCAGAAAAATAAAGTGTACTTCCAAAGTACATAGTATATCATTCAAGTGCAAGCTCCATAATTGCTTCATGGCTGTGAGGATTGCCAACATGGCGGACTAGATTGATCAGTTATAAACTTGTTTAGTCTTTTAGTTACAGTGTTATCTCTGTGCGATAGAGAAACTATGGATCTTCTCAGACATTATGATACTTTGTTACCTTCTACCGAGCCTTCTTCATGAGTCTAATGTAGATATTATTACCCTTGAATTACAGCCTGTACTATATTCCAATGCTGCATTTACAATTCTGCAGCCTTCTGAACTGTAATCATCCAACATTTTTTGTTTTTGATAAAATGTAAAATGATCTCCTGATGCCATCTACCCTTTATTGACTCTTCTGGATCTCTCTGTGCAACTGAGACCATGGACCATTAACTCTTTTTCAATATGCACCAGTCTATTAGTCTTAAGGATACTGCTCTTCATTTGCGAAGCTTGACATCTCTGATGGTCAATGTATTATTTGTTGGCTCTACTTCTTCGCCACTTCCCCTTGACTGTTTGGGGTTCCTCAGGGTTCATTCCTAGGTCCTCTCCTCCTTTCTCTCTTTCTCTCTCAATGCACGCCCAATCTCTATGCTTGTGACACCCAATGTCTTCAATTGTGATCTACTTCCCTACTACAGGACACCAGTGGTTGTCTGTCCAGTGTCTCTAACATCATGCCAAATCTGAAATTGAATCTTTGAAAACTGGAAAATTGTTGTAGTGTTAGCTACATTAAGATGTTTCCACTTCCTATTAACAGTATTAGGAAAGCGCTACACAAATTTGAGGGATTGAATTAGTAGAAAGGTGACCATGTTACAAGTCATTACTGAGAACTAACCATTCAGCTTAAAATGTTTCTGTGTATAGATTGTATGGCTTGATGTCAAAGGGGTTCTCCATGACTAGAACACTAATGGCCTTTTTATGATCTGAGACCCCTTCAGCCCTTTAGCATTTACGTAGCCATAGCATCCCATTTATATGAGTAGTTGTGCCTTGTAATGAAACTTGTGCTATTTCTTCAATTCACCTTCCTATTGCCGATTGATGAGGGTTAGACCATCACCGACCAAACACTAGTTATAGCTAGAGATCAACAAATTGATTCTTAATTAATTTAATTTGCTTTGAATTTCCCACAAAATTCAGATTCTAAACTGAGTGTTTGGGGATAAGATGAACTTCTTTTATTAAAATCTGAGGGCTAAGAAGGGGTTCAAAAAAATATTAAACTTAAGTTGAGGTTTCCTTGGTTCTTCTCATACCTGTACCACCGCTGCCACTTCTCTTTCTTCTCACAGTGATGACTAGATTCTGCATCATCATGTGAGAAATGATGCACACCAGTAATGTGGGTCACATCCCATATGATAAAGTGGGACCTAGTTGGCCGTGTAGCCAACTTGAAGACCATAGGGAGAAGAAGAAGGAAGGGGAGCCCATTGCGAGTAAGAGTAGGATAGGTCAATGAAAATTGATTATAAGAGATTTTTTTCTAACCACTTTCAGATTGATTTTATTTGCACCAAATTTATTCTATACAAATCAAATCTCCTCCATGAATTGAATTGAATTGAATTGAATGGCCAAATTGGATTTTGGGAGTTTCACTCAACTCTACTGATAGGACATTTTAAGGGACAGATCATTAAAAGGGTTGCACATACTTAGTAAGTAAATATTTACCCATAGAATTGATCATAGCTTGCAAACTGCTAGAGGTGGTCTAACCCGAACAGGAGGCTCTGATGTGTCTAGTTACCAAGATGTGATGGCCGCACATGTGCAACACTGCTCGGATGATTGCCTATGGCACTGAAGGAGGGAGCTGAGTATGTGATCATCGAATTATCATCAGAAAGGTTATGCACATGCCTCATGTAGCATTTATAAAATATAGCGTAGAACAGTTGTAAATGTGGTATTTCGTTTCCAGATTTGAGCGTGAGCTTCATTAAGCAGGTCCTATTTCCTTTGCGCGTTTAGCAGCTTCATGTAAAACAGCCTCCATCGCTTCGAGATTTTGTCTGTCCTTATGTTCCTCTGGTAAAAGCTGGAACAGAATATATCACTTCTGTCTTTCTGATATAACCGTGTGATTGAGCCATCTCATTAAAATGTCTTTGGCTCTTGCCTTTGTGTTCACTCAGTTACCTTGTGTCAATCAGTATTAATCAATCCTGGACTCTGCTGTATTACTAATCCCTATAACAAAATCTCCTTAGAATAATTCATTGTGCTAAAAATTGCATTTTTTTTCAGCTAAAACAACAGAGAGAAAAAAAAAGAATACCATTCATGAAGCTCATTTTGTAAGCCTGGCAATGCACATTTTTCAGCAGTGCCATCCTTTTCCCAGTGCTATGATAACAATCCTAATAATCTCACACCACTTGCAAGTCAAACTTCTAGTAATAACATTACTAATAAACAGCCCCAAGGGTAAGAGAGCATAGTAAAGAGCCAAGAAAACCTTCACTACCAAATACTCATTTTCCACTGTCAAAACAGATCAATGCTTTACTGAAAATATGTATTAAACCACTTAAAAAAAAGCAATTTGGACCATTTGTGGCTGAATAACTGGTGAACGGAGGCCTCCCGGGAGTCTCTGCATCAGTCTATATGCAGATATAGGTGGATCTTTTTCCATTTACTGCTTTCATCCGGAGAATTAAGCATCTTTATTCAGATACTTAGGTGGTTTTCTGGCTAATTACTCTTTTTAACTATCTATATATTGATCCTCCACACTGGTAGTGCAGATGTATGGTGAATAAAGGTCTCCCAGGATTGCATCACAAGTCGATATGTAGATAGTGGAACATCTTTTACTTATTACAGTTTTCAACTCCAGAATTAAATAACTTTGTTTTTGCATAGTTAGGTCACTTTTATGCAGCATTATTTGCAAACCAAAGTCAGGAAAGAAGTGAAAAATACCCGGTTGGATTAAGAATAGCCAGGGTCCCTGTCAGTTCATTGGGTGTGGGCCAACCACCCAGCATCCGATGTATCCATGTCACATGATTCCTTTTGAGAGATCATGTACTACATCACTTGACTAACCATACATTGAAATGGCGGGAGACGGCGGCCCCTATTTATAACATAGCACTAAACATAATGGAGGATATTATGTAATAAGAAACAGCACTATAAATAACAAGATGGCACTATATACTACGGACTGGCACTATATATAACAAAAGGAATGCTATGTAGTAAGGGACAGAGCTCTATCACAACAGGGAAGGCTATATAACTTGGGACGGATCACTCAGTGTGCATGGTTTTAAAGGATTGGTCTGAAACTAAATTTTATGCTCATCCTAAACTTTATCTTTGTAATGTCATAATTTAATTTTTTTCTAATATACAGTATTTAAATTAAAAATTTCCTCTCCTTTGCGAACTACACTAACTACTTTTTTTTTTTCTTTTACTACTTCCATTTTGATGACACGTTGGTTAACAATCCCAGTACATGCTGGGATACTCAAAAGAAGTGTCATCAGGCAGCAGAAGCTGCCATCACGACTGCAGCCTTCGCCCTGTCCCTGAAGTGAAGGGTCATCAGTTACCTCCGTTTCAGGGACTAGGCTAGTCTCTGCTTTACTGAGCATGCACTTTTTAGCAATTCCAACAGATGTTCAGTAGATTTCTGTCACTGTGCACTGTTCGTCTCAGTGCACAGTGACCATGCACTCCCTCGCAGGCTCTGATCAAAAGTGACAGGCTGGTCAGTGCACATTATAAGGAGAGAATGAGCAAGCAGAGACTAGCACCACACCCACAAGGGACGTCACTGCCAAGCACAGCATTTATTTCTGCTTGCTCGTACTTCGCTTAAAATCTGTAATGACAGTGCGCTCTTTTGCAGGATTGAAACTTCTTATCAGAAAATAATGCCCTGTCACAGTGCAATGTACACACAACACTAGTACCTTTCACAAAGAACCGTTCAACTGGCAGGAAAAGATCCATCATCCTGTAGAAATCACACAAGCGGAACCGTGGCTGGTTTTTGCTGCCTACAATATGTTATAACAAAGATTTATAAATTTTCTGTATGGTGGGCTCAACAATGATTTTGGCTTATAAATACTGATCCAATATGCTGAAATGTGAAAGTGGTGAAATGGTTAATACAAATTCCTGGTCCAGTCGTTGACCATGTCATGATGACGAATAGTCAACATGGATGAGAGCTACCACTGCATAGAAGAATGTTCCTGTTATTCCTGTGAAAAGTGTATGTGTCAACAGGTTGAATATTAGCCGCCATAAGTGAATATTGTCGGCAGCAGAGAGGACCATATAGGCTGATTCCTAACTAGGATTGCCATACAAATGGATTCTTAGTGGTGATGCCTGATTGTGATGGGAGGTTACAGATAACCATAGACAAACATCTGTGTGTGACAAACTGTGATGCAGTAAATGAGCAAGCTCCACGAGCGTGCAAGTTACCAGACAAGAACTACTACACAGCCCCATTGCTCAAAGAGAAAACCAAGAAAAGGTGCAAATATACACACTGTATATGTGTACTGTACCTTGAGGAATCAAAGAACCTTTTTTTCAATGTGAAGGAAGTGTTGCTGAAGTGTTGGCCAGCAGATTTTTGCAAATGCAAGCGACATTTTGCCACAATTACATCCAATTTGCCTTTTTTCTCTGCTTTTTTGTGTTGCTCTAGCACACAGAAAGAAAATAAACATGTTAATGATAAAACTTGTGCAATTGCAATAATTTTCTGGGCGAAATACTTCATTTCCTGGAACAATTTCAAAGGTGACAACACTTTCAATCATAACTTTATATATATGCTCACCGTCAGCAGTCCTAAGCTCTCACTTGACTCATCATGCTGCCCCTGCTGCTGCTGTTCAGGCTGCAGTCATATGGAAGGGCGACGTGTATCAAAACAGAAGACCTGTGCAGAAGACCGTGGAGCTAAATGGAAGGTGAATGCAGTGTAACGAGTGGGGTATGGGTCTAGGACAGGTGAGTATAATGTATTTTTTGCTACTTTAAACTCTTACAAGCCCTAAAAAGAATCCAGCAAAAATGAATGGTGTCTGGCTGCCATTTTGATTGATATATGCCAAAAATGTGGGATCCATGAGAATCTAAAGGTTGGAAGAAATTCTTCATGGATTTGATTTGTTGATGTTCAGTTAGTTAATCTCTAATAGGCACATGATTTGTAGGATTGGTGTATATACGGTATGTGTTTTTGGTTTTGATTGTTTCTATTTTCTTTTCCGCACAGAAAAAAGACACTAAATGGAAAAATGATGACTGCAAAAGTAAATTAAAGTCACCGGATAAATGCATTTCTGAAAATTGCTCTAGAATCAATCATATAGAAAATTAGAATGAAAACTGCACTTTCTACAAATTTTCATAGATTTAATCTGTATAACAGGGAAATATTGTGCTTTATGATTCTTACTTACAATCCAAGTTATTCTACAAAATGTTCAAATTAAAAGCTAAATTCTTAATTTCTGCTGGCTGGATTAATTGTCACGGAGACTAATGCAATTGTCATGATTCTGTTGTCGGGTTTCTAGGGACCAGTGGCTCCTTCTCTGTCCCTAAAGGCCCTGTCACACATAGCGAGATCGTTAGCGAGATTGCTGAAACACCACAGGTTTTGTGGCGCAACAGCGACCTTGCCAGCGATCTCGCTACATGTGACACACAGCGGCGACCGGCCCCCCGCCGCGATATCGCTGATCGTGCTCGAATGTCCTAGGCCATTTTTTGATCATTGGTGTCCCGCTGGCCAGCATGCATTGCTGTGTTTGACGCCGACGAGCGACCTCGTTGGCGACTAAGGGACGCAGGTGTGAGTCGTCAGAATAGCTGCTGTGTGACAAGATCCCAATGACCGCCGAGGTCGTTATACAGATCGCCGTATCGTTGCTGCATCGTTGAGTAGATCTGCCTGTTTGACAGCTTACTAGCGACCATGTAGTGACGTACCAGCGATCCTCACCAGGTCGTATCGTTGTCAGGATCACTGGAGCGTCGCTATGTGTAACGGGACCCTAACTCTAGGGGCGCCCTGTTAGGGCTAGCGGAATGCACCAAATAATAAGAAGGAAGTAATAAGGTGCGTTCGCAGCCTGGGGTCCACCGTGCAGAGATGTTACCTGCTGCCCAGTAATGGCAGACGCTATATGACGGTATAATAGAAGAACACATGCGGGTTAACGTCACCCGGTGTGTACAGAGGCGGATTCTGTTGATTAACAGAACCACAATACCACGGAATATAAATGCTGTAGCTTGTTAAAGCTCACAGAGCTCGGCAAAGTGAGCGTTAGTGCACAGTCACAGAACTCTACCCCAAAGACACAGGGATAGAGCCCCTCTAGACCCACTAAGCGTGTGGCGTTGCACCTGCGAACACCACTAATAAACATTGGCTACCGTGGAGTGCAGACCAAGTGCACAGTGGCGTACAGGCAAAGCCACTACTTGGCGCTGATGCTAGTCCCTGACTCTGCCTCCTATCTGCATTATCAGCCTAGGCACTAACTACCAAGGCTGAACAACACATGCATACCAAGGGTAGGGGTTTCATAATGAGTCATTCACCAGAGACATTCATGCGTGCATGCAACACTCACTCCACATGGTCTATACTAGCACACGGCCGTGCAGCCACACGATCCTTTTATAGCTGCAGCCTTCCAGGACCTTGCTAATGGCCTAATTTGAGCAGCTTGAGGACCTGAGCATGTGACCTCCGACACCAATGAGTGGTTGTCTCACGGGCATGCTCAGATGGAGAAAAGCAGGACTTAGTCACAGGGGCGTCTGCTCGCCGCTGACTAATGCTGGAAGCTATAGCTGAACCTGAGGCGGAAGCAGCAACCAACCACATAGCATTAGCCTGAGCAAGATGCTGGGACCGACGTCTCTGCTGAGCAGGAACCTCTGCGGCTGAAGAAGAATGGGAGACCGCAGAGGACATAGCTTGAGATTCCCCCTGTGCAGTGGCGGGAACTCGACACCTAACACACCCTAGCTTGCCCTGCTTCCTGGATTACTTCTGATAGTGAAGACGCCGGGGCCATGTACCTTGCCTTAGCTCCTGAATCTGCCCTCAGTCTGTACCCTTCCCCAACCCAAGGAAAAAAGGAGTAGTAGTGTACTGTAATACACCAACCAGACAAACAAGGTAGTACAGACAGGGATAAAGGAAAATGCTAATCATACATATAAACAACAGAGGTAAACACTGGGGAGTGGTGGATGTGGTTAAACCAAAGTAGGAGAAGGAAGGGTCTTAGCACACAACCAAAACCTAGCAACAGTCTCTGATAAATTCATCAAATGCCTTCTCGAACAATAACAACCACCATGTCCGAACCTTGCAGCATGAAGCTAGCTCTGATAATGAGTGCTAGCAATATAGAGCACACTACACTTATGGTAACAGAAATGAGAAAAACTGTAGGTAACTGCCGGAGCAAATATTATCCATAAATGTGAATATGATTTGGGAATATTTGCTCAACTCAGGGGCAGAGATTCGATTTACCTCAATAAAATCAAATGTCCTGGGAATGAGGTAAAGCAAATAAATTACTATAACTCTTCTTCTCATGCATCTATGGCATATTCAGAGGATATGCCTTATATATTTGATGGATCAGGGTCCCAATACATCTATACCAGCATATGGGATGTTTAATCCCCTAGTGACGGAGCCAATTTGCAGATTAATAGTGTTGAGCATTCCGATACCGCAAGTATCGGGTATCGGCCGATATTCGCTGTATCGGAATTCCGATACTTAGTTCCGATACTTTTTTTCATATCGAATACCGGAATCGGAAGTTCCCATAATGCTAGGAGCCAGCTCGATTTGATTCAGCCAATGGGGATCCTCAGAAGTGTGGGCACATCCTGTTAGGCATGTAGGCATGTTAACTACTGGCATGGCTGTGATTGGCTGCTGAAATGATGTCATGATGCACTATAAAAACCGCAGCAGCCGCCATTTCGGGTTCACTCTGCTGTGAATTCAGTTAGGGACAGGCTGCTGTTGAAGACTGTGAGGTACAGTTAGAAATAGCGATCAAACATATCTATTGCTCTACCCAGGCTGCATAATCCACCACTGTAGCATTTTTTTAGCCCAGCAGCGCTGTTTTAATAGCTGTCTGCAAGGGCTGTGTGAGTGCAGACCCACGCTGTGTAGTGTGTCCTGCAGGCACGTCTGCTTGTAGGCCGCCTAGCGTGTGTCTCTGCCTCATACACATTTTTCTTTTATTGCTGCTTTTTTTCTCCTGTATAGTGTGCTTCCATACGTATCCATATACGTTGGTTGCAAACACTAAAGGAGTGGACAGCGGAGCCTTTCAGCAGCCTTTCAGTGCTATAGCCCATTTCTCTGCACTGTTTTTGGCTGTCTGATAGGTCTCTCTGTGTGTGAGTGCAGCTCACGCTGCAGTGAGTTCTACAGCCACCGCTGGTTGTAGTCCACTCAGCGTGCGTCACTGCCTCATACATAGTCCTTTTTTGCAGCTAATTTGTCCAGATTTTTGCTCCTATATTAGTGTGCTTCCATCCGCATCCATTGTCATTGGTTGGTTGCAAACACTATATACAGTAGGATTAGATAGAGGAGCCTTTTTGCTGGCTTGTGCCCTTCAGGGCCAGCCAGACTAGTATCACCCTATTTTTTGGAGCCTCATCAATTGCATTGTAGGTTAGCTTCCTGCATTGTAGTCGCTCCAAAAAGTTTGTGATACTATAGCTTTCAAACTTTGGTCACATCCTTTTCTTTCCCCCCCCCCAAAAAAAAAAGGAAATAAAGTTCACCAAACACTCCACTTTAGAGTTGAGTAGGCCACATTAGATCATATTAAAGTGTAGTACACACACTCTTAGCAAAATTAGTGTTTCTTATACTGGTTAGCAGGTGTTCAGGAATAAGAACACTAAGCCCCCCCTTTTTTACTTTTCTGCCTATCTTTATCAGTCTACCAAGATGAAGGCGGCAGGGAGTAAGGCACGTGGTCGTGGCCGTGGAGTTTCAGCAGGGAGAGGACGGGGGGATTCAGCAGGGAAAGGACGTGGGGATTCGGTGTCTGCTGCGGCCACCAGTGACCAGCATCCCCCACTTTTACCAGGCAACAGTCCTTCATGCGCAGCTTTGTAGGACCTCGCCGTACCCCACTGCTGCATGACGAACAAATTGAAGCCGTTGTCGGATAGATGGCAGCTAACGCATCCACTTCAATGACTTCCGCATCCTCCCAGGGCCAGAGCACTGAAGAGCAACCATCTGTCTCTTCACCACCTGCCAAATTGCCCAGGCAGTCTGAGAGCCCTGGACAGGAGCCATCTCAATCTTTACTTCTGTTCTCAGAATCTGTTGGCTTGGAAAGAGGTGGCCAGCCAAGCAGCATTCTAGAGCGTGAAGAAGAGGGAGTATGCAGTGATGCGCAACTGCTTTGTCCCTCTGAATCTGAAGAGGCGGGTGGGCCAGTGCCTATTGTCAGCACACCTCAGCACTCATCTGATGATGATGAGACTCAGTTGCCAATTTCTGGTGCGTACGGTGCTGCGAGACAACCCAGGACCAGCCGGTGCTTGAAGAGGGGAGTGGAGATGATGAGGTCCTTGACCCATCATGGCGTCAGCCACAGGAAGGTAGTGGGAGCAGCTCTGAGGAAGAGATTCCCCAAATGGCCAAAAGAGGAGGGAGAGGGCGGGGGCAGACTTGGTTGCCTGTAGCCTCCACTTTGGCACCCGTGAGGAGCAATCCTCTTCCAAAACAGAGAACGGGCGCTCCCAGGACTTGCAGTGCGTGGTCTTTTTTTGACACAGTTGCAGATGACATTTGCTTTGTCAAATGCAAGCTGTGTCATCAGAAAGTTAAACCAAGGAAAAATGTGAGCAACCTCAATACCACAAATATGTGGAAACATGTGTGTACCAAGCACGAGGTGGAGTTACACAGACACACTGAAGATGTAGGCCAACCTTCAGCAGCACCTACCACCTCTTCAGCTCGTGTTGGGGCCTCTTCCTCCAGCTCACACACAGCTGGTTCGGCTTCCTCACTGGAACGCCATGGAAGAACCTCTGGCACTGTTGTCCAGAGACCCAGTGAAATTCCACCCACTGAACCACATTCTCAGTCATCAGCACACTCCCAGGGCACTCACCAGCAATCTGTAGCACAGGCATGGGAGAAAAAGCGGCCATACTCGGCAAACCATCCCCGAGCACTGGCTCTGAATGCCGGCATTGCCAAACTACTGGCCCTTGAGATGCTGTCATTCAGGCTGGTGGAGACTGACACCTTCCGGAACTTGTACAATACAATGTGCCCAGCCGCTTTTATTTCAGCAGGCCAGGCAAGCCGTCCCTGCCCTGCAAAAGCATGTGGAGGGAAAAATTAAAAATGCGCTACTAAACGCCGTCAGTAGCAAGGTCCACCTGACCACCGATGCGTGGACCAGTAGCCATGAACAGGGACGATACCTTTCCCTCACTGCCCATTGGGTCAATGTTGTGGAGCCGGGTACAGATCTGGAGAGTGGCTCTGTACGTATTCTGCCAACTCCAAGGATTGCAGGAATGCAGTCTGTACATATTGAGTCCTCCTCCTACTCTAGTTCCTCGGAATCAGCACTGCATGAGCCTGTTAGGCCAGATATGAGCACAGGTGTGGCCAAACGTCAACAGGCCGTCCTTAAATTAATTTCTTTGGGGAATCGGAGCCACACAGCACAGGAGCTCTGGAATGCCATCAAGCAGGAGAGCGATGTGTGGTTTGTGCCAGCGAATCTCCAGCCAGGTTTGGTAGTGAGTGACAATGGCTGAAATCTAGTGGCAGCTTAGGCAACCTCACTCACATACCATGTCTGGCACACGTGCTCAATTTGGTCGTGCAGAGCTTTCTGAGGGACTATCCGGATCTTGATGCACTGCTGCACAAGGTTCGCCTAGAGTGTGCTCACTTGCGGCGTTCCAGCATGGCAAGATCGCGCATTGCATCTCTGCAGCACCGATTCCGCCTGCCAGAACATCGCATCATATGTGACCTCCCCACCAGGTGGAATTCAACGTTACATATGTTGGAGCGGTTGTGTGAGCAGCAGGCAGCAGTAATGGAGTACCAGCTGCATCAGGCGCAAACGAGTCGCACTGTGCGCCGGACACACTTCACCACCACTGAGTGGGCCACTATGAGGGACATCTGCCAAGTTTTGTGTGCCTTCGATGACTCCACGCGGATGGCCAGTGCAGATGATGCGCTAGTCAGCATGACTGTCCCCCTTAGCTGTCTGCTTCAAAAAACCTTACAAGCACTAAGTGAGGAGGTTTTTGAAGAGGTCGAGGATGAGGAGTCAGATATGCCATCTGCTTCTGGCAAGTCTGCGCAACGTGCTTCCACACAAAGGCCCAGGCAGGGGACACTTAGTGAGGAGGATGACGAGGAGTCAATGGAGGAGGAGGAGGAACATATCTCTCCAAAGGAGGGAGGTACACAAGGCTCTAGTAGTCAGTGTGTACAGCAAGGGTGGGGTGATGCTGAGCAGGCTGAGATGCTGCCTCAAGCTGGGGACAGCGTTTCCGGTCCAGTTGGCAGTCTGCAGCACATGGTTGATTTCATGCTGCAGTGCTTGTTAAATGACCGCCGCATCGCCAACATTCTCCACACGGCTGATTATTGGGTGTACACCCTCTTAGATCCTCGCTACCGGGACAACTTACAAAGCCTCATACCACAGTTGAACCGGGAGCGTAAAATGCGGGAGTACCAAGAAACACTTGTGCAGGCCATCATGTTCTCCATTCCCCCCCGCAAGTGTTGCTGGTAGTGCTTTTCAAAGCAGCCATGTGGGTAGAGGCAGTGGAGAAAGAGGTAGCAGAGGCAGTGCCGCAGGACAAGGCAAGGCCAGTATGGCCCAAATGTGGAAAAGTTTTGTGGGACTGCCACAAATGGCTACACCATCACAAACGGCTTCAGTCAGCAAGAGGCAATGTTTCCATCAGATGGTGACAGACTACTTGTCTTGCCCTGTTAGTGTACTCCCAGACGGCTCTTCCCCATTCAAGTATTGGGTCTCTAAGCTGGATACATGGCCAGAGCTTAGCCAGTATGCATTGGAGGTGCTGGCTTGCCCTGCTGCAAGTGTATTATCGGAACGTGTCTTTAGTGCTGCAGGTGGTGTGGTAACAGACCGTCGCACGCAACTATCCGCCGATAATGTTGACCGGCTTACTTTTGTGAAAATGAACAAGGCCTGGATCTCACCTGAATTTGCCAGTCCTCTTCCAAAATAAATAATTGGCTGGCAACAGGATCCAGGTCTCCTGTTGTGTTCATGTTTCTATGACCTGAACTTTATTTCCTGGGCTACAGCAACGCCCGTTGTTGCTCAGAAGTGCTGTCCACACAGACAAAACACTCGCTCATGTGTAAGTGGGGTTCGGTAACGTCAGCTGATCCCCTGCTGTGTGTATGGCAAAGTGTCCTGCTCCCTCTAAACTCAAAGTACCTCAGATTTACACCTGGCTCCAAGTAGGCCTCGGCCTACTACCTGATTTTCCCTGGGCTCCGACACCGCCAGTTGATTCAGGATGTGCTGTACGCAAAGACAAAACACTCGCTCATGTGTAAGTGGGGTTCGGTAATGTCAGCTGGTCCCCTGCTGTGTGTACGCAAACTCTCCTGCTGCCTACAACTTCTGACTACCTCTGATTTAATATGTTCTCTGATTTGCCCTCTGTCTCCACTCTGTTTTGAGTATTTCCTCCGGCCTACAACACCGCCTGTTTCTGCTCTCAAGTGCCGTCTGCACAGTAAACACTTGTTCCTGTGTTACCTGGGTCCTGTAACATCTGCTCATCTCCAGAGGTGAGTCCGGCAATGTCTCCTGCTTTGTCTACATTCCCACTACTAGTAGTGGAAAAGTGGACAGAGCAGGAGACATTGCCTGACTCACCTCTAGGGAGAAGCTGGTGTTACAGAACCCCAGTAACACAGGAACAAGTGTTGGTTGTGCAGACGGCATTTCAGAGCAGCAACTGGCGTGTTTGGAAGCCAGAGGAAATACTCGAAACAGAGTGAAGCCAGAGGCCTAATTGAAGTATGTTGACAGTTAGTAGTAGTGTAGAAACAATCGAAAACTGCCACCAAGTAGGCCTCAGCCTATTACCTGATTTTCCCTGGGCTCCGACACCGCCAGTTTGTGCTCAGAAGTGCTGTACGCACAGACAAAACACTTGTTCATGTTTAAGTGGGGTTCGGTAACGTCTGCTGATCCCCTGCTGTGTGTATGGCAAAGTGTCCTGCTCCCTCCAAACTCAAAGTACCTCAGATCTACACCTGGCTCCAAGTATGTTGACAGTTAGTAGTAGTGTAGAAACAATCGAAAACTGCCACCAAGTAGGCCTCAGCCTACTACCTGATTTTCCCTGGGCTCCGACACCGCCAGTTGGTGCTCAGAAGTGCTGTCCGCACAGAAAAAAACACTCATTCATGTGAAAGTGGGGGTCGGTAACGTCAGCTGATCCCCTGCTGTGTGGAGGGCAAACTGCTGCTGCCTCCAAATTGTAACTACTTCTGATTTAAACATTCTCTGATTTGGCCTCTGTCTCCACTCTAGTATTTCCCCTGACCTCCATCACCGCCAGTTTCTGCTCACAGTTGCCGTCCACGCATTCCACACTTGTTCCTGTGTTCCTGGTGTTCTGTTACGTGAGCAGATCCCCCAATGTGTGTCCGGCACTGTCTCCTGCGCTGTCCACCTTCCCACTGCAAGTGGTGGGAATGTGGACAGAGCAGGAGACATTGGCAGACACACATCAGGGGATCTGGTGACATTACAGAACCCCAGCAACACAGGAACACGTGTGGATTGGGCAGACGGCTACTGTACGCATAAACTGGCGGTGTTGTTGGTCACGTGAAATCCTGGAAACAGATGCCTAATTGGAGCACGTTGTCAGTCTGTTGTAGCCTACAAACAATCTAAAACTGCCACCAAGTAGGCCTCGGCCTACACCATGATTGTCCCTGGGCTCTAACAAAGCCAGTTGGTGCTCGGAAGTGCTGTCCACACAGAAAAAATCACTTGTTTATGTGAAAGTGGGGTTCGGTAACGTCAGCTGATCCCCTGCTGTGTGGAGGGCAAAGTGTCCTCCTCCCTCCAAAGTCAAAATACCTCCGATTTACACCTGGCTCCTAGTAGGCCTCAGCCTACACCATGATTGTCCCTGGGCTCCAACAACGCCAGTTGGTGCTCGGCAGTGTCTTTGGCACGGGTACTCCCTGTTGCCCAGTCTGGTTCCAGCACGCCAGCTGTTTCCGGGTAGTGTCAAGGTCACTATGCCAACAATCCGTTGTCCTGTCGTCTTGCGGCCGGGTTAGCCGACTCTACGGTGCCTGCAGTTTAGGTGACTACTATGTGGGCTGCGGGAACTGGCACTGAAGGCTGGATCCGTAGTGCCAATCGGACATGGACCCCCTGTAGGACTGTGGGTTTCGGTAACTGCGGCCGGCTTGTGGCCTGGCTACTTTGCTTTGGATGGGTACCTTCTGCTACCCACTCGGGTTCCAGCACTGTCAGCTGTTTCTCGCCAGAGCCTTTGGCCTAGGTGCCTCCATCTCGGTATCCGAAGGTCCAGCACCGTCAGCTGGTCCTTGGTAGTGCTTTCTAGCACAGATACCTCCTGCCTAGTAACCGTGGTCCAGCACCGTCAGCTGTTCCTCGGTAGTGCCATTGGCTCTTGTAGCTTTTGCTACCCATCTGGATTCCAGCACCGTCAGCTGGTTCTCGGCAGTGTCTTTGGCACGGGTACTCCCTGTTGCCCAGCCTGGTTCCAGCACGCCAGCTGTTTCCGGGTAGTGTCAAGGTCACTATGCCAACAATCCGTTGTCCTGTCGTCTTGCGGCCGGGTTAGCCGACTCTACGGTGCCTGCAGTTTAGGTGACTACTATGTGGGCTGCGGGAACTGGCACTGAAGGCTGGATCCGTAGTGCCAATCGGACATGGACCCCCTGTAGGACTGTAGGTTTCGGTAACTGCGGCCGGCTTGTGGCCTGGCTACTTTGCTTTGGTTGGGTACCTTCTGCTACCCACTCGGGTTCCAGCACTGTCAGCTGTTTCTCGCCAGAGCCTTTGGCCTAGGTGCCTCCATCTCGGTATCCGAAGGTCCAGCACCGTCAGCTGGTCCTTGGTAGTGCTTTTTAGCACAGGTACCTTCTGCTTAGTAACCGTGGTCCAGCACCGTCAGTTGGTCCTCGGTAGTGCCTTTGGCTCTTGTTCCTTCTGCTACCCATCCGGGTGCCAGCACTGTTAGCTGGTTCTCGCCAGAGCCTTTGGCCTAGGTGCCTCTATCTCGGTATCCGAAGTCCAGCACCGTCAGCTGGTCTTTGGTAGTGCCATTGGCTCTTCTTCCTTCTGCTACCCATCCAGGTTCCAGCACTGTCAGCTGGTTCTCGCCAGAGCCTTTGGCCTAGGTGCCTCCATCTCGGTATCCGAGGTCCAGCAACGTCAGCTGGTCCTTGGTAGTGGTTTCTAGCACAGGTACCTCCTGCATAGTAACCGGGGTCCAGCACCATCAGCTGTTCCTCAGTAATGTCATTGGCTATTGTTCCTTCTGCTGCCACTAGGGGTTCCAGTACTGTCAGCTGGTTCTCGCCAGTTTCTCAGCCTTCTTGTACCTTCTGCTACATTTCCAAGATCAAGCTTTTTGAAATTGTCTTTGGTAATCCTTATTGATCTCCATGACGACGACCCTGATGACGACGACCCTGAAGACCACACCAAAGAAGACCAGAAATATGACCCTAAATAATATGACCAAGAGGACAAAGAACATGAAGACAACCACCAAGATACAGAACAAAAGACAGAAGAACAAGAAGCAGAAGAAGCAAAAGCAGAAGAACAGAAAGCAGAAGAACATTAAGCATAAGACTAAAAATCAGCATAGAAGAAATCAAAATTATAAGCAGAAGAAGACTAAGCAGTAAATGGTGGTGAGTCTGTTCCTCCTCGTGGTGCCCCTGGAAAATGCCTGCTGCTGCAGGCCAAACTGAATGCGGACAAATCCTGTTGTAAATCTTTTGTGACAGGCAGAACGGAAGGTGTAATCTTAAAACTTTTATAGATAAGTACTACAGGAATCCCTGTCACCATAAGAAAATGAAGAAAAAGAAGAATAGGAAGAAGATGAAGAAATAGCATATCAAAATTAATAATAGCTGAATAAGAATATGAAGAATGGAAAAAAAAAATTAATGGGAAGAAGGTGAAGAAGAAGAAGATGAATAAGGTGAAGAAAAAGTTGATGAAAAAAATGCTACTGCTGCGGATCATGAAGGAGAAAGTGTGGGAGAAGTACAAAAGAAGGTGAAGAGCATGGAAGTTGTGAAACATACATATCTGACAAAATATAAAAAAGTTAACATAGTCAATATCTTTTTAACTCCGAACGTCTTGAAAAAAAAAATTGGAATTAATGCTATGCCATGTGATTTGAATAAACCACTATGGCTTTAATGTCTCCTCCACCTCCCACAATACATTCTACATGATTCTTATTTGTTTTCAATTATGTAGAATTAGCCAACAAGGAAATAAAGGGCTTTTTTAAATTCCGATACCGGAAGTCCCACTGACTTGAATGGGACTTCCGGTATCGGAATCGGCGATACCTGATATTTTTTTCGTATCGGGCGATACCATCCGATACAATATTTTTGGGTATCGAACGGTATCGCTCAACACTACAGATTAATGACCAGACCAATTTTTACGATTCTGAACACTGTCACTTTATAAGGTAATAACTCTGGAACGCTTTACCGGATCCCGCTGATTCTGAAGCAAATAAGTGAGAATATTTTTTCGTGACATATTGTACTTCATGTTAGTGGTAAAATTTCTTCGATATTTCTTCAATATGACTTGCGTTTACTTATGAAAAAATGAAAATTTGGCAACATTTTTTAAAATTCTGCAATTTTCAACCTTTTAATTTTTTTGCCCTTAAATCAGAGAGATATGTCACACAAAATACTTAATAAATAAAATTTCACACATGCCTACTTTACATCAGCACAATTTTGGAAACTAATTTTTTTTTGTTAGGAACTTATAAGAGTTAAAATTTGACCAGTGATTTCTCATTTTTAAAACAAAATTTACAAAACCATTTTTTAAGGGCCACATTACATTTGAAGTCACTTTGAGGAGTCAATATGACAAAAAATAACCAAAAATGACACCATTCTAAAAACTTCACCCCTCAATCTGCTCAAAACCACATTCAAGAAGTTTATTAACCCTTTACGTGCTTCACAGGAACTGAAACAATGTGGAAGGAAAAAATTAACATTTAACTTTTTTTACAAACATTTTATTTCAGAACCTTTTTTTTTATTTTCACAAGTGTAAAAAGAGAAAATAAACCACAAAATTTGTTGTGCAATTTCTCCTGAATACGCTGATAACCCATATGTCGGGGTAAACCACTGTTTGGGCGCACGGCAGGGCTTGGAAGGGAGGGAGCGCCGTTTTACTTTTTCAATGCAGAATTGGCTGGAATTGAGATGGGACGCCATATCGCATTTGGAGAGCGCCTGATGCGCATAAACAGTGGAAACTCCCCCAAAAGTGACACCATTTTGGAAACTACACCCCTTAAGGAACTTATCTAGATGTGTGGTGACACAGGAAAAATTGGACCCCAAAACTTGTTGTCCAGTTTGTCCTGAGTACGTTGGTATCCCATATGTGGGGGTAACCACTGTTTGGGCACACGTCGGGGCTTGAAAGGGAAGTAGTGACATTTCGGAATGCAGACTTTAATAGAATGGTCTGTGGGCATCATGTTGAGTTTGAAAATGTAGGAGTTAATATGAAAAAGTAAGGTCAAAAATCAATTGTACTATCCAGGAGCTTTACATCAGCTTAATGTCCGATATAAATTATATAAAATATAACCTTTATTAAACCTTTAACTAAAACAAGACACAGTGAAACAACCAACCGTGCCACCTACCATGGCCCTAGATAGGAGCCCAATTGTTGAACTACCTGACAGCGGAGGTTGTCACCCTGAACACAATCGAGATTGGCGCCCCCGCTCCACGGTCGCTGTACCCTAAATCTCCTATATACCCCTGGGTTAGTGCAACATACGGTCACTCAACTGTCCAGGAAAGGAGCTTTATAGAGGTTGCCAAGATAGAGGTAGTTGGGTAGGCAACAAGAGGAAAAAGTGCAAAATGAGTGCAAGTGACACAGACATTAAAGTGACATGTTCAAAAACAAATGAGTACCTAACTATACTGTTCCCTGTGACTGAAAGTCTTCCGGTCAGCGGAGGTTGGCAGCCTACTGGTCAGCAGAATGACACCCCTTGCTCCACGACGGCTGTCCCTTGGAATCCCTGATATCTCTAATGATGCTTAACAAGGGCAGCACAGCAATACAATAATATGGAAGGCATAATTTATGCCAGCAATATTATTTTGACAAATGCGGCAGAAAAAATATATTGATAACGAGAGTTGAGCGACTTTGGTCGGATCTGGTTTCATGAAACAAAATTTGTTTCAGATGAAACTGGTCCGACTAGGGTAAAAAAAGTCAGAGTTGCGTCCGAAACCCGACCCCAATGCAGGTCAATGGGAAATAAAAGTCGGCATTGAGCGGATGACATTCATCCGCTCAATGCCGACTTTTATTCCAAATTGACTTGCATTGGGGTCGGGTTTCAGATGAAACTCCGACTTTTTTTGCCCTAGTCGGACCAGTTTCATCTGAAACAAATTTTGTATCATGAAACCCGATCCGACCAAAGTCGTTCAACTCTATTGATAACAGTAAGAAGATAAAAGGGTACTCAAGGTTGGTGGTTGATAAAAGAAGACCTCAACGCGTTTCTCCTAACTGGATCATCAGGAGGTAGATAATCAGATGCTGTGTGAGAAATTGCTCAATTCCCCCTATATATAGACACTGCAGTCAATCAGCATTTTCATTTCCCCATGCTGTAGAGGTTCCACGCAAAAAGTGTCTCACAATGGGATGAAACACTATATCTACATCATAAAATGGCCGCAATCTTATCCTCTACCAACTCACAGCGATGTTATGCTAATAGGGCTGGTATCTCATGATAGGTGAAAGATTCAGTCCCACCTCCCCCTTCTGATGACAGACAGAGGATGGGCGGCCATATCCCCGCATGCGTTCCACATGGAACGCAATTATTCACTGTCTACCTGTCAGCTGATTAAAGATTTCAATAGCGCTGTTGCCGTAGTGAGATAATCCAGCCGGGACGCATGTACTTCCTGTCCTGTCAGGAGATAACAGCGCATGCCTGATTCCTGCCAGTTACCTGGCAGTAGATAATGCGCATGCCAAAACTTGTTAATGGGGGAACCTGCGTTCCACAGTGGAACGCAGGCACTTCCTGCTTAGAGAAGCAGTGCTATTGATAACAGCTATTGCGCATGCCCAGACTCATTGGAGAAGCATAATAGCACAGCATGCACTCTTCAATGAAATGCAAACGTTTCCTGCTCAATTAAACAGTGCCACAATACATGCCCTAATTTATGCAGGGGTAATTTTAGATCAAGATAACCTCCCCCTGACAAACAAAGGGCTACCTGCTGATATCTACAGACAATCACAGCACATTTTAAAGGGGCCAATTCGTTGTTAATTGTTTTATGTAAATTGCTTAGTCAGGTAGTTCAACAATAGGGCTCCTATCTAGGGCCATGGTAGGTGGCATGGTTGGTTGTTTCACTGTGTGGTTGTCTTGTTTTAGTTAAAGGTTTAATAAAGGTTATACGTCATGTTGAGTTTGCAGAGCCCCTTGATGTGCTTAAACAGAAGAAACACCCCACATGTGACCCCATTTTGGAAGCTAGACCCCCAAGGAGCTTATCTAGATGCGTGGTAAGTTGTCATGATCTGCTTAGTTCATGGGATTAGATAGTTCAGAGGTTAATCTGTACGGCCTCACTCTGAGATTCTGGGAGGCTTTTTATAGCCTCATTGTGGACTCATTCCTTGTCGCTTATACTCAGATCCTTGGCCGAGTGTTTGTGACCCTGGTGTGCTTTGTGACTGTGATACTTTATGCTTGTTTGGTTTTGACCCGGTTCTGTCCCTGTTACAAGTTCTGCCTGTTCCTTTTGTACTGTGTTGCTATCTCTGTTTATGACTCATTGCTTACGTTCTGACTATTCTCTGCTTGCTCTTCTGGTACCACGCTGCCCTCTCTGTGTATGACCCCCCTGCTTGTCTGACCTGAGTTCCCCTAATCTTTACTCCAGGATTCCTGTAATAGAATCCTACAGTCATCTACTGCAGCAGGAAGCTAAGCCACGCCCCCTGTGGTCACATGATCGTAGGTCCTTGTACTCTTTACTACCTTTAGTGTCACAGGTCCTGTTCTCAGAACTTTCCCTGCCGTTTCGGACCCCGGGCCCTCCCGTAGTCTGGGTGAGTGACCCTGCTCAGCCGCGGCAGTCCGTCGGCACTGACAGGATCCTGGTTAAGCACTATGAACCCCTAAGTGCTTCACAGAAGTTTATAACACTGAGCCGTGAAAATAAAAAAATCTTTTTTTCCACAAAAATTATTTTTTAGCCCCCAATTTTTCATTTTCTCAAGGGTAACAGGATAAATTAGACACGCAAAGTTGTTGTGCAATTTTTCCTGAGTACACTGATACCCCATATGTTGAGGTAAACCACTGCGTGAGCACACATAGGGGCTTGGAAGGGAGGGAGCACCGTTTGACTTTTTGAACGCAAAATTGTCTGGAATCAATGATGGCGCCATGTTGCGTTTGGAGACCCCCTGATGTGCCTAAACAGTGGAAACCCCTCAATTCTAACTCCATCACTAACCTCAACAAACCCCTAACCACAACCTTAATCCCAAATGTTGTGAATTCCCTTGCTCAGAGTTCTGAGTCGAAGCTCCCTCTGCTCCCTCTGGTGGTTACTGAGAGTAGTGGAGCTGGCAAGGTTGATGGAGGTACCCCTCCTGATGACGATAATTGGGAACCTGGGATTTCAGGCTGGGGGCATATAATTGAGCTGGCTGCTCTTGGAGTTTGCTGGTGATTTCCTCCTTGTGCATTTGGAGTTATTTTGTCCCCTGCCTGATCTGCATGGTTCAGCAAAGTGATTCTTTTGCTAATCCTTTGCATCTAATCTGGTTGTGTCTTTTTTTGCTTTCTGTTTTGCTGCTAGGGTTCAGCGTGCTCCCTGCTGGGTGTAGCGCTGGGCCCTGATTCATATGTTGAAGCTTGTTCAGTCCCCTGTTATGTTAGTTTCTTTTTGCTTTGCTGCCAGTTTATACCAGAGTGCTGATCTAGCGGGGGTAAGGTCATGTGACCTCAGGTTTTTTGTATATCAGAAGTGTTGGACTTTTTTAGGGTTTTGTGCGTGATTGCAGACAGTATCTTTTCTGTCCTGTCCTGTCTAGACAGCTTGGGCTCCACTGTTTGCTCAGTCTGTTCTCTGCCTGTGTTTGTGTCTCATCTTGTCTCACCGACAGTATATGTTTGGGGGGCGTCTATTCCTTTGGGGATCTGCTCTGGGGCAGTTTAGATTTCACCTTTCTGTCTTTAGGCATAGTTAGTTCTCCGGCTGTAACAAAGCATCTAGGGCATCGTAGGAATGCTCCACGGCTACTGCTAGTTGTGTTGATAGCATCAGGGGTCTGCAATCCACTTAGTTACCAACCTCTCTGGTCTTCTGGTGGCTTAGCCTGTTCCTGCCATCCTCCTCAGTGATCCATTCATAACACCCAACACTCTCCTAACCCTAATCCCAACCCTAACCATGACTCTAACCACAACACACCCTGTTGTGAGTTCATTTTCCCCTTCGTCTCTGAGGGCTGGTGAACTCCCTATTCTGGTAAAGGAAGGAGATGAGCCTGATTATCAGGCACCTGAACCTAATGATGATGACTGGCTGAGTGGAGTCACGGACTGGATATAAGGCTGCCGACGCCCTTCTGCCCTGCGGGTGATTTCTCTGTGGACTTCTAGGAGACCAGTCTGATTCCTGCTCCTCTAAAGTTAAGTTTTCTGCTTTGCCTTTTAGCATTTGTGTTTTGCTTTTGTTTTGCCTTGCTTTTATGGATTCTGCCATTCCCTGCTGGGGTGAGCTGAATCTCCTTTTGCCGGTTGCTCTGTCTTCAGAATATTCCTGAGTACTGACATAGTCTTTTTGAAGCCTAGCGTCTTCAGGGCCTTTTTCACTGTCAGTCTGTTGGCTCTTATTTTCATAGGGTTTTTCACGGATTGCAGACAGCAGCCTTCCTGTCCTTTCCTATCTAGTTAGCTTGGGCCCCGTCTTTGCTCAGTCTATCTTTCTGTCTGTGTTAGTGTTCTTTCTTCTTGCTTCACCGTCATTATATGTTGGAGGCTGCCTTTTGCTTTGGGGTCTGCTCTGGGGCAGTTTAGATTTCCCTTTCTGTCTTTAGGCTCTATAGTCCTCCGGCTGTGATCGAGGGGTCTAGGGCATCGTAGGAACCCCCCACGGCTACTGCTAGTTGTGTTGATAGGTTCAGGGGTCTGCAATCCGATAGCTGCCAACTTCTCTGGTTTTCTTGGCTTAGCTAGCATTTCTGTTTTTGCCTCCTACGGTGACTCATTCATAACAACACCCCTAACCCTATTCCCAACCCTAACCACAAGCCTAACCCTAA
The DNA here is from genome assembly GCF_039654945.1 of Dendrobates tinctorius. NCBI lineage: Eukaryota > Metazoa > Chordata > Amphibia > Anura > Dendrobatidae > Dendrobates > Dendrobates tinctorius. The sequence goes on along the minus strand of NW_027361754.1, from coordinate 25,721,616 downwards.
TCCCAACCCTAACCCCAACAAACCCCTAGCCCTAATCTTAACCCTAATCCCAACCCTAATCACAACTGTAAACCCAACACACCCCTAACCCTAATCCCAACCCTAACCATAACTCTAACCACAAACCTAACTCCAACACACCCTAACCCTAATCCCAACCCAAACCATAACCCTAACCACAACCCTAACCCCAAAACACCCCTAACCCTAATACCAACCCTAACCCTAACCACAACCCTAACCCTATTCAAAACCCTAAGCATAACCCTAACCACACCCTAACCCTAATCCCAACTCTAACCATAACCCTAACCACAAACCTAACCCCAACACCCTCCTATCCCTTATTCCAACCCTAACCCTAATCGTAACCCTAACCCTAATTCCAATCCTAACCCTAATTCCAACCCCAACCCTAAATCCAACCCTAACCCTAATTCCAACCCTAACCTTAACTTTAGCCCAATTCACTTTAGCCTAACTCTAACCCTAATGTCAAAATGAAAATAAATATATTTTCTTTATTTCATTATTTTTCCCTAACTAAAGGGGTGATAAAGAGGGGTTTATTTACTATTTTTTTTATTTTTATCACTATGATAGTGTCTATCACAGTGACCAAAATTAACCAATAGGAAAAATCTTCCTATTGTTGCCGGGTGCTGATCCGTAGATCTTGGCAGGCGCAGTGCGTATGCATCCGCCATTTTATTCCCAGAAGAAGATGGTGGCACCCATTGGAGGAAGCAGGACGGCTGAGGTTCGGGGACCCTATTTCTCTCTCCTCTGACATGCGATCACATCAGAGGAGAGATAAATTAAAGGCACATCAGACTTTTTTGCGGTCGCCGTTATACGGTTAATAACGGTGATTGCAAAACCGAGGTCGGTAAAAAACGACCCGAATCATTTTCTCTGGGGTCTCGGCTACCCCCGGCAGCTGAGACCCTGGAAAAAATCTGACTCTGGGGGGGGGGGGGTGCTAAAAATTTTTCAACAGCACCTTGAATTCACGGTGCTGTGGTTTAAGTACCCTTAGCTACCGCGATTAAAAGGCGTATCTGCAGTCGTTAAGGGGTTAAGACCCACACACCAATCATACTCATGAATGAGCCAGATCCTCACAGTAACACCCTTGGCCAACCCCGAGATAACCATTTTGGGGCAGAATTTGTAAAAAGTCTACCGGTTTCTGTCTGGAATGCCCCACATTTGGTGGGATTGTGTCTGAAAATTCAGGACAGTTGCATTTATCTCAAGAATAGAGCCCCCACACCTGCAAATCTCGGCAAATTTTGTGTTTCTCAAACATTAAGGCGGCATGTTTTATGCAAATGCTATCTTATAGTGGTGGTTCTGGGTTGGTTTGTGTGCATTACCAGATGGTTGGTGGTGTTCCCAGGTGAGGTTGTTCGACAGTGTCCTTATTTCTCCAAGGAAATATTGGTAAGTAAGGGACTCATCATGTACCATGCGGGAATGGAAAGGTGGCTACTCATGTGCAGTGCTCTCCATTTACTTACATGTAATTTTCGTGCACCCACAAATTCTTGTTTGCTGGGTAAATGCAGGAAGCAGTAGCAGGACCTGCATTTAAATTTATGGCATATCTTCTGGATATGCCATAAATTTACGAGATGGGAATACATCTTTTGCGTTTTTGACTCAGGATTATTATACTTTATTAATTATAAAGCATTACGAGTTGGACTAGTAAATAATGGAGTCCAATAACCACAGAAATAGTCATTTTGTGGCTGGCAGAGCAGCGGTGCTAACAAAACATTCTTTCTACATTCACACTGATCACAACTGGAGTCTACAGGCTTCTGATCTGTGAGGTTTTCAAAGATTTACTTAAAAACAGGCTCCTTGCACAACTTAAAGCATATTTCCAGTTATTTGTTCAAAATTTCTGGAAGAGATTTGCCTCAGGGTGTGCTATTAAGCTGCTGTATTTTTATCTAAACTTTCATGTCTTGCTAGTTATTCATAGATGTTTTTTTTCTGAATTTCACCTCTATTGATATGAATAAAAACTGTATCGTCAGCATCCAGGGAACGCTGGTGGGCTCACATTATGGCTGTTTCTGCTTCTTTGTCTTCCTCTTTTGTGCTAAACCAACTAAGCATAATAGAATAAGGAGCATGACTAAAAACAGTGACACAAATCCAGTGAGAAAGTTTGGGTTTCACTGGTGGTGACTGGTCTTTCCCCTGATTCTTTGAGCACCTGGGCTGCCTCTACTTACTTGATTCAATTGTATAAACATCTTCAAGTCACTGATACAATTGAATATTGAGGTGCTGCTAAAGCATGCACTTAAGCCTTACTGTAAGAAGCCTTGCATTCCTGTGATTCATGTGATGAGAAAACATCATGCATTATTCCACCAGCGCCTGAACAATCCATATGTATATCTTTGTCTACCAAGTGGTGAACCCAACTCTCTACCTACATCTCAGTCATGTAATATAGGCTTCTAGGGTAACAAGTCTGTTCATGACATGTATAACATCCGGCTCTGTTGCCCCCTGATGTATAACAATTGCATAGCTCCCAACTCTCCCGGACTAGGCGGGACAGTCCTGTTTTTGCCCCGCCCCCCATGCACACCACCCTCGCCCTCCCAGAGACCCCTCACAGCCTGCAATGACATTCCTAGGCTGTTCTCTCTTCTGTGCACACAGGACCTGTGATGAGGTCACAGGAGGGGAGGAGTCAGGGGTCACATGATCAGAAGCCTCCGTGTCTTCAGGACTCTGCTGTGCTGGTCGTCATGGTGCTGGATGAGGGAAGTTTATGTGTGGGGTCAGGAGGGGTTTACAGGGTGGATGTAGCAGAGCTGTGTGTACAAGGTGTACGGAGTGGAGCCCCATGTGTACGAGGTGTACGGAGCGGAGCCGCATGTGTACGAGGTGTATGGAGCGGAGCCGTGTGTGTACGAGGTGTACGGAGTGGAGCCATATGTGTACGAAGTGTACGGAGTGGAGCCGCATGTGTATGAAGTGTACAGAGCAGAGATGTGTACGAGGTGTATGGAGCAGAGCCATGTGTGTATGCAGTGTACGGAGCAGTGATGTGTACGGAGTGGAGCAGTGATGTGTGTGCACAGTGTATGGAGCAGTGATGTGTACGGAGTGGAGCCGCGTGTGTACGAGGTGTACGGAGCGGAGCCGTGTGTGTACGAGGGGTACGGAGCGGAGCCATGTGTACAAGGTGTACTGAGCGGAGCCACGTGTGTATAAGGTGTACGGAGTGGAGATATGTACAAAGTGTACGGAGCAGAGCCGCGTGTGTACACAGTGTACGGAGCAGTGATGTGTACGGAGCGGAGCCACGTGTGTACAAGGTGTACGGAGTGGAGAGGTGTACGAGGTGTGCAGAGAGGAGAGGTGTACAAGGTGTACGGAGCGGAGCCGTGTGTGTTCGAGGTGTATGGAGCGGAGCCGTGTGTGTACAAGGTGTACGGAACAGAGCCCTGTGTGTACAAAGTGTACGGAGCTGAGCTGTGTGTGTACAGGGTGTACAGAGTGGAGCTGCGTGTGTATGGAGTGGAACCGTGTGTGTATGGAGCAGAGCCGTGTGTGTATGGGGTGTACGGAGTGGAGCCAGGAGTGTACTGAGCGGAGCAATGTGTGTATGAGTTGTATGGAGCAGAGCCGCGTGTGAGCGGGGCGTACGAAACGGAGCCCTGTGTCTATGAAATGTATTGAGTTGAGCCGTGTGGGTACGGAGCGGAGAAGAGCTGTGAGTGTACAGGGTGTTTAGAATTTAGCTGCGTGTGTATGGAGCTGAGCCGCATGTGTACGAGATGTACAGAGCGGAACCGTGACTGTACGAGGTGTATGGAGCAAAGCCGCATGTGTACAAGGTTTATGGAATGGAGCCATGTGTGTACAAGGTGTACAGAGCATGGCCGCATGTGGACAAGGTGTACAGAGCAGAACCACATGTGTACAAGGTTTACGGAGTGGAGCCGTGTGTGCGCAATGTGTACGGAGCGGAGCCGTGTGTGTTTGAGGCATACAAAGCGAAACCGTGTGTGAGTGAGGTGTGCGGAGTCATGCGCGTACAAGGTGTATGGTGGGGTGCATTCATACCTCCCAACCATCCCGGATGCAGCAGGACAGTCCCGATTTTGAGTCTGCCCCACTGCCCCGGCCGGGAGGTTACTTTTCCCGCAGACACAGGAGTACACGGCAGAGCCCCGAGGAGCACTTTAAAATTCGCACGTGACATTCCACCGGAAGTGACATGCTGGAAGCTGACCGGAAATGAGGTAATTTCATGAGGAGATTGTGACGGAACCATAGAGGCACTTCACGGAATGCTTCAGATCCATCAACGTGTACTCCTCCGACAGTGTGGACAGTGGGATCGCCTTGGACTGGGGGATGTTGGACATGTGAGCAGATCATGATATGTCCTGCACCAGTAGGCTCAGGTGGGCACTACAATGGGAGCCGGGATGCTATAGTATCCTTATAGAATCTTTATTTCTATCTCTCTCTGTTTCTTTCTCTCTCTTCTTTCTTTCTTTCCCATATTCCTTTTTCTCTAATCTTTCTTTCTTTCTCTCTCTGTTCTTTCTTTCGCTCTGTTCTTTCTTTCTTTCCCCTCTTTCTTTCTCTCTAATCTTTCTTTCTTTCTCTCTCTGTTCTTTCTTTCTCTCTCTTTGTTCTTCATTTCTCTCTCTGTTCATTCTTTCGCTCTCTGTTCTCTTTCTTTCCCCTCTTTCTTTCTCTCTCTCTGTTCTTTCTTTCTTCTCCCTCTGCTCTTTCTTTTTTATCTCTATTCTTTTTCTCTCTGTTCTTTCTTTCTCTCTCTCTGTTCTTTTTTTTCTTTCCTTTCTTTCTCTCTCTCTGTTCTTTATTTCTTTCCGATCTTTCTTTCTCCTCCCTCTCTGTTCTTTCTTTCCTTTCCCCTTTTTTCTCTCTCTCTATTTTTTTCCTGTCCCCTCGTTCTTTCTTTCTGTTCTTTCTTTCTCTCTCTCTGTTTTTTACTCTTTCTTTCTTTCTTTCTTTCTTTCTCTCTCTGTTCTTTCTTTCCCCTCTTTCTTTCTCTTTCTCTTTGTTCTTTCTTTCTCTCTGTCTGTTCTTTCTTTCTGTGTGTCTGTTCTTTTTCTCTCTGCTCTTTATTTCCCCTCTTTCTTTCTCTGTCCCTCTCTGTTCTTTCTTTCTTTTCTCGCTTCCTTTTTTCCTCTCCTTTTTTTGTATGTCCCCTCTTTCTCTCTGTTTTTTTTGTCTCTCTCTGTTTCTTTCTTTCCCCTCTTTCTTTCTTTCCCTCTGTTCTTTCTTTCTTTCCCTCTGTTCTTTCTTTCTCTTTCTCTGTTTTCTTTCTTTCGCTCTGTTCTTTCTTCCTCCTCTTTTGATCTCTCTCTAATCTTTCTTTCTTTATCTCTCTAATCTTTCTTTCTCTCTCTGTTCTTTCACTCTCTCTCTCTCTGTTTCTTTCTTTCCCATGTTTCTTTCTCTCTATATCTCTGTTCTTTCTGTCCCCTTTCTTTCTCTCTCTGTTCTTTCTTTCCCTCTCTCTCTTTTCTTCCTTTCCTCTATTTTTTTCTCTCTCTCTCTGTTCTTTTTTTCTGTCTCATCTTTCTTTCTCTCTGTTCTTTCTTTCTCTGTTTCTTTCTTTCTTTTTCGTTCTTTCTTTTTCTCTCTGTTCTTTCTTTCGCTCTGTTCTTTCTTTCTCTTTCTTTCCCCTCTTTCTTTCTCTCTCTAATCTTTCTTTCTCTCTCTGTTCCTTCTTTCTCTCTCTGTTCTTCCTTTCTTTCTCTCTGTTCTTTCTCTGTTCTTTTTCTTTCCCCTCTTTCTTTCTCTCTCTGTTCTTTCTTTCCCATCTTTCTCTTTCTCTGTTCTTTCTTTCCCATCTTTCTTTCTTTCTCTCTATCTCTCTCTGTTATTTCTTTCTTTCCCTTCTTTCTTTCTTTCTTTCTTTCTCTTTCTCTCTCCCTCTCTGTTTTTTCTTTCTTTCCCCTCTTTCTTTTTTCTCTCGCTGTTCATTTTTCTGTCTCCTCTTTCTTTACCTCTGTTCTTTCTTTTTCTCTCTCTGTTCTTTATTTCCCCTCTTTCTTTCTCTGTCCCTCTCTGTTCTTTCTTTCTTTTCTCTCTTCCTTTTTTCCTCTCCTTTTTTTGTATGTCCCCTCTTTCTCTCTGTTCTTTCTTTCTCTCTCTGTTTCTTTCTTTCCCCTCTTTCTTTCTTTCTTTCTTTCTTTCCCTCTGTTCTTTCTTTCTCTTTCTCTGTGTTCTTTCTTTCGCTCTGTTCTTTCTTTCTCCTCTTTTGATCTCTCTCTAATCTTTCTTTCTTTATCTCTCTAATCTTTCTTTCTCTCTCTGTTCTTTCACTCTCTCTGTTTCTTTCTTTCCCATGTTTCTTTCTCTCTATCTCTCTGTTCTTTCTTTCTGTCCCCTTTCTTTCTCTCTCTGTTCTTTCTTTCTTTCTGTCTCTCTCTGTTCTTCCTTTCCCCTATTTTTTTCTCTCTCTCTGTTCTTTTTTCTGTCTAATCTTTCTTTCTTTCTGTTCTTTCTCTGTTTCTTTCTTTCTTTTTTGTTCTTTCTTTTTCTCTCTGTTCTTTCTTTCACTCTGTTCTTTTTTTACTCTTTCTTTCCCCTCTTTCTTTCTCTCTCTAATCTTTCTTTCTCTCTCTGTTCCTTCTTTCTCTCTCTGTACTTCCTTTCTTTCGCTCTGTTCTTTCTTTCTCTGTTCTTTTTCTTTCCCCTCTTCCTTTCTCTCTCTCTGTTCTTTCTTTCCCATCTTTCTCTTTCTCTGTTCTTTCTTTCCCATCTTTCTTTCGCTCTCTATCTCTCTCTGTTATTTCTTTCTTTCCCTTCCTTCTTTCTTTCTTTCTTTCTTTCTTTCTCTATCTTTCTCTCTCCCTCTCTGTTTTTTCTTTCTTTCCCCTCTTTCTTTTTTCTCTCGCTGTTCATTTTTCTGTCTCCTCTTTCTTTACCTCTGTTCTTTCTTTCTCTCTCTGTTTCTTTCTTTCTTTCTTTCTTTCTTTCTTTCTTTCTTTTCTTTCTTTGCCCTCTTTCTCTCTGTTCTTTCTCAATCTTCTTTCTTTCCCCTCTTTCTTTCTCTCCCCTCATTATTTTTTTGTTCCCTCTCTCGCTGTTCTTTTTTTCTGTCCCCTCTTTCTTTCTCTCTGTTCTTTCTTTATCTGTTTCTTTCTTTCCCCTCTTTCTTTCTTTCTCTCTCTGTTCTTTCTTTCTCTCTTTTTGTTTGTTCTTTCTTTCGCTCTGGTCTTTCTTTCCCCTTTTTCTCTCTCTAATCTTTTTCTTTTTCTCTCTCTCTGTTCTTCCTTTCTTTGTCTCTGTTCTCTTTCTTTCTCTCTGTTCTTTCTTTCTCTCTCTGTTCTTTCTCTCTTTCTGTTCTCTTTTTTTTCTCTTGCTTTCTCCCTCTCTTTGTTCTTTTTTTCTGTCCCCTCTTTCTCTCTCTGTTCTTTCCTTCTTTCTCTCTGTTTCTTTCTTCTTTCTTTCTCTCTGTTCTTTTTTTCTTTCACCCTCTTTCTTTCTCTTTCTCTGTCTCTCTTTCTTTCCCCTCTTTCTTTCTTTTCTTTCTTTCTTTGTTTCTTTCTTTCTCTGTTCTTTCTTTCTCTCTGTTTTCTTTTTTCGGTCTCTCTGTCTTTTCTTTTCCTCAGTACCAATCAATGTGCCAACAGTACCAGCCACTGTGCCCATTATGCCAGCCACTGTGCCCATAATGCCAGCCACTGTGCCCTCAGTACCAGTCAGTGTGATCAGCAGTGCTAAATGGGTGCAGATGGTTGGGGCGTGGACATGGGCTGTGACTAATTGTGAAATGGGTGTGATCAGGGGTGTGGCCTAAAATTTGCCGTGACACACTGCGCATGCCGCAGCCTTTGTCCCTCTTTCCCTTCTTCAAAAGTTGGGAGGTATGCAATTGGCCCCTCACCCCCGGTGTGTAACATCTGACCCTCTTGGTTCCATTGCATAACTTTAAACTCTGTTTCCCACGGGTGTATAATATCTGGCCCCATTGACCCCAGAGTATAACTTTGAGTTCCTCACTCACCGGCGTATAAACTATGCCCCCTGCCTCCATTGTATAACTTCCGGCCTCCTGCCATACCATCTTTACTATCTTGTGTCAGAATAGTTGGTGGTACAGAGCTCACTGATGCCAGCGTGGTCCTGTAATAGGACATTTCTCCCTCCTGAATCTTCCCCATCACCTGTAAGTGATATTATTGAAAAGTGAAAGGATCTGCAGCAATTCAGCCATGAAGTGAAGACCCTGTAACATTTCAGAGCGGGGGGGCGAGTTCTGAGGAGCAGAGGGCAGAAAAGTCACCACTGCTCTTCTGACTCCATAACTGCAGAGTCCAGACCTCCTCTGGTATAACATCAGCACAAACACAGCACACCCGCCAGGAGCTTCATGACCGAGCAGCTGCATGCAGCCTTACATCACCAAGCACAATGCCAAGCATCGGATGGAGTGGTATAAAGCCACCACCACTGGACTCTGGAGGAAACAGATCACACTCTTCTATCTGGCGTCTGATGGACAAGTCTGAGTTTGGTGATTCCAGGAGGATGCTGACTGCATTGTGCCCACTGTTTGGTGAAGAAGGATAATGCTAAGGGCTGTTATCAGGGGTGCGGCCTCTGCCTCTTAGTTCCAGTGAAGGGAAATCTTAATAATTCAGGATAAGACATTGAGGAAAATTGTACCTTTCAGCTTTGTGGAAACAGTTTTGGGTAGAGCCTTTTCTGTTCCCCATGACTGTGTCCATTGCGCAAGTCAATAAAGCCACAGTTGAGGAACTTTGGCACTGAAGAAGATGAATAGTCACACAGAACCCAGACCTCAATCGAACACCCTTGGGATGAACTAGAATGGAAATTGTGAGCCTGGCCTCCACTCCAACACCAGGATCAGACCTCACAAATGTTCTTATGGATCAAGGGGCAAAAATTCTCACAGGCAACTCCAAAATCTTGTAGAAAATATTTTCAAAAGAGCTACAGCCATTATAACTACAGAGGTGCAGACTCTATATTAATATTTATGGAGGTAGAATGAGAGGTCAGAGAAGCACCTGTATGGAGAATGTGTAGTTGACCCTATACTTTTCTCCATATAGTGTCATTGCTGCAGAAGATCATCTCACAACACCAGAGTAACCCAAGTTTCAACTTTTTTCAATGATGGTCATCTTGTACCACTTAGGCTACTTTCACACATCCGGTGTGTGGGGTCCGGCGGCGTGCGGCGAAAAGCCGGGCCGCCGGATCCGGCCTGCAGCCGTGACACCGGATGTGCATGCAGTGAGACGGTACGGCTCCGACATTATTAAAGGAGCCGCAGGACGAGGTGGACAGAGGCAGCCGATGAGAGACAGCTGCTGAAAGGGAGGTGAGGGGAGGGGAGGAGAGGATAGAAGAGGGGAGGGGAGAGGGGGGTGGAGAGAGAGAGACATGGGGGGTTAACACTTAGTGTCCAGGCGAGAGAATCTTTCTCTCTTGCCGGGCACTTGTGGGGTTAACCACACAGAGAGATCTCTCTCTCTCACCCAGACACTGTGAGTGTTAACCCCACAAGTGCCCGGCGAGAGAGATCTCTCACAAGTGTCTGGGTGACAGAGAGAGATCTCTCTCTCGCTGGGCACTTGTGGGGTTAACATTCACAGAGTCCGGGCATGCGCTGTGGAAAAAGCCGGTCCGGCGCTGACAAAAAACGTTGCAGGGAACGTTTTTTGCAGATGCCGGTTGGCTAATTTGTGCCGTATCCGGCAACAACCGGACACGACGCATAACCATCCGGCACGATGCGGCGACAATGAAAGCTTATGGGACAAAACCGGATCCGGTGCTGGATCCGGTTATGAAAAATTTTGCCGCATCGTGCCGGATGACAAAAACCGGATGTGTGAAAGAGGCCTTATCTTGGGATATCACAAGCTAAGAGGCAAGGTATGGACTGACACATAAGTATATTGACTCATTGTCTTGGTGTATAAAAACCTGATTTAGACCAGATCTTTAGGTGAAACATTATCAGCTCTATGGTATACTGCACATTGTCTTTCTTGTCTGAATGGTTGAAACTTCTGGGAGACCAGTTTTGGTTGGTCATGTGAGAGATGTTTGACTATGCTTTGTCCCAAATTTTGACTATGTGAAGACATTACATCTGCAAAAAGAAAGATCCATCAACTTTATTTACACAGAACCATATTACTGTTTCCAAGTGAGAACTTTGGCCATCTAAGATTTATGCACGATTGCTTTTTATCACATTAAAGCATGTTGGTGTAAGATAACCACAAACTCCAGACAGCTGACACTGAATTCAGAAAGAACAGCTTTCATGATAGGTTTCCTTACTTTATGGACATTTTATTGGTGTGGTTGGGCGAGTTCCAGTTCGAAAGTATTGAGAGATCCGCAGTAAAACCTGGTGATAAAGAGAAAATAAAACTTCCGCTCTTTTCTGCTGAGAAAGTTATCTCTCTGCCTTTACTGCTTGGTGTGAATTAATTTATTGAGCATTCTATTAAATCTACTCGGCTCTCTAGGGTTGACATCAAGAAAGGAAGTCATATAGTCCAAATACCATATGAGATCACGTGACATCCAGCAACAATCATGAAGTGATCCTCTCCTAGGATTACAATGTGATTTATGCTCTTAACGGAGACGACTGACAACTTCCAAAATTCCGACAAGTATGAATTTATTCAAATATTTGAAACTTTTAAGTGTTTCCAAGGAAACCAACTTGTCTCACGAGGGCTGTGTAATCGTTAGTCATTTGGCAGATTTGTCATTCTCGAAATCTGCAGGTAAATTGTTTCTTTTTTTTCTCATTTTTTTTGTAATTATAAAGCTGTCATTAGCCTCATAGATAATAATTAGAAGCTAAAACTCAGAAGGATCATAAAACTTGAGTCATTTGTTTCAGGGATCTTCAAAATAACCAAGGGTCGTGACCTCAAAATTGGATTAAATTCAGGTTGATATCAGTGCCATACTGATTATCATCATTTTATCCTTGATCGTTTCTGGTAGATGAACTTGATACTTCTTCAGGCAAGTGTGCACATTAATTTTTGCAAACTTTTTCAGAATTTTCTTATGAAAACATTTAAATATATAGATTATAATATTAGTCTATCTGATGATTCACAAACAATGCCACCTGTAAGTAATTTCCATCAAATATGTTAAATACATCTTCAAAACTTCTTTCCTAAATCTTCACTAATGCTGAAGCTAATGTGAAGACTTCTGCTCACTTCAATGTCAGATCAATTTATTTTTAAAAACATGGACACCTTGGGGGGGTATTTTTTTTTTTACTTAAATGCATGCATTTTTGGCTTGAAGACATTTTTGCATTAGGGTTTCATTGAAAATTTTAGAGTGGTTGGAGTCTACAGAATTTATGTATCACTATTTTTTGTGTCAAAAATAGGCAATCGTAGCTTGATGATCCTTGTTTAGACTGACATGTCTTGGTTATTTTGTTTCAAAATTGATTTGTTTGTTCTTCTTGCCATCTTTAGATTTGATAACATCCTTCTCCAGCACCACATTTTGAAGGTATCCATCCATTCTTCTTGTGTATTTTTTTCTATATCGTCCATTTTTTGCATCCATATGTCACCACCGAAAAGACCAAATTTTGTTGCAAGTGAAATGTCCCTTGATTTGAAGAACTTGCCCAGTGACTTCATTGCTGATTTGCCCAAAGATATTCTTCTATTAACTCATATCTTCCCACCAGTGAAAAGATAATTCCTATCTGTAAACATTATCAGCTTTTCACTTTCTGATCAGTGATGGTCTAGCCCTTAAATCCCCTACCAATACCGAGAGCATGGCTCTTAAATTCTCCATAAGAGTTGAGTGGAAGTCACACTTGGTGTCACCACTCTATTCATCTATTCTCTATGGATAGCTTGACTTTTCAGAATGGATTGCATGTGATTGGGTTATAAATGTTAATGTTAGAACTAATTACTAAAGTGCATGGAGCAGACCAGATGTAAAAATGTTAATAAATTATTATACGCTGACTGAGGGTAATTAAGAAAGGGGTCATATTCATCTGGTTTATTATAGTCTTTCCTTCAGCTCCAAGTACAAGAAGTTTCAACCACCATTTTTCAGATCTCATGGGAAGTCTACAGTCCTCTACTGTGACTATACCGGCCCATTGAAGACCGCAATGGTGATTGGACAGAAGAACGCGACCAGATCGGTGCAAAGACCTCAAAGCATGGTAATACACATTCAATTTGCATCAAATACATTTGCTGAAAATCAAATTTCCTGGTCAAATTCAAGCAAACTGTTGATTTCAGGCTTTGTCAGATTTGATCATCACTACTGTGCAGTACTTTGGGTCATGCAATATCCCAGGAACTACATGTGTGGCTAGTTAAACTGCACATGCTCACTTTGCATTGATCTTGCATGCGCTGTCCCACTGGTCCAAGAGTTATCACTATACTTATATAGAGAAGGATGATGGCACATTTTCACTTTTCACATATGTGCTGTTCCACTGCTCCAGGGGTTACTGCTGTGCTTATATAGAGAATGAAAAAAGTTTGCACATGCTCCTAAGGATTATGCATGTGCTGTCCCACTGCTCCAAGAGTTATCACTGTAGTTATATAGGGAGGAATATAAACTGATTGTGCATGCTCACTTTGCGTTATGAGGACCGTGCATGCGTTGTTCCAATGCTCCTACAGTTACCACTATATTTATATCGAGAGGAATTAAAACTAATGGCACATGCTTGCTTTACATTGTGAGAATTGCGCACGAGCTGTCCCACTGCTCCAAGAGTTATCACTAGTGTTGAGTATTCCGATACCGCAAGTATCGGGTATCGGCCGATATTAGCTGTATCGGAATTCCGATACTTAGTTCCAATACTTTTTTCATATCGAATACCGGAATCGGAAGTTCCCATAATGCTAGGAGCCCGCTCGATTTGATTCAGCCAATGGGGATCCTCAGAAGTGTGGGCACATCCTGTTAGGCATGTAGGCATGTTAACTACTGGCATGGCTGTGATTGGCTGCTGAAATGATGTCATGATGCACTATAAAAAGAGCTGCAGCCGCCATTTCTGGTCACTCTGCTGTGAATTCAGTTAGGGACAGGCTGCTGTTGAAGACTGTGAGGGACAGTTAGAAATAGTGATTCCACAAAACATATAGTGCTTAACCCAGGCTACATAAACCACCACTGTAGCTTGCTTTTCCCTAGCAGCGCTGTTTTCACAGCTGTCTGCAAGGGCTGTGTGAGTGCACACCCACGCTGTGTAGTGTGTCCTGCAGGCACGTCTGCTTGTAGGCCGCCCAGCGTGTGTCTCTGCCTCATACACATTTTTCTTTTATTGCTGCTTTTTTTTTCTCCTGTATAGTGTGCTTCCATTAGTATCCATATACGTTGGTTGCAAACACTAAAGGAGTGGACAGCGGAGCCTTTCAGCAGCCTTTCAGTGCTATAGCCCATTTCTATGCCCTGTTTTTGGCTGTCTGATAGGTCTCTCTGTGTGTGAGTGCAGCTCACGTTGCAGTGTGTTCTACAGCCACCGCTAGCTGTAGTCCGCTCAGCGTGCGTCACTGCCTCATACATAGTCCTTTTTTTGCAGCTAATTTAGCCAGATTTTTGCTCTTATATTAGTGTGCTTCCAACCGCATCCATTGTCATTGGTTGGTTGCAAACACTATATAGGATTAGATAGAGGAGACTTTTTGCTGGCTTGTGCCCTTCAGGGCCAGCCAGGCTAGTATCACCCTATTTTTTGGAGCCTCATCAATTGCATTGTAGGTTAGCTTCATGCATTGTAATCGCTCCAAAAAGTTTGTGATACTATAGCTTTCAAACTTTGGTCACATCCTTTCCTCCCCCCCCCAAAAAAAAAAGAAATAAAGTTCACCAAACACTCCACTTTACAGTTGTCTAGGCCACATTAGATCATATTAAAGTGTAGTACACACACTCTTAGCCAAATTAGTGTTTCTTATACTGGTTAGCAGGTGTTCAGGAATAAGAACACTAAGCCACCCCTTTTTTACTTTTCTGCCTATCTTTATCAGTCTACCAAGATGAAGAAGGCAGGGAGTAAGGCACGTGGTCGTGGCCGTGGAGTTTCAGCAGGGAGAGGACGGGGGGATTCAGCAGGGAGAGGACGTGGGGATTCGGTGTCTGCTGCGGCCACCAGTGACCGGCATCCCCCACTTTTACCAGGCAACAGTCCTTCATGCGCCGCTTTATAGGACCTCGCCGTACCTCACTGCTGCGTGACGAACAAATTGAAGCCGTTGTCGGATGGATGGCAGCTAACGCATCCACTTCAATGACTTCCGCATCCTCCCAAGGCCAGAGCACTGAAGAGCAACCATCTGTCTCTTCACCTCCTGCCAAATTGCCCAGGCAGTCTGAGAGCCCTGGACAGGAGCCATCTCAATCTTTACTTCTGTTCTCAGAATCTGTTGGCTTGGAAAGAGGTGGCCAGCCAAGCAGCATTCTAGAGCATGAAGAAGAGGGAGTATGCAGTGATGCGCAACTGCTTTGTCCCTCTGAATCTGAAGAGGCGGGTGGGCCAGTGCCTATTGTCAGCACACCTCAGTGCTCATCTGATGATGATGAGACTCAGTTGCCAATTTCTGGTGCGTACGGTGCTGGCGAGACAACCCAGGACCAGCCGGTGCTTGAAGAGGGGAGTGGAGATGATGAGGTCCTTGACCAATCATGGCATCAGCCACAGGAAGGTGGTGGGAGCAGCTCTGAGGAAGAGATTCCCCGAACGGCCAAAAGAGGAGGGAGAGGGCGGGGGCAGACTTGGTTGCCTGTAGCCTCCACTTTGGCACCCGTGAGGAGCAATCCTCTTCCAAAACAGAAAACGGGCGCTCCCAGGACTTGCAGTGCGTGGTCTTTTTTTGACACAGTTGCAGATGACATTTGCTTTGTCAAATGCAAGCTGTGTCATCAGAAAGTGAAACGAGGGAAAAATATGACCAACCTCAATACCACAAATATGTGGAAACATGCGCGTACCAAGCACGAGGTGGAGTTACACAGACACACTGAAGATGTAGGCCAACCTTCAGCAGCACCTACCACCTCTTCAGCTCGTGTTGGGGCCTCTTCCTCCAGCTCACATACAGCTGGTTCGGCTTCCTCACTGGAACGCCATGGAAGAACCACTGCCACTGTTGTCCAGAGACCCAGTGAAATTCCACTCACTGAACCACGTTCGCAGTCATCAGCACACTCCCAGGCCACTCACCAGCAATCGGTAGCACAGGCATGGGAGAAAAAGCGGCCATACTCGGCAAACCATCCCCGAGCACTGGCTCTGAATGCCAGCATTGCCAAACTACTGGCCCTTGAGATGCTGTCATTCAGGCTGGTGGAGACTGACACCTTCCGGAACTTTATGTCATTGGCAGTTCCACAATACAATGTGCCCAGCCGCTTTTATTTCAGCAGGCAAGCTGTCCCTGCCCTGCAAAAGCATGTGGAGGGAAAAATTAAAAATGCGCTACTAAATGCCGTCAGTAGCAAGGTCCACCTGACCACCAATGCGTGGACCAGTAGCCATGAACAGGGACGATACCTTTCCCTCACTGCCCATTGGGTCAATGTTGTGGAGCCGGGTACAGATCTGGAGAGTGGCTCTGTACGTATTCTGCCAACACCAAGGATTGCAGGAATGCAGTCTGTACATATTGAGTCCTCCTCCTACTCTAGTTCCTCGGAATCAGCACTGCGTGAGCCTGTTAGGCCAGATATGAGCACAGGTGTGGCCAAACGTCAACAGGCCGTCCTTAAATTAATTTCTTTGGGGAATCGGAGCCACACAGCACAGGAGCTCTGGAATGCCATCAAGCAGGAGAGCGATGTGTGGTTTGTGCCAGCGAATCTCCAGCCAGGTTTGGTAGTGAGTGACAATGGCCGAAATCTAGTGGCAGCTCTGGGCCTAGGCAACCTCACTCACATACCATGTCTGGCACACATGCTCAATTTGGTCGTGCAGAGCTTTCTGAGGGACTATCCGGATCTTGATGCACTGCTGCACAAGGTTCGCCTAGAGTGTGCTCACTTGCGGCGTTCCAGCATGGCAAGATCGCGCATTGCATCTCTGCAACGCCGATTCCACCTGCCAGAACATCGCATCATATGTGACCTCCCCACCAGGTGGAATTCAACATTACATATGTTGGAGCGGTTGTGTGAGCAGCAGGCAGCAGTAATGGAGTACCAGCTGCATCAGGCGCAAACAAGTCGCACTGTGCGCCGGACACACTTCACCACCACTGAGTGGGCCACTATGAGGGACATCTGCCAAGTTTTGCGTGCCTTCGATGACTCCACGCGGATGGCCAGTGCAGATGATGCACTAATCAGCATGACTGTCCCCCTCATCTGTCTGCTTCAAAAAACCTTACAAGCACTAAGTGAGGAGGTTTTTGAAGAGGTCGAGGATGAGGAGTCAGAAATGCCATCTGCTTCTGGCAAGTCTGCGCAACGTGCTTCCACACAAAGGCCCAGGCAGGGGACACTTGGTGAGGAGGATGACGAGGAGTCAATGGAGGAGGAGGAGGAACACATCTCTCCAGAGGAGGGAGGTACACAAGGCTCTAGTAGTCAGTGTGTACAGCGAGGGTGGGGTGATGCTGAGCAGGCAGAGATGCTGCCTCAAGCTGGGGACAGCGTTTCCGGTCCAGTTGGCAGTCTGCAGCACATGGTTGATTTCATGCTGCAGTGCTTGTTAAATGACCGCCGCATCGCCAACATTCTCCACACGGCTGATTATTGGGTGTACACCCTCCTAGATCCTCGCTACCGGGACAACTTACAAAGCCTCATACCACAGTTGAACCGGGAGCGAAAAATGCGGGAGTACCAAGAAACACTTGTGCAGGCCATCATGTTCTCCATTCCCCCCACAAGTGTTGCTGGTAGGGCTTTTCAAAGCAGCCATGTGGGTAGAGGCAGTGGAGGAAGCTCTGCACAAAGAGGTAGCAGAGGCAGTGCCGCAGGACAAGGCAAGGCCAGTATGGCCCAAATGTGGAAAAGTTTTGTGGGACCGCCACAAACGGCTACACCATCACAGACGGCTCCAGTCAGCAGGAGGCAACGTTTCCGTCAGATGGTGACAGACTACTTGTCGTGCCCTGTTAGTGTTCTCCCAGACGGCTCTTCCCCGTTCAAGTATTGGGTCTCTAAGCTGGATACATGGCCAGAGCTTAGCCAGTAGGCATTGGAGGTGCTGGCTTGCCCTGCTGCCAGTGCATTATCGGAAAGTGTATTTAGTGCTGCAGGTGGTGTGGTAACAGACCGTCGCAAGCGACTATCCGCCGATAATGTTGACCGGCTTACTTTTGTGAAAATGAACAAGGCCTGGTTCTCACCTGAATTTGCCAGTCCTCTTCCAGAATAAATAATTGGCTGGCAACAGGATCCAGGTCTCCTGTTGTGTTCATGTTTCTATGACCTGAACTTTATTTCCTGGGCTACATCAATGCCCGTTGTTGCTCAGAAGTGCTGTCCACACAGACAAAACACTCGCTCATGTGTAAGTGGGGTTCGGTAACGTCAGCTGATCCCCTGCTGTGTGTACGGCAAACTCTCCTGCTGCCTACAACTTCTGACTACCTCTGATTTAATATGTTCTCTGATTTGCCCTCTGTCTCCACTCTGTTTTGAGTATTTCCTCCGGCCTACAACACCGCCTGTTTCTGCTCTCAAGTGCCGTCTGCACAATCCACACTTGTTCCTGTGGTACCTGGGTCCTGTAACATCTGCTCATCTCCAGAGTTGAGCACGGCAATGTCTCCTGCTTTGTCTACATTCCCACTACTTGTAGTGGAAATGTGGACAGAGCAGGAGACATTGCCTGACTCACCTCTAGGGAGAAGCTGCTGTTACAGAACCCCAGTAACACAGGAACAAGTGTGGGTTGTGCAGACGGCATTTCAGAGCAGCAACTGGCGTGGTTGGAAGCCAGAGGAAATACTCGAAACAGAGTGAAGACAGAGGCCTAATTGGAGTACGTTGACAGTTAGTAGTAGTCTAGAAACAATCGCAAACTGCCACCAAGTAGGCCTCGGCCTACTACCTGATTTTCCCTGGGCTACAGCAACGCCCGTTGTTGCTCAGAAGTGCTGTCCGCACAGACAAAACACTCGCTCATGTGTAAGTGGGTTTCGGTAACGTCAGCTGATCCCCTGCTGTGTGTATGGCAAAGTGTCCTGCTCCCTCCACAGTCAAACAACCTCAGATTTACACCTGGCTCCAAGTAGGCCTCGGCCTACTACCTGATTTTCCCTGGGCTCCGACACCGCCAGTTGGTGCTCAGAAGTGATGTCCGCACAGACAAAACACTTGCTCATGTGTAAGTGGGTTTCGGTAATGTCAGCTGATCCCCTGCTGTGTGTATGGCAAAGTGTCCTGCTCCCTCCACAGTCAAACAACCTCAGATTTACACCTGGCTCCAAGTAGGCCTCGGCCTACTACCTGATTTTCCCTGGGCTCCGACACCGCCAGCTGGTGCTCAGAAGTGCTGTCCGCACAGACAAAACACTTGCTCATGTGTAAGTGGGTTTCGGTAACGTCAGCTGATCCCCTGCTGTGTGTATGGCAAAGTGTCCTGCTCCCTCCACAGTCAAACAACCTCAGATTTACACCTGACTCCAAGTAGGCCTCGGCCTACTACCTGATTTTCCCTGGGCTCCGACACCGCCAGTTGGTGCTCAGAAGTGCTGTGCGCACAGACAAAACACTCGCTCATGTGTATGTGGGGTTCGGTAACGTCAGCTGATCCCCTGCTGTGTGTACGGCAAACTCTCCTGCTGCCTACAACTTCTGACTACCTCTGATTTAATATGTTCTCTGATTTGCCCTCTGTCTCCACTCTGTTTTGAGTATTTCCTCCGGCCTACAACACCGCCTATTTCTGCTCTCAAGTGCCGTCTGCACAATCCACACTTGTTCCTGTGGTACCTGGGTCCTGTAACATCTGCTCATCTCCAGAGTTGAGCATGGCAATGACTCCTGCTTTGTCTACATTCCCACTACTTGTAGTGGAAATGTGGACAGAGCAGGAGACATTGCCTGACTCACCTCTAGGGAGAAGCTGCTGTTACAGAACCCCAGTAACACAGGAACAAGTGTGGGTTGTGCAGACGGCATTTCAGAGCAGCAACTGGCGTGGTTGGAAGCCAGAGGAAATACTCGAAACAGAGTGAAGACAGAGGCCTAATTGGAGTACATTGACAGTTAGTAGTAGTCTAGAAACAATCGCAAACTGCCACCAAGTAGGCCTCGGCCTACTACCTGATTTTCCCTGGGCTACAGCAACGCCCGTTGTTGCTCAGAAGTGCTGTCCGCACAGACAAAACACTCGCTCATGTGTAAGTGGGGTTCGGTAACGTCAGCTGATCCCCTGCTGTGTGTATGGCAAAGTGTCCTGCTCCCTCCACAGTCAAACAACCTCAGATTTACACCTGGCTCCTAGTAGGCCTCGGCCTGCACCCTGATTGTCCCTGGGCTCCAACAACGCTAGCTAGTGCTCGGAAGTGCTGTCCACACAGAAAAAAACACTTGTTCATGTGAAAGTGGGGGTCAGTAATGTCAGCTGATCCCCTGCTGTGTGGAGGGCAAACTGCTGCCTCCAAATTCAAACAACGTCTGATCTTAAACTGCCTCCAAGTAGGCCTCAGCCTACAAAATGACTGTCCCTGGGCTCCAACATCGTCAGTTGTTGCTCAGAAGTGCTGTCCACACAGAAAAAAACACTCGTTCATGTGAAAGTGGGGGTCAGTAACGTCAGCTGATCCCCTGCTGTGTGGAGGGCAAACTGCTGCTGCCTCCAAATTCAATCAACGTCTGATCTTAAACTGCCTCCAAGTAGGCCTCAGCCTACAAAATGACTATCCCTGGGCTCCAACATCGTCAGTTGTTGCTCGGAAGTGCTGTCCACACAGAAAAAAACACTTGTTCATGTGAAAGTGGGGGTCGGTAACGTCGGCTGATCCCCTGCTGTGTGTATGGCAAAGTGTCCTGCTCCCTCCAAAGTCAAAATACCTCAGCTTTACACCTGGCTCCTAGTAGGCCTCGGCCTGCACCCTGATTGTCCCTGGGCTCCAACAACGCTAGTTGGTGCTCGGAAGTGCTGTCCACACAGAAAAACACACTCTTTCATGTGAAAGTGGGGTTCGGTAACGTCAGCTGATCCCCTGCTGTGTGGAGGGCAAACTGCTGCTGCCTCCAAATTCAAAATACCACAGCTTTACACCTGGCTCCTAGTAGGCCTCGGCCTGCACCCTGATTGTCCCTGGGCTCCAACAACGCTAGTTGGTGCTCGGAAGTGCTGTCCACACAGAAAAACACACTTGTTCATGTGAAAGTGGGGTTCGGTAACGTCAGCTGATCCCCTGCTCTGTGGAGGGCAAACTGCTGCTGCCTCCAAATTCAAAATACCACAGCTTTACACCTGGCTCCTAGTAGGCCTCCGCCTGCACCCTGATTGTCCCTGGGCTCCAACAACGCTAGTTGGTGCTCGGAAGTGCTGTCCACACAGAAAAACACACTCGTTCATGTGAAAGTGGGGTTTGGTAACGTCAGATGATCCCCTGCTGTGTGGAGGGCAAACTGCTGCTGCCTCCAAATTCAAACAACGTCTGATCTTAAACTGCCTCCAAGTAGGCCTCAGCCTACAAAATGACTATCCCTGGGCTCCAACATCGTCAGTTGTTGCTCGGAAGTGCTGTCCACACAGAAAAAAACACTTGTTCATGTGAAAGTGGGGGTCGGTAACGTCGGCTGATCCCCTGCTGTGTGTATGGCAAAGTGTCCTGCTCCCTCCAAAGTCAAAATACCTCAGCTTTACACCTGGCTCCTAGTAGGCCTCGGCCTGCACCCTGATTGTCCCTGGGCTCCAACAACGCTAGTTGGTGCTCGGAAGTGCTGTCCACACAGAAAAACACACTCGTTCATGTGAAAGTGGGGTTCGGTAACGTCAGCTGATCCCCTGCTGTGTGGAGGGCAAACTGCTGCTGCTTCCAAATTCAAAATACCACAGCTTTACACCTGGCTCCTAGTAGGCCTCGGCCTGCACCCTGATTGTCCCTGGGCTCCAACAACGCTAGTTGGTGCTCGGAAGTGCTGTCCACACAGAAAAACACACTCGTTCATGTGAAAGTGGGGTTCGGTAACGTCAGCTGATCCCCTGCTGTGTGGAAGGCAAACTGCTGCTGCCTCCAAATTCAAAATACCACAGCTTTACACCTGGCTCCTAGTAGGCCTCGGTCTACACCATAATTCTCCCTGGGCTCCAACAACGCTAGTTGGTGCTCGGAAGTGCTGTCCACACAGAAAAACACACTTGTTCATGTGAAAGTGGGGGTCGGTAACGTCGGCTGATCCCCTGCTGTGTGGAGGGCAAAGTGTCCTGCTCCCTCCAAAGTCAAAATACCACAGCTTTACACCTGGCTCCTAGTAGGCCTCGGCCTGCACCCTGATTGTCCCTGGGTTCCAACAACGCTAGTTGGTGCTCGGAAGTGCTGTCCACACAGAAAAACACACTCGTTCATGTGAAAGTGGGGTTCGGTAACGTCAGCTGATCCCCTGCTGTGTGGAGGGCAAACTGCTGCTGCCTCCAAATTGTAACTACTTCAGATTTAAACATTCTCTGATTTGGCCTCTGTCTCCACTCTGTCTCTAGTATTTCCCCTGACCTCCAACACTGCCAGTTCCTGCTCACAGTTGCCGTCCACGCATTCCACACTTGTTCCTGTGTTCCTGGTGTTCTGTAACGTGAGCTGATCCCCCAATGTGTGTCCGGCACTGTCTCCTGCGCTGTCCACCTTCCCACTGCAAGTGGTGGGAATGTGGACAGAGCAGGAGACATTGGCAGACAAACATCAGGGGATCTGCTGACATTACAGAACACCAGTAACAGTGGAACACGTGTGGATTGGGCAGACGGCTACTGTAGGCATAAACTGGCGGTGTTGGTGGTCACGTGAAATCCTGAAAACAGAGTGGAGACAGATGCCTAATTGGAGCATGTTGACAGTCTGTTGTAGCCTACAAACAATCTAAAACTACCACCAAGTAGGCCTCGGCCTACACCATGATTGTCCCTGGGCTCCAACAACGCCAGTTGGTGCTCGGCAGTGTCTTTGGCACGGGTACTCCCTGTTGCCCAGCCTGTTTTCAGCACGCCTGCTGTTTCCGGGTAGTGTCAAGGTCACTATGCCACCCATCCGTTGTCCTGTCGTCTTGCGGCCGGGTTAGCCGACTCTACGGTGCCTGCAGTTTAGGTGACTCCTATGTGGGCTGCGGGAACTGGCACTGAAGGCTGGATCCGTAGTGCCAATGGGACATGGACCCCCTGTAGGACTGTGGGTTTCGGTAACTGCGGCCGGCTTGCGGCCTGGCTACTTTGCTTTGAATGGGTACCTTCTGCTACCCACCCGGGTTCCAGCACTGTCTGCTGGTTCTCGCCACAGCCTTTGGCCTAGGTGCCTCCATCTCGGTATCCGAAGTCCAGCACCGTCAGCTGGTCCTTGGTAGTGCTTTTTAGCACAGGTACCTTCTGCCTAGTAACCGTGGTCCAGCACCGTCAGCTGTTCCTCGGTAGTGCCATTGGCTCTTGTAGCTTTTGCTACCCATCTGGGTTCCAGCACCGTCAGCTGGTTCTCGGCAGTGTCTTTGGCACGGGTACGCCCTGTTGCCCAGCCTGTTTTCAGCATGCCTGCTGTTTCCGTATAGTGTCAAGGTCACTATGCCACCCATCCGTTGTCCTGTTGTCTTGCGGCTGGGTTAGCCGACTCTACGGTGCCTGCAGTTTAGGTGACTCCTATGTGGGCTGCGGGAACTGGCACTGAAGGCTGGATCTGTAGTGCCAATGGAACATGGACCCCCTGTAGGACTGTGGGTTTCGGTAACTGCGGCCGGCTTGTGGCCTGGCTACTTTGCTTTGAATGGGTACCTTCTGCTACCCACCCGGGTTCCAGCACTGTCTGCTGGTTCTCGCCAGAGCCTTTGGCCTAGGTGCCTCCATCTCGGTATCCGAAGTCCAGCACCGTCAGCTGGTCCTTGGTAGTGCTTTTTAGCACAGGTACCTTCTGCCTAGTAACCGTGGTCCAGCACCGTCAGTTGGTCCTCGGTAGTGCCATTGGCTCTTGTTCCTTCTGCTACCCATCCGGGTGCCAGCACTGTCTGCTGGTTCTCGCCACAGCCTTTGGCCTAGGTGCCTCCATCTCGGTATCCGAGGTCCAGCACCGTCAGCTGGTCCTTGGTAGTGCTTTTTAGCACAGGTACCTTCTGCTTAGTAACCGTGGTCCAGCACCGTCAGTTGGTCCTCGGTAGTGCCATTGGCTCTTGTTCCTTCTGCTACCCATCCGGGTGCCAGCACTGTCTGCTGGTTCTCGCCACAGCCTTTGGCCTAGGTGCCTCCATCTTGGTATCCGAGGTCCAGCACCGTCAGCTGGTCCTTGGTAGTGCTTTTTAGCACAGGTACCTTCTATTTAGTAACCGTGGTCCAGCACCGTCAGTTGGTCCTCGGTAGTGCCATTGGCTCTTGTTCCTTCTGCTACCCATCCGGGTGCCAGCACTGTCTGCTGGTTCTCGCCAGTTTCTCAGCCTTCTTGTACCTTCTGCTACATTTCCAAGATCAAGCTTTTTGAAATTGTCTTTGGTAATCCTTATTGATCTCCATGACGACGACCCTGATGACGACGACCCTGAAGACCACACCAAAGAAGACCAGAAATATGACCCTAAATAATAAGACCAAGAGGACAAAGAACATGAAGACAACCACCAAGATGCAGAACAAAAGACAGAAGAACAAGAAGCAGAAGAAGCAAAAGCAGAAGAACAGAAAGCAGAAGAACATTAAGCTTAAGACTAAAAATCAGCATAGAAGAAATCAAAATTATAAGCAGAAGAAGACTAAGCAGTAAATGGGGGTGAGTCCGTTCCTCCTCGTGGTGCCCCTGGAAAATGCCTGCTGCTGCAGGCCAAACTGAACGCGGACAAATCCTGTTGTAAATCTTTAGTGACAGGCAGAACGTAAGGTGTAATCTTATAACTTTTATAGATAAGTACTACAGGAATGCCTGTCACCATAAGAAAATGAAGACAAAGAAGAATAGGAAGAAGATGAAGAAATAGCATATTAAAATTGATAATAGCTGAATAAGAAGAATATGAAGAATGGAAAAAAAAAATTAATGGGAAGAAGATGAAGAAGAAGAAGATGAATAAGGTGAAGAAAAAGTTGATGAAAAAAATGCTACTGCTGCGGATCATGAAGGAGAAAATGTGGGAGAAGTACAAAAGAACGTGAAGAGCATGGAAGTTGTGAAACATACATATCTGACAAAATATAAAAAAGGTTAACATAGTCAATATTTTTTTAACTCCGAACGTACTGAAAAAAAAAATTGGAATTAATGCTATGCCATGTGATTTGAATAAACCACTATGCTTTTAATGTCTCCTCCACCTCCCACAATACATTCTACATGATTCTTATTTGTTTTCAATTATGTAGAATTAGCCAACAAGGAAATAAAGGGCTTTTTTTAATTCCGATACCGGAAGTCCCATTGACTTGAATGGGACTTCCGGTATCGGAATCGGCGATACCCCATATTTTTTTCGTATCAGGCGATACCATCCGATACGATATTTTTGGGTATCGAACGGTATCGCTCAACACTAGTTATCACTATATTTATATAGAGAGGAATATAAACTGATTGCGCATGCTCACTTTGCATCATGAGGATTGTGCATGCGCACTTCCAATGATCTGACAGTTACCACTATAATTATATCGAGAGGAATGAAACTGATGGCACCTGCTTGCTTTATATAATGAGGATCGCGCCTGCACTGTCCCACTGCTACGAGAATTACCACTATACTTTTATAGAGAAGGATATAAACTGATGGTGCATGCTCATTTTCATCCAATAGGATTCGGTATATATTCTGATACATTAATTGTGCCAATTAGTTGTATTTGTAATGATTAATACTTTTTATAAATTGGTACAATGAGGCAACAACGTGATTGTTGGATTGCCCCATTAATACCCTACATCAGTAACCCTTTCACACCTACATGGATAATACAGAGGCAAAAGTTAAAAAAAAAGAAGCAATCAATTTGAGCACCTGTGATACCCCTGGAGACAAAGCATCACAATGTAAGTAGCAGTTAGAAAGCATACCTTGAATAATTGATATGGTTTACGATCACATCAAAGTACTATTCCAATGTTCCTGAAAGAACACCAGAATTGTGAATACAGTAAATCTAACACCAGAATGCCAAATCGAGAAGCATTCACATGGATGGATGTTTTGAGGCAATCGCATGCACTGAGCATAACTATGTTAAAATATGTGTTAACCCTTCGAGCGCTGTCCACATGAGACCTGTGTTACGTATGAGCCAGAACCACTGTATTGACTTCTCTCAAGCGACAACCACTGAGCAAGAAAGTTGACTTATTTTTCAATCCCTAGTCTCCCCAAAGAATATATTTTATTTAACATGAAAAAGTGTGCATTAATAAAATTTCCTCCTAGTATTTGAGTTCAGCCGGGTTTAGGGGCAAATTTGCATTATTAATATATATGATCGATTTGCTACATTTTTGATCAGAGTAAAAAATATGCCTTTTATACGCTATTTTCTATCACTGGTCAAAACAGATTTTTCAGCAAGTTCTCTTTTTGACTGTTTGTAAAATAATTAGACAGATTTACGTACGGTAAATTGTATTGTATGTAAAAGCGTAAAAAAATAAACTGTATTACTACTTTTTTATTATTTTTGCTTTGGAGATTATTTTTAAGTTGGATATTAATAAAATGTGGAGGTACATATTGTGGCTGAGGAAAGACAATATTAAGTTAGCTCCAACCCTGGATAAAAAAAAATAAGATCTTTCTATACTATATAATGTTCCTTTCAAAAATAAATTAAAATAAATATTTTCAACTCCGTCACCCATCAAAATGAGTAAAATTAAGTAATAAAAGGATTGCAATTGGGAAGATTTAATTCTAAATATAAAGTTAAAGGTAAAAGAAACATTGCTAGCAAAATTTGCACTAATTTTTTTAGTTACCTCGGAGCTACGTGGGGGAGACTGGCTGCTGTGACCTCTCTCATGCATTGTGCTTGTGAACATGAGGGATTCCTGCTCTCCAGTCTCTATGTAGCACATGTTCAGAAGCAGCAACAATATGGAGCAGATTGTGCAAAAGATTTTAGCAGTGCAGCTGTGAATCCAGCATTGGACAGAGATAAAACACTTACAAGAAAGCATTAGATATTCTCGTGAGCCTTTCTATTTCACTTTGCTCCTCAGTAGAAATAAGCAAATCGATTCATAATGAATCAAAATTTGTTAAAAAATGTCAACTTTAAAATTGGAAATTTTTGACAATTTAAAACACACAGATTGCAGCAAATTGACTACCATTGGGTTGCCATCTTTCAAGATTCTGAGAAGTTAAACAAATCTCATGCTCTCCTATCACGGGCCCTCCTTATAGTCTCCCGCTGCCACTTGTCCTGTGATCGGATCCTCTGTCTGCTCTCTTTTGTCTTCTGTTTTCTATCTTCTTCTTTTTCCACGCCACTAGAGACACCATTTTTTAGTATGACTATGTTGTGACATGGGGAATGCTGAACATACATGATGTTTGTGTTGCCGCATGTAGTCACGTAGGGCACAGTGCAAATCATTGACATTAGGGATGAATGAGTATACTCGTTAGGATTTGGTACTCGATGAGTAATGCGGTACTCATGGTACTTGAATCCTAGCAAGTAAATTTCACTACTCGCCTCACAATACTCGGATCTCCCGCCCAGCATGTGTTAGCCAATATCACAGTAAAGTCACCGCCTTCTTTGTTGTGGCATAAAGGTGAATGGCTGGGCGCGCAGCAACATAGTCATAGCCTATGAGTCATAGGCTATGACTATTTTTGTATGTGTCTGTCTGCGGGGCTGTGTGTGTCTGTCTGCGGGGCTGTGTGTGTGCAGGGCTGTGTATGTGTGCTGTGTCTGTGCGGGGCTGTGCGTGGCCTGTGCAGGGCCTGTGCCTGGCTGTGCAGTGCCTGTGCTGGCTGTGTGAGGCCTGTGCAGGCTGTGCGGGCTCTGCTGGCTGTGCGGGCATTGTCCGATGGGACTACTTGTCCCATCCGGCTATGCCCTCTACAGTGACAGCATTAGTGGATGACGGGAAAGTAGTATTCCCATCATCCGGCTAATGTGGTGAATGTAAAAAAAAAAGACATACAGAACATACAACATATAACATACAGTACATGCACATAACATACAACACATAACATAGAGTACACACTCACCACACATACCTAATTCCCCGAAACCTTCGTCTCCTGCAAATAATATGAAAATAATAAGCCAGCCTATACTCACCTTTCCGCCTTAATCCATTAATAACGAGGGTCCCACGTGGATCTCCCATGGAGAGCTGCCACATCAGCTGATAAAAAAAAACTAAGCAGAGTAAAAGGTGAATGTTAAAAAATGCCATTATTAAAATGGATGGCAAATGGGCATAAAATACAAGAGTATCCTCACAAAGATGGTGAAAATAGTATCAAATAAATAGAAATACCAAAGATACACTGTAAAATAGTCAGAAAAAAATATATATAATGAAAATAAAATCAAAAATAAAAAAGCCACAGAACGCCACACATAAGGCATTTTTTAACATTCACCTTTTACTCTGTTTAGTTTTTCCCTGCTTTGGCTGGTTTCACATTAGCGTTTTATCGCGCAGCGCATCATGTGCAATGCTCCCCTATCTTTAACATGGCGGGTGCATGGTCTATCGCTTGCACACATTCATCTGCGTTTTTGTGTGCTGCCCTTTTTCCAGGTGTGTGCCCAGACGGGGCAGACGGTACATGTTGCATTTTTTGTTCCGCCCAACCTCGTTAAAAAAGTGCATGTGCATGTGTACACATGGAATGCCCAAAAAAATAACATTACAGTCTATGGGGTTGCTGGCGTGTGCATGGACGTGCGCATGGACGTGCGCATGTCTGCGCTTTTGAGCGCATGCAATTTTTGAGTAAACAATGTCTGGACAGTTGTTTAAACCACCCCCTACACAAGCAACATTGTTTGTGAGGAGTGTACATAAAATAAAGTGTCTGCACTATCAGACCACTACTCTACAGACAGCCTGGAAGAGACCAGACAGCCTTCCAAATTACAGAGCCCTTTGGATCTGTACTAATGCTTTGTATTTTTTTTAATTGCAGCATGTCTTCTGGATCAGAATACACACTATCCCAGGGTGTACTGGCCCAAGCAGAGCGTGATGTGAGTATCTTCCTGCCTTTGGGCAAGTATAGGTGCTGCATCTACAAATGTGTAATAATTTTTTCTCTTTTTCAGACATCATTGGACACGGTGTCAGAGGCCAAACAGCGGGAGCAGCAAAGACAAGTCCTGGTGGTGAGACGGAATGTAAGTATAAAATGACTTTGAATGTCTCTTTTTTTTTGTTTAAATTTATTTTTTCTCTTCCTTTTTTTCTGTCCAGTTTTTCATCTTCTATCTTGCTTCTTTTCTGTAGCTTTTTCTAACTTTTTCATTCACAAAAATTTCCAAGATTATAATGTATTTTTTTGTTTCTAGGTTCCATGAAGAAGACATCTATCTCGACAACGAGCACCTGATCCGCCTGGTCGAGGAGCATGTCCCGTTGTGGGACAGCCATGACCAGAAGTACAAGGACACTGTGGTGACCCGGCAGCTCTGGAATGAGGTGGCAGCAGCAATGATGGATGGCTGGGACAGCGCCTCTCCAAGTTCCAAAAAGGCATTTAGTAAGTATTTCCCTGCTCTGTGATGCCACAGTGACTATTGTTCCTGATGAAACTGTTGTGTTTCCTGCTAGAATATATCTAGCATGAAACATGACGAACAATCAGTGCATTGTCTATTGAATTGTTTTGTGATGCTGCACTGACTGTTTGCCATGTTCACTCAGGTGTGTGTGATGATACAGATTTTGCCATGAGTGCATTGTATAATGTTTTTTCTTTGTTTTTCCAACAGTGAACAAAGTCTGAGCACGTTGGCGCTCGATGAAGGACCGCTTCAACACTGATGTTCGTGCTGAGGGACAAGTTTGCAGTGGTTCAGCAGCAAGGACCAGAACCAAATACCGTTACCTTCGCGAGTTGGCGTTCCTGAGACCGGTCCTTGCCACCGGAGCATAAGTATTTAATTTTTTATTTATTTATTTATTTTTTTCAACCTGTGCTTTTCTATTCTACAGCATTTGGCACTTGTAAATGCAGGAGACTAGTGTTTTTCTTTTCTTTCCACAGCACCTGGAGCAGCACCCCGCAACCTGTCCCTGGAGCGGTCCTTCATCGAACCACCTCGGACCAGTCCCAGCCATCCGACAGCCAGGAAGCAGCATGCAGGTCAGCAACACAGACAGCTGGTGATCAGGAAGTTGGTCAGTCAGGTGTTCCCCTGTCCCAGGTCTCTGCCACTGGTTATGCAGGCACTTCCCGCCAGCGGCAGAGGGCCTTGGACAGGAATGTCGTGCCCGAGTTCATGTATTTGGGCTCGGTCCTTCAGATGAGCCTCAAGGCGCTGTCAGACAGAGTGAAAAGCGGTTTTGCCCTAATGGAATGTGGTTTTACCCACATGGAGCACCGCTTCCACTCTGTCAAACAGTGCCTTGACCGTCTGGAGGCCGACCTCAACAGACCAGCGCACCATTTTTTCCACAAAATTGAACAGGCCATGGCGGAACACCTTAGACCTGAGCAACAGCTGAATGTGATGCAGGCCTGCAACACTGCTTACTTGCAGGCTATGCAGCAGAATCAGTACGTGCAGCAGTCAGTGGTGTCATTTCCAACTGTGCCACCACTGACTCGCTACACCTCACTACGGACTTCTGCTGCATACCACTGCACGGGCACCTGCATTCCAAGCCAAGCCGGACATCACTACACCACCCCAAGTCCGAGTGCTGCTGGACACTCCACCGCCACCACCCTTGGCAAAAACTGCTCCTGTCTGGAGCACCACCGCCACCACCATGCCTGCTTGGAGCACCGCCCTCAATCCTACAGCCTGGACCAGCCCTGCCGCCACCACTCCTCATGACTGGACCAGCACTGGCACCACTACTCCTACTGCAAGGACCAGCACTAGCACCGTCACCTAGCAGCTGCAGCACCATCAGCACCATCAGCACCATCAGCAGCAACAGGGGGACCTACACTCTCTTTTTCATGAAACGCAGCAAAGGTCACCCAGCTCCAGGCGGTCAGAAAGTGGAAGGCGGTGAGGCAGCTCGAAAAGGTCCAGGCAGGACGCACAAATGGAAAAGAAACACAGAAAAAGAGAATTTTGAGCGTCTCTCCCCCTCTCCTACCAGTGTGTCTCAACCTGCCGCTCGTTCCATCCCTTATCTCCCTTCCCCCACTACTTTCGTCGCCCCTTTCCCTAGAACCCCTTCCTCGCCTACCAGCCGTTCCTCATCTCTCCACACCCCCAAAGTAGCACAATCTTTCCCCAAACATCATTCATAATAAAAAGTTGTTTTTTTTAAATAAATGTGAAATTCTGCTTTCACCTAATACGGTTTGATTAACCCCTTCACCCCCAAGGGTGGTTTGCACGTTCATGACCGGGCCAATTTTTACAATTCTGACCACTGTACCTTTATGAGGTCATAACTCTGGAACGCTTCCATGGATCCCGGTGATTTTGACATTGTTTTCTCGTGACATATTGTACTTCATGTTAGTGGTAAAATTTCATTCAAATAACTTGCGTTTATTTGTGAAAAAAACGGAAATTTGGCAAAAATTTTGAAAATTTCGCAATTTTCCAACTTTGAATTTTTATGCCCTTAAATCACAGAGATACGGCACACAAAAAACTTGATAACTAACATTTCCCAAATGTTTACTTTACATCAGCACAATTTTGGAACCAAAATTTTTTTTCTTAGGAAGTTATAAGGGTTAAAATTTGACCAGCGATTTCTCATTTTTACAACACCATTTTATTTTTAGGACCACATCACATTTGAAGCCACTTTGAGGGGTCTATATGATAGAAAATACCCAAAAGTGACACCATTCTAAAAACTGAACCCCTTAAGGTGCTCAAAACCACAATCAAGAAGTTTATTAACCCTTTAGGTGCGTCACAGGAATTTTTTTGAATATTTAAAAAAAAATGAACATCTGACTTTTTTCACAAAAAAAATACTTCAGGTTCAATTTTTTTTATTTTACCAAGGGTAAAAGGAGAAATTGGACTGCAAAAGTTATTGTGCAATTTGTCCTGAGTACGCTGATACCTGATTTGTGGGGGGGAACGACTGTTTCGGCGCATGGCAGAGCTCAGAATGGAAGGAGCGCCGTTTGACTTTTTCAATGCAAAATTGGCTGGAATTCAGATCGGACGCCATGTCACGTTTGGAGAGTTCCTGATGTACCTAAACAGTGGAAAACCCCTATAAGTGACCCCATTTTGGAAACTAGACCCCCCAAGGAACTTATCTAGATATGTGGTGAGAACTTTGAACCCACAAGGGCTTTACAGAAGTTTATAACGTACAGCGGTACAATTAAAAAATCATATTTTTTCCACAAAAATGATCTTTTCACCCCAATTTTTACTTTCCCAAGGGTAACAGGACCCTAAAAGTTATTGTGCAATTTGTCCTGAGTATGCTGATACCCCAAATGTGGGGGTAAACCACTATTTGGGCACATGGCAGAGCTCGGAAGGGAAGCAGCGCCATTTGACGTTTTTGGCTGGAATTGAGATCGGACATCATGTCGCGATTGGAAAACCCCTGATGTACCAAAACAGTGGAAACCCCCCACAAATGACACCATTTTGGAAACTAGACCCCCTAAGGAACTTATCTAGATGTGTGGTGAGAACTTTGAACCCCCAAGGGCTTCACAGAAGTTTATAACATAAAGCCGTACAATTAAAAAATCATATTTTTTCCACAAAAATGATCTTTTCACCCTCAATTCTTATTTTTCCAAGGGTAACAGCACCCTAAAAGTTATTGTGCAATTTGTCCTGAGTATGCTGATACCCCACATGTGGGGGTAAACCACTATTTGGGCACATGGCAGAGCTCGGAAGGGAAGCAGCGCCATTTGACGTTTTTGGCTGGAATTGAGATCGGACATCATGTCGCGATTGGAAAACCCCTGATGTACCAAAACAGTGGAAACCCCCCACAAATGACACCATTTTGGAAACTAGACCCCCTAAGGAACTTATCTAGATGTGTGGTGAGAACTTTGAACCCCCAAGGGCTTCACAGAAGTTTATAACATAAAGCCGTACAATTAAAAAATCATATTTTTTCCACAAAAATGATCTTTTCACCCTCAATTCTTATTTTTCCAAGGGTAACAGCACCCTAAAAGTTATTGTGCAATTTGTCCTGAGTATGCTGATACCCCACATGTGGGGGTAAACCACTATTTGGGTGCATGGCAGAGCTCGGAAGGGAAGCAGCTCCATTTGACGTTTTTGGCTGGAATTGAGATCGGACACCATGTCGCGATTGGAAAACCCCTGATGTACCTAAACAGTGGAAACCCCCATCAAATGACACCATTTTGGAAACTAGACCCCCCAAGGAACTTATCTAGATGTGTGGTGAGCACTTTGAACCCCCCAGTGCTTCACAGAAGTTTATAACGCCCGGGCGTGAAAATAAAAAAATTCGTATTTTTTCCACAAACATGATCTTTTAGTCACCATTTTTTTTATTTTCCCAAGGGTAACAGGAGAAATTGGACCCCAAAAGTTGTTGTCCAATTTGTCCTGAGCATGCTGATACCCCATATGTGGGAGAAAACTACTGTATGGGAACACGTCGGGGATCGGAAGGGAAGTAGTGACGTTTTGGAATGCAGACATTGATGGAATGGTCTGCGGGTGTCATGTTGCCTTTGGAGAGCCCCTAATGTACCTAAACAGTGGAAACTCCCCACAAATGACCCCATTTTGAAAACTAGACCCCCTAAGGAACTTATCTAGATGTGAGGTGAGCACTTTGAACCCCCAAGGGCTTCACAGAAGTTTATAATGCCAGGGCATGAAAATAAAAAAATCGTATTTTTTCCACAAACATGATCAATTATTCCCCAATTTTTTTATTTTCCCAAGGGTAACAGGAGAAATTGAACTCCAAAAGTTGTTGACCAATTTGTCCTGAGTACACTGACACCCCATATGTGGGAGAAAACTACTGTATGGACACACGTCAGGGCTCAGAAGGGAAGTAGTGACGTTTTGGAATGCAGACTTTGATGGAATGGTCTGCGGGTGTCATGTTGCCTTTGGAGAGCCCCTAATGTACCTAAACAGTGGAAACACCCACAAATGACCCCATTTTGGAAACGAGAACCCCTAAGGAACTTATCTAGATGTGTGGTGAGCACTTTGAACCCCCAAAGGCTTCACAGAAGTTTATAATGCCCGGGCATGAAAATAAAAAAATCGTATTTTTTCCACAAACATGATCAATTAGTCCCCAATTTTTTCATTTTCCCAAGGGTAACAGGAGAAATTGGACCCCAAAAGTTGTTGTCCAATTTGTCCTAAGTACGCTGACACCCCATATGTGGGAGAAAACTACTGTATGGACACACGTCGGGGCTCGGAAAGGGAAGCAGTGCCATTTTGGAATGCAGACTTTGATGGAATGGTCTGCGGGTGTCATGTGCGTTTGGAGAGCCCCTGATGTACCTAAACTATTAAAACTCCCAACAGGTGACCCCATTTTGGACACTAGACCCCCCCCACGGAACTTATCTAGATGTGTGGTGAGCACTTTGAACCCCCAAGTGCTTCACAGAAGTTTATAACGCTCGGACGTGAAAATAAAAAAATCATTTTTTTCCACAAAAATGATATTTTTGCCCCCAATTTTTTATTTTCCTAAGGGTAACAGGAGAAATTGGACCCCAAAAATTGTTTTGCAATTTGTCCTGAGTAGGCTGATCCCCTACATGTGGGGGTAAAACACTGTTTGGGTGCATGGCAGAGCTTGGAAGGGAAGGAGCACCATATGACTTTTTCAACTCAGAATTGGCTGGAATTGAGATCAGACGCAATGTTGTATTTGGAGAGCCCCTGATGTGCCCAAACAGTGGAAACCCCCAATTCTAACTCCAACCCGAACCCCAACACACCCTTAACCCTAATCTCAGCCCTAACCCAAGCCCTAACCCTAGCCCTAACCCTAACCCTAACCCTAGCCCTAGCCCTAACCCTAGCCCTAATGGAAAAATGGAAATAAATACATTTTTTAAATTTTATTATTTTTCCCTAACTAAGGGGGTGATAACGGGGGGTTTGATTTACTATTTATGGCGGTTTTTATTTTTGGCAGCTGTCGCATGCTAAAAGACGCTTTTTATTGTAAAAATAGTTTTTGCATCACCACATATTGAGAGCTATAATTTTTCCGTATTTTGACCCACTGAGTCATATGAGGTCTTATTTTTTGCGGGACGAGTTGACGTTTTTATTGGTACCATTTTCGGGCACGTGACATTTTTTGATCGCTTTTTATTCCAATTTTTGGGACGCAGAATGAACAAAAACCAGCGTTTCATGAATTTCTTTTGGGGGAGTGCGTTTACACCGTTCCGAGTGCGGTAAAATTGATAAAGCGGTTTTATTCTTCGGGTCAGTACGGTTACAGCGATACCTCATTTAGGTCGTTTTTTTATGTTTTGTCGGTTTTATGCAATGAAAACTATTTTATATAAAAAATAATTATTTTTGCATCGCTTTATTCTGCGAGCTATAACTTTTTTATTTTTTCGCTGATGATGCTGTGTGGCAGCTCGTTTTTTGCGGGACAAGATGACGTTTTCAGCAGTACCATGGATATTTATATGCGTCTTTTTGATCGCACGTTATTACACTTTTTGTTTGGCGGTATGATAATAAATCATTATTTTTTGCTTCGTTTTTTATTTTTATTTTTTAAGGGGTTCACTAAAGGGGTTAACTAATGGGACAGTTTTATAGGGCGGGTCGTTACGGACGCGGCGATACCTAATATGTGTACTTTTATTGTTTTGGGTTTTTTTTATTTTCAAAAAATGAATTTATTGGGGAATATTTTTTTTTTTTTTTTTACTAATTTATTTGGCGATTTTTTTTAAATTAGTTTTACACTTTTTTTTAATTTTTTTTTTACTTTATTACATAGTCCCAGGTGGGACATCACTGTCCTGTGACAGATCGCTGATCTGTCTCATCACAGATCACTGTGACAGATCAGCAATCTGTCACAGGCAGTGCACAAGGCTTCCTCATGCCTGCGCTTTGCAGGCACTGAGGAAGCCAGCTTCCTCCAGGCCCCCGAAGGCCCCCGTCCCCATCTTGGATCCGGGGGCCTGGAGGAAAGGAGTCCCCCGCAGCAGCGCTGCACATTGTGCTGCCGTGGGGGGCTCAGGGAAGCACGGAGGGAGCCCCCTCCCTGCCGATGCTTCCCTTTAACTCCCGGTACACCGCGATCATGTTTGATCGCGGTGTGCAAGGGGTTAACGTGTCGGGGGCGGTCCGTGACCGCCCCTGACACATAGTGCCGGGTGTCAGCTGTGATAATCAGCTGACACCCAGCCGCGATCAGCGGCGCTCACCACGTGGGCGCCGCTGATCGCGCTAGACGTACTATCCCGTCCATGGGCATAGGGGCCCGGGTCCCATGGACTGGATAGTACGTCTGATGTCAGGAAGGGGTTAATGTGTCTTTCTCCTCCTACACACACTGCGCCGTACACACACTGCACCGAATACTTTGCGTTTTTGCCCACACATACCTCCATTAGTGCTTTAGGCTTATTTACTTCTCCGGCTGTGTCGAGGCATCTAGAATCATCGTAGCTACGCTCCACTGCTACTGCTAATTGTGTGGATAGGATCAGGGGTCTGCAATCCGCTTAGTTACCAACCTCTCTGGCTTTCTGTGGCTTAGCTTGGTCTTGCTTTCCTCCTCGGTGACCCAATCATAACAGAATCACCAGCCTAAACCGCAGATTCTAGGGTACTCAAAAGCAGGAGAGAATTGTAAAAAAAAGTGTCAGAATTTTTTATATATATATATATTTTCCTCTTTTTCTCTGGGGCCGTAGGAGGATTTTTTTTTCTTTAATGGAGATTAAGCAATTGTCTGATCGTGTTGAGCAGCTCGTTGTTGAAGTGCGGGGAATTTCTGCCTATCTCGCTCAATCACCTGCTGTTGAACCAAAAATCCCTACTCCTGATGTGTTTTCTGGGGATCGGTCTAAATTTTTGAATGTTAAGAATAATTGTAAACTATTTGTTGCCTTGAAGCCTAACTCATCAAGGAGCTCTGTGCAGCAGGTTAAAATTGTCATCTCCTTGCTGAGCGGCGATCCCCAGGATTGGGCTTTTTCTCTGACACCTGGAAATCCTATTCTGACTAATGTGGACGCATTTTTTCAAGCTTTGGGGTTGTTGTATGATGAACCTATCGCTATTGATCAAGCTGAGAAAACCCTATTGGCATTGAACCAGGGTCAGGATTCTGCAGAGTTATACTGTCAAAAATTCCAAAAGTGGGCGGTCCTTACTAAATGGAATGATGGTGCCTTAACAGCTCTCTTTCGGAAGGGTTTATCAGAAACCATAAAAGATGTTATGGTGGGATTTCCTGTTCCCTCTGGTCTTGGTGATTCTATGTTATTAGCCATTCAACTTTATCGGCGTTTGCGTGAACGTAAAACTACACGAGAGGCAATGCCGCCTTTTGAACAAACGTCTGAACCTATGCAATGGGATAGGGTTTTATCCAGGGCGCAATGTCAGGAGTTTAGAAGGCGCAATAAGCTGTGTTTTTTCTGAGGAGACGCCTCTCATACTATTTCTGTCTGCCCTAAATGAGAGAAACGTTTTGCGCACACATTTGCTGTGGGCAGTGTACAGCCTAAGTTTCTTTTGGCAATTACTCTGATCAGCTCCTTATCTACATTTTCCGCTAAGGCTTTTGTAGATTCAGGAGCAGCTTTGAATCTGATGGATTTGGACTCAGCTAAACGTTGTGGTTTTCCCATGATACCCCTGCAGACTCCTATCCCTTTGAGGGGAATTGATGCTACTCCTTTGGCAGAGAATAAACCCCAGTTTTGGACCCAGGTGATAATGCGGGTCGCCACGGACCACCAAGAAAATTGTAAATTTTTGGTGCTGCACAATTTGCATGATACTATTGTTCTGGGTTTTCCCTGGTTGCAAACTCATACTCCTGTTTTGGATTGGAAATCTGTGTCTGTGGTGAGTTGGGGTTGTCAGTGTGTTCTTAGTGACACTCCTGTTTTCTCCACCTCTCCCCAGTCTCATGATAATCCTGAATATTTGGCTGATTTTTCTGATGTATTTAGTGAGCGTAAGTCTGCGTCTTTGCCTCCTCATAGGAGTTATGACTGTGCAATTGAGTTAATTTCCTAAGGGTCGGCTTTTCAACTTTTCGGTACACGAACATGATGCTATGCGATCTTATATCAAGGAGTCGTTGGAGAAGGGTCATATTAGACCATCCTCTTCACCCTTAGGTGCTGTTTTTTTATTTGTGACCAAGAAAGATGGTTCATTAAGGCCTTGTATTGACTATCGTTCCCAAAACAAAATCACTGTTAAATATCAGTACCCGTTACCCCTGATTTCTGATTTATTTTCCAGAGTAAAAAGTGCCTGCTGGTTTACTAAGCTTGACCTCAGGGGGGCGTATAATCTTATTCGCATCAAGCACGGGGATGAATGGAAGACAGCGTTTAATTCTCCGGAGGGACATTTTGAGTACCTGGTGATGCCTTTTGAGCTCACTAATGCCCCTTCTGTCTTCCAATCCTTTATGAACGATATTTTCCGGGACTTTGTGGATAAGTTTTTGATCATTCATCTGGATGATATTTTGATCTTTTCCAGTGATTGGGATTCTCATGTGGAACATGTCCGGACAGTGTTCCGGATTTTGAGGGAAAATTCCCTGTATGTTAAGGGATCGAAATGCCTCTTTGGTGTACAGAGGATTTCAGTTTTGGGATTTATTTAGTCTCCGTCAGCTATTGAAATGGACCCGGCCAAGGTACAGGCCATTTATGATTGGGCTCAGCCCACTTCTTTGAAGGCTCTCCAGAAGTTTTTGGGTTTTGCTAATTTCTATCGTAAATTTATAGGTAATTTTTCTGGTATTGTCAAACCACTGACTGATCTGACCAAAAAGGGCGCTGATGTGATAAATTGGTCTCCAGAGGCAGTCTCTGCATTTCAGGAGCTTAAGCGGAGATTCACTTCTGCTCTGGTTCTACGGCAACCTGATGTCTCACTTCCATTTCAGGTGGAGGTATGTTATGATTGAGTCACCGTAGGAGGCAAAAACAGAAATGCTAGCTAAGTCCAGAAAACCAGAGAAGTTGGCAGCTATCGGATTGCAGACCCCTGAACCTATCAACACAACTAGCAGTAGCCGTGGGGGGTTCCTACGATGCCCTAGACCCCTCGATCACAGCCGGAGAAATAGCTAGGCCTAAAGAAAGAAAGGGGAAAACTAAACTGCCCCAGAGCAGACCCCAAAGCAATAGGCAGCCCCCAACATATAATGACGGTGAAGCAAGATGAAAACACTAACACAGGCAGAAAGATAGACTGAGCAAAGACGGGGCCCAATCTAGCTAAATAGGAAAGGACAGGAAGGCTGCTGTCTGCAATCCGTGAAAAACCCTATGAAAATAAGAGCCAACAGACTGACAGTGAAAAAGGCCCTGAAGACGCTAGGCTTCAAAAAAGCTATGTCAGTACTCAGGAATATTCTGAAGACAGAGCTACAGGCAAAAGGAGATTCAGCTCACCCCAGCAGGGAATGGCAGAATTCAGAAAAGCAAGGAAAACAAAAACAAAACACTAATGCAAACAGGCAAAGCAGAAAAACTTAACTTAGAGGAGCAGGAATCAGACTGGTGTCCTAGAAGTCCACAGAGAAATCACCCGCAGGGCAGAAGGGCGTCGGCAGCCTTATATCCAGTCCGTGACTCCACTCAGCCAGTCATCCTCATCAGGTTCAGGTGCCTGATAATCAGGCTCATTACGTTCCTTCACCAGAATAGGGAGTTCACCAGACCTCAGTGACGAAGGGGAAAATGAACTCACAACAGTACCTCCCCCTTGAGGAGGGGTCACCGAACCCTCAACCACGCCACCAGGGCGATCAGGGTGAGCCCGATGAAAGGCACGCACCAATCTTTTGGCATGAATATCAGAGGCAGAGACCCAGGAATTATCCTCCTGACCATAACCCTTCCACTTAACCAAATACTGGAGTTTCCGTCTAGCCAGACGGGAATCCAGTATTTTCTCTACCTCAGATTCCATGTTACCTTCAACCAATACAGGGTCCGGAGGTGCCACCCCAGGAACAACTGGTTCAACAAACCTCTTCAACAAGGACTTATGGAACACATTATGGATTTTAAATGTGACAGGAAGAGCCAAACGAAAAGAGACCGGATTAATAATCTCCAAAATCTTGTAAGGTCCAATAAATTTAGGCTTAAACTTAGGAGAAGCCACCTTCATAGCAATATTTTTTGATGATAACCACACCATATCACCAATCTTAAACTGGGGACCAATGGTCCTATGTCGATTGGAAAACCGCTGGGCCTTTTCCTGGGAGAGAGATAACTTATCCACCACTTGGTCCAAGATCTGGTGCATTCTCTCCACCACAGTGTCAACACCTGGGCAGGCAGAAGGCTCCACCTGCCCTGAAGAAAATCGAGGATGAAACCCAAAGTTACAAAAAAAAGGTGACATCAAAGTGGCAGAACTAGCTCTATTATTTAAAGCAAATTCGGCCAAGGGCAAAAATGAAACCCAATCATCCTGATCAGCGGAAATAAAACATCTCAAATACGACTCCTAGGTCTGGTTTGTTCTCTCTGTCTGCCCATTGGTCTGAGGGTGAAAAGCAGAGGAGAAGGACAGCTGAATTCCCAGCTTGGAACAGAAAGTCCTCCAAAATCTAGACAC
Organism: Dendrobates tinctorius; assembly: GCF_039654945.1. Classification (NCBI taxonomy): domain Eukaryota; kingdom Metazoa; phylum Chordata; class Amphibia; order Anura; family Dendrobatidae; genus Dendrobates; species Dendrobates tinctorius. The sequence goes on along the minus strand of NW_027361754.1, from coordinate 25,681,454 downwards.
AAACTGAACTCCTCTGTCAGATACAATGTTCTCAGGAATCCCGTGTAAGCGAACCACCTGTTGCAAAAACAGGGGCACCAACTCAGAGGAAGATGGCAACTTAGGGAGTGGTACAAGATGAACCATCTTAGAGAACCTATCACAAATCACCCAAATAACAGTCATTCTTTGAGAGACCGGCATATCAGAGATGAAATCCATTGAAATATGGGTCCATGGCCTCCTGGGGACAGGCAAAGGCATCAACAACCCACTAGAACGAGAACAAGATTTAGACCGGGAGCAAGTCCCACAGGACTGCACAAAATTCCTGACATCATGAGACAAGGTGGGCCACCAAAAAGAGCGACTCACCAGATCTCTAGTACCAAAAATACCTGGATGACCAGCCAATGCAGAGCAATGAACTTCAGACATCACTCTCTTCTTCCACTGGTCAGGAACATACAACTTTCCACTGGGACAACGCTCAGGTTTGTTCTCCTGGAACTCTTGCAGAGCAAGTCTCAAATCGGGTGAGATGGCAGAAAGAACTACCCCTTCGCCTAAGATGGTAGCAGGCTTGGTCACCACAGGAGAATCAGCAAAGAAACTCCTAGAGAGGGCGTCTGCCTTGACATTCTTAGTTGCAGGAAGAAAAGAGACCACAAAATCAAAACGTGTAAAAAACAAGGCCCACCTAGCTTGTCTAGGGTTCAAGCGTTTAGCCGACTCTAGATAAATCAAATTCTTGTGGTCAGTGAGGACCACAACTTGATGTTTAGCTCCCTCCAACCAATGTCTCCACTCCTCAAATGCCCATTTCATGGCCAACAGTTCCCGATTCCCCACATCATAGTTACGTTCAGATGGAGAGAACTTTCGGGAAAAGAAAGCACAGGGAATCATTTTAGCTGTTACAGGATCCTTTTGGGACAAAACAGCTCCTGCACCAATCTCAGAAGCATCCACCTCTACCTGGAACGGGAGTGAGACATCAGGTTGCCGCAAAACCGGGGCGGAGGTAAATCTTTGCTTCAGCTCCTGAAAGGAAGCAACAGCCTCCGGAGACCAATTCAACACATCAGCACCCTTCTTAGTCAGATCAGTCAATGACTTGGCAATACTAGAAAATTTTGCTATAAATTTCCGATAAAAATTAGCAAAACCCAAAAACTTCTGGAGGGCCTTCAAAGAAGTGGGCTGAACCCAATCATAAATGGCCTGTACCTTGGCCGGGTCCATTTCAATAGTTGACAGAGACAAAATAAATCCCAAAAATGAAATCCTCTGTACTCCAAAAAGGCATTTCGATCCTTTGACATACAGGGAATTCTCCCTCAAGATCCGGAACACAGTCCGAATATGTTCCACATGAGAATCCCAATCCTTGGAGAAGATCAAAATATCATCCAGATAGATAATCAAAAATTTATCGACAAAGTCTCGGAATATATCGTTCATGAAGCACTGGAAGACAGAAGGGGCATTAGTGAGCCCAAAAGGCATCACCAGGTACTCAAAATGTCCCTCCGGAGTATTAAACGCTGTCTTCCATTCATCCCCCTGCTTAATGCGGAAAAGATTATACACCCCCCTGAGGTCAAGCTTGGTAAACCAGCAAGCACCTCTAACTCTAGAGAATAGATCCGAAATCAGGGGTAACGGATACTGATATTTAATAGTAATTTTATTGAGGGCACAATAATCAATACAAGGCCTTAAAGAACCATCCTTTTTGGCCACAAAAAAAAAAACGGCACCTAAGGGTGAAGAGGATGGTCTAATATGACCCTTCTCCAACGCCTCCTTAATATAGGACCGCATAGCCTCGTGCTCGGGTACAGATAAATTGAAGAGCCGACCCATGGAAATTTACACCCCGGGCTTAGTTCAATTGCACAGTCATAACTCCTATGAGGAGGCAAGGACGCAGACTCATTCTCACTAAATACATCATAAAAGTCCGCCAAATAGTCAGGAACATCATGCGACTGAGGAGAGGTGGAAAAAACTGGAGCCTCACTAAAGGTACACCGACAACCCCAACTCACCACAGACACAGATTTCCAATCCAAAACTGGATTATGAATTTGCAACCAGGGAAACCCCAGAACAACGGCATCATGCAGACCATGCAACACCAAAAATCTGCAATTTTCTTGATGGTCTGGGGCGACCCGCATGACCACCTGGGTCCAAAACTGAGGTTTATTTTTAGCCAAAGGAGTAGCATCAATCCCCCTCAAAGGGATAGGCGTCTGCAGAGGTGTCATCGGAAATCCACAACATTTAGCAAAATCCAAGTCCATTAGATTTAGCGCTGCTCCCGAATCCACAAAAGCCTTGGCGGAAAATGTGGACAGGGAGCAGATCAGAGTAATTACCAGAAGAAACTTAGGTTGAACACCACCAACAGAAAACGTGTGTGCAAAGCGTTTCTCTGGTTTAGGACAAACAGAAATAATATGTGAGGCATCTCCACAGAAAAAACACAGCTTATTACGCCTTCTGAACTCCTGACGTTGCGCCTTAGGCAAAACTCTATCACATTGCATAGGTTCAGACGTCTGTTCAACCGGTGGCAACACCTCTCGTGCAATCCTGTGTTCACGTAAACGCCGATCAACCTGAATGGCTAATGACATAGAATCGTCCAGACCAGAGGGAACAGGAAATCACACCATAGTATCTTTTACGGCTTCTGACAAACCCTTCCGAAAGAGAGCAGCCAAGGCATTATCATTCCAGGTAGTAAGGACCGCCCGCTTTCGGAACTTTTGACAGTACAACTCTGCAGAATCTCGACCCTGGTTCAATGCCAACAGGGTCTTTTCAGCCTGATCAATAGCATTAGGTTCGTCATACAACAACCCCAAAGCTTGAAAGAATGCGTTCACATTAGTCAGAATAGGATCATCTGGTTTCAAAGAAAACGCCCAATCCTGGGGATCGCCACGCAGCTAAGAGATGACAATTTTAACCTGCTGCGCGGAGCTCCCTGACGAGTTAGGCTTCAAGGCAAAAAATAATTTACAATTATTTTTGAAACTGAAAAATTTAGATCGATCCGCAAAAAATACATCAGGTGTAGGGATCTTTGGTTCAACAGCATGCGAACGAGCAAGGTAGGCGGAAATTCCCCGCACTTCCGCAGCGAGCTGCTCCACACGATCAGACAATTGCTTTATCTCCATTGAGAGAAAAAAAAAAATTCCCCCTACGGCCTCAGAGATATAGAGGAAAGAATATACGCACACCTTTTTTTTTTTCTTTTTCTTTTTTTTTTTTTTTTTTTTAAACACAATTCTTTCCTGCTATTGAGTACCCTAGGATCTGCGGTAGGGCAGGTGATTCTGTTATGATTGAGTCACCGTAGGAGGCAAAAACAGAAATGCTAGCTAAGTCCAGAAAACCAGAGAAGTTGGCAACTATCGGATTGCAGACCCCTGAACCTATCAACACAACTAGCAGTAGCCGTGGGGGGTTCCTACGATGCCCTAGACCCCTCGATCACAGCCGGAGAAATAGCTAGGCCTAAAGAAAGAAAGGGGAAAACTAAACTGCCCCAGAGCAGACCCCAAAGCAATAGGCAGCCCCCAACATATAATGACGGTGAAGCAAGATGAAAACACTAACACAGGCAGAAAGATAGACTGAGCAAAGACGGGGCCCAATCTAGCTAGATAGGAAAGGACAGGAAGGCTGCTGTCTGCAATTCGTGAAAAACCCTATGAAAATAAGAGCCAACAGACTGACAGTGAAAAAGGCCCTGAAGACGCTAGGCTTCAAAAAAGCTATGTCAGTACTCAGGAATATTCTGAAGACAGAGCTACAGGCAAAAGGAGATTCAGCTCACCCCGGCAGGGAATGGCAGAATCCAGAAAAGCAAGGAAAGCAAAAACAAAACACTAATGCAAACAGGCAAAGCAGAAAAACTTAGCTTTAGAGGAGCAGGAATCAGACTGGTGTCCTAGAAGTCCACAGAGAAATCACCCGCAGGGCAGAAAGGCGTCGGCAGCCTTATATCCAGTCCGTGACTCCACTCAGCCAGTCATCCTCATCAGGTTCAGGTGCCTGATAATCAGGCTCATTACCTTCCTTCACCAGAATAGGGAGTTCACCAGACCTCAGTGACGAAGGGGAAAATGAACTCACAACAGAGGTAGATGCTTCTGAGATTGGTGCAGGAGCTGTTTTGTCGCAAAAAGACCCTGTGCCTTCTTTTCTCGAAAATTCTCCCCATCTGAACGTAACTATGACGTGGGGAATCGGGAATTGTTGGCCATGAAATGGGCATTTGAAGAGTGGAGACATTGGTTGGAGGGAGCTAGACATCAAGTTGTGGTCCTCACCGACCACAAGAATTTGATTGATCTTGAATCAGCCAAATGCTTGAATCCTAGACAGGCTAGGTAGGCCTTGTTTTTCAAGCGTTTTAATTTTGTGGTCTCTTTTCTTCCGGGCACAAAGAATGTTAAGGCGGACGCCCTTTTTAGGAGTTTCTTTGCAGATTCTCTTATTGTGACCGAGCCTACTGCCATTCTAGGTGAGGGGGTAGTTCTTTCCGCCATCTCACCCGATTTGAGACGTGACCTGGAGGAATTTCAGGAGGACAAACCTGAGCGTTGCCCTATGGGAAAATTGTATGTTCCTGACCAGTGGAGGAAGAGAGTGATTTCTGAAATTCATTGCTCAGCGCTGGCTGGTCATCCAGGTATTTTTGGTACCAGAGATTTGGTGAGTCGGTCTTTTTGGTGACCTGCCTTATCTCGTGATGTCAGGAATTTTGTGCAGTCCTGTGTGACTTATTCTCGGTCTAATCCCTGTTCTCGTTCTAGTGCGTTGTTGATGCCCCTGCCGGTGCCCAAGAGGCCATGGACCCATATCTCAATGGATTTTATTTCTGATCTTCCTGTCTCTCAGAGAATGACTGTTATCTGGGTGATTTGTGGTAGATTTTCTAAGATGATCCAACTTGTACCACTCCCAAAGTTGTCATCTTCTTAAGAGTTGGTTCCCTTGATTTTCCAACAGGTGGTTCGGTTGCATGGGATTCCTGAGAACATTGTGTCGGACAGAGTGCAGTTTGTCTCCAGATTTTGGAGAACTTTTTGTTCCAATCTGAGAATTCAGTTATCTTTCTCCTCTGCGTTTCATCCTCAGACCAATGGGCGGACTGAGAGAACAAACCAGTCTTTGGAGTCGTATTTGAGATGTTTTATATCTGCTGATCAGGATGACTAGGTCTCATATTTGCCCTTGGCCAAATTCACGCTAAACAATAGAGCTAGTTCTGCCACTGTGATGTCACCCTTTTTCTGTAACTTTGGGTTTCATCCTCGATTTTCTTCAGGGCAAGTGGAGTCTTTGACCTGCCCAAGTGTGGACACTGTGGTAGAGAGAATGCAGCAGATTTGGGACCAAGTGGTGGATAAGTTGTACCTCTCTCAGGAAAAAGCCCAATGGTTTTCCAACCGGCATAGGACCATTGGTCCCCGGTTTAAAGTGGATGATATGGTTTGGTTGTCGTCAAAGAATATTCCTATGAAGGATGCTTCTCCAAATTTCAAGCCACGATTCATTGGACCTTATAAGATTTTGGAGATTCTTAATCCTGTTTCTTTTCGATTGGCTCTTCCAGCTACGTTTAAGATCCATAACGTGTTTCATAAATCTCTGTTGAAGAGGTTTGTGGAGCCAGTAGTTCCTATGGTGGCACCTCCTGACCCTGTATTGGTTAAAGGCAATGTGGAATATGAGGTAGAGAAAATATTGGATTCTTGTTTGGCTAGACGGAGACTCTAGTACTTGATCAAATGGAAGGGTTATGGCCAGGAGGATAATTCTTGCGTCTCTGCTTCTGACATTCATGCCGATAGATTGGTTCGTGCTTTTCACCGGGCCCATCCTGATCGGCCTGGTGGCGTGGATGAGGGTTCGGTGACCCCTCCTCAAGAGGTGGGTACTGTTGTGAGTTCACTTTCTGGCCTACCTCTGGTTACTAGTGAAGATAGTGTAGCTGGTTATATTGACAGAGGGGTCGCGAGTTCTCTTTCCGGGCTCCCTCTGGTGGTTACAGGAGGTAATGGAACTTATCTAATTAACAGAGGCCTGCCACCTGATGAGGAGGACGATTGGACATCTGGAGTTTTTGACTGGATTTAAGACAGCCGACTCCCTCTATCCCTGCTGGTGATTTTTTCCTGCCTCCTGTGAACTTAGCTTGAGCATGCAGGGACTGAGCTGGAAACTAAATGTTCTTTTGCTATTGTTCACATTTGATTTGGTTTTGTCTATTCAGTTTTGTGTGGTCAGCCAGCCCCGGCTGGGGCTGTGCTGAATTTCCATCCTTATGTTACTGCTTGTGCCAGTTTGTTTTTGTCCCTTATTAGATTAGCCTCTTTTTGCTCTGCTTTCAGAATATGCCAGAGTGTTAATATAGTGGGCGAAGTCGAGTGACTTCAGTATTTTTCTATCAGACATGTTGAACATTTTTTGCACGTTTTTTTGCGTGATTGCAGACAGTGTCTTTCCTTTCCTGTCCTGTCTAGTTAGTGTGGGCCCCATCATTTGCTCAGCCTATTTTCCTACCTGCGTTTGTGTTTTCATCTTGTCTCACCAACAATATATGTTTGGGGGCTATCTATTCCTTTGGGGTCTGCTCTGGGGCAGTTTAGATTTCCCCTTTCTTGCTTTAGGCTTATTTAGCTCTCCGGCTGTGTCGAGGTGTCTAGAATCATTGTAGGTATGCTCCACGGCTACTGCTAATTGTGTGGATAGGATCAGGGGTCTGCAATCCGCTTAGTTACCAACCTCTCTGGTTTTCTGTGGCTTAGCTTGGTCTTGTTTCCTCCTTGGTGACCCAATCATAACAGCACTCGGTACAGGTATCAAGACAGGTTTTTTATTAACATACACACAAGAAAACATTTTTACACCATTTGATCTTGCCATTCCACCCATCCTACATCTGAGATGAAGTAGGCCGCAAATTGGTCCCTCATTTGGCCAACTTCAACGGATGACCTGAGAGGGTGCTGAGTGAATACAGGCAATGGGTTTGGAGCTGCATCATTGAGATCAAGAGTTGGGTGCTCTTTAGCCATCACAAAATTATGTAGAACCACACACGCCTTCACCACCTCATCCATTGTTTCCAGTTTCAGATTAATGGCTGTTGCGAGAATGCGCCATCTGGAGACAAGTATACCAAAGGCACACTCTACAGTTCTTCTGGCCCTGGACAGCCTGTAATTAAAGATTTTTTTTGTGTAGTCCAAGTCCCGGCTGGAGTAGGGTTTCAGCAGGTTTGCGCACATTTGAAAGGCCTCATCCCCAACCATTACAAATGGCTGTGGCGGACCTTCATTGTGGGAAGAGGCCGTGGAATGGGGAAATTGAAATAGTTGCCATACAACCTCCGGCCCATGTCCGAGTTCTTAAAAGCCTGGGAGTCATTCCCACGGCCAAATGCCCCAATGTCCACTGCTACAAACATACAGTCTGCATCCGCAATGGCCATGAGTACTGTAGAAAAGTACTTTTTGTAGTTATACTAGTCAGAGCCTGTTCTTTTGGGTTTGATTATCCGGATGTGTTTCCAATCCACAGCTCCCAAACAGTTGGGGAAATTGCAGACTGTCCAGAATTTTTCAGCTATTTCAATCCACTTTTCGGCGGTGGGCAGGGGCATACATCCTGGACAAAGAACGTTCCACAAAGCCCGGCAGGTGTCCGCAACAATTCCCGACAAGGTGGAGATTCCAATCCGGTACTGGAAGTGGAGTGAAGATAGGCTCCCTCCAGTAGCGAGGAATCTGCGAAACAGAGAAAGAACAAAAATTAATATTTATGTATATAGTTTTTTAAAACAATAAAAGAAAAAAAAAATTAGTACATGGCATAAAAATAATTCTGCAGGTCTTTGTTTACTACATGGCAGAAAAATAATTCTGCCAGCTTTGGAATAGTACATGTCACAACAAAGAAAATTATGCAGGCATTGGTTTTGCAATATTGCATACCGTAATGTGACCAGGAGCCGTTCCTCAGGAGGAATCGCACAACGGAGCTGTGTGTCCTGTCTCCGGATGGATTCTTGGACATGACCAAGCAAATCCCTGAAGCTTTGTTGGGTCATCCAGGTATAGTCAGTAAATTTCTCTGGGTTTGCCTGGAGCTCACTGTAGAGGGTGTGGTACGCTCCACGGCTTTCCCAGAGTTCCATAATCGGATGTATCCACAAACACCGACGCTGCCGTCTTCGCTGTCTCTCTCTCTCCCTTTGTTGATGGCAAGCAACTGCATAAGCCTGAGCCATCGCGATGTCCAGATCCAAGTTGAAGTGAAAACTCTTCCAGTGCAGATCCATGTTGACAAAGGAAAAACCAAGAAAATGTGAAGAATTCGGCTGTAAACAGGGTCTATATAAAGAATTCCCATAACACACGCCCACTGATGTCCCATTGGTGGAGTCTGTTGCAAGAATTTTTCAAGGATTTTCCTCCTGTGAAATGTGACAACTAGACAACAAATGCACATAAAAAACGCACATGCATGGAAAAACGCTTAAAAACGCATACAAACGCTTCTTTTTTTGTCATAATGCGCACACTGATGCGACAAAATATCGCAGCGCTTACAAGCGTTTGTAAGCGTTTTTTGCATGCGTTTTATGTGCGCTGGAAACGCTAGTGTGAAACTAGCCTTAGTTGCTATTTTCATTACTCCAGGCTAGGTGGTTTCTTTTTTTCTCTTTTTTTTTTTGTTTATTTTGGTCATGTAACAGCAGATGTATATATGAATTATCTTGTAGTGTATTCCCATTCTATTTAAAAGAACACAGGACAGGAGGCAAAATCACTGCAGATACATTTCTTTGACTTTGGAAATTGATAACTCCAAAAATATACATATGATACTCTGAAGTTTGCTCGGCATGGGCCGGCGTGATAATGGACACTCTGAGGGCTTCTCATCGGGTGGTCTCCTATTGTCATATTTTGATAAGCGTAGGAGTTTACACACCGACATTCCCATCAGGGGTTGTATTGAAGCCGAATAGAAATGCACATGGAAAATATAGGCAAAACATTAAATAATTGAATTGAAAACAATGCTTCATCCATATTTTGACAAGTCAAGTTGTGGAAATGTGGGTGTATGATTTTTCTGTATAATTATTTCATTTTTTTCTTTTATGCATTTATCCATATATGCTTAAAACTTTGATAACCATAAATAAAGCATACTCCATAGTTACCCCATGGTGTACAACCTCCCTTAGACCAAACAAGCAGGATTATCAAGTACATGGCTATGCAGGAGCATTGGGCTGAGAACTTATTCACTGAGCATTTTTCCATTAAAATTATATTTTGGATTTTTTGCATTTGGTTTAATATTGTAATTACAAATGTCATTATTAAGTTCAAGGGGCTTCCAGGATCACAAAAGAAGGGTTTGCTAGTTTCCTTTCCTGAAAAATATGTCCACATTTGCCATTTTGCAACCTTGTGGATATAATTTTTGTTTACTCTATTGAATGGTCGCTGTAATTTCAACCCGCTTTGCAAACAATTAATGGTAAAATCTGTAATGAATCTTATCAGAGAAATATGATTCTTTCTCCGCAAATGAGCCACTTCTCTGGCTTGCCTCTTGAAATCATCATCACCTTTTGGATTTCAATTTTGTTTAATCTCCTAAATGGTCGCAGTCGATTCAACACAGTTTGCACACAATTAATTAAGATTTGTAATGTATCTTATCAGAGATATATGATTCTTTCTCCACTTATGAGCCACTTCTCCCTGACTCTTTAAATCAGAATTTACTGTGAAAAACTCATAAAATCTGTATTAATTAAAATAAATAGACTGACAGATCACTTAGGGAGCAATTTACAGATACTGAAGTCTATTGAGAAGAGGACGGGTAACAAGAGGGAAAGCCCAGCTTCCTGATAAGTGTTTCATCTTACATCAGTGCTGGATTCACAGCAACACTGCTCAGCACTGTTATAAAATATCCTTCATACTTATATAACTTAGAATCATAGAATGTTAAAGTTGTGCAGGGACCTCCAGGGTCATCACGTCCAACACCCTGCTCAATACAGGATTCATTAAACCATCTCAGAGAGATGTCGGTCTAGCCTCTGAAGATTTCCATTGAAGGAGAACTCACCACCTGTCATGGCAGCCTATTCCACTCATTGATCACCCTGACTGTCAAAAAGTTTTTCTAATATGTAATCTGTATCTTCTCACTTTTGGTTTCAATCCATTGCTTTTTGGGTTTCCATGTGCAAATGAGAATAAGGATAATCCCTTGTGGCATGGTGACTGGTCATATGATTGTTGGGCAGTAAGCTGAGCACAGAGTGGATGAGCTGGAGAAGGAACTCTCTGAGCTCAGAGGTTACCTGTTAATGTGTCAAACCGAGAACAAGGCCATATTGAAAGATATGGAGGTGCTCAGAGAGGCCCAAGAGAAGCATCAGCAGGAGCTTCCCCGGGGAGAGGATGAGCGTCGTTGTCTGGCAGAGGAGCGGGATAAAGTTCTCCGAGAGCTCAAGATAGAGAAGGAGGCTAATGCCCAGCTCTAGAAATACACGGATGATTGGGAAATTGAACTATCACGCTACCTCAGTCTGATTGCCATGAAGGAGAGTGAGCTGGAGAGGTTGACCAAAGAAGGGGCCTCCAAGGAGGAAGAAAACCAGCAGGGAAAGTGCCATGCAGATGGCCCCACAAGGGACGTCGATGTCTTGGAAAACTGCGCTCACGCTCAGGATGAGGAGGTCCAACAGTATAGCCAAGAAGGTGAGACTTCGGTTTTCAAGTACGTGATAGAGGTACCCGAAGACATGCGAGAAGTGTGTCACAGTGAGGATGTGCATGAGGCCTTTAGAAAGGCGGTAGAAGCATGTAGTGTGAACTGGGCACCAGAGACAAAACAGTTGGTCATATTGTCAACTAGGGAAGTCACAGTGAAGCGGGTGGCTGTCCTGAGGCATATGCATCTACAATGCCTCCGCACGAGATAGATAATCATGTTGAGGAATAAGGAAGCCACTCAACATCTGGATCATGCGAGGAAAGCTCAAAGTCGGTTGGGCATTGTGGAGGACATCATTCAAGTGCCCGGAAGTCTGGTGAGGAAAGTCATGAGAAGATTTGGGAAAGTGATGCAGGAGATGGTGAATAGATCCAGTGTGATGAGAGTGAGGATTCCGGCTGATGACGAAGCCCAGGTCATGGGTGAAGATGGGATGGTTCCATTCCTCGTTGTCGGATCCATGAAGAGCCTTGGGAATATCTGAATGCTCCTGGAGTATCGCGTGTCATACCTGAAAGAGGTAGAGCAGCTGAGACTTGAGAGGGGGCAGATCAACAGAGAGCTGCAGGAAATGGGAAGAAGATGGCCACCACCTTCAGCTACAGAGGCAAAGAGGTTCGCTGAAGACTGGAAATCCTCAAGCTGGAGCTAATAGAGGACTAGAGGACATAGGGACAGATGGAAGGACTGCTCTCTGGGCAATAAAGACCAAGGGAGAAATGGCCAGCAGAGAGATAACAGAAGGTGGCCTGATGGAAGAGGTAGAAGCAGTGATGCCTCATTTAGCTCAGGGCTGAGTGACCTAGGCAAGGAGACCCTATAGCAGACATGTTGACAAAGAGTCAGACCAGACAGTTGGTATGGGTGCAAGGGAATTGTGACGCCAGATTGACCGCCAGGGGTGCGGGTGGTCTGACAAGGAGTCATCTCTATCAAAAGACGTGACGGATAATGGATATCTACAAAAGGGTTTAGTAGCAGGGCCCAACTTTGACAGATGGCTTGACTGGCAGAGACGACCAAGAAGGATCTCTGGTTGGGTAATAGAAAGTGCCAAGCCCCATGGCTTTAGGCAGAGGGGGGGAATATGTGGCATGGTGACTGGTCATGTGATTGATGGGCGGTATGTATCGCAGAGGTGGGTGGCCCTGTGATGGAAACCTGGGCATGTTTTGCTTAGCAGGTCTACTGCTGAGGGTTTTTTGCTAAACATTGGGAGGCTTCCAGGTGACTTGGAGAGATGGGTGGGTCCAGTCACCTACATACCCACCCAAGGGGCATGTGTATGAATACCCAAGATGAAACCTGTATGTGATTGTGTGTTTGAGGACCTGCCGTGATGTCACGATCACCTGACTAGCCATGTGATAGGTACCTGGGAGTGGTTATGGCTACCTAATGGAGCCTGTGTGTTTGGCACATGTGGGAGTGCTGGCTAGTCTGAGCCTGTGAGATACCTCTTTGAGTGGACGGTCTGATAACCGTGAGTGATACTGACCGGGGTCAGTGAGAGACGTTTGTGGAATACCTCTGAGGAAGAGGCATCCGGGAGCCTGTGTGTCCGACACCAACAGGTAATGGACAGGGATCCGTGTTATACTGACCGGGGTCAGAGAGAGAGAGAGAGAGAGACTGTGTTTACTCTATGTTCATGGGAGACCTCTGAGGATAAGAGGCATCCCGGAACCTGTGTCGCTGACACGAACAGGTAACGGACAGGAATCCGTGTTATGCTGACCGGGATCAGAAAGAGACTGTGCTTATGCTGCTTACTAATAAACCCATTGGACTTGTTTTTTTAACCCTGAGTGTCCCAGCATATGCCTCAATAACCAGCAAAGTGAGTAATCCCCATCTACTCATAGTGTGGAACGTTACACCATCTACACTGTGACAGCCCTTGAGATATTTGTAGACAGCGATTAAGTCTCCTCTTAGCCTTCTTTTTTGCAAGCTAAACATTTCCAGATCTTTTAACCGTTCCTTGTAGGACATATTTTGCAATCTGCTTGCCATCCTGGTAGCTCTTCTCTGAACTTGCTTCAGTTTTTCTATGTCTTTTTTAAATGTGGTGCCCAGAACTTGACACGGTATTCCAGATGAGGCCTGATCAAGGAGGGTAGAGGGGGATAATTACTTCATGTGATTTAGACTCTTTGCTTTTCTTTATACTGTATATCCTAGAACTGTGTTTTCCTTTTTTGCTGCTGCATCACACTGTTGATGCATGTGCAGTCTGTGATCTATTAGTATACCCGTCTTTTTCACAGGTGGTGTTGCTTAGTTCAATTCCTCCCATTCTGTAGATTTATTTTTTGTTTTCTTGCTCGTATGAAGAATCTTGCATTTGTCCCTGTTAAATAAATACCATTCTATTAGTTACTGCCTATTGTTCAAGCTTATCTAGATCCTTCTGAATCCTTTCTCTGTCTTCTCTAGTATTAGCTATCTCTCCTAGCTTTGCATCATGTGCAAATTTGATCAGTTTACCTTCAGTGCCTTTATCTAGACAATTTATAAAAATGTTGAGCAACACTGGTACCCCACTTGAAACACTCATCCAATTGTTTTGTGCAACCATTTACCACTCTTTGAGTACGATCACTGAGCCAGTTATGAATCCACCTAACCGTAGCCTTGTAAATCCCATACTTGGTCATTTTTTCAATAACGATATTATGACATACTTTATCAAATGCTTTGCTAAAGTAGAGAGATACTATATCTACCACATTTCCCTGATCCACCCAGTCAGTGATTCCAGAAGGAAGGAAATTAGATTAGTCTGGTATGACTTGTTTGCTACAAACCTATGCTGTCTCTGGTTAATTACTATATCTAATAGAAAGAGCAGGAGTTCTTCACCTCTATGTACTCTGATGGGAAATATCATAGACGCTAGTCTCCACCCACTAGCTCAGAGACAAATGAAAATTAGGCAAAGAGATGCCAGGGGGGAAAACAGATGAAAAATATGGAAAATATATCTCTTAATTATCAAGAATAGTTTTAATCCTTGTGAGCACACACATGTCAATTTATACTGAAAAGTCACTGGACATTGCAGGTGCGTTTCAGCCACCAGTCTTTAATGGCGAAACTTCTGAACCAGCACGGTATATACATGAAGCCTTGGGCATTAGACAATAATCTAAGACTAATGTAGCTGGAATCCGTTAAAAAGTAATTTGCAGCCCAAATGTAAGTGTTAGTCACGTGGTTCAGATGAAGACCCAAACCGGCTTTATAAATGGAGAATGGGATGATCAGTCAGTTTCTTGCCTACTTCTACATATTAAACAATACGAAAGGTTTTCATATTTTCACCAGAGTGCTACTATATTTTCAATTCTTCTTTACATATATTTCACCATTTGCTGAATGGAAATAGGTTCACCTTACTAGTTTGGCTCGATAGCAGCATTTATGCCTACTACATTTTATGATAATGGCTCCTACTTGATTTTAGACTAGAGATGAGTAATTGGGCAAAATTTTTATCTGGCAGATTTGTTTGCACTTGGCTTGGAAGTTTGATTTGCATTGACTTTATTAAATTTAAAAAACAGAGACCCTACAACATAATAAGACATTATTATGTTGTAGGGTCTCTGCTGTGGGAAGCAAAATAAACATATGGTAAAAATAAAAAAAATTCTCCCCTCTCATTGGCCCTCAGTCACCTTTCGATCTCTTCAGAATCATCTTTGCTTCAGACATTCTGTCACTTCCGCTATTCCACTCTCCCCTTTATTCAGTCTTCTCTTCAGGCATGTTATCGCTCTTGCAGATCTGGTCTTCTTTATAGGCATCCAGTCACTCCCTATGTCCCGTTTTCTCTTCAAGCATCCTGTCGCACCTTCTGGTCCGGTCTTTTCTTCAGGCAATCTGTTGCTCCCTCTGTTCCAGTCTTCTCTTGAGACAACCATTCAGTCTCTCTGATATGGTCTTCTCTTCAGCCATCCTGTCACTCCCTCTAATCCAGTTTTCTCTTTAACCCCTTCCTGACATGAGACGTACTATCCCGTCCATGGGACCCGGGCCCCTATGCCCATGGACGGGATAGTACATCTACCGCGATCAGCGGCGCCCACGTGGTGAGCGCCGTTGATCGCGGCCGGGTGTCAGCTGATTATCACAGCTGACACCCGGCACAATGTGTCAGGGGCGGTCACGGACCACCCCCGACACGTTAACCCCTTGCACACCGCGATCAAACACGATCGCGGTGAACCGGGAGTTAAAGGGAAGCATCGGCAGGGAGGGGGCTCCCTCCGTGCTTCCCTGAGCCCCCCACGGCAGCGCAATGTGCAGCGCTGCTGCGGGGGGCTCCTTTCCTCCAGGCCCCCGAATCCAAGATGGCGACGGGGGCCTTCGGGGGCCTGCAGGAAGCTGGCTTCCTCAGTGCCTGCAAAGCGCAGGCAAGAGGAAGTCTTCTTCAATGCCTGTGACAGATTGCTGATCTGTCACAGTGATCTGTGATGTGACAGATCAGCGATCTGTCACAGGACAGTGATGTCCCACCTGGGACTATGTAATAAAGTAAAAAAAAAATTAAAAAAAAGTGTAAAAATAATTTTAAAAAAATCGCCAAATAAATTAGTAAAAAAAAAAAAAATATTCCCCAATAAATTCATTTTTTCAAAATAAAGAAAAACCAAAACAATAAAAGTACACATATTAGGTATCACCGCGTCCGTAACGACCCGCCCTATAAAACTGTCCCATTAGTTAACCCCTTTAATGAACCCCTTAAAAAATAAAATTAAAAAACGAAGCAAAAAATAATGATTTATTATCATACCGCCAAACAAAAAGTGTAATAACGCGCGATCAAAAAGACGCATATAAATATCCATGGTACCACTGAAAAAGACATCTTGTCCCGCAAAAAACGAGCTGCCACACAGCATCATCAGCGAAAAAATAAAAAAGTTATAGCTCGCAGGATGCAAAAATAATTATTTTTTATATAAAATAGTTTTCATTGCATAAAACCGACAAAACATAAAAAAACGACCTAAATGAGGTATCGCTGTAACCATACTGACCCGAAGAATAAAACCGCTTTATCAATTTTACCGCACGCCGAACGATGTAAACGCACTCCCCCAAAAGAAATTCATGAAACGCTGGTTTTTGTTCATTCTGCGTCCCAAAAATCGGAATAAAAAGCGATCAAAAAATGTCACGTGCCCGAAAATGGTACCAATAAAAACGTCAACTCGTCCCGCAAAAAATAAGACCTCACATGACTCGGTGGGTCAAAATACGGAAAAATTATAGCTCTCAATATGGGATAATGCAAAAACTATTTTTACAATAAAAAGTGTCTTTCAGCGTGCGACTGCTGCCAAAAATAAAAACCGCCATAAATAGTAAATCAAACCCCCCGTTATCACCCCCTTAGTTAGGGAAAAATAATAAAATTAAAAAAATGTATTTATTTCCATTTTTCCATTAGGGTTAGGGTTAGGGCTAGGGTTAGGGTTAGGGTTAGGGCGAGGGTTAGGGTTAGGGCTAGGGTTAGGGTTAGGGCTAGGGTTAGGGCTAGGGTTAGGGCTGAGATTAGGGTTAGGGGTGTGTTGGAGTTCGGGTTGGAGTTAGAATTGTGGGCTTCCACTGTTTGGGCACATCAGGGGCTCTCCAAATGCAACATTGCGTCTGATCTCAATTCCAGCCAATTCTGAGTTGAAAAAGTCATATGGTGCTCCTTCCCTTCCAAGCTCTGCCATGCGCCCAAACAGTGTTTTACCCCCACATGTAGGGTATCAGCCTACTCAGGACAAATTGCAAAACAATTTTTGGGGTCCAATTTCTCCTGTTACCCTTAGGAAAATAAAAAATTGGGGGCAAAAAT
This sequence comes from Dendrobates tinctorius, assembly GCF_039654945.1. Lineage (NCBI taxonomy): Eukaryota > Metazoa > Chordata > Amphibia > Anura > Dendrobatidae > Dendrobates > Dendrobates tinctorius. Next base: position 25,664,770 of record NW_027361754.1, on the reverse strand, counting down.
ACCATTTTTGTGGAAAAAAAAGATTTTTTTATTTTCACGTCCGAGCGTTATAAACTTCTGTGAAGCACTTGGGGGTTCAAAGTGCTCACCACACATCTAGATAAGTTCAGTGGGGGGTCTAGTGTCCAAAATGGGGTCACTTGTGGGGAGTTTCAATAGTTTAGGTACATCGGGGGCTCTCCAAACGCACATGACACCCGCAGACCATTCCATCAAAGTCTGCATTCCAAAATGGCACTGCTTCCCTTCCGAGCCCCGACGTGTGTCCATACAGTAGATTTCTCCCACATATGGGGTGTCAACGTACTCATGACAAATTGGACAACAACTTTTGGGGTCCAATTTCTCCTGTTACCCTTGGGAAAATGAAAAAATTGGGGACTAATTGATCATTTTTGTGGAAAAAATACGATTTTTTTATTTTCATGCCCGGGCATTATAAACTTCTGTGAAGCCCTTGGGGGTTCAAAGTGCTCACCACACATCTAAATAAGTTCCTTAGTGGTTCTTGTTTCCAAAATGGGGTCATTTGTGGGTGTTTCCACTGTTTAGGTACATTAGGGGCTCTCCAAAGGCAACATGACACCCGCAGACCATTCCATCAAAGTCTGCATTCCAAAACGTCACTACTTCCCTTCCGAGCCCTGACGTGTGTCCATACAGTAGTTTTCTCCCACATATGGGGTGTCAGCGTACTCAGGACAAATTGGACAACAACTTTTGGGGTTCAATTTCTCCTGTTACCCTTGGGAAAATAAAAAATTGGGGACTAATTGATCATGTTTGTGGAAAAAATACGATTTTTTTATTTTCATGCCCTGGCATTATAAACTTCTGTGAAGCCCTTGGGGGTTCAAAGTGCTCACCTCACATCTAAATAAGTTCCTTAGGGGGTCTAGTTTTCAAAATGGGGTCATTTGTGGGGGATTTCCACTGTTTAGGTACATTAGGGGCTCTCCAAAGGCAACATGACACCCGCAGACCATTCCATCAATGTCTGCATTCCAAAACGTCACTACTTCCCTTCCGAGGCCTGACGTGTGTCCATACAGTAGTTTTCTCCCACATATGGGGTGTCAGCTTACTCAGGACAAATTGGACAACAACTTTTGGGGTTCAATTTCTCCTGTTACCCTTGGGGAAAAAAAAATTGGGGACTAATTGATCATGTTTGTGGAAAAAATACGATTTTTTTATTTTCATGCCCTGGCATTATAAACTTCTGTGAAGCCCTTGGGGGTTCAAAGTGCTCACCTCACATCTAAATAAGTTCCTTAGGGGGTCTAGTTTTCAAAATGGGGTCATTTGTGGGGGGTTTCCACTGTTTAGGTACATTAGGGGCTCTCCAAAGGCAACATGACACCCGCAGACCATTCCATCAATGTCTGCATTCCAAAACGTCACTACTTCCCTTCCGAGCCCCGACGTGTGCCCATACAGTAGTTTTCTCCCACATATGGGGTATCAGCATACTCAGGACAAATTGGACAACAACTTTTGGGGTCTAATTTCTCCTGTTACCCTTGGGAAAATAAAAAAATGGTGACTAAAAGATCATGTTTGTGGAAAAAATACAAATTTTTTATTTTCACGCCCGGGCGTTATAAACTTCTGTGAAGCACTGGGGGGTTCAAAGTGCTCACCACACATCTAGATAAGTTCCTTGGGGGGTCTAGTTTACAAAATGGTGTCATTTTTGGGGGGTTTCCACTGTTTTGGTACATCAGGGGTTTTCCAATCGCGACATGGTGTCCGATCTCAATTCCAGTCAAGAAACGTCAAATGGCGCTGCTTCCCTTCCGAGCTCTGCCATGCGCCCAAATAGTGGTTTACCCCCACATGTGGGGTATCAGCGTACTCAGGACAAATTGCACAATAACTTTTAGGGTGCTGTTACCCTTGGAAAAATAAGAATTGAGGGTGAAAAGATCATTTTTGTGGAAAAAATATGATTTTTTAATTGTACGGCTTTATGTTATAAACTTCTGTGAAGCCCTTGTGGGTTCAAAGTTCTCACCACACATCTAGATAAGTTCCTTAGGGGGTCTAGTTTCCAAAATGGTGTCATTTGTGGGGGATTTCCACTGTTTAGGTACATCAGGGGTTTTCCAATCGCGACATGGTGTCCAATCTCAATTCCAGCCAAAAACGTCAAATGGCGCTGCTTCCCTTCCGAGCTCTGCCATGCGCCCAAATAGTGGTTTACCCCCACATGTGGGGTATCAGCGTACTCAGGACAAATTGCACAATAACTTTTAGGGTGCTGTTACCCTTGGAAAAATAAGAATTGAGGGTGAAAAGATCATTTTTGTGGAAAAAATATGATTTTTTAATTGTACGGCTTTATGTTATAAACTTCTGTGAAGCCCTTGGGGGTTCAAAGTTCTCACCACACATCTAGATAAGTTCCTTAGGGGGTCTAGTTTCCAAAATGGTGTCATTTGTGGGGGGTTTCCACTGTTTTGGTACATCAGGGGTTTTCCAATCACGACATGATGTCCGATCTCAATTCCAGCCAAAAACGTCAAATGGCGCTGCTTCCCTTCCGAGCTCTGCCATGCGCCAAAATAGTGGTTTACCCCCACATGTGGGGTATCAGCATACTCAGGACAAATTGCACAATAACTTTTAGGGTCCTGTTACCCTTGGGAAAATAAAAATTGGGGTGAAAAGATCATTTTTGTGGAAAAAATATGATTTTTTAATTGTACCGCTGTACGTTATAAACTTCTGTAAAGCCCTTGTGGGTTCAAAGTTCTCACCACATATCTAGATAAGTTCCTTGGGGGGTCTAGTTTCCAAAATGGGGTCAATTGTAGGGGGTTTCCACTGTTTAGGTACATCAGGGACTCTCCAAACGTGACATGGCGTCCGATCTGAATTCCAGCCAATTTTGCATTGAAAAAGTCAAACGGCGCTCCTTCCATTCTGAGCTCTGCCATGCGCCGAAACAGTCGTTCCCCCCACAAATCAGGTATCAGCATACTCAGGACAAATTGCACAATAACTTTTGCAGTCCAATTTCTCCTGTTACCCTTGGTAAAATAAAAAAAATTGAACCTGAAGTATTTTTTTTGTGAAAAAAAGTTAGATGTTCATTTTTTTTAAATATTCAACAAAATTCCTGTGACGCACCTAAAGGGTTAATAAACTTCTTGAATGTGGTTTTGAGCACCTTAAGGGGTGCAGTTTTTAGAATGGTGTCACTTTTGGGTATTTTCTATCCTATAGACCCCTCAAAGTGGCTTCAAATGTGATGTGGTCCTAAAAATAAAATGGTGTTGTAAAAATGAGAAATCGCTGGTCAACTTTTAACCCTTATAACTTCCTAACAAAAAAAAATTTTGGTTCCAAAATTGTGCTGATGTAAAGTAAACATGTGGGAAATGTTAGTTATTAAGTTTTTTGTGTGCCGTATCTCTGTGATTTAAGGGCATAAAAATTCAAAGTTGGAAAATTGCGAAATTTTCAAAATTTTTGCCAAATTTCCGTTTTTTTCACAAATAAACGCAAGTTATTTGAATGAAATTTTACCACTAACATGAAGTACAATATGTCACGAGAAAACAGTGGCAGAATCACCGGGATCCATGGAAGCGTTCCAGAGTTATGACCTCATAAAGGTACAGTGGTCAGAATTGTAAAAATTGGCCCGGTCATGAACGTGCAAACCACCCTTGGGGGTGAAGGGGTTAAGAATCCTGTCACTCTCTCTGGTCTGGTCAACTCTTCAGGCATCCTGTCACTTCTTCTGGCCCAGTCTTCTCTTCAGACATTCTGCAGCTCCTTCTGGTCTGGTGTTTTCTTCGGGTATGCTATTGCTCCCTTTTGTGCATTGACAAAGCCTCTGGACTTTGGGAATTATTATATCTAAACCTCAGGCAATTCCATGCCATGTTTGTGTTAATGCAATGTCATGATGTCAAAAGGGCTAGTCGACAGCAGAGGTGCCAAAGCTGCCAATTGAGAAGAATGGACTGGAGAGAGCGACAGGTGAGGGTAAGAGAGAGGAGAGTATTATCCTTATATATACCTTCACACCATTTAGAAACCAGCAACATGGTGGCAAGATGGCTGCCATTTTGCTTGATTGATATGAAGTAAATTGTAAAAAATTGGATTCTGAAATATTCATTTTTTTTTAAAGTTCAATGCAAATTCTATTTGCCTCAAAGTGATTCATTCATCACTACTGCAGATAGTTGCAATGAAATCTGTAGTTCTAGTCTTATATACAGTAATATAGGTTTCACAGTATGTAATGTGCAGTCACTAGAGAGCATATTATGTAAGGAAAAAGTTCAGCGCTCACAGCATTACCCAAAAATCCAGTTTCAGTATGTTTATCACAGAGACACATGATACATCACCATCATAAACACTGCTTTTCTCTGACATTTATAAAGTGAACAGCGGCGTTACAGCCAGGTAGATAGCATATAATTTATGAAGAAGCTGTAGTTTTCTTAATAAATAATCCAGACAGAAAAAAACTGGCTCCAGGGTGGATTCCCTTCAAATGCCTTTGTCTCTAATACAAGGAGAGGATGGGTAAATATTGGAGCAACTGATACTATAAAATGAAAAAATATTCAACCGGCTTTTAAGTGTATTTAAAATGATAAATGTTTTACATTTCTATTATTATTTTGTCAATTTTAGAGCAGATTTTTTAGACATCCACTATTATACCTCATACATAGGGTCAAAGACAAGGCTCCTCGGGTCAAAGACATGCACCATGAAATGACAATGGCATGATTTGTCAAGTGTATCCATGAACCAAGACATGCATCCTGGCAATGTATACACTGAATTTCACTGTATATGCTTGACTGATGATTAGTAGTGATGGGCGAACCCGAACAGTAAAGTTCGAGGTCCATACTGAATACCTACTGTTCAGGCACGGACCCCGAACAAGGACTTCTCCAGGAAGACTGTGTTACTGTTCGGGTAAGGCTTCCTGAACATCCGGAGTTTCCCAAGCTGTCATCTGCATGACAGCATGAGAAATTGTAATGACCAGAGGTCCGAATAAGATCCAGTGGGTCACAAACCGAGACTGAGGCAGAAATCCCAAAAGTATCTTTACTCAAACAGCAGATGAAGTAGAACTTAGTATGTGGAAGAAACAGATTGAATACCCTTATACAGTACACTCACTCAGCCAGAGCTGAAATCACTAGGCCAATCCAAGGTTCCCTGAAGAGTGTATTACACAGGGATTTGAAATAAATTTACCTATCAGAAAGGTCAATTCAGGTACTCAGAGAACAGGTGTAAATGGAATGTAGTGATATCAAGGGACCCCCTGGAATGGCACACTGAGTATAACCTACACAAATCTACAATAACAATACATATAAATATAATACAAAGTGATTCACCTAGGGATACCCGGGTATCTATGACTATGGTGCCCTTAACCTGAGGTGAGTCTCCTCTCAGGCATATAGATTGCATCGGCTGCAGCCAGTCCCAAATCTTCGGCGTCAATGAGTTGCAGCAACACAAGGTTCCTCGTCTTGTCGGCCGGTGCCGAGCCCAAATGCCAGGGACTTATAGTTCTGTAGCCTCAAGATGCCGTCTCTCCTCCTGTAGTCCTCACAAATTCTCGTAGAAGCAATACGCCTGTTTCTGTATAAAATGTCTGTCCAATATTGCTTCTCAGCTCATCACAACAGGGACTCCACAGAGCTCTAAAGTCACACAGCTCTCAGGAACAAGCTGTATTTGTTCCACAGCAAGGCCTCAGGCTCCCAAGATGAAGGGGTTGCAGTAAACAGTCTCTTATAGCGTTCGGTCTCCTTGCTTCTCACAAGCTGCTGGACACAACCAGTATCTCTCTGATTCTGGAATCTTCCTTACAGCTCCAGACAGCTGACACCAGGCCCCACCCCCAGCACACACAGATCCCTGGGCATTTGCAGCACCTGTTCTTAGCTGCAGCAGGCAAACACCGCAGGGTCCTAGTGCTCTACTGGTGTAATCACAGTTCACCCTCTTACAAAACACTAGCAGCTCTGATTGACAGTAAGATTATTACCGTCAGTCAATGCGCCAGCAGCTGTGACCAGTGGTAAAAAGTTTACCAGTCAAAGAGGCATTGGCTGAGGTCTGCTCCCGCTAATAAAAGTGAAAACAGGTGCGGCTGTTGGTAGAATTCACCAGCAGGCAGCTGCACTATAAATAAAGAAATACATTTTTTAAATGACGCGGAGTCTGTTCTATTTTTATTAACTAGTGCAGTCAAAACTGACAGCTGTGGGCTGCAACCCTCAGCTGCCAGCTTCATCATGGCTGATTATCAAGAATACAGGGGTCCAGATGCCATTTTTTCTAATTTATTTAACTAAATATTTAAAGAAAACGGCCTGGTGTCCCTTCCTTTTTTGAAAACAAGCTAAGCTAAAGCAGACAGCTGGGGGCTGGTATTCTCAGACTGGTAAGGGGCCATGGAAATTGGCCCTACAGCCTAAAAATTGCAGTCTGCAGCCTTACTAGAAAAGGTAGATGCGCCAATTCCGGTGCATTGACCACCTCTTCCCACTTGCCCTGTGGCGGTGGCAAGTGGGGTTAATATTTGTGGGGTTGATGTCAACTTTGTATTGTCAGGTGACATCAAGCCAACAGGTTAGTGTCACGGTCATGTGTGTCTGGACGCAGCGAGTGCCGCAAGGCGAACCCATGACACGCGTGACCCTGGATACACCGCCTCCAGTAGGGCGATTTAAATAATAAAACGTGCAGCTGGATACACCACCTCCAACTGGCGAATTTAGGTAATACACGTTATATATACAGTAGTCTGGAAACCTCGCCTCCAGTAAGGCGAATTTACATAATAAAGGGGAAACCTGGGTAACAATAACAATGGTGGGCCCTACGATAGGGAATAGGGATGTGGAGACCTTCTGTACTCCCCTGAGCCAGTGTCCCTGCACTCCTAACGTTCCCTATGCCGGTTCCGCACCGGGCGACGCACGCGTTCCTCAAACCCTGACTCGCCCTGCACCTAAACCCTCACTAGGGAATTGGTGGGTGCGGAAACTAATCCCACCACTGCACTAAACACACATAAGGGAAAATGACAATACAGGGGGAACACCACTTAGCTTTGCTCTGTTGCGTACGCTCCTAGCAACACAGCCCACCACCTGCGTGCATCTTAGACTAAGGCATCTTAGTCAATAAGAATCTAAATTGGAGTGCCCAGTGTCAGGCAGCTGCCACCAAAGCAAATAGGGTCATAGGATGCATTAGAAGAGGTCTGATGACACGAGATGAAAACATAATTCTCCCTCTGTACAAATCACTCGTCAGACCACACTTGGAGTATTGTGTGCAATTTTGGACGCCGGTGCTCAAGAAAGACATTACTGAACTTGAAAGGGTTCAAAGGTGGGCTACTAAAATGATTAATGGAGTTGGTTCACTACAATACCCAGAAAGGTTATCAAAATTAGGTCTATTTACTCTAGAAAAGAGAAGACTTAGGGGAGACCTAATATATATGTACAGTATATCAGAGAGCAATACAGAGATCTCTCCAATGAACTGTTTGTACCAAGGACTGTGACAAGAACAAGGGGCCATTCTCTTCGTTTGGAGGAAAGACAATTTCTGCACCAGTATAGAAGAGGGTTCTTCACGGTAAGAGCAGTGAGACTCTGTAATTCTCTTCCTGAGGAAGTGGTGATGGCCAACTCACTGAATGAATTTAAGAAAGGAATGAATGCTTTTCTTGTGAGTAACAGTATAGAAGGTTACGAATAACATAATATTATAGGTAGATGGTTGACCCAGCTTTGGGGAAGGAACTTTTTTCCCTATGGAGAAAATTGGCTGCTACTCTGTGGGTTTTTTGCCTTCCCTAGGATCAACAATGCAGAACAGCTGCACTAAAAATAGGCTGAACTAGATGGACATAAGGTCTTCCTTCAGCCTTCAAAACTATGTAACTATGTAACACCATTCACAACTCCAATGTCCAATGAGACATTTTATTATAAATCATGGAATGGATCATTTTGTGGCATTAAGAAGACTTTCAAGAAAACAAACAAAAAAAAAGGAAAAAGTTCATTGTGAAGTTGATAGTAAATGTGTTATCAAAAATATACTGAAAAACGTGAAAGAAAACAACGTAATAATAACAGAAAACAGTTGTTTAATGAGGAAAGTTGCATTTGCCCTTTAAGATAACAAATAAGAGAGAAAAAATGACGCAAATGGGACTGTATTTGGGTTAAAAATAGAATGACCTGGCTACAACAGCTGAGAAAGATTCATTATTTCAGGTGGCTTAAATATACTGTAAGCAAGTAGTACAGTCGAGCAGTGGGGAAGACCAGCAGGATACAGCGTTGGACTCGTACGGTAAGAGTTATTAGTGCCAGAACCGGAGAGGTGGCAGTGCAAGATTAAATACCAATAAAACTCCACTTACAGCAGCACACTCATCGGAAAAAGAGCTCCGCTGTTCTTAAAGCTAAACTGATAAAAGAAGGAAATAATATGACTTCAGTCGCAACTCTATTTTTATATTATATTTTTACCATGTTCCTACTTTATCTAGTACTAGGTCAACCTTCCCTACCAACACAACCAACCATATGGCAATGTCAGCTTGCATGGACCTGCTTACAGATACATAGAAACCTCATTTGCTACTGTGTAGATCCTCCATAAGGCATTATATTCTCATGCAGAAGCACTTCATTACCTCTGCATTACAATATGCATTGGAAATACTTGCCAACTCTCCTAGAGCATCCAAGAAGTTCCCAGAAAAAAAGGACACTTCTCAAACTCTTGGAAGCCAAAACTTTGAACCATACCAAAACCTCTTGAGTAAGCATTAGAGATGAGCGACTTTGCCTTTTTCGGGTCAAGTTGGGTTTCATGAAACCCGACTTTCTCAAAAGTCGGGTCGAACGAAATCGGCCGATTGTCGTGAAAAGTCGAAGGCCGACTGAAACACGAAACCCAATGCAAGTCAATGGGGAAGCAAAGTCGGCAGGGAGTGGAGGACATTAAACACACCTACAGTGCCCATTTGAATGGCAAAAACATCAATTTTTATTACTGAAGCTTGTCAACCTTAATTTACTTCATAATAATAGTTACGCACTGAAAACTGGGGGTTATTTGGCTAAAGTTGTGGAGGAGTAGGGCTAGCTCCAGGTTTTCATGTGCCCTGGGCAAAAGAGCGCCCCTTTAACACATACCACAACTCATGATGCTCCGATACGGTAGAGAAATAGCGGTATAGTACAATGAAAAATACTTCACTTTTTACATCTCATGACTGATATCGATTTTAAATTCTCCAATAGCTCCAAAAACGGACAGTATATTACTCCATACAGTATTATGGGCACCGCATAGCGCACTATACAGAGTAATGAGGACCATATATTTCTCCATACAGAATCATTGGTCCCATATAATGTTTGAAACAATATATGATGAGCTCCACATAATGCTACAGTATATGTTGGTCCCCATGGATGAAGCTCCACTGTCTTATGGGCCCAAATAATGCTCCATATATAATGGGCCCCATTTCTAATGCTCCAGTGTATAATGGGCCCTGTAAATGCTGCTCCAGTGTCTGATGTCCACCTTTGGAATGCTCCAGTGTATCGTGGGCCCCATATATCATTCTCCAGAGTATAGTGCTCCCCAAAAATTGCTGTCCCAACATTGAAAACAATCAAATAAGTTTCCTCGCTAGGGAATCCATGTACTAGTCTGGACTCCTCGTCGTCCCCATCTTCCATCTCACTGCACTTCTTTTTTTAGGCAGAGGGCATACAGACGTGATGTTATTGCGCTCTCTGATCAGAATATCACTGTCAGGACACGCGGAAGGCGTCATGGCAGTGGAGCAGGGAGAGGTGTTATGAATGAGTCACCGTAGGAGGCAAAAACAAATGCTAGCTAAGTCCAGAAAACCAGAGAAGTTGGCAGCTATCGGATTGCAGACCCCTGAACCTATCAACACAACTAGCAGTAGCCGTGGGGGGTTCCTGCGATGCCCTAGACCCCTCGATCACAGCCGGAGAACTATATAGCCTAAAGACAGAAAGGGAAATCTAAACTGCCCCAGAGCAGACCCCAAAGCAAAAGGCAGCCCCCAACATATAATGACGGTGAAGCAAGAAGAAAGAACACTAACACAGACAGAAAGATAGACTGAGCAAAGACGGGGCCAAAGCTAACTAGATAGGAAAGGACAGGAAGGCTGCTGTCTGCAATCCGTGAAAAACCCTATGAAAATAAGAGCCAACAAACTGACAGTGAAAAAGGCCCTGAAGACGCTAGGCTTCAAAAAGGCTATGTCAGTACTCAGGAATATTCTGAAGACTGAGCAACAGGCAAAAGGAGATTCAACTCACCCCAGCAGGGAATGGCAGAATCCAGAAAAGCAAGGCAAACAAAAACAAAACACAAATGCTAACAGGCAAAGCAGAAAACTTAGCTTTAGAGGAGCAGGAATCAGACTGGTGTCCTAGGAGTCCACAGAGAAATCACCCGCAGGGCAGAAGGGCATCGGCAGCCTTATATCCAGTCCGTGACTCCACTCAGCCAGTCATCATCATTAGGCTCAGGTGCCTGATAATCAGGCTCATTACCTTCCTTTACCAGAATAGGGAGTTCACCAGACCTCAGTGACGAAGGAGAAAATGAACTCACAACAGTACCTCCCCCTTGAGGAGGGGTCACCGAACCCTCAACCACGCCACCAGGGCGATCAGGGTGAGCCCGATGAAAGGCACGCACCAATCTTTTGGCATGAATATCAGAGGCAGAGACCCAGGAATTATCCTCCTGACCATAACCCTTCCACTTAACCAAATACTGGAGTCTCCATCTAGCCAGACGGGAATCCAGTATTTTCTCTACCTCATATTCCATGTTACCTTCAACCAATACAGGGTCCGGAGGTGCCACCCCAGGAACAACTGGTTCAACAAACATCTTCAACAAGGACTTATGGAACACATTATGAATCTTAAATGTGACAGGAAGAGCCAAACGAAAAGAGACCGGATTAATAATCTCCAAAATCTTGTAAGGTCCAATAAATCTAGGCTTAAACTTAGGAGAAGCCACCTTCATAGCAATATTTTTTGATGATAACCACACCATATCACCAATCTTAAACTGGGGACCAATGGTCCAATGTCGATTGGAAAACCGCTGGGCCTTTTTCTGGGAGAGAGATAGCTTATCCACCACTTGGTCCCAGATCTGGTGCATTCTCTCCACCACAGTGTCAACAACTGGGCAGGCAGAAGGCTCCACCTGCCCTGAAGAAAATGAAAACCAAAGTTACAAAAAATAGGTGACATCAGAGTGGCAGAACTAGCTCTATTATTTAAAGCAAATTCGGTCAAGGGCAAAAATGAAACCCAATCATCCTGATCAGCGGAAATAAAACATCTCAAATACGACTCCAAGGTCTGGTTTGTTCTCTCTGTCTGCCCATTGGTCTGAGGGTGAAAAGCAGAGGAGAAGGACAACTGAATTCCCAGCTTGGAACAGAAAGTCCTCCAAAATCTAGACACAAACTGAACTCCTCTGTCAGATACAATGTTCTCAGGAATCCCGTGCAAGCGAACCACCTGTTGCAAAAGCAGGGGCACCAACTCAGAGGAAGACGGCAACTTAGGGAGTGGTACAAGATGAACCATCTTAGAAAACCTATCACAAATCACCCAAATAACAGTCATTCTTTGAGAGACCGGCATATCAGAGATGAAATCCATTGAAATATGGGTCCATAGCCTCCTGGGGACCGGCAAAGGCATCAACAACCCACGAGAGCGAGAACCAGATTTAGACCGGGAGCAAGTCCCACAGGACTGCACAAAATTCCTGACATCATGAGACAAGGTGGGCCACCAAAAAGAGTGACTCACCAGATCTCTAGTACCAAAAATACCTGGATGACCAGCCAATGCAGAGCAATGAACTTCAGACATCACTCTCTTCTTCCACTGGTCAGGAACATACAACTTTCCACTGGGACAACGCTCAGGTTTGTCCTCCTGGAACTCTTGCAGAGCAAGTCTCAAATCTGGCGAGATGGCAGAAAGAACTACCCCTTCGCCTAAGATGGTAGCAGGCTTGGTCACCACAGGAGAATCAGCAAAGAAGCTCCTAGAGAGGGCGTCTGCCTTGACATTCTTAGTTCCAGGAAGAAAAGAGACCACAAAATCAAAACGGGTAAAAAACAAGGCCCACCTAGCCTGTCTAGGGTTCAAGCGTTTAGCCGACTCTAGGTAAATCAAATTATTGTGGTCAGTGAGGACCACAACTTGATGTTTAGCTCCCTCCAACCAATGTCTCCACTCCTCAAATGCCCAATTCATGGCCAACAGTTCCCGATTCCCCACATCATAGTTACGTTCAGATGGAGAGAACTTTCGGGAAAAGAAAGCACAGGGATTCATTTTAGATGTTACCGGATCCTTTTGGGACAAAACAGCTCCTGCACCAATCTCAGAAGCATCCACCTCTACCTGGAACGGGAGTGAGACATCAGGTTGCCGCAAAACCGGGGCGGAGGTAAATCTTCGCTTCATCTCCTGAAAGGAAGCAACAGCCTCCGGAGACCAATTCAACACATCAGCACCCTTCTTAGTCAGATCAGTCAATGGCTTGGCAATACTAGAAAATTTTGCTATAAATTTCCCATAAAAATTAGCAAAACCCAAAAACTTCTAGAGGGCCTTCAAAGAAGTGGGCTGAACCCAATCATAAATGGCCTGTACCTTGGCCGGGTCCATTTCAATAGTTGACGGAGACAAAATAAATCCCAAAAATGAAATCCTCTGTACTCCAAAAAGGCATTTCGATCCTTTGACATACAGGGAATTCTCCCTCAAGATCCGGAACACAGTCCGAATATGTTCCACATGAGAATCCCAATCCTTGGAGAAGATCAAGATATCATCCAGATAGATAATCAAAAATTTATCGACAAAGTCTCGGAAAATATTGTTCATGAAGCACTGGAAGACAGAAGGGGCATTAGTGAGCCCAAAAGGCATCACCAGGTACTCAAAATGTCCCTCCGGAGTATTAAACGCCATCTTCCATTCATCCCCCTGCTTAATGCGGATAAGATTATACGCCCCCCTGAGGTCAAGCTTGGTAAACCAGCAAGCACCTCTAACTCTAGAGAATAGATCCAAAATCAGGGGTAACGGATACTGATATTTAATAGTAATTTTGTTGAGGGCACGATAATCAATACAAGGCCTTAAAGAACCATCCTTTTTGGCCACAAAAAAAACCCGGCACCTAAGGGTGAAGAGGATGGTCTAATATGACCCTTCTCCAACGCCTCCTTAATATAGGATCGCATAGCCTCGTGCTCGGGTACAGATAAATTGCTGAGCCGACCCTTGGGAAATTTACACCCTGGGCTCAGTTCAATTGCACAGTCATAACTCCTATGAGGAGGCAAAGATGCAGACTCATTCTCACTAAATACATCATAAAAGTCCGCCAAATAGTCAGGAACATAATGCAACTGAGGAGAGGTGGAAAAAACCAGAGCCTCACTAAAGGCACACCGACAACCCCAACTCACCACAGACACAGATTTCCAATCCAAAACTGGATTATGAATTTGCAACCAGGGAAACCCCAGAACAACGGAATCATGCAGACCATGCAACACCAAAAATCTGCAATTTTCTTGATGGTCAGGGGTGACCCGCATGACCACCTGTGTCCAAAACTGAGGTTTATTTTCCGCCAAAGGAGTAGCATCAATCCCCCTCAAAGGGATAGGCGTCTGCAGAGGTGTCATCGGAAATCCACAACGTTTAGCAAAATCCAAGTCCATTAGGTTTAGCGCTGCTCCTGAATCCACAAAAGCCTTGGCGGAAAATGTGGACAGGGAGCAGATCAGAGTAATTGCCAGAAGAAACTTAGGTTGAACACCACCAACAGAAAATGTGTGTGCAAAGCGTTTCTCTTGTTTAGGACAAACAGAAATAACATGCGAGGCATCTTCACAGAAAAAACACAGCTTATTACGCCTTCTGAACTCCTGACGTTGTGCCCTAGAAAAAACTCTGTCACATTGCATAGGTTCAGACGTCTGTTCAACCGTTGGCAACACCTCTCGTGCAATCCTGCGTTCACGTAAACGCCGATCAACCTGAATGGCTAATGACATAGAATCGTCCAGACCAGAGGGAACAGGAAATCCCACCATAGTATCTTTTACGGCTTCTGACAAACCCTTCCGAAAGAGAGCAGCCAAGGCATTATCATTCCAGGTAGTAAGGACCGCCCACTTTTGGAACTTTTGACAGTACAACTCTGCAGAATCTCGACCCTGGTTCAATGCCAACAGGGTCTTTTCAGCCTGATCAATAGCATTAGGTTCGTCATACAACAACCCCAAGGCTTGAAAGAATGCGTTCACATTAGTGAGAATAGGATCATCTGGTTTCAAAGAAAACGTCCAATCCTGGGGATCGCCACGCAGCAAAGAGATGACAATTTTAACCTGCTGCGTGGAGCTCCCTGACGAGTTAGGCTTCAAGACAAAAAATAATTTACAATTATTTTTGAAACTCAAAAATTTAGATCGATCCCCAAAAAATACATCAGGTGTAGGGATCTTTGGTTCAACAGCATGCGAACGAGCAAGGTAGGCGGAAATTCCCCGCACTTCCGCAGCGAGCTGCTCCACATGATCAGACAATTGCTTTAGGCCCATTGACTTGCATTAGAGCCGGATCGAGCCGGATGGCCATGCGTTTCATCCGATTTTCGCCGGATCCGGCAAAGTGACGCGATCCGGCATCTGGAAAAAACGGCTACTGTAACGTTTTTGTCTCCGGCGAAAAAGCCGGACACGCCGGATCCGGCGTGTCCGGCTTTCTCATACAATGAAAGCCTATAAGCGCCGCAATGCGCCTGATCCGGCGACAGTCGGATCCGGTGGCCTGATCTGGTTTTTTTGGTCTGAGCATGCTCAGTAGCTCTGCCCACAAGACATATATAAAAGCAAGACAGTGGGACCCTCAGCCACACCCAACATGCCACCCAAGCCAAGAACCAGGAGCAGGAGAAGGCAGCAGACATCTGCAGCAGCACCATCAGCACCACCCCAAATGGAGCAGCATGCTGAACAACGGGAGGGGAGTCCAGCAGCAGATGAGAGACGGTAATTATCAAATCCCCCATTCCTCCAAACTAGGGCTATGGAATATCAAGATATTCATTGGCCCTTTGTTTCTCTTTATTCAACAGCCGCCCAATAGATGCAGCAGCAGCAGCAGCAATGGCAGCAGCAGGAACACCACCCACAGCCATGGAGTCTGGCCATCAGGAAGACAGCACATCTTCTTCTGGGAGCCCTCCCTCGCATCGTCAGCGTTTGACGGTAAGTTTTTATTTCCAAAATCCATCATCTCTGTAATATATGTCTATTCATTGCCTTTTATTTCAAAACAGGAATCACAAGATGAAGAGGAGCTCCCAGAAGAAGAAGGAAGGGGTGGACAGACACTTGGAGTGGGCTCACAATTGGTAAGTTTTTTGCATCAAACGCAGAAACACAACATCACACTACACACAACACATAGAAAACAATGTTCTGCAGACCACACACAGCAAACAAATGCCTACATCCAAAGACATAACATTTTTTGTTTTCTTCTCTAGTCTTCCCAATCTGGTGCTCGGCCAAGAGGTCCTCGCAGTGCCTCCCAGGGTCGTCGGCGACAGCAACGCGGCGGTCACCAGCGTGTAAGTATAAATATTTTTGCTTTTTTTTTTTGCACTTTTTATTTCATTTCTTTTGTGGAGGCTAATTATGTTATTTTTGTCTTTTTCTTTAACAGCCTTCACAGCGTGCTCCCGACTCTGACGGTGAGGATGGAGGAATCGATGTGGACCACCTCATCGATCTCGTCAGAGAAAGGGAGCCGCTCTGGAATATGGCTGACCGCCGCCACGCTGACCTTATCGTTACCCGACGACTCTGGGAGGAAATCTGTTCGCTCCTTGTGGACCGCTGGGAGGACCTCGATGTTCGGGCCCAGATTACAGAGCGTAAGTATATACAGTACCGGTTGCTTGATTTAAACCAGTGTTTCCCGAACTCCAGTACTCGTGGTCCCCACGGATCATGTGTTCAGGATTTCTATTTACTTTGGAAATCCTGAAAACATGACCCCTGGGGACCATGAGGACTGGAGTTTGGGAAACACTGATGTTGTATACTAACCACTTTGTCCATTCTCGTTTCAGGGGAGAGAATTGTGAAGCGGTGGCGGTCTGTGAGGGATCGTTTCAAGAAGGAGTTCAATAAAGAGATGCGGGCCCCGAGTGGATCTGGAGGACGCAGGAGCAAGTACAAGTACGCACGAGCCCTGTCGTTCCTCCGGGATGCAATGCTCACCAGAAGGTAAATATTACACACCACATGTGACAAAAAAATGTTTAGATGTAACTTTTTTTTTTCAGCCAGGGCCATACCATGTCACTATTTTAATTGTTTTTTTTTCTCTTTATTCCACAGCACAGTGAGCAGCACTCGGGAGCCTGCACGATTGGACCCTTCTGAGGCGATCCCTGAGGAGACCGGCACCGAGGGACACTTCGACCGCCTCGGTACATCTGCACCTTCCCACACATTCGACCCATCTGTCCCATCCACCAGCACAGGAGCATCGTGGCCGCCTACATTACATGAAGCTGCTGGTGAGGAGATCGCTTTCCCTTTACCCCACCCTTCTGCCCCTGCCACCTCTAGTACACCTGCGGGTACTGGGCGGCAGCGGCAGAGGGGTCAGGAAAAGAGTTACGCGCCAGAGTTCTTGCATCTGAATGCATCTTTCCAGAACTGTCTAAAAGTCTTGTCAGAGCAAATCTCCGCAGGCTTTCAGCAGATCAACTCCAGCATTCTGGAGGTGAAGAAACTTCTGCAAACCATGCATTCAGAAGCAAGATCTTCGCCAAACCACACCTATTTCAGGTCTGTTGTGGAGCGCATGGCAACACTATCTCCTACCCAGCAGATGCATGTAATGCATTCGTGCCACAGTGCTCTACAGCAGGTTACCTCCCAACCTCCACCTCCCACCACTGTAGTTCCTCCACCTGCATCCCCTCCAGCCACTTTCCATCCTCCCCCTCCTATTACATCTGCACCCCCTCCAGCCACTTTCCATCCTCCCCCTCCTATTACATCTGCACCCCCTCCAGCCACTTTCCATCCTCCCCCTCCTATTACATACCAGCAACCTCCCCAGTACCAGCAACCTCCCCAGTACCAGACATCTCCCCACTTCCAGCAACCTGCCCCGTACCAAACTCCTTCCCCGTATCAAACTCCTTCCCCGTACCAAACTCCTTCCCCATACAACTTTCCATCAACATCATCTGCTCCTACAGTCCCTGCCCAACCCTCCACTCCACCGCCCACCACCTCTTCTGCCTCCCACATGTCCACCCATTCTGTAGCTTTTTCCACACCATCACCTCTAACTGTTCCTTCCCCACCACGATCCCAGTCCTCTCTCCACACTCCCATTGTCGAAGTGTCCCGCAGCCCCTCCAGCAGTATTTCCACCCCAAACTACACAGATTTTTGATGTGTTTTGTAATAAAAATGCCCAGTTGGTTTCAAACCTTTATTAAAAAAGTTTTTTTAACTTTAAAAACAGTTTACAAAAAAAAAATATTTTAAATAAAAGTTAAATTATTGTTTACACTGGTTGTCTGTCATTTCTTTCTGCGGCGAAATATGTTTAAAAAAAAGGTTAAATACAGGGTATTTAAAAGGTAAAAAGGTATTCAAAACCAGGTATATAACTGTGGGTAAATTTTAGCTTTTTGCCACAGTTGTGTTCCTGGTTGTGTTTGAAGCAAAGTATTTCACCTAAAAAGTTGTGTTAATTGTTGGTGATTTCCTAACAATGTACACAACTTTTGTTAAAAGGTGAAATACTTTGCATAAAACACAACCAGGTACACACCTGTGGCTTAAAGCTAAAAATAGAGACCATGACAAGATAGCCAACTTTGGTTGGCAAAGGTATATACTGTTGGTACAGAAGGTACACAAGTTTGGTTAGGGCACAAATCTTTCACACTCTGTCATCCTGCCAGTGTACTCTGCCTTGAGGTGACATAAAGTATAGTGCAAAATTGTCCCTCATTACTGAAACCGTCACAGAACTTCTAGTGGTAATGTCATGGTAATCTTGCAAGGTGGTTTCTTCAGAGGTGTCCTCAATGGAAATGGGTTCCTTGCAGATAACAAAATTGTGGAGTACCACGCAAGCTTTGATCACCTCGTCAACAGTTTCTGTCTTGAGGTTGATCGCAGTCAATAGGACCCGCGATTTGGCTGTCAGAATACCAAAGGTACATTCAACCATTCTTCTTGCTCTTGTGAGGCGGTAATTAAAAATGCGTTTTGGTCTTGTCAATCCTCTGCTAGAGTACGGTTTCAAAAGGTGTTCTGACAGCTGGAAGGCTTCATTCCCTACACAGACAAATGGCATAGGTGGACCAGATGTTTGCGGCAGCGGTCTAGGTGGTGGGAACTGGAAGGTGTTTCCATACAGTTTACGCCCCATGGCAGACAGTTTGAAAACTTGAGAGTCATTGGAGCGGCCATAGGCCCCAATATCAACAGCAATAAATTTGTATTCCGCGTCAGCGATGGCCATGAGGACAATTGAAAAATATTTCTTGTAATTGAAATATTCCGATCCCGATCCGGCTGGCTTTACAATGTGGATATGTTTCCCGTCCACAGCGCCCAAGCAGTTGGGAAACTGACATATCTGTTGAAACTTGTCAGCAATTTCAATCCACCTCTCTGTTGTGGGCTCTGGTAAAAACTCTTCAGCTAAGGAGTCCCACAGTGCACGGCATGTGTACTTCACTATTCCAGATATGGTGGAAATCCCGAGTCTGTACTGGAAATGCAGTGATGAAAGGGATTCTCCAGTTGCAAGAAATCTGTGGGGAATTAAAAAACAATAAATTAGTTTTAAATCACAGCATTACATACCAAAACTCAGCTATAACACTTGGAGATACAAACTACCACCAACAAGATTGCAGTGAAAGTGTGCTCTGATGCGATCACATCCAATAAATGTGGCTTACCTTAAAGTCACCATCAGACGCTCTGCGGGTGAAACAGAGAAGCGGCAATAGGTGTCCGCTTTTCTTATGAGGTGTGCAATGCGCTCCACCAAGTAATCAAAATTCTCCATTTTCATCCGAACATATCCAAAAAATTTATCCGGGTTTCGTCGAAGGTCCATGCAGAGTGTAGAATAGACCCCACGCGTCATTCTCTTGGCTGTGATGGGGTGGATCCACAAACGTCGTCTACGATGCCTGATGCGCTGCTGTCTCGCTCTCTCCTTCTCCAGAACAATCACCCTCAAACGATTCGCCTCCGCTATAAAATCCGCCAAATTCTTCAAAATATTTCCAATCACAACATCCATCTTCGCCAGTAACTTGCTCTTCTCTCCAACCTGCACTTTCTCCTCTACAACCTGTCAAAGAAGGGCTGTAGGAACACGCTATATATAGTTTTCCAGTAGCCAATCCCGTTCGGAAGGCCACAAGGGTCAATTTTAAAAACCGGATCCGGCGTAATCCGTCAAAAAACGGATAGAAAAACGGATGAACCGGATGAGACGGATCCGGTTTTGTCTGTCAAGAACAAGACGGATCCGGCAGAATACCGGATCCGTCACATCAGGTTTTATAAAACATTTGCGGGATCCGGCGTTCCGGCACGACGCCGGATCGCGCCTGACGCCGAAAACCTGATGTGTGAAAGTAGCCTTATCTCCATTGAGAGAAAAAAAAAAATTCCCCCTACGGCCTCAGAAATATAGAGGAAAGAATATACACACTTTTTTTTTTTTTTTTTTTTTTAAAAACACAATTCTTTCCTGCTATTGAGTACCCTAGGATCTGCTGTATGGCGGGTGATTCTGTTATGAATGAGTCACCGTAGGAGGCAAAAACAGAAATGCTAGCTAAGTCCAGAAAACCAGAGAAGTTGGCAGCTATCGGATTGCAGACCCCTGAACCTATCAACACAACTAGCAGTAGCCGTGGGGGGTTCCTACGATGCCCTAGACCCCTCGATCACAGCCGGAGAACTATATAGCCTAAAGACAGAAAGGGAAATCTAAACTGCCCCAGAGCAGACCCCAAAGCAAAAGGCAGCCCCCAACATATAATGACGGTGAAGCAAGAAGAAAGAACACTAACACAGACAGAAAGATAGACTGAGCAAAGACGGGGCCCAAGCTAACTAGATAGGAAAGGACAGAAAGGCTGCTGTCTGCAATCCGTGAAAAACCCTATGAAAATAAGAGCCAACAAACTGACAGTGAAAAAGTCCCTGAAGACGCTAGGCTTCAAAAAGGCTATGTCAGTACTCAGGAATATTCTGAAGACTGAGCAACAGGCAAAAGGAGGTTCAACTCACCCCAGCAGGGAATGGCAGAATCCAGAAAAGCAAGGCAAACAAAAACAAAACACAAATGCTAACAGGCAAAGCAGAAAACTTAGCTTTAGAGGAGCAGGAATCAAACTGGTCTCCTAGGAGTCCACAGAGAAATCACCCGCAGGGCAGAAGGGCGTCGGCAGCCTTATATCCAGTCCGTGACTCCACTCAGCCAGTCATCACCATTAGGCTCAGGTGCCTGATAATCAGGCTCATTACCTTCCTTTACCAGGATAGGGAGTTCACCAGACCTCTGTGACGAAGGGGAAAATGAACTCACAACAGAGAGGTAAGTATTTCAACGTTGCAAGTGCTGTGATCCGGAGCAAGCAGGGGGGGCCCACTCGGCAGCGGCACTGGCACAGGGCCCCTCATAGTACGGCGGTGTGTGGCGGTGTGTCTGATGGCGGGTGGGGTGGGGGTGGGCCCGGGTGGGGTGGGCCCGGCCCTCCCACCGGCAGAGACACTTTTGCGTACTATGAGGGGCCCTGTGCCAGAGCCATCGCCCATGAGTATGCCCCGCACCTGCTCAACGAAACTGCACTTTCATCTGCACCTTCCTCTTTGTCACCTTGTAAGGTGGTATAGTATGCGGGAAGGGGAACCTGAGTTTCCTCAGGGTCACATTCTGGCTGTGTAGAGTGTGAGGGGAATGTAGTGGTCTGGGTCAATGTACCAGCAGAATCATCTAGCAGTGCTGGGCATCAGTGCACTTGTGGCTTCACCAGGAGTATGGTCGCCACAGTGGCATTACCTTCCTCCTAGGGAGTGTGATGTCATGCTTGGGAGCAGCGAAGGATCTCTCTAGCAGTTCAACCAACACACAACACATTTCCCACTCCAGGCCAGCAGGGAGACCTCTGAACCTG
Source organism: Dendrobates tinctorius (assembly GCF_039654945.1). Lineage (NCBI taxonomy): Eukaryota > Metazoa > Chordata > Amphibia > Anura > Dendrobatidae > Dendrobates > Dendrobates tinctorius. The sequence goes on along the minus strand of NW_027361754.1, from coordinate 25,643,365 downwards.
ACTGCTGAGGAGCTGCTCTCTGTGGTCGGGAGGAGTTAAGTTAGGGCACTCTGTGCAGGGAAGGGGAAGTGTGTGGATGTGAGAAGGGGAGCTGAAGGATGAGCAGAGTTAAGGCTCACTCCTAGCTGGAGCGCATGGTCCTAGCTGGAGCGCTCTGAGTTTGTAGGGACACTGACGTTCCTGCAGCCGAAACCGGAGGAAGTAGCAGTTGTAAATGCTCTGTACCCAACTAAGGCTCGGAGGCCCCAGCATCGACGTGTAGGAGCCAGAAGGAAAAGGCTACGGCTGCCTGCCATATGAGAAAGTTCCAAAAGAGAGTCAACAGGGGGAAATTCATTGAACTCAGCACTGCGAATACCTCAGATAAGCGCTAGAACGGAGGCCACACTACCTATCTGCAGAGAGAGAATTCCAAATTGGCTTCCAGGCTGACCAACTCCTTCTCCATCTGTACTCTGGGTCCTGGACAGCACTTACCAAGTACAGGTAAAGGAACTGCATGTCTGTGTCTGTCATCTTTCTCCTGCGCCTGGCGCACGGCACTGCTACATCCTGCACTGCACACCATCTACCAACTCTTTCATCTGCCCTGCGACTACAGCCCTACCTGTACAGGGCTTCTACATCTTAGCTGCACCACAACATCTGTCCCAGAGAAGCGACACTGCAGCGCTGGTCAATCTAATCGGAAATGACAGGTGGCGTTATGTATCATTCACCTATAAACGTAATTCACCCCTTTGCATGGACGCCCAGGGCCACGGAACGGGTCACCACCACCGTGACACATCCCTGTGAGACACCGGCCCGGTACCAATTAACCCCACTGCCCTGACTGGCCACCCACACTCCATGTCAGATTCATCGTGGACTGGGGAATTCACGATTTGACTTGATAACCCAGGCATGGTATGATAGAAAGAGCTACATGGACTAATGTGAAGTGTGGCCTGCTGCATCATTCACTTTTGGTGGGGGTGAAGGACACAAGGAAAGGGGTTCTTCCTGACCAAGAGCCAGCACTTGACGACTCAGTGCTTGCATTTTTTGAAACTTTAGAAGAGGAGGGCATATTTGCAGGAGTCTGTTTCGGCAATGTAAGCCAAGACCAGTTCGTCATGCTCCGCCTTTAAAAGCGGTTAACCTACTCCCAGAAAAGGTAGACTTCCAGGCGTTCCGGAGCCAGACCATGACGCAGGCTCAACACCTCCTGCCTTAGCTGCTATTGTGCTTTTGCCACTACCAGCAGATGCACCACCACCATCAGCACCAGCTGCCCCCCCACGCCCACGTCCGCGGCCTCTTCCACCAAACTTCAAAATTTTGCAGAAAATAGACCCACATAACATCAGATATATGGCACTGTATCAGAATCGTACAGCTCTCTTCAGTCAAAGGATAATTGTCAATCTCCCTATATATTCCATTAGTCACACAGAGACGCTCACAGGCTCAGTATGGATTAGACAAGAATATAAAAATTAGACAAAGTGTACAGTATCATTTGATAGCAGGTATATATAGTATAGTTTAAACATTCTAAATCTCTGTAGATATTTGAGGAGGCACATACAGACACTCTTAGACTCAGTATTAGATTACAACACAATCTAAAAAGCCGTAAAACGGTAATGGATCTCAAGAGTACAGCTGTACACAGTGTAGGTGTCATTGTTGTCAATTTCAGTATTTATTTCCACAGTCAGAAAATAACTCTCACTTGGTCAGTTTGGATTAGACCAGAATATAACAAGCAGTAAATGGGTAATGTATCACAAGCGTAGAGCTGTATACAGTGTTGGGGTAATTTTTAAATGTACATCTAAATTACAGGAGTAACCCATAGACACTCACACGCTCAGGATGGATCACACCACAATAAAACAAGAAAATCCGCAAGAAATAATCACACATGTGGGACAATGTTTCAGGTGTCAATGATACACTTAGAGTGTTGGTTGGAGGAGGCATTCCTGGCAGAAAGGGTACAGTATCACCAGATACCAGGTATATATAGCATAGTTTAAACATTAACAATGTACTTCGATATATCAGGAGTAGTGTTGAGCCACCCCGCTAGTGTTTTGGTTCGTCGCACAGGAGGCAAGTTCGTCGAATGTTCGTCGAACGTTCAAAGAACACCGTCGAACCCCATTCAAAACAATGGCAGGCAAACACAAACACATAGAAAACAATTACAAAACACCTTTAAAGGTGTCCCAAAGCAGACAAAATGCTCAGAAGACAAAAATAACATATAGAAAAGGGCAACTACATTTAGAAAAGAGGTGGAGTAGTAAAAGGAGGAGGTGGAGGAGACACAGATGTAGGCTTGTCATGCCCATATGAAGTCAAAAAAGGCTGGAATAAAAATGTAAAATACAAACCAAAAAAAAAAAATTCTGAAATCGAACACGATCATATACCGTCGGACTGCCCACCAATAAATTATAGCAACTGCCGATGGGGCGGCGTTATTCCCACGAACCTCCAAACTGCGTCCATGAAGGCAAAGTGTTTGGTTTCCGGGGGGCTGTATGATTGCAAAGCTGAACCTTAAAGGAATGTCCAAAAGGGCACCACCAGGAGTGGAGTCTGTGGCTTAATTGGACTCCACCCGGGAAACCACAACCATACAAGCTACAGAAAAGGTGGACAGATTGCAAGCTTTGTCGTTTCTGTGTCTGGTGTGGTATGTCCATTTGTAGTTGTGCGAGCGATTTCTCAGCTTTATTCCGTTAACGACCGAGACTCCGGCATGCCCCCGCGGTACGCGTCAAGCTTACTCGAGGGATACGCGAGGCTCTGGCACGCGAGATTGAGCAATAACAGGTCTATCATGCCCTTACATGTCCGGGGCTGCATGCGCGCTACACTGAAAGGACCAGCTTTTGTCGCTTACAGGTGCTGATAACTCGCTGAACACCGTTAGTGATGAGGATCTGGGATTCCAATTATTCCCCGCGAACGATGATTTCCCAGTAAGTGCAGGTCAACCGCAATTACAGAATTAGGCCTAACCGGCATTCCTGACAAAATGAAAAAATCACGTGTCAAAACCATAGGTGCTGTAGCTTGCTTAAGAGCTCGGCAGCCGTTCTCAGGCCCAGTATGGATTCGACAACATTGTAGAAAGTTGATAAAGGATACAGTTTCACCAGATAACACGTATATATGTAACATAGTTTACACATTAAAAACCTATGTCTATAGATCAGGAGGCAGGCTCAGACGGTCTCAGGCCCAGTATGGATTAGTATATTAAACAGGGATAAAAAGGAGTGCAAGTCCAATATCATAAAAATAAACAGGATTTATTAAACATGTAGTACTGACAATTACATAAATGACAAAAGATATATGAAGGATCAGATAGTATCTGCTGCTTGTTAGTCCCAAGAATTAACAAAATAAAGTGCTTAGTGCTTGTAACAAATATGGGCTATACTTGAGGGATATAAAAGTAAAAGAGATCCTAACAGGTGCGCATCCTGAAAAAAATTCACTATCCCAAGCCATAGTGCTTACCCATATTGAACTCTGCCAATGACCACAAGCAGCGCCGCCACCGACGCGCGTTTCGCCTCTTTTTCAAGGTGCCACTATGGATTAGACGTGATTGGACAAAGGTGAGAAAGGGTAATGTATCACCGGATTACAGGTATGTATAGCATAGTTTACACATTAAAAACCTATGTCTATAAATCAGGAGGCAGGCTCAGACGGTCTCAGGCCCAGTATGGATTAGACGTGATTGGACAAAGGTGAGAAAGGGTAGTATCACCGAATTACAGGTATGTACAGCATAGTTTACACATTAAAAACCTATGTCTATAGATCAGGAGGCAGGCTCAGACGGTCTCAGGCCCAGTATGGATTAGACGTGATTGGACAAAGGTGAGAAAGGGTAAGGTATCACTGGATAGCAGGTATTTATAGCATAGTTTAAACATTTAAAATCTCCGTGTTCTCAGTATGGATTAGACAACAATCTAAAAAGTAGAAAAAAGGAAATGTTTTTGAAGCGTACACCAGTATACACTTTTGGTTGTATTTTTAAATCTTCATATATATTTCTGTCTCAGTAATACAGTCCAGCCTCTCCGACATAGGAAATGAGATGCATACAATTACTGACATAAAGTCTAGTGATTGCAGAAATCTAGGAACTAACAATCACGGGAAAAACTGCCGTCACAATTCTCTGAGGCGATGCTGACCCTCAATTAATTTGTGTGTGGAGACAGCGAAAACATAACTTTGTGAAGAAAGTGTTGCTGTATCGCAGTACCATTGATCCCATCAGCGTTACTCATCTCCATCAAATTTTAATCACAGGGAGAGATGTAAACATGTTGCTCACTGCTTATCATGATCTGTCACGTAACGTTGGAGTGCAAAAGACAGAAGCCACTGGCTGTAGGCGATTCTATGGGATTGGCATGAGAGGGCACATTTAAAAATGTGCGCCGGAATGTCACGCGTCTGTGAGTAGGAAAACTGTGAAAGCTGATGATAAACCACCACTGCATGTCATTGTGAGTCGAGGTCCATAAGAAATGGAAGCCATTGATCATCTGAAGCTAGAGCCCGGCCAGCGGGACAGGGCATAGCTACGTCTTAACCATTATCTATCAGTTCAACAAATTTGTAGTGGCAGTCCCAATGAAGGATTTGACAGCCCAGACTACACAGCGGAGGAGCAGGGAGAGGTAAACATTGCAAATGCTGTGGCCCAGCCAAAGCAAGGGGGGCACACTCGTGGGTGTCGGTACTGGCACTGGGCTCCTCATAGTACGGCGGTGTGTCTGACGGCGGGTGTGCACCCCCACCGTCAGAGACACTTGATTGCACTATGAGGGACCCTGTGCCAGTGCCCGCGCCCAAGAGTCGGCCCACCCACCTGTCCAGGGCAACGGCACTCACATGGTTGGGTGTGCTAGGTGGTGACCCCGGCCATGGGGGGGAGGCAGCCCAGTTAGGGAGGTTTACAAAATGGCATACAGTATGTTGCTGTTGGACATTCAGCTGCTGCAAAAGGCGAAATTGGGCAAGTGTGAGGAAGAGGAGGACCAAAGCAAGTCATTTTTCTGGCAACCTAGGTTTCATCAGGGGAAGGTGGGACAAAATCCTTGGAAACCCATGCATGGTTCATTTTAATGAAGGTTAGATCATCCACATTTTGGGTCGACAGAGGGGTCCTTTTTTCTGTCAGGATTGATCCAGCTGCACTGAAGACTCTTTCTGATAGCACACTTGCAGCAGGGCAAGCGAGCTCCTGTAAGGCATATTGTGCCAATTCAGGCCAGGTGTCCAGTTTAGCGGCCCAATAATCAAATGGGAATGACCTGTGCGGGAGAACATCGATATGGGACAAGAAGTAGTTTGTAACCATAGTTGACAACTGCTGTCTCCAGTCATGTTCAATCGATGCAGCATTACCAGTCGTGTGAGCGGGACTTGAAAAATCAGTCCACAACATGGTCATGAAACCCCTGTCTCCAACGCCACTTCTGATGTGTGCACCACGAACACTTCTTCCAAGCTGCATCCGGACCCTGCGGCTCGTGTGAGAACCATCACAGCTGCTGTGTGCTGGGAATGCCTCAACCAACCGGTTTACCAGAGTTGCTTGTTTGTTAGCCAATATTAGGTCAAGGTTCTCCTGTGGCATTATGTTTTGGAATTTGCCTTTATAGCGTGGATCCAGGATGCTGGCCAACCAGTAGTCGTCATCGTTTATCATTTTGGCAATGCGGGGGTCCCTTTTTAGGATCTGCAATGCATAATCTGACATGTGGGCCAATGTTCCCAGTGTCAATGATGCACTGCGAGTGCTGGGTGGAGGAGCACTTTCTGGCAAATCCACATCCCTCCAGTCACTCATAAACCCTGTACCAGACCTTGCCATGCTAACATTTTCTCTTGCCCCATGAGAAGCATCCTCCTCCCCTAAATAATCATCCCCATCATCATCCTCCTTCTCTTCCTCTTCTTCCTCCACCTCATCCAGGAGAAGTCCCGGAGCAGACAATGGCTGACTGTCATCAAGGCTTCCCTCTTCCTCTTCCTCTTCATCTACCTCGGCTGCAGACGCCTGCTCCTTAATGTGCGTCAAAGTTTGCATGAGCAGACGCATAAGTGAGATGCTCATGCTTATGATGGCATCGTCTGCGCTTACCAGCCGTGTGCATTCCTCAAAATACTGAAGGACTTTACAGAGGTCTTTCAGCTTCGACCATTGCACACCTGTCAACTACATGTCTGCCCTCAAAGTGCCTGCCCGTGTATCCTCCCACAAATGCATTACGGCCTGCCTCTGTTCGCACAGCCGCTCAACCAGGTGCAGGGTGGAGTTCCACCTGTCAGGGTCCTGACAGCGCCGGCATACAGCCTCCGCTAAGCAGGGACTCATCCGCACTGTAGGGACCCCTGGGGACAAGAACAGCTGGAAAATAAATATGCACAAGACCTGAATGTAGAAGTTTAGCAAGCCGGTATAGGACCTATGGTCATGTGAACGGTCATGTGACTGCAAGGGGGTGGGGCTTAGCATCCTGCTTTCAGAGAAGGTAGAAAACTCAGAGTCAGGCAAAGCAGAGGTCAAGCACAATACAGACAAGTGAGGTACAGGAGGGATAAACAGATGGAAGGTCAGACAAAGCCAAAGGTCATACACAAGATATCAGTACAGTACCAGGGATGAGACAGAACGGATAGTCAGGGCCAAGCAGAGATCAAAAACCAAACGGACATAGAAGGTACCAAGCAGAATCCAAAGCGATATCCAGAGAACAGACCGAGTCATACACAGAGAATTAAGCAACCAGAACACAGCACTAACACACTCAGGGGTCACCACACAATGCCAAGTGCGAAAGTATAACTGACGGGGGATGTGAGCTTCCTGAGGCAATAAGAAGCCTCCCTAGAACCAATGAGAGGCCACCATAATAGGTCCCAGGTGCGCAGGTGAGAGTCTGCACTAAGATCAGAACATTAACCCCAGAAGTGACGGTCACCCAGCACTGGTATCAGGACAGTACCCCCCTCTCAACGGGGGGCCTCTGGACCCCCAGGCTTGCCCGGGTACCTAGCATGGAAAGCCCAAACCAGACGATCCGCATGAATCAACCGGGCCGGCACCCAGGACCATACCCCTTCCAATGAACTAGGTACTGTACTGACCGCCGTACCAACCTAGAATCTACGATGTGACCAATCTCATATTCCACATGTCCCTCAACCGAAACCAGAGGAGCAGCAGACTCGGATTCTCCCCGGACTGCTTCAAACGGCTTCAGTAGAGATCTATGGAAGACGTTAGGGATCTTGAAAGAGGGTGGAAGGCACAGCTTGTATGCTACTGGGTTGATTTTTTCCACAATCTTGTACGGGCCAATGAATTTGGGGCCCAACTTGGCAGACGAAATCTTTAACTTAATGTTTCGCATGGAGAGCCAAACTTTCTCTCCCACCTGAAACATGGGACCAGGTGTTCGTTTCCTGTCCGCGAAAAACTTATACCTGCCTTGAGAGCTAGATATACGCCGCTGGACTTCTGCCCATGTATCTTTTAACCGCTGAACAGAGTCCTCAGCCCAGGGGCACCCCGTATTCAGACGAGAAAACTCACCAAAATGAGGACTGAACCCATAGTTGATCAAGAAAGGGGACATACCAGTGGATTGACTCACCCGACTATTGAAGGCAAATTCAGCCAACGGCAGTATATCACACCAGTCATTCTGTCTAGCTGAAGTCAGACATCTGAGGATCTGTTCCAGAGACTGATTAGTGCGTTCCGTCTGACCATTACTCTCAGGATGGTATGCAGACGAAAAGGACAGATATATCCATAATTTTTTGCAGAAAGCACGCCAAAACTTAGCCACAAACTGCACACCATGATCAGACAACACATTCAGGGGTACCCCATGCAAGCGGACCACATGCTGCACAAACAATCTGGATAAGGTTTCAGCAGAAGATAATGCGGACAGGGGTACAAAATGAGCCTGCTTTGAAAATCTGTCCACCACTACCCATACCACCGTATTACCCCTGGAAGAGGGAAGATTGCTAATATAATAAAATCCATGGACAGATGGGTCCACGGTCTTTCGGGAACTTCCAAGGGCATCAGCTTCCCCGCCGGCTGGCTATGGGAGCTTTTAGAACAAGCACAGACCCCACAACCAGAAATTTATTTCTTTATATCAGAACCCAGATTAGGCCACCAGAAGATCCTAGCCACCGCCAGTCGCGTGGCTGATATACCAGGGTGAGCACACAACTTGGATTCGTGGAACTATTGCAAGAGTTTAAGGCGAAGTTGCTCTGGGACAAACAACTTGTCCCCTGGCTTGGCCGCAGAAGCCAGCGACTGGGCCCTCTCAATTTCCCGTTCCAATTCAGACGAGATCCCTGCTAACACCACCCCAGGGTGCAGAATGGAGGACGGTGGCTCAGGGACAGACACAGGGTGAAAACTACGAGATAAGGCGTCAGCCTTGACATTCTTTGACCCTTGACAGAATGTAATAGTAAACTGGAAACGAGAAAAAAAAAAGTGACCAACGGGCCTGTCTGGGCGTTAATCTCTTAGCAGACTCGATGTAAGACAAATTTTTGTGATCAGTGATCACAGTAACCGGGTGACTGGCCCCCTCCAAAAAGTGCCTCCATTCCTCAAACGCCAACTTGACCGCAAGAAGCTCTCTATTGCCTACATCATAATTTCTTTCAGCAGCAGAGAACTTCCTGGAAAAGAAGGCACATGGCCTGAGTTTGGTTAGAGTGGCAGGCCCCTGGGACAACACCGCCCCCACCCCCACCTCGGAGGCATCCACCTCCACCACAAATGGTTTGGAAGGATCAGGCTGTACCAAGACAGGAGCAGACATAAAACATTTTTTCAGCGTCGCAAAGGCCTCTTTTGCGAGTGAGGATCTCACATCCGCACCTTTGCATGTTAGATCCGTGAGAGGTTTGACCACTTCCGAAAACCTCCGGATAAATTTGTGGTAATAATTGGCGAACCCCAAGAAGCGCTAAAGACCCTTAAGATCTCGGGGTTGCACCCAATCCGCAATGGCCTGCACCTTCTTGGGGTCCATGCAAAAACCCTCACCGGATACAATTAATCCCAAAAAAGACAATTCTTGCACACAGAATACACATTTCTCCAATTTGGCATACAGATGATTTTCTCTCAGCCTTTGGAGAACAGTTCGTACATGTTCCAAATGAGAATGCTTGTCGGAGGAGTATATCAAAATATCATCTAAGTAGATAACGACAAAACGACCAATGAGATCTGAGAATACCACGTTGATGAAATTCTGAAATATGGCGGGGGCGTTGGTAAGACCAAACGGCATGACTAAATTTTCAAATAGTCCCTTGGTCGTGAGGAACGCGGTTTTCCATCCCCCTCTCGGACCCTTATCAAATTATATGCCCCCCGAAGATCCAGTTTAGAAAACCACTTTGCCCCTGAGAGTTGGTTACATAAATCGGGAATCAACGGAAGGGGGTACGTATTCCGTACAGTAATCTGATTAAGCTCCCGGAAGTCGAGACAGGGACCTAACCCGCCATCTTTTTTCTTTACAAAAAAGAAACCTGCCGCCACAGGTGTGTAACGTCCGTCTGCGGTTCTGGGCTGCAGCCAGGCAACACCCCGAGAAACACTGATACCCTTTACCCCTATACAGGGATCTGGGTTTACAACAGAGCCCAGGAGGTACTGTCTGAATAGGAGCAGCGGCCAGAGCAGGACGGTCGTCAGAGTGAAGTACAAAAACGGCAGGCAATAGCAGAGTCAATTTCAGGCCAAGGTCAGAGTCAAAAACCAGGAGGGCAGCAGAGGTACAGAATCGTTAGGAAGTAGCAAAGTCAGAATATCCAGGCCAAGGTCACAAACCAGGAGAGTAGCAGAAGTACAGAATCGTCAGGCAAAAGAGGGGTCAGAAATCCAGGCTGAGGTCAGAGTCAAACAGAAATCAATCACTAAGTAACACACAGGGGAACCAAGAATATATCCGGCGGCTTGCAAGACCAGTCCCAAGGTATTTGAGGGATCAGGTCATCCCTCACAGGTTCCTGGACTGGTGATGTCATTAGGGCCGCCCCCAGGACCAGGCCAGATGGAGTTGCAGTAACCCCCTGATGACTGACAGAGGGGCGGAGCCTGCGCCCACCAGATGCCTGCGCAGGAGCCACTTCTCTGTCACCACCATAACTCACGGGCGGACCACGGCAGGAACAGCTGTCCCCGAGTCTGACAGTGAAATGGCGGTCTGGCGCCTCCTAGTGGCCGTGACCGGAACAGCAGGCCTCGAATCCAACGGTGACGTGACAGACCGGCGCCTCCTAGTGGCTAAAGCTGGGACCATAGGCCCTGAGTCTGACGGCGACGTAATAGAACCACGGCGCCTCCCAGTGGCCGAGGCAGGAACAGCCGTCCCCGAGTCTGACGGCGAAGTGGCGGCCCGGCGCCTCCTAGTGGCTGCGACCGGAACAGCAGGCCCCAAATCTGTCGGAGACGTGACAAGGTGAGACTGAAGAACGTATGTGTCCTTTGCGCAGACTTTCAGCAATGTACTCCTTCATAGCCAAGCGCTCAGGACCGGACAAATTAAACAGAAGAGCTTTAGGTAATTTAGCCCCCGGGACCAGCTCAATAGCGCAGTCAAAGGGTTTATGTGGCGTCAACGTCTCGGCCTCGCTTTCGGAGAATACATCTTCGAAGTCCTTCAGGCATTCCGGAATACCTTCCAGCTCGACAGATGATACAGACATAGATTTAACAGGTTCAACCAGCAGTGCGGATTTATCACATAACTTAAAATCATTAAACCCCCATTGAACAATCTCCCCGTTTTCCAGTTAATAACTGGGTTATGGCGTTGAAACCAGGGCATGCCCAACACCAACCCTGCAGGTAGCTTGTCCAGCACAAAACAACTTAGGTTTTCCACATGAGTAGCGCCCACTCTGAGCGAAAACAAGTCAGACACAAAGCGAATTCCCTCCTTAGCGAGGGGAGAGGAGTCAATGGCCATCACCTTGATCGGAACCTTGAGCCTAACTGTCCCTATCTTGCAGTGTGTGACCAATTGGGAGTCATTTTTTTGTACGTTGCAAACAAATGTTTATTGTGCACTAACAAGTGGCCGTATTGCACTTATACTTTTTTGCATAGCATAGTCGGCCATTAACTTTGTTTGATAGCAGCTACCCTACAATATTTGAAGAGCAATTAATTTTCATTTGGTGCTTTCTATATCTGTATTTTCATAATAACCCACTTATTGAAAGACAATTCCATCATTTCAAAGTTGCAACCCCTGAGATCAAGTGTGAAGAGATGAGTTTGACGCTAAACCGTACAATCAAAATTTTGGTTCTTGGGAACCATGAAGCCCCTATGGACAGCGCACTGGGCAACTGAAGTCTAAGGCTATGTGTCCACAATTGCAGATTTGCTTGCAGAAATTTCTGTGCAGTTTCTGCATCTCTTGCCAGAAAACGCAGTGGAAAATCCACACGTTTTTGATGCGCTTTTGTTGCAGATTTCCATGCAGTTTTGTATCTGTTTTTATAAACCTATAAAGCTAAATAAAGATATAAAGATTAGTGTTGAGCAATACCACCCGATATTGAAAAATATTGGATCAGATTGGATTGGCCGATATCAAAAAAGTATCGGGTATCGCCGATTCCGATCCCAGAAGTCCCATTCAAGTCAATGGAACCGAAATATCGGAATTAAAAAAAACCCTTTCTTTCCTTGTAGGTTAATTCTACATGAAGAAAAGCAACTAATAATAATGTAGAACGTATTGTGGGAGGTGTAAGAGACATTAAAGCCATAGAGGTTTAGCCCAATCAAATGGAATAGCAGGAATTAAATTTTTTTTTTTTAAAGACGTTTGGAGTTACAAAGATATTGACTATGTTAACCTCTTTTATATTTTGTCAGATATGTATGTTTCACTACTTCCATGCTCTTCACCTTCTTTTTTACTTCTCCTACACTTTCTCCTTCATGATCCTCAGCAGCAAGAGCAGCAGCATCTTTTTCATCAACTTCTTCTTCACCTTATTCATCTTCTTCACCTTCTTCCTATTATTCTTTTTTTGTACATTATTCATATTCTTCTTATTCAATGATTATTCTTCTTCATATTATACTTCTTCATCTTCTTCCTATTCTTCTTCTTCATCATATTCTTATTTGTGACAGGTATTTCTGTAGTTGTTATCTATAAAAGTTTGAAGATTACACCTTCCGTTCTGCCTGTCACAAAAGATTTACAACAGGATTTGTCCACGTTCAGTTTGGCCTGCAGCAGCAGGCATTTTCCAGGGGCACCACGAGGAGGAACGGACTCACCCCCATACACTGCTTAGTCGTCTTCTGCTTATAATTTAAATAATATTTTTTGCTTTGATCTTTAGTCTTATGCTTAATGTTCTTCTGCTCTTGGTTCTTCTGCTTTTTGTTCTTCTGCTTCTTCGTCTTCTGTCTCTTGTTGTTCTGCATCTTGGTGGTTGTCTTCATGTTCTTTGTGCTCTTGGTCATCTTCTCCAGGGTCATCTTTTTAGTCTTCTTCAGTGTAGTCTTCAGGGTCGTCGTCTTCAGGGTCATCGTCAGGGAGATCTAGAGTGAGAACCAAAAACCATTTCCACAAGCTTGAACTTCGAAAAGTAGCAGAAGGTAAAAGAAGGCTGAGGAACTGCCGAGAACCAGCTGACGGTACTGGAACCTGGATAGGTAGCAGAAGGAACAAGAGCAAATGGAACTAGCGAGGACCAGCTGACAGTGCTGGAACCCGGAGGGGCAGCAGAAGGAACAAGAGCCAATGGCACAACCGTGGACCAGCTGACGGTGCTGGAAGACGGTTAATAAGCAGGAGGTACCTGTGCTACAAAGCACTACCAAGGACCAGCAGACGTTGCTGGAACTCAGATACTGAGAAGGAGGCACCTAGGCCAAAAGGCACTGCCGAGAAACAGCTGACGGTGCTGGAACCCGGATGGGTAGCAGAAGCTGCAAGAGCAAATGAAACTAGCGAGGACCAGCTGACGGTGCTTGAACCCGGAGGGGCAGCAGAAGGAACAAGAGCCAATGGCACAACCGTGGACCAGCTGACGGTGCTGGAAGACGGTTAATAAGCAGGAGGTACCTGTGCTACAAAGCACTACCAAGAACCAGCAGACGTTGCTGGAACTCGGATACCGAGAAAGAGGCACCTAGGCCAAAGACACTGCCGAGAACCAGCTGACGATGCTGGAACCGGGATGGGTAGCAGAAGCTGCAAGAGTTGAGCGAAACTGGTTGAAAAATTTCAAAAGTCGCCGACTTTTGGCAAAGTCGGGTTTCATGAAACGAAACCCAACCCTAGGATGAGATCGGCCACGAGGTCGGCGACTTAAGCGCCAAAGTCGCATTTCAAAAGTTTGTTTTGCGCTCTTTTTCAGCCAATCAGGATCCATGGACACTGTGGGCAATGTGCTGACATATGCAGGGGTCACCACCATCTTTCAGAAGGGCATGCAAGTGATTGGCTTGCTTTGGTGGACGTCACAGGGGGTATAAAAGGGCGTGCACGCCGACCGCCATGTTACTCATGCTGATCTCAGAATAGGGAGAGCTGCTGCTGCTGCTGATTTTGTAGGGAGAGCGTTAGGCAGGGAAGAAGACACCAAAAACTGCTTCTGCTGCTAGCGATTTTGCCTGTACAACACACCAGTCACTGTGTGTGCAGTGCAAGTGGAGGCTATATTTTGCTGGATCAGCGGTGTTGGTTGTTAGGCTGCCTTCTAAGGCTTCCTGACGGCTGCATTGCTGTTTACCCACTGCTCTGCAAACTGCTTTTTTAAAAGCAATCCCATTTTTTTTTGTCCTGGTGAGGTACTGAGCGTGCATTTTTTCACACCATACAGCGGTGCACACTCCTCACACAGTACCGTGTAACGGCTGTTATCACAGCTACAGTGAAGCTATCTGTGTGTCACTCTGTAAGGATAAGTCGAGGACATGTTCCGTTCTTACAGACCTGCACCTTCTAGTTTTGTCTAGCTTTCAAACAGATAAATATATTTGCTGTTTGATCACATTCAAAACTATAGAGAGACAGCGTGTGTCAGTCCGTATACTTAAAAAACACGGAGCTTGACGATTTTACATACACCGGACAGCCATATACATGCACGCTCCTCTCTCAGTACCGTGTAACGGCTGTTATCATGGCCACAGTGAAGCTATCTGTGTGTCGCTCTGTAAGGATAAGTCGAGAGAATGTTCCTTTCTTACAGACCTGCACCTTCTAGTTTTGTCTAGTTTTCAAACAGTTAAATATATTTGCTGTTTGATCACATTCAAAACTATAGAGAGACAGCATGTGTCAGTCCGTATACTTAAAAAACACGGAGCTTGACAATTTTACGTACACCGGACAGCTATGTACGTGTACGCTCCTCTCTCAGTACCGTGTAACGGGTGTTATCACGGCCACAGTGAAGCTATCTGTGTGTCGCTCTGTAAGGATAAGTCGAAGACTTTTTCCGTTCTTACAGACCTACACTCTAGGGAGATTCCTATTCTGCCCAATTCTATATACACATTGTAGTTTGTCATGCACTAGCCAATTTCCTGTGACATAGCGCTGTGATATTCACTGGGCCTCACACAATCCAAAAGTGTCCAGTGTCCACAAGTGTGTGCTGAAATTCAAAATCTCCGTTATCCTCTAGTGACATTTTTCACACCTGCGACATCGAGCCTATGACATAGCGCTGTGATATTCAGTGGGCCTCGCACAATCCAAAAGTGTCCAGTGTCCACAAGTGTGTGCAGAAATTCAAAATCTCCGTTATCCTCTAGTGACATTTTTCACACCTGCGACATCGAGCCTGTGACATAGCGCTGTGATATTCAGTGGGCCTCACACAATCCAAAAGTGTCCAGTGTCCACAAGTGTGTGCAGAAATTTAAAATCTCCGTAATCCTCTAGTGACATTTTTCACACCTGCAACATCGAGCCTGTGACATAGCGCTGTGATATTCAGTGGGCCTCACACAATCCAAAAGTGTCCAGTGTCCACAAGTGTGTGCAGAAATTCAAAATCTCCGTTATCCTCTAGTGACATTTTTCACACCTGCGACACCGAGCCTGTGACATAGCGCTGTGATATTCAGTGGGCCTCACATAATCCAAAAGTGTCCAGTGTCCACAAGTGTGTGCAGAAATTCAAAATCTCCGTTATCCTCTAGTGACATTTTTCACACCTGCGACATCGAGCCTGTGACATTGCGCTGTGATATTCAGTGGGCCTCACACAATCCAAAAGTGTCCAGTGTCCACAAGTGTGTGCAGAAATTCAAAATCTCCGTTATCCTCTAGTGACATTTTTCACACCTGCGACATCGAGCCTGTGACATAGCGCTGTGATATTCAGTGGGCCTCACACAATCCAAAAGTGTCCAGTGTCCACAAGTGTGTGCAGAAATTCAAAATCTCCGTTATCCTCTAGTGACATTTTTCACACCTGCGACATCGAGCCTGTGACATAGCGCTGTGATATTCAGTGGGCCTCACACAATCCAAAAGTGTCCAGTGTCCACAAGTATGTGCAGAAATTCAAAATCTCCGTTATCCTCTAGTGACATTTTTCACACCTGCGACATCGAGCCTGTGACATAGCGCTGTGATATTCAGTGGGCCTCACACAATCAAAAGTGTCCAGTGTCCACAAGTGTGTGCAGAAATTCAAAATCTCCGTTATCCTCTAGTGACATTTTTCACACCTGCGACATCGAGCCTGTGACATTGCGCTGTGATATTCAGTGTGCCTCACACAATCCAAAAGTGTCCAGTGTCCACAAGTGTGTGCAGAAATTCAAAATCTCCCCTGTCCTATAGACACCTTGTACCTTGTTTTACATTACTATAGAGTTTGTTGGATTTTGTCTACATTTCTACCAAAAATGAGGAAGGCTGGTGGAAGAGGCCGTGGAATTGGGCGGGGGTTGCCAGCTGGAAATGATGGTGTTGGATCTGATGGTAGTGGCAAAAGCAAAATAGGACCGAATGCAGGAGGTGTTGAGCCTGCGTCATCGTCTGGCTCCATAAGGCCTCGAAGGCTTAGTTTTCTAGGAATTGGCAAACCGCTTTTAAAGCAAGAGCTTCAGGAAAAAGTTTTGTCTTACATTGCTGACTCAGCCTCCAGCTCTATCGCCTCCTCTTCTGAAGTTGAAAAAATAAAAGCACTGAGTCGTCATTGGAGGCTCATGTTCATGAACCACACCTTTCCTTGTGTCCTTCACCCCAACCAAAATTGAAGGATGAAGCAGGCCATACTACTGATTACTCCATGGAGCTGTTTTCACATACCATGACTGGATTATCAAGTGAAATGGTGAATTACCCAGGCCAAGATGAATCTGACATGGAGTGCACTGATGCACAGCCACTGATAGATGATTCTGCTGGTACATTCACTCAGAGCACTACATTGTCCTCGCAGTGTACAGAGCCAGATTCTAACCCTGATGAGACTCAGGTGCCCCTTCCCGCAGACTATACCACCATACACGGTGACACAGAGGAAGGTGCACATGACATTGAAGAGGAGGTGATGGATGACCCAGTTGTTGACCCAGATTGGCATCCATTGGGGGAAGAGGGTGCTGCTTCCAATAGCTCAGATGAGGAGGAGGAGCATCCACAGCAGACATCGACATCGCAACAGCTGTTATCTGGCAGGCCCGGAGCACTCCAAAGACAGGTTCCAAAAATCAAAAGAGTTGCTGGACAGCTTGTCCAGAGGGTCAAAATATCACAGCGTGCTAGGCCGCAAAATGTCTTCCAAAGTAGGAAGAGTGCAGTGTGGCACTATTTTGAACAAAATCCTCTTGATCAGGCCAAGGTTATCTGTAAGAAGTGTGCAAAGACCTTTAGCCGAGGGAAAAATCTGAAAAATTTGAATACCAGTTGCGTGCTTAGACATTTAACCAGCATGTACTTGCAAGCGTGGACACAACACCAAACCTCAAGTGCCACATGTGCAACTGATCACATAGAAGGTAGTCAGCAATGCTACATTGTTTCCCCTACTGTAAGCCCACCGTTTTAGCACAGCAGCAAATGTTGAGGTGTCGTTGCAAGGCCACAGCAGTCAGGGAATCCCACTGTTATATCAACGAAAGACTGAATCTAGGCCATCAGAAAGAACACCAACTCCATCACCATCATCAACCCTCTCTCAGTCCGCCCTGTCCACCGCTACTTCCACCATATGCAGCTCTCAAGTCCAGCTCACCCTCCCAGACACTATGAGTAGGTCAAGAAAGTACTCAGTCTCTCATCCGCGTACACTGGGTTTGAACGCCCACATTGACAAACTAATCTCGTTAGAGATGATGCCCTATCGGTTGGTGGAAAGCGCAGCTTTCCGCGAACTCATGGCCTATGCAGTACCACGCTATGACGTACCCAGTCACCACTTCTCTCGCAAAGCCATCCCAGCCCTCCACCATCATGTGAAAGACCGCATTGTCCATGCACTCAAGCAATCAGAGAGTGGAAAGGTGCACCTCACAACTGATGCATGGTCCAGTCGGCATGGCCAGGGCCGTTACATGTCCATCACTGCGCACTGGGTTAATGTGGTGGATGCAGGGTCCACAGGGGACAGCAGTGGTGGGACAGTGCTGCCTAGCCCACGGTATATGAAACAGTTGGCTGTAGGCGTTCGACCCTCCTCCTCCTTCTCCTCCAGAAGCGAAAGCTCTTCCACAGAGCGCAGTCATACGAGCACTACATCTGCAGCTGCCACTGTTGCACACGAGGTGTCCCCCTATCGAGCAGCTAGTGGAAAGCGTCAGCAGGCTGTGTTGCAGATGATGTGTTTGGGCGACAGACACACCGCCGAGGTGCTGGCCGAGTACTTTCAGTGACAAACTGAGTCATGGCTGGGCAGTGTACATCTTGAGGCAGGCAAGGTAGTTAGTGATAACGGCTGTAATTTTGTGGCAGCCATAGCCCTTTCAAAACTCAGCCACATACCTTGCTTGGCTCACACCTTGAACCTGGTGGTGCAGTGCTTCCTCAATAATTATCCGGAGTTAACAGCCCTGCTCCAGAAGGTGTGAAGACTGTGCACGCACATCCGCCGGTCCCCTGTCCACTCCATTCATATGCAGAAGCTGCAGCGATTGCTCCACCTTCCCAACCACCGCCTCATTTTCGACATTGCAACAAGGTGGAACTCCACCCTGCACATGGTTGAGCGGCTGTGCGAACAGAGGCGGGCCATAATGCATTTGTGGGAGGATACACGGCCAGGCACTTTGAGAGCAGACATGGAGTTGACAGGTGTGCAGTGGTCGAAGCTGAAAGACCTCTGTAATGTCCTTCAGTGTTTTGAGGAATGCACACGGCTGGTAAGCGCAGACGATGCCATCCTAAGCATGAGCATCCCACTTATGCGTCTGCTCATGCAAACTTTGATGCACCTTAAGGAGCAGGCGTCTGCAGCCAATGTTGACGAGGAGGAAGAGGTGGAGGGAATCCTTGATGACATTCAGCCATTGTCTGCTCAGGGACCTCTCCTGGACGAGGTGGAGGAAGAAGAGGAGGAGGAGGATGATGATGGGGATGATTACTTAGGGGAGGAGGATGCATCTCGTGAGGCAAGTGAAAATGTTGGCGTTGCAAGGTCTGGTACAGGGTTTGTGCGTGACTGGAGGGATGTGGATTTGCCAGAAAGTGCTCCTCCACCCAGCACTCGCAGTGCATCATTGACACCGGGAACATTGGCCCACATGTCAGATTATGCCTTGCAGATCCTAAAAAGGGACCCACGCATTGCCAAAATGATGAACGATGATGACTACTGGTTGGGCAGCATCCTGGATCCACGCTATAAAGGCAAATTACAAAACATCATGCCACAGGAGAACCTTGACCTAATATTGGCTACTAAACAAGCAACTCTGGTTAACCGGTTGGTTGAGGCATTCCCAGCACACAGCAGCGGTGATGGTTCTCACACGAGCCGTACGGGCCGGGGGCAGCTTGGCAGAGGTGTTCGTGGTGCACACATCAGAAGTGGCGTTGGAGACAGGGGTTTCATGACAATGTTGTGGACTGATTATTCACGGACCGCTCACACAACTGCTAATACTGCATCGATGGAAAGTGACAGGAGACAGCAGTTCTCAGCTATGGTTAACAACTACTTTTCCTCCCATATCGATGTTCTCCCGCACAGGTTATTCCCCTTTGACTATTGGGCCGCTAAACTGGACACCTGGCCTGAATTGGCACAATATGCCTTACAGGAGCTCGCTTGCCCAGCTGCAAGTGTGCTATCGGAAAGAGTCTTCAGTGCAGCTGGATCAATCCTGACAGAAAAAAGGACCCGTCTGTCAACCCAAAATGTGGATGATCTAACCTTCATTAAAATGAACCATGCATGGGTTTCCAAGGATTTTGTCCCACCTTCCCTTGATGACACATAGGTTGCCAGAAAAATGGCTTGCTTTGGTCCTCCTCATATTTCGCGAACTTGACCTATTTCGCCTTTTGCAGCAGCTGAATGACCCACATCTACATATGCCACTTTGTAAACCTCCCTAAGTGGGCGGCCCCCCCATGGCCGGGGTCACCACCTAGCGCACAAAACCGTGCGAGTGCCGTTGCCCTGGACAGGTGGGTAGGCCGACTCTTGGGCGCGGGCACTGGCATAGGGTCCCTCATAGTGCAATCAAGTGTCTCTGACAGTGGTGGTGCACACCTGCCTTCAGACACACCGCCGTACTATGAGGGGCCCAGTGCCAGTACCGACGCCCACGAGTGTGCCCCCCTTGCTTGGGCAGGGCCCAGCATTTGCAATGTTTACCTCTCCCTGCTCCTCCGCTGTGTAGTCTGGGCTGTCAAATCCTTCACTGGGACTGCCACTACAAATTGATTGAACTGAAAGATGATGGTTAAGATGTAGCTATGCCCTGTCCTGCTGGCCGGGCTCTAGCTCCATATGATCAGTGGCTTCCATTTCTTATGGATGTCGACTCACAATTACATGCAGTGGTGGTTTATCATCAACTTTCACAGTTTTCCTTCTCACAAACGTGTGACATTCCGGCGCACATTTCAAAATGTGCCCTCTCATGCCAATCAAATAGAATCGCCTACGGCCTGTGGCTTCTGTCTTTTGCACTCCAAAGTTACGTGACAGATCATGATAGCCAGTGAGCACCATGTTTACATCGCTCCCTATGATAAAAATTGGATTGAGATGAGTAACAGTGATGGAATCAACGGAAGTGCGATACAGCAAGACTTTATTCACAAAAAAATGGTTTCACTGTCTCAACACACAAATTAATTGAGGGTCAGCATCGCCTATGAGAATTGTGACAGAAGTTTTTCCCGTGAATAATAATTCCTAGATTTCTGCAATCAATAGCCTTTATGTCACTAATTTTATGCATTTCATTTCCTATTGCGGAGAGGCTGGACTGTATTACTGAGACAGAAATATATATGAAGATTTAAAAATAACACCAAAAGTATATAGTTGTGTACGCCTCAAATGCATTTCCTTTTTTCCACTTTTTAGATTGATGTGTAATCCATACTGAGAACACGGAGATTTTACATGTTTAAACTATGCTATATATACCTGCTATCCAGTGATAAAGTACCCTTTCTCAACTTTGTACAATCTGGTCAAATCCATACTGGGCCTGAGAACATCTGAGTCTGCCTCCTGATCTATAGACATATATTTTTAATGTGTAAACTAGACTACATATATACGTGTTATCCGGTGAAACTGTACCCTTTATCAACTTTCTACAATGTTGTTGAATCCATACTGGGCCTGAGAACGGCTGCCGAGCTGTTAAGCAAGCTACAGCACCTGTGGTTTGGACACGTAATTTTTTCAGGAATGACAGTTAGGCCTAACTCCGGAATTGCGGTTGACATGAACTTACTGGGAAGTCATCGTTCGCAGGGAATAATCTGAATCCCAGATCCCCATCACTAACGGAGTTCAGCAGGTTATCTGCACTTGTAATCGACAAAAGCTGGTCCTTTCAGTGTAGCGTGCATGCAGCCCCGGACATGTACTGGAATGCTAGACCTGTTATTGCTCGATCCCACGTGCCACAGCCTCACCGGAGTCTCGGTCGTTAACGGAATAAAGCTGAGAAATCGCTAGCACAACTACAAACGGACATACCACACCACACACAGAATCGACAAAGCTTGCAATCTGTCCATCTTTTCTGTAGCTTGTATGGTAGTGGTTTCCCGGGTGCTGTCCAATTAAGCCACAGGCTCCACTCCTGGTGGTGCCCTTTTGGACATTCCTTTAAGGCTCAGCTCTGCAATCATACTGCCCCCGGAAACCAATAACTTTGCCTTCAGGGACGCTGCTTGGAGGTTCGTGGGAATAACGCCGCCCGATCAGCAGTCAGCATAGGGGTCGCCCTCCCAGGGCTGTGGGGTACTCGGTACCGGGCCGGTGTCAGTGGGATGTGTCACAGCAGCGGTGACCCGGACGGTGGCCCTGGGTGCCCATGTAAATGGCGTGGTATAATGGTAAAGAGTTTATATAGATAGTTTGACGCCACCTGTGGTGTTCGGCAACATAGATGTTAGGCCGACGCTGCATGCAGATCCTCTGGGACTGATGGTGTTGTGCAGCAAAGATGGTGAAGCTCCCCACAGGTGGAGCTGGAGTCCCAGGGAAGTGTAGATGTAGTGATGGGGGACAGGCACAGGCGGTGTAGGTGCTTTTACCCAGATGTAGCGGTGCTGGAATAACTGTAGGACACCAGAGCGTGCAGTTCCTAAGCTTTACTCACAGTCTGCAGGTTACACAGATGCCTGCCTCCGTGCTGTGTCCTCCGGGTCAGGACCTCTGCCAACCTCCGGGACCAGAATGGAAAGCTCCCTTCCAACACTCCGCCAACATGTACCTTCCTGAACGTCTCCTTTCTAGCGCTTGTGGGGGAAGCACTCACAGGACCGTGGTTCACTGAAATGCCTCCTGTCTAACAGATGTTCCTCAGACTTTACTTGTATGGCAGACAGCTGTAGCCTTTTCCTTCTGCCTCGCACACGTCGATGCTGGGGCCTCCGAGCCTTAGTTGGGTACAGAGCATTTATAGATGCTACTTCCTCCGGTTTCTGCTGCAGGAACGTCAGTGTCCCTACAAACTCGGAGACCGGAATCCGGACCATGCGCTCCAGCTAGGAGTGAGCCTTAACTCTGCTCATCCTCCAGCTCCCCTTCTCACGTCCACACACTTCCCCTTCCCTGCGCAGAGTGCCCTAACTTACCTCCTCCCGGCCACAGAGAGCAGCTCCTCAGCAGTCAGGTTCAGAGGTCTCCCTGCTGGCCTGGAGTGGGAAATGTGTGTTGGTTTCACTGCTAGAGAGATCCTTCATTGCTCCCAAGCTTGACAACGCACTCCCTAGGAGGAAGGCAATGCCACAGTGGCGACCGTACTCTTGGGGACGCCACAAGTGCACTGAGGCCCAGCCACTGCTGGATGATGCTGCTGGTACATTGACCCAGACCACTACATTCCCCTCGCACTCTACACAGCCAGAATCTGACCCAGAGGAAACTCAGGTTCCCCTTCCCGCATACTATACCACCTTACACGGTGACAAAGAGGAAGGTGCAGATGAAAGTGCAGGTTCCTTGAGCAGGTGGGGGGGCATACTCATGGACGATGGCACTGGCACAGGGCACTGCATAGTATGCAAAAGTGTCTCTGCCGGTGGGAGGGCCTAAACAGCCAAGTGCAGTGAGATGGAAGATGGGGACGACAAGGAGTTCAGAGTAGTGCAGGGATTCCCTAGCAAGGAGACTTATGTAATTGTTTTCAATGTTGGGACAGCAATTTTTGGGGAGCACTATACTCTGGTGAATGATATATGGGGCCCACAACTGTAGCCAAATAACCCCCATTTTTCAGTGCGTAACTAGTATTATGTAGTTAATTAAGGTTGACAAGCTTCAGTAACAAGAATTTATGCTTTTGGCATTCAAATGGGCACTGTTGGTGTGTTTCCTGTCCTCCTCTCACTGCCGACTTTAATTCTCCATTGACATACATTGGGTTTCGTGTTTCGGGACGACCCCGACTTTTCCCTATAGTCGGCCGATTTTGCTCGACCCGACTTTTGGAAAAGTCGGGTTTCATGAAACGAAACTCGACCCTAAAAAAGCAAAAGTTGCTGAACACTAGCGAGGACCAGCTGACGGTGCTGGAACTCAGAGGGGCAGCAGAAGGAACAAGAGCCAATGGCACAACCGTGGACCAGCTGACGGTGCTGGAACATGGTTACTAAGCTGGAGGTACCTGTGCTACAAAGCACTATCAAGGACCAGCTGACGTTGCTGGAACTCGGATACCGAGAAGGAGGCACCTAGGCCAAAGGCACTGCCGAGAACCAGCTGACGGTGCTGGAACCCGGATGGGTAGCACAAGGTACCCATAATAAACAAAGTTGCAAGGCCGCGAGCAGGCCGCAGTTACCGAAACCCACAGTCAAACAGGGGGTGCTTGTACTATTGGCACTACGGAACCAGCCTTTATTACCAGAACCCACAGCCCACATAGGAAGCACCGAAACTGCAGGCACCATAGACTCGGCTAACCCGACCGCAACACGACAGGACAACGTATTGTTGGCAAAGTGACGTTGACACTACCCGGAAACAGCAGGCGTGCTGGAACCAGGCTGGGCAGGAGGGAGTACCCATGCCAAAGACACTGCCGAGAACCAGCTGACAGTGCTGGAACCCGGATGGGTAGCAGAAGCTACAAGAGTCAATGGAACTAGCGAGAACCAGCTGACGGTGCTGGAACCCAGAGTGGCAGCTGAAGGAACAAGAGCCAATGGCACAACCGTGGACCAGCTGACGGTGCTGGAACACGGTTAATAAGCAGGAGGTACCTGTGCTACAAAGCACAACCAAGGACCAGCTGTCGTTGCTGGAACTCGGATACCGAGAAGGAAGCACCTAGGCCAAAGGCACTGCCAAAGACCAGCTGATGGTGCTGGAACCCAGATGGGTAGCACAAGGTACCAATAATAAACAAAGTTGCAAGGCCACGAGCAGGCCGCAGTTACCGAAACCCACAGTCCAACAGGGGGTGCTTGTCCTATTGGCACTACGGAACCAGCCTTTATTACCAGAACCCGCAGTCCACATAGGAAGCACCGAAACTGCAGGCACCATAGACTCGGCTAACCCGACCGCAACACTACAGGACAACGTATTGGTGGCAAAGTGATGTTGACACTAACCAGAAACAGCAGGCGTGCTGGAACCAGGCTGGGCAGGAGGGTGTACCCGAGGCAAAGACACTTCTGAGCAGCAACTGGCGATGTTGGAGCCCAGGGTCAATCATGCAGCAGGCTGAGGCCTACTTGGAGCGAGTAGTAAATAAGATGTAGTGTGATTTTGGAGGCAGCAGGGGAGCAGCTGGCGTTACTGAACCCCACTAACACTGGAGCATGTGTTTTTCTCTGTGCAGACGGCACTTCCGAGCAACAACTGGCTGTGTTGAAGCCCAGGATCAATCATGGAGCAGGCTGAGGCCTACTTGAAGCAAGTTTTATATCGGCTGTACACTACTACTGATTATAACCGTGCTCCACTTAGGCCTCTGGCTCTACTGTCTCTAGTATTTCCCCTGGCCTCCAACCCTGCCAGCTGCGCTCTGAAGTGACGTCTGCACCATCCACACTTGTTCCTGTGTTACTGGGGCTCAGTCACGTCAGTTGATCCCCTAATGTGTGTCCAGCAATATCTCCTGCTCTGTCCACATTCCCATTACTAGTAGTACTGAACCCCACTGACACAGGAACTAGTGTTTCTCTCTGTGTGGACGGCACTTTCAAGCAACAACTGGCTGTGTTGACGCCCAGGATCAATCATGGAGCAGGCTGAGGCCTACTTGGAGCGAGTAGAAAATAAGATGTAGTGTGATTTTGGAGGCAGCAGGAGACTTTGTCGTCCACACAGCAGGGTAGCAGCTGGCGTTACTGAACCTCACTAACACAGGAGCTAGTGTATTTTACTCTGTGAAGACGGCACTTCTGAACACCAACTGGCGTTGTTGGAGCCCAGGATCAAGCATGGAGCAGGCTGAGGCCTGATGTTTTTTGAATGAGGAGGCAGCAGGAGACATTGCCGTCCATACAGCAGGGGAACAGCTGACGTTACTGAACCCCACTAACACAGGAGCTAGTGTGTTTTACTCTGTGAAGACGGCACTTCTGAACACCAACTGGCGTTGTTGGAGCCCAGGATCAAGCATGGAGCAGGCAGAGGCTTAATGGTTTTTGAATGTGGAGGCAGCAGGAGACATTGCCGTCCACACAGCAGGGGAACAACTGCCGTTACTGATCCCCACTAACACAAGAGCTAGTGTGTTTTTCTCTGTGAAGACGGAACTTCTGAACACCAACTGGCGTTGTTGGAGCCCAGATCAAGCATGGAGCAGGCAGAGGCCTGATGGTTTTTGAATGTGGAGGCAGCAGGAGACTTTGTCCTCCACACAGCAGGGGAGCAGCTGGCGTTACTGAACCCCACTAACACAGGAGCTAGTGTGTTTTTCTCTGTGAAGACGGCACTTCTGAACACCAACTGGCGTTGTTGGAGCCCAGGATCAAGCATGGAGCAGGCTGAGACCTGATGTTTTTTGCATGTGGAGGAAGCAGGAGACATTGCCGTCCACACAGCAGGGGAACAGCTGACGTTACTGAACCCCACTAACACAGGAGCTAGTTTGTTTTACTCTGTGAAGACGGCACTTCTGAACACCTACTGGCATTGTTGGAGCCCAGGATCAAGCATGGAACAGGCAGAGGCATGATGGTTTTTGAATGTGGAGGCAGCAGGAGACTTTGTCGTCCACACAGCAGGGGAGCAGCTGGCGTTACTGAACCCCACTAACACAGGAGCTAGTGTGTTTTTCTCTGTAAAGACGGCACTTCTGAACACCAACTGGCGCTGTTGGAGCCCAGGATCAAGCATGGAGTAGGCAGAGGCCTGATGGTTTTTGAATGTGGAGGCAGCAGGAGACATTGCTGTCCACACAGCAGGGGAACAGCAGACGTTACTGAACCCCACTAACACAGGAGCTAGTGTTTTTCTCTGTGCGGACAGCACTTTTGAGCGACAACTGGCTGTGTTGAAGCCCATGATCAATCATGCAGCAGGAGGAGGCCAACTTGCAGCAAGTTTTATATAGGTTGTAGGCTACTACTGATTGTAACCGTGCTCCACTATGGCCTCTGGCTCCACTGTCTCTAGTATTTCCCCTGGCCTCCAACCCCGACAGTTACTGCTCTGAAGTGGCGTCTGCACAATCCACACTTGTTCCTGAGTTACTGGGGCTCAGTCAACTCAGTTGATCCCCTGATGTGTGTCCGGTAAGGTCTCCTGCTCTGTCCACATTCCCACTACTAGTATTGGGAATGTGGACAGAGCAGGAGACCTTGCCGGACACACATCAGGGGACCAACTGACGTGACTGAGCCCCAGTAACACAGGAGCAAGTGTGGATTGTGCAGACGCCACTTCAGAGCAGCAACTGGCGGGGTTGGAGGCCAGGGGAAATACTAGAGACAGTGGAGCCAGAGGCCTAAGTGGAGCACGGTTAAAAATCAGTAGTAGTTCGATTGTGGAGGGAGCAGAAGACTTTGCCATCCACACAGCAGGGGATCAGATGGCGTTACTGATCCCCACTAACACAGGAGCTAGTGTTTTTCTCTGTGCAGACGGCACTTCTGAGCGACAACTGGGTGTGTTGAAGCCCAGGGATTACAGTTCAGGTGGTAGAAACATGAACACAACAGGAGACCTGGATACTGTTGCCAACCAATTATTTATTCTGGTAGAGGACTGGCAAATTCTGGCGAGATCCAGGCCTTGTTCATTTTCAGAAAATTAAGCCGGTCAATGTTATCGGAGGATAGTCGCGTGCGACGGTCTGTTAGTACACCACCTGCGGCACTAAAGACGCGTTCCGATAATACACTGGCAGCAGGGCAAGCCAGCACCTCCAATGCATACTGGCTAAGCTCTGGCCATGTATCCAGCTTTGAGACCCAAAACTTGAAGGGGGAAGAGCCATCTGGGAGTACACTCACAGGGCAAGACATGTAGTCTGTCACCATCTAACGGAAACGTTGCCTCCTGCTGACTGGAGCCGTGATGGTGTAGACATTTGTGGCGGACACACAAAACTTTGCCACATTTGGGCCATAGTGGTCTTACCTTGTGCTGAGGGGCTGCCTCTGCTCCCTCTTTGTGCCGAGCTTCCTCCACTGCCTCGACGCACAGAGCTGCTTTGTAAAGCACTAGCAGCACTGCTGTTGGGTGGAATGGAGAACATGATGGACTGCACCAGTGTGTCTTGGTACTCCCGCAGTTTACGCTCCCGGTTCAACGGTGGTATGAGGCTTTGTAAGTTGTCCCGGTAGCGAGGATCTAGGAGGGTGTACACCCAATAATCAGTCGTGTTGAGAATGTGGGCGATGCGGCGGTCGTTTCTCAGACACTGCAGCATGAAATCAACCATGTGCTGCAGACTCCCAACTGCCAAAGAAATGCTGTCCCCTGCTTGAGTCGTCATCTCTGCCTGCTCTGCATCACCCCACCCTAGCTGTACTTACTGACTAGAGCATTGTGTACCTCCCTCCTCTGGAGAGATGTCTTCCTCCTCCATTGACTCCTCCTCATCCTCCTCACAAAGTGTCCCCTGCCTAGGCCTTTGTGAGGAACCACGTAGCGCAGACTGTCCAGAAGCAGATGGCATTTGTGACTCCTCATCCTCCACCTCTTCCAAAACCTCCTCCCTTAGTGCTTGCAGTGTTTTTTGAAGCAGGCAGATAAGGGGGACAGTCATGCTGACTAGTGCATCATTTGCACTCGCCATCCACGTGGAATCATCGAAGGCACGCAAAACGAGGCAGATGTCCTTCATAGAGGCCCACTCAGTGGTGCTGAAGTGTGACCGGCGCACAGTGCGACTTGTTTGCGCCTGATGCAGCTGGTACTCCATGACTGCTGCCTGCTGCTCACACAACCGCTCCAACATATGTAACGTTGAATTCCACCTGGTGGGTAGGTCACATATGATGTGATGTTCCGGAAGGCGTTATCGGCGCTGCAGAGCAGCAAGGCGCAATCTTGCCGTGCTGGAACGCCGCAAGTGAGCGCACTCTATGCGGACCTTGTGCAGCAGTGCATCAAGATCCGGATAGTCCCTCAGAAAGCTCTGCACGACCAAGTTCAGCACATGTGCCAGACATGGGATGTGAGTGAGGTTGCCTAGGCCCAGCGCTGCCACCAGATTTCGGCCATTGTCACACAGTACCAAGCCCGGCTGGAGATTCGCTGGCACAAACCACACGTCGCTCTCCTGCTTGATGGCATTCCAGAGCTCCTGCGCTGTGTGGCTTCGATTCCCCAAAGAAATTAATTTGAGTACGGCCTGTTGACGCTTGGCCACGGCTGTGCTCATATCGGTCGTAACAGGCTCCTGCAGCGCTGTTTCTGAGGAACTTGAGTAGGAGGAGGAGTCAATGTGTACAGACTGGATTCTTGCAATCCGTGGAGTTGGCAGAAGACATACAGCGCCACTCTGCAGATCTGTACCTGGCTCCACAACATTGGTGGGCAGTGAGGGAAAGGTATCGTCCCTGTCCATGGTTACTGGTCCACGCATCGGTGGTCAGATGGACCTTGCTACTGACGACATTTAGTAGCACATGTTTTATTTTTCCCTCCACATGTTTTTGCAGGGCAGGGACGGCTTGCCTGCTGAAATAAAAGCGGCTGGGCACGGTGTATTGTGGGACTGCCAATGCCATGAAGTTCCGGAAGGTGTCAGTCTCCACCAGCCTGAATGGGAGCATTTCAAAGGCCAGTAGTTTGGCAATGCCAGCATTCAGAACCTGTGCTCGGGGATGGTTTGCCGAGTATGGCCGCCTTTTATCCCATGCCTGTGCTACCGATGGCTGTAGAGTGGCCTGGGAGTGTGAGGATGACTGGGAACGTGGTGCTGTGGTTGGAATGTCACTGGGTCTCCGGACAACAGTGCCAGAGGTTCTTCCTTGGTGATCCTGTGAGGAAGCCGAACCAGCTGTGTGTGAGCTGGAGGAAGAGGCCCTAACACGAGCTGAAGAGGTGGTAGATGGTGCTGTACGTTGGCCTACGTCTTCAGTGTGTCTGTGTAACTCCACCTCGTGCTTGGTCCGCACATGTTTCCACATATTTGTGGTATTGAGGTTACTGACATTTTTCCCTCTTTTGACTTTTTGATGACACAGCTTGCATTTGACAAAGCAAATGTCATCTGCTACTGTGTCAAAAAAGGACCACACACTGCAAGTCTTGGGAGCGCCCGTTTTGGCTTTTGAAAGAGGAATGCTCCTAGCGGGTGCCGAAGTGGAGGCTACAGGCAACCAAGTCAGCCCCCTCCCTCCTGTTTTGGCCGGTCGGGGAATCTCTTCCTCAGAGCTGCTCCTACCACCTTCCTGTTCCTCACGCCATGATGGGTCAAGGACCTCATGATCTACACTCCCCTCTTCAAACACCTGCTTCTCCTGGGTTGTCTCGCCAGCACCGTACGCACCAGAATGTGGCACCTGAGTCTCGTCATCATCTGATGCGTACTGAGGTGTGCTGACCATAGGCACTGGCCCACCCGCCTTTTCAGATTCATAGGGACAAAGAAGTTGCGCATCACTGCATACTCCCTCTTCTTCACATTCTTGAATGCTGCTTGGCTTGCCCCCTCTTTCCAAGCCAACAGATTAAGAGAACAGAAGTAGAGACTGTGATGGCTCCTGTCCAGGGCTCTCTGACTACCTGGGCACTTTGGCAGGTGGTGAAGAGACAGATGGTTGCTCTTCAGTGCTCTGGCCCTGAGAGGACGTGGAAGTCATTGAAGTCGATGCGTTAGCTGCCATCCATCCGACAACGGCTTCAATTTGTTCCTCCCGCAGCAGTGGGGTACGGCGAGGTCCTACAAAGCTGCGCATAAAGGACTGTTGCCTGCTAAAACTGGGGGATGCTGACTCACTGGTGCCCGCAGCAGGCACAGAATCCCCACGTCCTCTCCCTGCAGAATCCCCACGTCCTCTCCCTGCAGAATCTCCACGTCCTCTCCCTGCTGAAACTCCACGCCCACGTGCCTTACTCCCTGCCTTCTTCATCTTGTTAGACTGATAAAGATAGGCAGAAAAGTACAAAGGGGAGGGCTTAGTGTGCTTATTCCTGAACAGCTGGTAACAGGTATAAGAAACACTAATTTTATGAGGTGTGTGTGTGGACTACACTTTAATAGGAGCTAATGTGGCCTACACAACTGTCAAATGGAGTGTTTGGTGAACTTTATTTTGTTTTTTTGTTTTTTAAAAACTAAAAGGATGTGACCAAAGATTTGAAAGTGATAGTATCACAAACTTTTTGGAGCTATTACAATGCATGAAGGTAACCTACAATGCAAAAGATAAGGCTCCAAAAAATAGAGTAATACTAATCTAGCTGCAGCTGCAGGGCACAAGCAAGAAAAAAGGCTCCTCTATCTACTCCTATATAGTGTTTGCAACCAACCAATGTAGATGGATACAGATGGATGCACACTAATAGGAGAATATAAAATGAGCTGCAATAAAAGAAAAATATGTGTGAGGCAGTGACGCACGCTGAACGGCCTACAACCAGAAGTAGCTGCAGGACACACTACTCAGCGTGAGCTGCACTCACACACAGTCAGAGACCTCTCAGACAGCGGTGAACAGTGCAGATAAGAGGGCACTAGCACTGAAAGGCTGCAGAGAGGGTCCGCTGTCTACTCCTATAGTGTTTGCAACCACCGTATATGGATACGGATGGATGCACACTAATAGGAGAATAAAAAATGAGCTGCAATAAAAGAAAAATATGTGTGAGGCAGTGACGCACGCTGAGCGGCCTACAACCAGACGTAGCTGAAGGACACACTACTCAGCGTGAGCTGCACTCACGCACAGTCAGAGACCTCTCAGACAGCCGTGGACAGTGCAGCTAAGTGGGCACTAGCACTGAAAGGCTGCAGAGAGGCTCCGCTGTCTACTCCTATAGTGTTTGCAAACAACGTATATGGATACGGATGGATGCACAGTGCACACTAATAGGAGAATGAAAAATGAGCAGCAAAAAAAGAAAAATATGTATGAGGCAGTGACACACGCTGAGCGGCCTACAACCAGATGTGACTGCAGGACACACTACTCAGCGTGAGCTGCACTCACACAGACCTTGCAGACAGCTGTGAACACTGCTGCAAGGCAAAAGAAAGCTACAGTGGTGGATTATGTAGCCTGGGTAAAGCACACTATGATTGTGAAAATCACTATCTCTAACTGTCCCTCACTGTCTTGAACAGCAGCCTGTCCCTAACTGAATTCACAGCAGAGTGAACCAGAAATGGTGGCGGCTTTTATAGTGCATCATGACATCATTTCAGCAGCCAATCACAGCCATGCCATTAGTTAACATGCCTACATGCCTAACAGGATGTGCCCACACTTCTGAGGATTGTCATTGGCTGAATCAAATCAAACTGGCTCATAGCATTATGGGAACTTCTGATTCCGGTATTCGATATGCTAAAAGTATCAGAACTCAGTATCAGAATTCCGATACAGTGAATATCGGCCGATACTCGGTACTTGCGGTATCGGAATGCTCAACACTAACAAAGATATATTATTAAAAAAAGAACTGTGATGTAACTTCCTTGTTCAACCTCTTCTTTTTCATTCTCCATTGAAGAACATAATATTACATACCATCTTTAAATATAATGTTTACACACACACAGAACAAATATATGTGAATACATATATATATATATATTTATATACAGTATATATAATACCAAGCCCGAGGTTTAGTAATGAACAGGTGTCAGCCTGATGCCCTCATTAATAAAGTGGTACATAAAGAGTTAAATAAAGGCACACACACACACGCAAAATCTGTGTGAAATGTAATATCTGTGTGGTTTTTCTTTTAATTTTTAAATTGCGTGGGCTCCAGCACAATTTTCATAACCAGCAGAGGGAAAGCCGACTGCTGAGGGCTGATGTTCATATTCTGGGAAGAAGCCAATAGCCATAAAGGTTCCCAGGCTATTAATATCAGCTTACTGATGTTTGCTTAGCCTTTACTGGCTAGTTTACAGGGGAACCCCAGAAGAAAATTGGCATGAGGTCCCCCTATAAAATCAAACCAGCAAAGGCTAGGCAGACAGCTGCGGGCTGATATTAATAGCCTGGGAAGGGGACATGGTTATTGGCCCTCCAAGCAGAAAACATCAGCTCTCAGCTGTCCCTGAAATGGCGCATGTTATAGATGTGCCAATTCAGTCACTTAGACTCGTTCTTCCCACTTGCCCTGTAGCAGTGGCAAGTTGGGTTCATATTTGTGGGGTTGATGTCACCTTTGTATTGTCGAGTGACATCAAACCCATGGCTTAGTAATGGAGAGGTGTCTATAAGACACCTAACCATTAGTAATCCTATAGTTATATTGTAAATAAACACACAGCCAGAATAGTCCTTTATTTGAAATATTCACACAGACTCCTTTATTGAATCTTAATTAACCATATTTACTGAACGCCTAATCCCCAACTCCATCATTTCCTGCATCACAAATAAAATAATAAAACAACATATAATACCCCCTGAAGAAAAATTACCAAATGATGTGAACGGACCACAATAAATGAATGTGTATATGGACAAATTAACAAAGACCAAAATAAAATATAATGACAAAAATAGTATTTATTATAATTTCAGACACAATATGCAACTACAATAAAAAATAAAAAACATATAAAAATTGTTGTAGTATAACAACCAGCACCCATAGATATATTAATAATCTAATAGCGTATTATATAAGTCTCACCACTGTACACAAAGTGTTTTTAATATCAAATGTAAATACAGCACTTATGGTAAAGTCCCCAAAATATAACAACAGAAAAAGGTGCAAAGAAAAATATATGTATTAATAAGTAATAAAGTTGACAAATGTGACTGTGACCAAATATATAATGTGATATAAACACGTATATGTTAGTAAAATACACAAATTTTGAACTACTAAATAATGAAGTGAAGACTCACAAAAAAGTGCTAAACTAGGCAATAAATGGGGAACTTGAAAATATGAGATGAAATAGGATATAAAACCCTTTCAAAAAATGACGCCCAGCGTACTCAGTGCGTGATAAAAAGGAAATCCAGCACTCTTATAATATAGAAAGATAACCCAATGTGTTACAATAGACTGCCATATGAGAATAATTATAAAGAGCAAGCCAGCTCAAGGAAAAAACTAATACAATTCACGATGCAGTGAATGAAATAGCCGGCGCTCAATAGTAAAACATAATGCAGTACAACGCCCTATAGCGCTATGAGGTAAAAATGGGCCAACAAAGATTGGCAGTTACTCATGGAGCAATGTGCATAATGTCTAGCTCCCAAAAGGGAAAGCATATAGCGAAACACAGCAAAACATATTACCTGCTGGGCTAAGAGAGTGGATGAGAAACAGTGGTGAGAAGCGGGTTGCCAGAATGACGCGCCCCGACGCGCGTTTCGGAAAGACTCCTTCGTCAGGGGGATCTGATTTGGTCACAGTCACATTTGTCAACTTTATTACTTATTAATACATATATTTTTCTTTGCACCTTTTTCTGTTGTTATATTTTGGGGACTTTACCATAAGTGCTGTATTTACATTTGATATTAAAAACCCTTTGTGTACAGTGGTGAGACTTATATAATACGCTATTAGATTATTAATATATCTATGGGTGCTGGTTGTTATACTACAACAATTTTTATATGTTTTTTATTTTTTATTGTAGTTGCATATTGTGTCTGAAATTATAATAATTAATAAATACTATTTTTGTCATTATATTTTATTTTGGTCTTTGTTAATTTGTCTATATACACATTCATTTATTGTGGTCCGTTCACATCATTTGGTAATTTTTCTTCATTGATACCGGATGGTTTGCCATCCAACCCTTAAGGAACACATTGTTTATATATTAAATTACATATATTACATGACTTATTCAGTATATATTGTTGGAGTGTTCTTTTTTCTTTTTTATATAATACCCCCTGTCTGCCGTAGTCCATTGACCGAGTGTCCCACAGCGATCTCACGTGTAGAACAGTCACATCAGTAGATGTGACTGCTCTACCCAGCCTCCGGCGATACATTGACAGGAGGTAATCGATCCCGCAGTGTATCACTGTGCTGCCATGAGAGTTCACCGAAGTTCATCAGCTCTGATGCTCTCATGGCACCGCTGCGTGGGAAAGTTCTCACACAGCAGTACTGCCGTAAGAGAAAGCACCGGAGCTGATCAGCTGATGTACTTCAGTGAACTCCCACAGCAGCTCAGTGATACACTGCAGGAGCGATTACCTCCTGTCAGTGTATCGACAGCAGCCGGGTGACATCGATGTGGGACACTCGGTATTAAAAGGACTACGGCGGACAGGGAGTATATGTTGGTTTATTATTTTTGATTGCTTGTAGGAGACACGGGCTTCGGGGATTAGGTGTTCGGTGAGAATGTTTATGGTATGTGATTATGTCAATATTTTGATTTTTTTTTACAATTGAACTCAGGCGCCGGATGATAAGACTACTCTCTCATCATCGGCTCTTGCTGTCTCTGTTATTTGTGACAGCAGACATAGCTGGATGGGAGTAGTAGTCCCATCAGATGACACCTAAGTACAATCACTATGGGCTGTTCATTGCATGGGTACACACACACACACAGACAACCGCACACAGCCGTACACACACGCAGGCACCCGCACACACGCAGACACCCACATACACACGCAGACACACACAGACACCAGCATACAGACACGCACATATTCTCTGTTCACACATATTCTTCGCCCAGTCACTCTTCCTCCTTCGGACATCATTTCCTTTTCTGCAGCGTTTTTGGCAGCAAATCCGCAAACCTTTTTACACCTGCGGTTTTGCTGCGGATTTGATTGACGCAATGGAAGTCAATGGGTACAGAATCACTGCATATCCACAAAAAGAACTGACATGCTGTAGAAAATAAAATGCTGCAAATAATGATGGAAGTTTCAGCAACACGTGCACAACACTTCAGTAATGCCAGTGATTAATATTGTTTCAGTAATCACTTGCATTTTTGGAGCATTTCAGTGTGGAAAAAACGCTGCGGAAACGCAGCAAATCTGCATCATGTGCACATAGCCTTAGTGTTAATTCACTTGAACAATTTTTCCCAATGGGCCGATTGTTTGTATGCAAAAAATAACAATGTGCTCTAAACTTTTCTTTTTTGCTCTCCTTGGTTACAAACGTTGAAATTTTGAGGATGCAACTGTGTCCTTGAGCATTATCATGTGCTCATTGGCCATGCAGAAGTGTGCAGAAGCTATCGCAAAAACGAACACTGTCCCGTTCGCAAAACAGATGTTATGTGTTTTGTCTATGTGGAAAATCTTTCCTGTCCACTAACACGCTGACTTTATTTGGTCAGTAGTTGTCCATTGTGCACACGTGTAAAATATGGACCAAAAAGACTGTTGGTTTCAATGGCTCCAAATGGCGCATAGATCAGAGCTGCACACGGACACATTCATGTTTGCAGTTTTCGGATGTAATTGGCCAGGGAAGTAACAGAGTATTTAATGCAATATTTGAGTGTATCTAACACTAGTTAATATACAGTACAATAGCTCTATTTATTATGACTGTGTCTGAATTTTAAAATTTTGGCCAATTATAACAAGGATCATTAGTCCGTGTTTTATGTATCCTGCTCTGTGTGCCAAATTGTGCCAGTATGGCCTTACACCAGTGTGTGTCACTCTTGGACTTCATGTATCTACCAGTGTGACAAAGCCTATCTGTGTCACAGTGTGAAGGTACAGTATACAGTATATGTGTGACGGTTTAATTATGAACGGCGTTTCTATTGTTGTCATATGTTAGGATTATACCTTAGTGACTAATAATAAATGAGGGAAGAAATGTTTGCTCATTTAGGAACATCTGGATGGATACTGAGGTGTATGCCCCAGTATACAGTTACACAGTCTACTATATTCGGAGTGGCAAGTAAGGATTCATAGTGATGAGCGAAATTACTCATTGCTCGGGTTTTCCCAAGCATGCTTGGTTGGTCTCCGAGTATTTTGGCGTGCTCGGAGATTTAGTTTGTGTCAACGCAGCTGAATGATTTGTGGCTGCTCGACAGGCTGAATACATGTGAGGAATGCCTGTTTGTTAGGGTATTCCCACATGTATTCAGGCTGTCTAGCAGCCGTAAATCATGCAGCTGCGTCGACACAAACTAAATCTCCGAGCACACCAAAATACTCGGAGGACACCTGAGCATGCTCGGGAATACCCAAGCAACGAGTATACTCGCTCACCACTAGTAAGGAACAAAACAGACAGGGACATTGTCGGTGCATCTCTGTATATAAAACTGAATGTGTGTGTGTGTGTGTGTGTATCACCAGCCAATCACAAAGCATCTTTCATTTCACCAGAGCTGTTCAAAAGAAGCTGAGCTGTGATTATTTGCTATGAGTAACAGTTTTCCTTGGAACCAATCACTAAGCATCTCTCATTTCACCAGAGCTGGTTAAAAGAAGCTGAGCTGAGATTGGTTGCTATGAGCAAGTTTTCCCACTTGACAACACCTCAGCAGACACTGACATAGTGGGCGAAATCTAGCATCCCCGGAAACATAAGGTCCCAGTCATTGTCTGCCCCCCAGAAAGGAGCAGAGAGCACGACAGAAATGAATCCCCCTTCCCGTGCCTATACACCCATCACTGTTGTGAGTTCATTTTCCCCTTCGTCACTGAGGTCTGGTGAACTCCCTATTCTGGTAAAGGAAGGTAATGAGCCTGATTATCAGGCACCTGAGCCTAATGATGATGACTGGCTGAGTGGAGTCACTGACTGGATATAAGGCTGCCGACGCCCTTCTGCCCTGCGGGTGATTTCTCTGTGGACTTCTAGGACACCAGTCTGATTCCTGCTCCTCTAAAGCTAAGTTTTCTGCTTTGCCTTTTTGCATTTTCAGAATATTCCTGAGTACTGGCATAGTCTTTTTGAAGCCTAGCGTCTTCAGGGCCTTTTTCACTGTCAGTCTGTTGGCTTTTATTTTCATAGGATTTTTCATGGATTGCAGACAGCAGCCTTCCTGTCCTTGCCTATCTAGTTAGCTTGGGCCCCGTCTTTACTCAGTCTATCTTTCTGTCTGTGTTGTGTTCTTTCTTCTTGCTTCACCGTCATTATATGTGGAGGGCTGCCTTTTGCTTTGGGGTCTGCTCTGGGGCAGTTTAGATTTCCCTTTCTGTCATTAGGCTATCTAGTCCTCCGGCTGTGATCGAGGGGTCTAGGGCATCGTAGGAACCCCCCACGGCTACTGCTAGTTGTGTTGATAGGTTCAGGGGTCTGCAATCCGATAGCTGCCAACCTCTCTGGTTTTCTGGACTTAGCTTGCATTTCTGTTTTTGCCTTCTACGGTGACTCAATCATAACAGAATCAAGTGCGGGTGATTCTGTTATGATTGAGTCACCGTAGGAGGCAAAAACAGAAATGCAAGCTAAGTCCAGAAAACCAGAGAGGTTGGCAGCTATCGGATTGCAGACCCCTGAACCTATCAACACAACTAGCAGTAGCCGTGGGGGGTTCCTACGATGCCCTAGACCCCTCGATCACAGCCGGAGGACTAGATAGCCTAAAGACAGAAAGGGAAATCTAAACTGCCCCAGAGCAGACCCCAAAGCAAAAGGCAGCCCCCCACATATAATGACGGTGAAGCAAGAAGAAAGAACACAACACAGACAGAAAGATAGACTGAGTAAAGACGGGGCCCAAGCTAACTAGATAGGAAAGGACAGGAAGGCTGCTGTCTGCAATCCGTGAAAAACCCTATGAAAATAAGAGCCAACAGACTGACAGTGAAAAAGGCCCTGAAGACGCTAGGCTTCAAAAAGACTATGTCAGTACTCAGGAATATTCTGAAGACAGAGCAACAGGCAAAAGGAGATTCAGCTCACCCCAGCAGGGAATGGCAGAATCCAGAAAAGCAAGGCAAACAAAAAATAAAACACAAATGCAAAAAGGCAAAGCAGAAAACTTAGCTTTAGAGGAGCAGGAATCAGACTGGTGTCCTAGAAGTCCACAGAGAAATCACCCGCAGGGCAGAAGGGCGTCGGCAGCCTTATATCCAGTCAGTGACTCCACTCAGCCAGTCATCATCATTAGGCTCAGGTGCCTGATAATCAGGCTCATTACCTTCCTTTACCAGAATAGGGAGTTCACCAGACCTCAGTGACGAAGGGGAAAATGAACTCACAACACATCACACATCCTCCATCCCATAGGCACATCTTCCCTCTTAAAGGGATCATTGATATGGAAGTCAGAGCAAATCCATCCAGCACTTGGTTTTGACCCCAGACCTTTCTTAAGGGGATCCCCGGTATGGAAGTTAGCGCAATTCCAATGATCTCTGTGGTTCTGACCCCAGTGTCTCTTAAAGGGATCATTGGTATGGAAGTTAGGGAAAATCCACTCTGCGCTTTGGTACTGACCCCAGGCCTCTCTTAAAGGGATTTCTGGTATGGAAGTCAGGGCAAATCCATCCAGTGCTTTGGTTCTGACCCTAGGCCTCTCTTAAAGGGATCCCCGGTATGGAAGTTAGAGCAAATCCCTCTGCACTCTGATTCTGACCCCAGCGTTCTATTAAAGGGATCATTGGTATGCAAGTCAGGGCAAATCCACTCAGCACTCTGGTTCTGATCCCAGGTTCTCTTAAAGGGATCCCTGGTATGGAAGATAGGACAAATCCACTCACCTCTCTGGTTCTGACACAAGGTCCCTCTTAAAGGGATTCCTGGTATGGAAGAGAAGGCAAATCCACTCTGCGCTAAAGACCCCAGACCTCTCTTAAAGGGATCTCCGGTATGGAAGTTAGGGTAAATCCCTCAGCACTCTGATTCTCACCCCAGGCTTCAATTAAAGGGATCATTCGTATGGAAGTCAGGGCAAATCCACTCAGCGCTCTGGTTCTGACTCCTGGCCTCTCTTAAAGGGATCCCCTGTATGGAAGATAGGACCGTTCCACTCAGTGCTGTGGTTCTGACCCCAGGCTGACGGGATGATGTGGGATATTAGGGGTAGTAGTCCGGTGGCTCTGGCTGACGGGATGATGTTGGATATTAGGGGGAGTAGTCCAGTGGCTCTGGCTGATGGGACGATGTGGGCTATTAGGAATAGTAGTCCATTAGCTCTGGCTGACGGGATGATGTGGGATATAAGGGGTAGTAGTCCGGCGGCTGTGATGGGATGATGTGGGATATTAGGGGTAGTAGTCTGGTGACTCTGGCTGACAGGATACTGTGGGATATTAGGGGTAGTAGTCCGGCGGCTGTGACGGGATGATGTGGGATATAAGGGGTAGTTGTCCGGTGGCTCTGGCTGACGGGACGATGTAGGATATTAGAGGTAGTAGTCTAGTAGCTCTGACTGACAGGATGATGTGGGATATTAAAGTGAATGTGGCTATGCGGAGTGGGCGGGGCTCTACACTCAGCTTTATATACAGTATTTAGATATAATCATTATAATTTGTTATAACTAACCGTAGTTAGTTACTATGCCCGTGCAGTGCCGGGCTCTTCAGCTAGTATCCTATAAAATGGTCGGTTCTCATCAGTTCCTGATATTACAATTAATTAGAAAATAATTTATTACTGTGTAAATTTAGTATAAGTAGATAAAGTCACTATAAACAATGTCATCCAAAGATTTCTATGAACTCCTATTACATACTGTAGCTCTCAGAACCAAAGTGTGTTTCTTGGGGGCATGAGAGCAGATATGTACTTTTTCTTACATTCAACTGGAAAGAACAATTAAGAAAAATATTCTGAGATTCTCTTTACCAATCAGCAACTGACTCCTCATATATCTCCTTTCCAGCTAGAAGCCAGGTTCAGTTTATTTTACTAAGGGAGCATACTCATGTGCGAGAAAAGCGGATAAAAAAAATCGGATTTCACTCTTACCAATGATAATCTATGATTCCCTGCTGATCATCAGAAAGGTCCTGCAAGTTCACAGCCAGTGATCTCAGTTCAACTCACTCATGTGAGCATTAGCGCCGTTATAACTTCTCCCACTACACTTGTACTG
Organism: Dendrobates tinctorius; assembly: GCF_039654945.1. Classification (NCBI taxonomy): domain Eukaryota; kingdom Metazoa; phylum Chordata; class Amphibia; order Anura; family Dendrobatidae; genus Dendrobates; species Dendrobates tinctorius. The sequence continues at coordinate 25,602,996 of NW_027361754.1, read as the reverse complement.
ACGTCAGCAAGTTGAACTGAGTTCATTGTCTGTGACTTCGAAAGACCTTTCTGACAGCACCACAAGTGTATGAACTTTCTCATGGTCGTGGTGACATTAGTGATCTCAGAGTATCTACTGGATGGCAGGCTGTATAGTCGCATCATGCAACAATGCAGCCTGTTACCATGGACATTGACCAGTGGATTAAAGGTTGACATGAGTATAGCTGGTGTGGTGTTTGTTTTTATTAGGAGTCTGTGTCATTATTTCAATCAAATGCTTTATTCTGTGTGTTTTTTATACAATAGCACTATGGTGTTATTAATGTGGGCGTTTTATAGATACCTCTCCATTACTAACCTCTCGGCTTGATGTCACCTGACAATTCAAAGGTGACACCAACCCCAATACTATCACCCCACTTGTCACACCTATCTATTAGTAACACCCTAGTGATATTGTATAAAAAACACCCAGAATAAAGTCCTTTATTTGAAATAATGACACAGACTCCTTTAATGAATCTTAATTAAACCATACTCACCAAATGCCTAATCCACCAAAGCCAACGTCACCTGCAACAAAAATAAAATAATAAACCACAATATTCCTCACCTGTCCACTAATAAGATAAACCGTAATGTCCCACAACGATCCTGATGACTTTGAGAGACTATTCGACACATGAGATCGCCGTGGGACACTCGGCATTCCTGAACTATGGTGGACAATTGAGTATATGTTGGTTTATTATTTTTTATTATTTCTAGGAGACATGGGCATCGGGGATTTGGTGTTAGGTGAGTATAATGCGTTTTTATTTTTATTTGAATATGTATGTAATTGTTTTACTTTTTTAACTGTGAGCACAGGCGCCGGCAGGTGAGACTACATCTCCCGCTAGCAGCACCTGCTGTCATTGTTATCAGTGACAGCAGAAGTAGCCAAATGGGATCACTAGTCTCATCAGCCCATGCCTGCAGACCTGTGGTAAGCTGTTTACCGCATGCACCGCTGCAGTGTGATGCTGACATCTGACAGTGTTACCCCTGCAGCGCTCTGACCGACGGTCTTACCGGTGGTAGTATTATTGCAGGTCACCAATACGAGTCACGGTCACAGCTGCAGGGTCACGCTGACATCTGATAGTGTTACCCTGCAGTGCTCTGACCAATGGTCTAATCAGTGGTAGCATTACCGAGGGTCACAGTCACAGTTGCATGGTCATGCTGACATCTGACAGCATGACCCTGCAGCTCTCTCACCAACGATCTTACTGGCGGTAGCGTTACCATAGATATGAACCACTGTGCCGGTGTTTCCCACATTGTCACACAGATGACAACAAGGGAAACACCATAGGAAGATGGTAAAAACACCAACAAAAACTCATCAAATCCACAGCAGATCCACAAACATTTTTATACCTGCATTTTTGCTGCAGATGTGACTGACTCAGTTGAAATCAATGAGTGAAAAACGATAAAAATTCACACAAACAATTGACATCCTGCAGAAAAAATGCAGTGCAAATACTCACGGAAATTTGCTTCTCATGTGCACAACACTTCAGGATTATCATTGAATTAGCTTGCATAAGGATTCCATAGTTTTTTGACCCATTTCCACATGGCAAAAACGCATAAAAAACACACTGTGTGCACACAGCCTTAATCTGTTTTAAGAGCATCTGCTAGCACAAAACTGCTGTTCTAACTGACAGTGGCAGGCTGGGCCTGGTGGCAGGGATGCATTTGCCCCCTGGGCCGGTCCCCAGGCTGCTGTTCAGGGCCGCCAGAAGGCCAGCACTGTACTTTCATTTGTGGCAGGGCTGCTTGGCAGACTCATTCCTAATCTTGCATGATGAATCCACATGTATTCACATCTTTGAGACGCGAATACATTTGAATGCATGATATCTATAATCCGGCACTGAGAGCAGAGCATCGCGCCGTGGCCTAGCGTGCAGCAGAGTGATGAGGTCATCATGCTGCGACCTCGTCACACTGCTGCTGCTTGCATGGCAATGCAGAGTGGAGCAGAATAGGCGGGGACGCGGCGGCCGGTGTGAAGAATGGTGAGCAGCGCTTCGCTCAGGAGCAGGAGCTGAGCTGCTGAAGATTAATGATCTGAATTTTGCTATGTATAGGGAATGGGCCATGGTGTTAGTAGTCCACGAGGGCACAGCATTGTGTGTGTGTATGAGTGTGTGCATGTGTATGTATGAGAGTATGTGTTTGTTTGTGTATGTATGTATGTATGTGAGTATGAGTGTGTGTGTATGAGTGTATGCATGAGTGTGTGTGTGTATGTACGAGTGTATGTATGTGAGTGTGTGTGTATGTACTGTATATGTATGAGTGTATGTGTTTGTGTATATGAGTGTGTATGTATGTGTAAGTGTGTGTATATGAGTGTGTATGTATCTGTAGGTATGTGAGTATGTGTATGAGTGTGTATCTGTGTGTGTATGTATGTATGAGTGTGTTTGTTTGAGTGTGTATATATGTGTATGTATGTGAGTGTGCGTATGAGTATGTATCTGTGTGTGTATGTACTGTATGTATGAGTGTATGTATGAGTGTGTACGTGAGTGTGTGTGTATGAGTATGTAAGGGCTCATACTCACATGCGAGTAACTCAGACGTGTCTCACACGTCAATACTATTCTTTAATTATATAAACAGTAAAAAGATTAAAATTGATGGTGTCGGCCCTTTAAAGAACAATGAGGGTGAAATCATAGAGAGTGATGTGGGAAAAGCAAATGTTTTAAATACTTTTTTCTCAACAGTGTTCACACAGGAAAAGGATTTGCCAGGGGAAATGCAGAGTGATAATGTAAATTCCCCATTAAGTATTACCTGCCTAACCCAGGAAGAAGTGCAGAACCGCATTAGTAAGATTAAAACTGACAAATCATCAGGCCCTGATGGCATTCACCCTCGGGTATTAAGGGAGTTAAGTAATGTGATAGACAGGCCTCTATTCCTTATACTTAAAGACTCTATAGAAACAGGGTCTGTTCCTTTTGATTGGCGGCAAGCAAATGTGGTACCAATATTCAAAAAGGGGTGTAAAAGGGAACCTGGAAACTATAGGCCGGTAAGCTTAACATCTGTTGTGGGTAAAATTTTTGAAGGGTTTCTAAGGGATACCATTATGGAATATCTTGATGTTAATAAATGTTTAACTCAATATCATCATGGATTTATGAAGGATCGCTCCTGTCAAACTAACCTGATCAGCTTCTATGAGGATGTAAGCTCTCAAATGGACCAAGGAGAAGCATTGGATGTCATTTGTCTCGACTTCTCTAAAGCATTTGACACTGTCCCACATAAAAGATTGGTAAGTAAGATGAGAAAGCTTGGGCTAGGGGAAAATGTGTGTAGATGGGTAGGTAGCTGGCTTAGTGATAGAAAACAAAGAGTTGTTATTAATGGTGCATACTCAGATGGGGCCAGGGTTACTAGTGGGGTACCACGGGGTTCTGTATTGGGCCCCCTACTATTTAATATATTTATTAATGATCTAGTGGATGGCTTACACAGTAAAATATCAGTATTTGCAGATGATACAAAACTCTGTAAGGTAGTTAACACAAAGGAGGACAGTTTGCAACTACAGACAGATTTGAGTAAATTGGAGAATTGGGCTGAAAAATGGCAAATGAGGTTTAACACAGATAAGTGTAAGGTTATGCACATGGGAAGGAGAAACAGATGCTATAATTACTTACTAAATGGGAAACTGCTGGGGAAATCAGACATGGAAAAAGACTTAGGCATCTTAGTCAATAAGAAGCTAAATTGGAGTCCACAGTGTCAGGCAGCTGCCAACAAAGCAAATAGGGTCATGGGATGCATTAGAAGAGGTCTGGGGACATGAGATGAAAACATAATTCTCCCTCTGTACAAATCACTCGTCAGACCACACTTGGAGTATTGTGTGCAATTTTGGACGCCGGTGCTCAAGAAAGACATTACTGAACTTGAAAGGGTTCAAAGGCGGGCTACTAAAATGATAAATGGAGTTGGTTCACTACAATACCCAGAAAGGTTATCAAAATTAGGTCTATTTACTCTAGAAAACAGAAGACTTAGGGGAGACCTAATATATATGTACAAATATATCAGAGGGCAATACAGAGATCTCTCCAATGAACTGTTTGTACCAAGGACTGTGACAAGAACAAGGGGGCATTCTCTTCGTTTGGAGGAAAGACAATTTCTGCACCAGCATAGAAGAGGGTTCTTCACGGTAAGAGCAGTGAGACTCTGGAATTCTCTTCCTGAGGAAGTGGTGATGGCCAACTCACTGAATGAATTTAAGAAAGGAATGGATGCTTTTTTTGTGAGTAACAGTATAGAAGGTTACGAATAACAGAATATTATAGGTAGATGGTTGACCCAGCTTAGGGGAAGCAATTTTTTTCCCTGTGGAGAAAATTGGCTTCTACTCTGTGGGTTTTTTGCCTTCCCCAGGATCAACAATGCAGAACAGCTGCACTAAAAATTGGCTGAACTAGATGAACATAAGGTCTTCCTTCAGCCTTCAAAACTATGTTACTATGTTACTATGTTAATACCCGACACTGCCGCCGGCACTCAGATCGGAGCGTTCAACTGCATAGAAACACATGCAGCTGAACGCTCTGGTCAGAGTGTCGGCAGCAGTGCCGGGTATTGATGTGTGAGACACGTCCAAGTTTCTCGCATGTGAGTATGGGCCCTAAGACTGTGTGTGTATCAGTGTGTGAATGAGAGTGTGTGGGTATGTTCCCACGGTCAGTAAACGCTGCGGGTTGGACGCTGCGTACACCCGCAACATCCAGATGTAAATGTCACCCGTACAATGTACAGGATGCGGTGATTCCGCACGATTCAATGAACACATGCGGAATCACCTGCATTCAAAAGCCGGCAGCACTTTGGACGAAGCGGACATGTGCTGCGTCCAAAGCGCTGCCAATACTGACCGTGAGAAAAGGAGAGACTATACCATCATGCATTCAGGCAGGGATCATCATAAAAAATATATAACATTTTATTAGACTATATGTCAACCACACACAAAAATTAAAAACATTTAAAAAACACAAAAATACAAAAACATGCCCTATGAGGACAGGACCTGCAGAACACCGGCCAACACTCAAAGTTTAGCCCCAATGGGCTTAGTACCAAATAATTAGGCTGTTATTGTTTAGTGGCAATTAAACAGTATAGCTCCATTGCAATGCCATTTAAATAGCAAAAACCATGATTATACAGTATTATATACATTATCTTTACATGATTTCTAAGTAGAAAAGAAAGCACCAATGATTAATGTCCAACCAATAAAATCCCATCCACTATGCAGTAACATCTGGACGCTGTGGATTGGAAGCTGCGGCTGTACGCAGCGTCCAATCCGCAGCGTTTACTGACCATGGAAACATACCCTTATAGGTTTGGGAATGTTGTGGACTAATGAAGTCTTGTACCCAATAAGTTTTGGATGTTTTGCACCTGACTATGCGGGCTATTGATAGCATGATTTTGGTTTGCGCTCAATGTTAGGTAACATATTTATATTGGGTACCCATCATCACCTTCTTATTGGTCGAACATTATTCATTGGTGCTTTCATTTTCTACTTAGAAATCATGTAAAGATAATGTATATAAGGACGGGGTCACACTTGTGAGAAACTCGAACGAGTCTCGCATCTTAATACCCAGCACTGCCACCGGCACTTGGGACCAGAGTGTGCGGCTGCATGTATTTCTATGCAGCTGAACGCTCCGGTCCTGAGTGCCGGCGGCAGTGTCGGATATTGAGGTGAGAGAATCGTGCGAGTTTCTCATAAGTCTAACCCTGGCCTAATACTGTATAATCATGGTTTTTGCTATTTAAATGGCATGGTTTGGTACTAAGCTCATTGGGGCTAAACTTTTCGGGTGTTGACTGGTGTTCCGCAGCACCTGTCCTCACAGGGCATGTTTTTAAATTTTGGTGTGTTTTTTAAATGTTTTAAATATTTTTGTGTGGTTTACATATAACCTAATAAAATTGTACATATTTTTTATGGTGATCCCTGCCTGAATGCATGATGGTATATTCTCCACTTTTCTCATTGATCTTCAGTGACATGCGGCAGGTTGAACCCATTTACTAATTTGTTGATGGTGCACTCCTATCTTGGGTTTCTGATACTACTGACCATGGGAACATATCCTAAGTGTTCAGACAGGCAGTGTGGAGGGAGGACATTATAGAGACTAAGGACAGTATGTGGGGGACTTTATGGAGAGGGACAGTGTAGGTGGTATATTAAGGGGAGGGGTGGTGTAGAGGGTATATTATGGGGAGGTGCGGTATAGGAGGTATATTATGGGGAGGGGCAGTGTATGGGGTATACTGTGTGGAGATGTGGTGTAGGGGGTATATTATGGAGAAGGGTGGTGTGGGAAGGATATTATGGAGAGAGACAGGTGGGATTTTTTTGTGCAGTAAGCACATTGAGGGGCAATTATTGAGTCAGGGGCACAACATGGTAGATATTTATATTTTGTTGGCAGTATAATGATACTTTTTATTTTTAAGGGCACCATGTCAGCAAATGCTGCTGAAGATGGAAAAGAAGGAAGTTTGCAGACACTAGCTGTGGGCATGAAATCTCATCATTACATCAGGACTACAAGATCACAGGTACTTTCAGCTGCATTACATCTAATGTGGTGTACTTAATTATTTGTACTAAATGTCAAACAGGGGGGCTGTATGTGGGGGAGACAGGGCAAAAGCTTAGAACAAGGATGAATGCTCATCGTCACACAATAAGAGAAAAAATAATGGATCTACCTGTGGCAAAACATTTTTGTACGCCTGATCACAGCAACATGGATATGAAATTACTGGTATTGAAAGGTAACTTCACATCTCAGAGAGAGAGAAGATTCTGTGAGTATAAATTTATGACGACCTTTGACACTCTCAATACTGGAATGAATGTGTCGCATGGATTTATGTCTTTTTACATCAATTAAGGAATTTGCTCCTAAGACCGTGTGGGGGCATCACAACACATTAGGAGACCCCAATCAGAGGACAATAAAACATCCGGACTCCTTATCTATGAACTGGTCCAATATTTATGTTTCTCCCTATCCCATAATGATAGTTCTGCTTCACGTCACTTGTCTCATCTATTGCATTTTTTCTGTTCTGTATTGTGCATAAATATGTGACTGTTCAGATTTTGTATTAGTCTATGCCTGATGAAGAGACCTGAGTAGTCTCGAAAGCTTGCAATGTGTTACCATCTTTTCAGTTAGCCATTAAAAGGTATCAACCACTGAGGACTCTGAATTCTGAATATTTTTCCATGATGGCGCCTGTACTACGTGAAGACAAAAGGGACAGAATTACGCAAATCAATTATGTTGTCAACTCTAAGGTACCAGGATGTAAATGTTTGTAATACTGACTACATCTCATAAGTAATAAGGTCGCTGTTTGGTCCACAGTCTGATGATGAAGGTAACAACAACTCCCAGTATCTCCTTACTATAGTTAAGGACATATTGGGAGGTACATGTTCATGTCACACAAGTGTATCATGGGGCTGATCTAACACTGAAATTGACCACTGTAATAAGCGTGGTGCTGCATTCATCTACTGATGGTGGTTCTGACCCTCCGTTCATCTACTGGCGGTGGTTCTGTCACTGCATTCATCTACTGAAGGTGGTTCTAATGTTGTGTTCATTTACTGACTGTGGTTCTAATGGTTTATTTATGTACTGACGGTGGTTCTCACCCTGCGTTCATCTACTGATGGTGGTTCTATCGCTGCGTTAATCTACAGATGGTGTTTCTGTCCCTGCATTTATCTACTTGTTGGTGGTTCTGTCCCTGCATTTATCTACTTGTTGGTGGTTCTGTCCCTGCATTCATCTACTAATGGTGGTTCTATCGCTGCATTCATCTACAGATGGTGGTTCTGTCCCTGCATTCATCTACTGATGGTGGTTCTGTCCCTGCATTCATCTACTGATGGTGGTTCTGTCCCTGCATTCATCTACTGATGGTGGTTCTGTCCCTGCATTCATCTACTGATGGTGGTTCTGACCCTGCATTCATCTACTGATGGTGGTTCTGTCCCTGCATTTATCTACTGATGGTGGTTCTGTCCCTGCATTCATCTACTGATGGTGGTTCTGTCCCTGCATTCATCTACTGATGGTGGTTCTGTCCCTGCATTCATCTACTGATGGTGGTTCTGTCCCTGCATTCATCTACTGATTGTGGTTCTGTCCCTGCATTCATCTACAGATGGTGGGTCTGTCCCTGCATTTATCTACTTGTCAGTGGTTCTGTCCCTGCATTCATCTACTGATGGTGGTTCTGTCCCTGCATTCATCTACTGATGGTGGTTCTGTCCCTGCATTCATCTACTGATGGTGGTTCTGTCCCTGCATTCATCTACTGATGGTGGTTCTGTCCCTGCATTCATCTACTGATGGTGGCTGTGTCCCTGCATTCATCTACTGATGGTGGTTCTGTCCCTGCATTCATCTACTGATGGTGGCTGTGTCCCTGCATTCATCTACTGATGGTGGTTCTGTCCCTGCATTCATCTACTGATGGTGGTTCTGTCCCTGCATTCATCTACTGATGGTGGTTCTGTCCCTGCATTCATCTACTGATGGTGGTTCTGTCCCTGCATTCATCTACTGATGGTGGTTCTGTCCCTGCATTCATCTACTGATGGTGGTTCTGTCCTTCCATTCATCTGATGGTGGTTCTGGCGCTGCATTTATCTACTGACGATTCTGTCACTTCATTCTACTACTTGCTCTGATCATGTACACATGTAGCAAACCATAATGTGCTTCATGGCTATATTAAAACTGAAAATTGCATGGTTCCATATGTGATATCTGAGGTTCTGTAGGCAGGTCCCAGTGTGACCAGTATAGAGCATTGTAAAAAAAAAACAAAAAAATTCTTAGGTAATGATGAGAAGCATAACATACTTTGCTTTACTACATATCTGAAAATGTGTATCTAGTTTAAAAATAATACATTAGCATAATATGTGATTTGTCTTATCAATAGAAACGCTCATCTGAGCTGATCAAAGTACCATCAGGTTTTTCATTGAGCATCTCTCAGACAGGAAATACAGTAGTAGGAATATAGACAATGAAGCAGCCGGAGGTAAACATGTTAAAGGGGTTGTCCAGTTTTAAGTTACAAATCACTCTGTGACTGCAGACTCGTGAATCCTCACAATGCTCGCAGTGCTGTGGTTATTCGGCGGGCGCGTGACTTCAGGTATGTGATTTGCATAGATGACAACTAGCCTTGCTCGGCCTCACTTATTACACCTGTATTGAGCAAGGCCAGAAACAGTCTAGCTGTAATGTGGCCGGGAATATACATATCACATACTTGATCACATAACTGGCCGCTCCCACCACCAGCACCAGAGAATCCTCACAGCGTACATGATGTGAGGATATAGTGACTTTAGACTTGTAGCTTAAGATCGGACAACCTTTTTAACGATGGGCCGCTACTCATGGGCCACTGCTGTGTGCTTGCCCCCCAGCCTAAAAATTGCCAGCCAGCCCCTGCTAACTGAGCTCTGACACTTCATAGACCACTGGCATAGTCAAACACAGGGGCATAACTATAAAAGGTGCAGAGGTTGCAGTCGCACCCGGGCCCAAAAAGTTGCTTTGGCCCATATGACAAGACCATTACTATTAAAGATTTGCAATAATTGGAGGCCATGTTGAAGTTTTTGCATTGAGGCTTCTGAGCTTCAAGTTACGCCACGGGATAGAAAAGTTCTAGTTACACTTAGAACCTGATAACTTATTGATGACCTTGACTTTCATAATTTCCTTGACCTTTATGTATGGATGTTATGAAACATGTAAGCCTGAATTGGATATTAAATGATAAATCAGGTTTTAAAGATCTGACACCTGTTGACGGCATGCTAAAAATATCCCAGACGTTGGGCCAACACTTTGATGTTAGTTGACATAACTTCTACAAACACATTGACGTTAAAGAGAGAGATCTTCCACCTCGAGTTCACAGCCAACGACCGTGTGGATCCGATTGAATACAGTTTGCATATCAGCATGAAAAAGTTTGGCGAAGTTGTGACTTTTTTGCAGCGTCTCAGGTCAGCATCTCCCACGGGAGCAGGTCGCTGTGGGACAAGTGTTTAAAAAACCTGGAGCGACTGACAGATCGGCTCAGTCAAGTTGACAATCTCAGTCACTGCTCTTTCATCCCACTCCTGCCTTCCCCACGAGTCTCCAACACGCCCTTTGATTTACAGCCGCTCTCTGAATTTTCTGAAGGGGCCCCTTTTCCCTTTCAAATGCAAATCTTCGCAAGCCTTAATTAATCAGATTTCAATTTCCTTTAATTTGACAAGATAGCCATCTCTCTGCCTCTCTCTCTCTATGTAACCGGAGCGGCCGCCGCTGGGAGATTGCTTCTCTTATTTTAGTTCTTTTTTTTCTCTTTTGGTACTCAAGCAGCAAAAGTCATTATCAATTAGGCTGATTTGCATATTTATTAGGTTAATGGGTCCCATTGAATCATTTTGCTGTGTCGGGTAACCGGGAAGGGTATTTTTTTTATGCTGCGTTATACGGATGGGCACCTGCAATATCATCAGATTTAACTATACCGCTGCTGTGACCCTGCCATGCAAGCATGCAGTAAGACTCTCAATGCTAATGCTCAGATGGGATGGAAAAAGTAAATCCTATTTAGTTTATTTCCTAAATTGACCTTAATTTAGGATTATCTAAATGGCGTTTAGTGCACTCCGGGATAACATGTTAATTGAAGTCTATGTAGACACTACACAATTTGTAAAACTGATTAAAGAGTTATAAGACATATATTGTTTTTGAGGGTTTTTTTCTGACAGCAAAAATGAAACTCCATGTGTAGTAAATTAAATTTTTCCAATTATTAATACTTAAAATAGTTACAGGGCAAATTCCATTTTTACTACATGAGAGGAAACCTTTTAATGTTTGGCAAAATTATTAAAAGCTACTTAGAAAATGAATTCTAATAGAATGATCTCTTTGCCCTGTATCTTCCCATATGGAAACATCATTATTTGATCAGATACATTTAATTCCATGGTGGAAACTGATGATATTATAGACAAGAATGCATGTAAATGGGGGCTTAGAAAATCCCATCCAAATTAAGGGCTTGTGCAGATGACCGCATTTCTGGTCCAAGTGCGATCCAACAAAATATAGGCTCGCACCTAGACCAATGTTAGTCTCTATCCAAGGAAATTATTGCTGCATGCCTGAGTGTGATCTGATATTTGGATCACACTCAACTATGCAAGTCAATGAGTACATGGAAATTATTGGACCGCACACTGATGACATTTAAGTGCAGTCCAATTTCCACTCGCTAACACAAGGAAGAAAATGGAGAAATTTTGTTCTCCATCTTCTCCATACCTTATCCAAGAGTATTATGTCACACTATGCTGACATTCTGATCTAACTCCACAAAGTGTCCTTTGCATAATTGACGAGGTTCTCTAGGCTGAGAGAATCCAAGGCCATCTGCATCTGCCCTTAGTGGTATAAATCTGGGCACATGTTGTGGATTTTTTTCAGGATTTGACATGGTGTTACCCATTTAATGTACCAAGTGTGAATTTTGTACCAAAAATCTGTGTTAAAACCTGTGACAAAATCTATAGTAATGTGCACATTGAGGCCATTAGGGCCATTTCTGATATTCTTTCTTACCCATTCCCATTCCTGAGCAGTTCACTTGAGTCAGACAATGTAAAGTAATTTTCAAGTAGTGGTGTTGTAAGGAGGAGAACCAGGCCGTGGCTACCTGTTCTGTGCCGGGTCCGGAGCTGTTGGGGCTGTCTCCTCTGTGGTCCGGGGGAAAGATTAAGAGACCAGACAGACCTTTGCACTCAGAAGCAGGGGGTTTGGCTAAGCGGCAGCAACCAAAGTGCACGCGGAAGTAGCCAATCTTGGAGGGAACAGGCAGCGCGCAGGAGGGAGAGAGGAGTGCTCATCCCTTGAGCACCGGGATTGCACCGGCGGCCAGCATCCGTTTACCCCCGCCGTCACCGCGGGGATTCCAGAGAGAGAAGTGAAGTATGCCCGGTAACTGCCAGAGAGCAAGGTGCCGTGCACTTCGTGACCGAGTACTGGACAGACATTTGCAGCCAACCTTGCCAGTTTATACTTGCCAGTTCACTTTGGATCCTGATAGTGAAGGCAGAGATTGCCATGATGGCCCTGGATGGAGAAGCTAGGTGCTCAGTCGTGCTCCGGCCCCCGATGAGCGAAACACATTTACCAAGGTGTTACAAATCCTAGAGGAAATACAGGGGGACCCTACAGATGTCAGGGAATTGTGCATATGCTTGTTTAGTCGTGTCCAAAGGGAGGGGGTGTTGGTGACCCAATACATGAATGCGCTGCAGGAGATCCACATTGCGATCACTAAGTGGGATGATGCAGGCCTAGGACCTCCTATTATAATTCTGAGAGACCAGCTAGTGGCAGACTCTAATGGAGCACTTCCGGGTTAATCCATGTATGTCTTTTCTGGAGGTTGGGGCGGAGGCGAAGGGAAGGTCTGGAGCAGGGAGGTATCCGTTCCGCTTGCAACTGAACCAAGTTGAGTGAGAAAAATCTGGAAGGAAATCCAAGACATGCGAGAAGAATGGTCCGACTTAAGGAAGGAATCTCCCATAACCCTGTGGAGACATTGGACATTATGCCCGAGGATGCGCGTGTTAGAAATCGCAGGAACACAGATTGTCACCACGGACAGAAGACAGATCAAGAGTTAACAGGATTTTACTAACAACAAATATACTCCACGCAGGGAGTAGCAGGGCACAGAGGAGTGTAATAGGACAGGAAAGGGAGTTTGGACAGGGTAGAACTGGGAGTATGACAGGGTTGGTAAGAGACAATTGAGAGTTCAGTAAGAAAGAGTTTAAACCTATCGGAATGTAGTCTTCAGACGTGAGGAGGTTCAGGGTTCCAACGGTGGCACCGACAACATCTCGGTGAGGTCTGTAGCAGGTGGGGATCCAACGGTGGCACTGGCAACAGCTTCACGGGATGTCATGGCAAAGTCTCTGAGGGGCAGGAAGATTCCCCGTGCATAAGCATATCTAGCACGGTACTGAGTCCAGTGTGAGGGACCCGCCAGAATGGGACTTTTCTCATCGGTGTACACAAGTCCTTAGTAGTCAAGCTCTGGCCTAGCCATCTGCCTCTTGCTCTCTGCGTCACACACTCAGCGCAGTCTATGCCTTCCACTGGGGTCACCTCCTAGCGTGGAACATCGACATCATTTACAGACTCTGCACCGATTAGTACAGACCAGGTTTCGGGAGCTTGAACATCATGAGACAATGCCCCTGCGAGGGACAGATCTCAAGGCCCAAGATTGAGTACTGGTTAGAGACAAGCAACCTTGAGGCAAGTTGGAGAATCGGTGGGAAAAAAACCCAGTATCGGGTGAAACGCCGGATCCCATGGATCCCATGGTCCTGTCTATGAGATTCAACCTGAATGGGAAGGAGATGCCCCCACTCAAGTAGTCCATTGAAACATGCTAGGTCCTTGTTTGTCACAAGACCCAGACCACTTGAAGAGAGCGTGAAATGTTCTTGAAACACTCCCTTCTACAGTTTTCGACTGTGAAGAAGAAGAATTTTCCGGCCCCCCACTTATCGACCCAGAAGAAGCACAGGAGCCTGAAACTCCAGAGATGACTGCTCCATTGAACTCGGTCACGTCCCCGCCCTCTCCCACTAAACCTGACTCCACTACTCAATCTAACTTGACTCCTCAAACTGATTTACGCCACACAGAATGAACAACAGTTGGAATACCACCCAACCATTACGAACAAGACCAGTTTATTTGGCAGCGAATCATCCAAGAGAAGGAGGAGTGTCAACATTTACTGGAGGAACTCTCGCCAATGGAATGGCAAGCTAAAGGAGAGAGAAAGTGTAAGAAGAAGAACCGAGTTGTGGGTTCCTGTCCTGTGTCGGGTATGGAACTGTTGGGGCTGTCTCCTCTGTTGTCCAGGGGAAAGAGTAAGAGACCGGACAGACCTTTACACTCGGAAGCAGGGGGTGTGGCTAAGTGGCAACAGCCACAGCACATGCGGAAACAGTCAGTCTTAGCAGAAACAGGCGGAGCGCAGTAGGGAAGGAGGAGTGCTCCATCCCTCGAGCACTGGGACTGCGCCGACCCGCGTCCGTGTACTCCCGCCGTCACCAGTGGGGATTCCAGAGAGAGAGGTGCAGTGTGCCCGGTAACTGCCAGAGAGCAAGGTGCCATGCACTTCGTGACCGTGAGTACAGCACACGTGCCAGCTCACTTTGGACCCTGACAGTGCTGCAGCCTAGTTTGTTCTGGCCACACATACTTATGGACTCGGGGCTCAGCGGAACATGCCAGAGACCGGCCGCTGCAGCCATAAGACGGACCGCCATTACCAGCAGGACCTTCTTTGATAAGCACAGCGCCACCCGTTGTTGACACCACTGACTCCCAAGTAGTATTTACAGTCTGAGGAACTTCTGACACGATAAGTGTAAAAAAGAACTGCCATTACCTCGCTCATTAACTCTGCAAATCCTTTGCAATTGAACTGATTATTCCCTCGTTTAACCATTCACCTCCCTGCAAGGAGTTAACCCCCTGTTTAATTAAAACGGATAAAGTTGTTAACCCTTGCTCTGCCTCCTGTCTGTCACTGCATCCCGACCCTGCTCACAGTGTCTTCCTTGGATCCTTATAGTCCTGTGTAGTGATGAGTAAGTTGATTCAATGCAAATTGAATTTGCTTCTAGTTTTTAGAAATTGGCTGAACCTATCATATATGAAAAGTGTGTGATTAACATACAGTGGGTACGGAAAGTATTCAGACCCATTTCAATTTTTCACTCTTTGTTTCATTGCAGCCATTTGGTAAATTCAAAAAAGTTCATTTTTTTCTCATTAATGTATCACATGGTCATAAGTATTCACACCCTTTGCTCAGACACTCATATTTAAGTTACATGCTGTCCATTTCCTTGTGATCCTCCTTGAGATGGTTCTACTCATTCATTGGAGTCCAGCTGTGTTTAACTAAGGTGATAGGGCTTGATTTGTAAAGGCACACACCTGTCTATTTAAGACCTCACAGCTCACAGTGCATGTCAAGCCAAATGAGAATCATGAGGTCAAAGGAACTGGCCAAGGAGCTCAGAGACAGAATTGTGGCAAGGCACAGATCTGGCCAAGGTTACAAAAGAATTTCTGCAGTACTCAAGGTTCCTAAGAGCACAGTGGCCTCTATAAACCATAAATGGAAGAAGCTTGGGACCACCAGAAGTCTTCCTAACCTGGCTGCCAAGCCAAACTGAGCAATCATGGGAGAATAGCCTTGGTGAGAGAGGTAAAGATGAACCCCAAGATCACTTTGACTGAGCTCTACAGAAGCAGTAGGGAGATGTGAAAAAGTTCCACAAAGTCAACTAACACTGCAGCCCTCCACCAGTCGGGCCTTTATGACAGAGTGGCTCGATGGAAGCCTCTTCCTAGTGCAAGACATATGACAGCCCGCATAGAGTTTGCTAAAAAAAACACATGAAGGACTCCAAACTATGAGAAATAATATTCTCCGGTCTGATGAGATGAAGATAGAACTTTTTGGTGATAATTGTAAGCGGTATGTGTGGAGAAAACAACAGTGAAAAATGGTGGTGGCAGCATCATGCTGTGGGGTGTTTTTCAGCTGCAGGGACAGGACGACTGGTTGCAATTGAAGAAAACATGAATGCGGCCAAGTACAGGGATATTCTGGATGAAAACCTCTTCCAAAGTGCTCTGGACCTCAGACTTGGCCGACGATTCACCTTCCAACAAGACAATGACCCTAAGCACACAGCAAAAATAACAAAGGAGTGGCTTCGGAACAATTCTGTGACCATTCTTGACTGGACCAGCCAGAGCCCTGACCTAAACCGAATTGAGCAGAGCCGGACTGGGACTAAAATTCAGCCCTGGCATTTGAAGTTACACAGGCCCACTAGTCACATGGTGACTATATAATATTTTTGTACACTTGTAGGTTACAAGAAGTGAGAGGAGATTATCTCGACTATATAACATGTAGTCAGAGCTGTGCCCAGTATTTCAGCTCAGTCCTATTTATTGCTTTTCGGTACAGTACTCCTCACAAAGCTCTGTCCCCTTTTGTACGAACGATGACAGAAGTCCTGGCAGAACTGCTATCCATTGGGCAACCAGACCCCCCGGTCATAGCCGCCCCTATCATACCTCCCAAGTTTGAAGAAGGGAAAGAGGGACAAAGAATGCTGCAAATTATAGGCCATGCCCTAGCCACACCCATTTCACCAATAGTCACATCCATGTCCACGCCAAACCACACCCATTTAGCACTGCTGATCACACTGACTGGTACTGAGGGCACAGTGGCTGGCATTATGGGCACACTGACTGACACTAAGGAAGAGAGAAAAGAGAGAGAGAAAGAAGAAAACAGAGAGAGAGAGAAAGAAAGGAGAGCAAGAGAGAAAGAGAACAGAGAGAGAAAGAAAGAGGGGAAAGAAAGAACAGAGAGAGACAGAGAGAGAGAGAAAGAAAGAAAGAAAGAAAGAAAGAAAGAAAGAAAGAAAGAAGTAAAGAAAAGAAAGAAAACAGAGAGAAAGAAAGAGAGGAATGAAAAAGAAAGGAAGAGGGGAAAGAAAGAACAGAGAGAGAAAGAAAAAAGAAAGATTAGAGAGAGAAAGAAAGAACAGAGAGAGAGAAAATGAGGTAAAGACAGAACAGAGAATGAGAAAGAACAGAGAAAGAAACAGAGAGAAAGACATAAAGAAATATTCTCTAAAGATACCATAGCAGCCCGGCTCCCATTGTAGTGCCCACCTGAGTCTCCCGATGCAGGACATATCATGATCCGCTCACATGGCCGGCATCCCCGATTGCAAGGAAATCCTGCTGTCTGCGCTGTCGGAGGAGGACATGGTGATGTGTTATGAATGGGTCACCGAGGAGGGAAAAAAAGACAACAAGCTAAGTCTCAGAAAACCAGAGAAGTTGGTAACTATGCAGATTGCAGATCCCTGATCTTAACCGCACAACTAGCAGCAGTCGTGGAGCGTTCCTACGATGGTCCTAGACGCCTCGTCACAACCGGAGAGCTATATAAGCCTAAAGCAGGAAAAGAGGAAAACTAACTGCCCCAGAGCAGACCCCAAAGGAAAGACAGCCCCCACATGTATTGATGGTGAAACAAGATGAAAATACATACAAAGGCAGGAAAATAGGCTGAGAAAACGATGGGGCCTGGCTAACTAAAAAGGACAGGAAAGGAAAGACACTGTCTGCAATCTGCCAAAAAAACCTATAAAAATATTGTCCAACATTTCTGATAGCAAGATTAACCCTGAAGTCACTAGACTTCTACACCTATGCCAGCACTCTGAAATATTCTGAGACAGAGCAAAAAGAGGCCAATCTAATAAGGGACAAAAAGCAGATTGGCAAATACTGATAAACAGGAGTGGAAATTCAGCATAGCCCCAGCAGGGGCAGGCTGATTACACAAGAAACTGAATTGACCAACAAGCGCAAGTGTGAACATTAGCAAAAAACAAACTTAACTTGAGAAGACTGGAGGAGAGATGAAGTCCAGAACCTGAGAAGCAGACTGAATCACCAGCACTAGAATAGGTTGTCAGCTGTCTTATATCCATTCTGATACTCCAGAGATCCAATCGTTATCTTCCTCATCAGGTAGCAGATCACTACCACTTAAACCAACTTCACTACCTCCTGTCACCACCAGAGGGAGAATGGAAGGGGAACTCTCAACTGGTGGAGCCGAAAATGAGTTCATAACAGTGATGGATCTGAAACATTCCTAGTTCCGTCACAATCTCCTCATGAAATTATCTCATTTCCGGTCAGCTTCCAGCACATCACTTCAGGTGGAACGTCATGTGCGAGTTTTAAAATGCTCCTCGGGGCTCTGCTGTGTACTCCAGTGTCCATGGGAAAAGCCTGCGTTGTATGCTTCGTACACACTTGACTCTGCTCCGTTCATCCCGTACACATATGGCTCCACTCCGTACACACACGGCTCCGGTCCGTACACCTCGTACACACGCGACTCCGGTCCGTACACCTCATACACACGCGGCTCTGCTCCGTACACCTCGTACACGCGTGGCTACTCTCCGTACACCTCGTACACGCGTGGCTCCACTCCGTACACCTCGTACACGCACAGCTCCGCTCCGTACACCTTGTACACACGGCTCCGTTCCGAACACCTCATACACACGCAGCTCCTCTCCGTACACCTTGTACACGCGCGGCTCTGCTCCATACACCTCGTATACGCGTGGCTCCTCTCCGTACACCTCATACACACACGGCTCCTCTCCGTACACCCCGTACACACACGGCTCCGCACACCTCGTAAACACGCGGCTCCTCTCCGTACACCTTGTATACACGCGACTCCGCTCCGTACACATCTCCGCTATGTACACCTCGTACACACATGGCTCTGCTCCGTACACCTCGTACACACATGCGGCTCCACTCCGTACATCTCGTACACACACATCTCTGCTACATCTATCCTGTAAACCCCTCCTGACCCCACACATACTTCCCTCATCCAGCACCATGACAACCAGCACAGCCGAGTCCTGCAGACACCAAAAGGCAGGGCTGTGCGCACAGGACCTGTGATGAGGTCACAGGTGGGGCGGAGTCAGGGGTCACATGATCAGGGGTCTGGACAAAGGCTCCTGATCATGTGACCCCTGACTCCTCCCCTCCTGTGACCACATCAAAGGTCCTGTGTACAGAAAAGAGAACAGGTAAGCAACGCTGCGGGGGGGAGGTTTCATGCTAGGGCATGGATGGAGTGCGTGGGGGGGCGAGGATGGAGTGCGTGGGGGGAGGTCGCATGCTAGGGCGAGAATGGAGTGCCAGTGGCCACATCAGCTGGCAAGCAGCCAGCGGCCAGATGATTGGGTGCTGCCGCCCACGGCCCACATGACAGCAGCCCAGCAGGAAAATGCCCGGTTAGGTATATTACCAATCCGGGCCTGTAATTGAGCATCAATGGAGAGACCTGAAAATGGCTGTCCACCAACATTCACTATCCAACCTGACGGAACCAAAGAGGATTTGCAAGAAAGAATGGCAGAGTATAACCAAATCCAGGTGTGAAAAACTTCATTAACAAGAAGACTCATGGCTGTACTAGCTCAAAAGGGTGCTTCTACTCAATACTAAGCAAAGGATCTGAATACTTATGGCCATGTGATATTTCACCTTTTCTTTTTTTAAAAATTTGCAAAAATTTCAACATTTCTGTTTTGAATTTACCATATTGCTGCAACGTAACAAAGAGTGAAGAATTTAAAAGGGTCTGAATACTTTCTGTACCCACTGTAAACAGCCAAAAGCGGGCACCCCCATTTTACACATCGCAGAAAATTTAATCAGCCTGAGAAGGTTCATATGACCCTGGGTGGGTTTCCACATAATGCCTTGTAGATATGACATCAAATACTGTAGTATAGCACAGCCAATCAGGATGGAATATCATAGCCTGTACAAAAGCAGAGGCAGGGAATACAGCAGCCACTTTGTAGTGAATCTGGTTTGAGAGAAGACATCAGAGCTGAGAGCTTATTTATAGATATAGTGAGATGAAGCCATAAACACAAAAGAAACTGTACAGATAGTGAAGGTTTGTGGCAGCACATCTGGGAAAAGGTTAGTGTCTAACGAAAAGAAAAGAGAATATTGTTATACATGATTATAAAGACAATTGAAGGTCTTGGCAGAACTTTTGATTCCTGGAAAATCGAATTGCCATGAATGAAATTTCCTGGGAATATTCTGCAAAGATGACTAATTCGAATTTCAAAAGATTTGCTGATCTTTAGTCTTAAATTAAGATGAGCAAATATTTATATATAATTCTACTATAATTTCACAATTGACGTGGCGGGATGGCTTGTACATTCTTTTGATCAAAATTATGTTTACTAAATACTCTTATTATTAGAGTTGAGCAAAACGGGTCGGTCAAATTGAAAAGTCGGTGACTTTCTCTGAAGTCGGGTTTCATGAAACGAAATCCGACCATAGTGTGAGGTCGGCCACGAGGTTGGCGAACCCGAGCACCAAAGTCGCGTTTCAAATGATGCTCCAGCGCCCTTTTTCAGCCAATGATGGAGGACGCACACTGTGGGCAACGCGATGACATAGGCATCGGTCACCACCATATTTGAGAAGGGCATGCAAGTGATTGGCTGGCTTTGTGTGGCGTCACAGGCGCTATAAAAGCGCATGCACACCGACCGCCATCTTACTTCTACCGATCTTAGCATTAGGGAGAGGTTGCTGCTGTTGATTCAGAATAAGGGAGAGCGTTAGGCAGGGAAGAAGAACCAAAAAAACTGCTTCTGCTGTTAGCGATTTCCACTTACAACACAACACTTTGTGTGCAGTGACAGGGGAGGCTATATTTTTGTGCATCAGCTCTGCTGGTTATTAGGCTGCCTTATAAGGCTCCCTGATAGCTGCATTGCTGTTTGAACACTGCTGTGCAAACTGCTTTTTTAAAAGCAAAAATACTTTTCTTCCTCTTTTCTGCACAGTTACCAAGTGTTCATTTTTCCACCCCTTTGTGTGCAGCAGTCCTGCTTACTAGGCTTCCTGTGTCCATACTTGGACTGAGAGCATCATTTTCAGCCTCCTAAAATCTCTAGTGAGATCCAAATTCTCACCAATCCTATATACACCCTCCACCTTGTCATGCACCATCCAATTTCAGCCTGTTACACTGAGGTGTAATCTCTACTGGGCCTGAGACAATAGTTCAGCGTCCTCAAATCTCTAGTGAGATTCAAATTCTCACCAATACTACATACACCCTCCACCTTGTCTTACACCTTCCAATTTCAGCCTGTTACATTGAGGTGTAATCTCTACAGGGCCTGAGACAATAGTTCAGCGTCCTCAAATCTCTAGTGAGAGTCAAATTCTCACCAATACTATATTCACCTTCTACCTTGTTTTACAGTACCATATAGCTGGTGGTATTTTGGGTACATTTTCACAAGAATGAGGAAGTATGGTGGAAGAGGCCGTGGAAGTGGGTGGGGGTTGCCAGTTGGTGCTGATGGTGGTGGTGTTGGTGGTGCATCTGTTGGTAGTGGCAAAAGCACAATAGCACCTAAGGCAGGAGGTGTTGAGCCTGCGTCATCGTCTGGCTCCACAAGGCCACGAAGGCTCCCTTTTCTGGGAGTAGGTAAACCGCTTTTAAATCCGGAGCTTCAGGAACAAGTTTTGGCTTACATTGCTGACACAGCCTCCAGCTCTATCGCCTCCTCTTCTGAAGTTTCAAAATATAAAATCACTGAGTCGTCAGTGGAGGCTCCTGGTCAGGAACAACACCTTTCCTTGTGTCCTTCGCCCCTACCAAAAGTGAAGGATGCGGCAGGCTGCACTACAGATTACTCCATGGAGCTCTTTTCATATACCATGCCTTGGTTATCAAGTCAAATCGTGAATTCCCCAGTCCAAGATGAATCTGACATGGAGTGCACTGATGCACAGCCACTGCTAGATTTTTCTGCTGGTACATTCACTCAGAGCACTACATTGTCCTCGCTGTGTACTGAGGCAGAAGCAGACCCTGATGAAACTCAGGTGCCCCTTCCCGCATACTATACCACCTTACACGGTGACACAGAGGAAGGTGCACATGAAATTGAAGAGGAGTTGATGGATGACCCAGTTGTTGACCCAGATTGGCATCCATTGGGTGAAGAAGGTGCCGCTGCCAATAGCTCAGAAGAGGAGGAGGAGGATCCGCAGCAGGCAACAACATTGCAACAGCTGTTATCTGGCAGGACCGTAGCAGTCCAAAAACGGGTTACAAAAACCAAAAGAGTTGCAGGACAGCTTGGCCAGATGGTCAAATTAGCACAGCATGCAAGGTCGCAAAATGTCTTCCATAGTAGGAAGAGTGCAGTGTGGCACTTTTTTTAACAAGATTCTAATGATCAGGCAAAGGTTATCTGTAAGACTTGCGCAAAGACCTTTAGCCAAGGGAAAAATCTGAGAAATTTGAATACCAGTTGCATGCTTAGACATTTAACCACCATGCACTTGCAAGCGTGGACGGACTACCCAACCTCACGTACCACATGTGCACCTGCTCCGAATGAAGGTAGTCAGCAACGCTACATCGCTTCCCCCACTGTAAGCCCACCGGTTAGCACACCACCAGCAGCAAATGTCGAGGTGTCGTTGCAAGGGCAAATCAGTCATGGAATCACAATGTTATTGCTACGAAAGACTGAATCTAGGCCATCAGCAACACAATCAACACCATCACCAACCCTCTCTCAGTCCACCATGTCCACCGCTAGTTCCACCATATGGAGCTCTCAACTCCAGCTCACCCTACCAGAGAATCTGAGTAGGACAAGAAAGAACTCATCCTCTCATCCGCGTATACTGGCTTTGAACGCCCAAATTGCCAAACTAATCTCGTTAGAGATGATGCCCTACCGGTTGGTTGAAAGCAAAGCTTTCCGCGAGCTCATGGCCTACGCAGTACCATGCTATGACCTACCCAATTGGCACTTCTTTTCGCGAAAAGCCATCCCAGCCCTCCTCGTGCATGTGAAAGACCGCATTGTCCATGCAGTCAAGCAATCAGTGAGTGGAAAGGTGCACTACAGATGCATGGTCCAGTAGGCATGGCCAGGGCCGTTACATGTCCATCACTGTGCACTGGGTTAATGTGGTGGATGCAGGGTCCACAGGGGACATCGGCGGTGGGACAGTGCTGCCTAACCCATGGTATAGGAAACAGTTGGATGTAGGTGTTCGACCCTCCTCTTCCTCCTCCAGAAGTGAAAGCTCGTCCACAGAGCGCAATCGCATGAGCACTCCATCCGCAGCTGCCAGTGTTGCACACGAGGTGTCCCACTATCGAACAGTTAGTGGTAAGAGTCAGCAGGCTGTGTTGAAGATGATGCGTTTGGGCGACAGCAGACACACCGCGGAGGTACTGGCCGACTATTTGCAGCGACAAACTGAGTCATGGCTGGGCAGTCTACATCTTGAGGCAGGCAAGGTAGTTAGTGATAACGGCCGGAATTTTGTGGCAGCCATAGCCCTTTCAAAACTCAGACACATACCTTGCCTGGCTCACACCTTGAACCTGGTGGTGCAGTGCTTCCTCAATAATTATCCGGAGTTAACAGCCCTGCTCCATAAAGTGCAAAGACTGTGCTCGCACATCCGCCGGTCACCCGTACACTCCAGTCGTATGCAGAAGCTGTAGGGATTGCTCCACCTTCCCAAGCACCGCCTAATTAATGACGTTGCAACAAGGTGGAATTCCACCCTGCACATGGTTCAGAGTCTGTGCAAACAGAGGCAGGCTGTAATTCATTTGTGGGAGGATACACGGTCAGGCGGTTTGTGGGCAGACATGGAGTTGTCTGATGTGCAGTGGTCGAAGCTGAAAGACCTCTGTAAAGTCCTTCAGAGTTTTGAGGAATGCAAACGGCTGGTAAGCGCAGATGACGCCATCATAAGCATGAGCATCCCAATTATGCGTCTGCTCATGCAAACTTTGACGCACATTAAGGAGCAGGCGTCTGCAGCCGAGGAGGAAGAGGAGGAGGGAAGCCTCGTGGGAAGTATCGTGGACGAAGTGGAGGAAGAAAAGGAAGAGGAGGAGGATGTTGGGGATGATTATTTAGGGGAGGAGGATGCTTCTCAGGGGGCAAGACAAAATGGTGTGGCAAGGTCAGGTACAGGGTTTGTGCTTGACTGGAGGGATGTTGATTTGCCAGAAAGTGCTCCTCCACCCAGCACTCACAGTGCATCATTGACACGTGGAACATTGGCCCACATGTCTGATTATGCCTTGCTGATCCTAAAAAGGGACCCCCGCATTGCCAAAATGATGAAAGATGATGACTACTGGTTGGCCAGCATCTTGGATCCACGCTATAAAGGCAAATTCCAAAACATCATGCCACAGGAGAACCTAGAGCTAATATTGGCTAACAAACAAGCAACTCTGGTAAACCGCTTGTTTGAGGCATTCCCAGCACACAGCGCGGTGATGTTTCTCCCACGAGCCATAGGGGGCAACATGGAGGAGGTGTTCGTGGTGCACACAGTCGAAGTGGCGTTGGACTCAAGCGTTTCATGACCATGTTGTGGACTGATTTTTCAAGTACCGCTCACACGACTGGTAATATTGCATCGATCGAAAGTGAGAGGAGACAGCAGTTGTCAACTATGGTAACAAACTACTTCTCCCATACCGATGTTCTCCCTCACCGGTCATTCCCCTTTGACTACTGGGAAAGTAAACTTGACACCTGGCCTGAATTGGCACAATATGCCTTACAGGAGTTTGCTTGCCCTGCTGCTAGTGTGTTATCTGAAAGAGTCTTCAGTGCTGCTGGATCAATCCTGACAGAAAAAAGGACCCGTCTGTCGACCAAAAATGTTGATGATCTAACCTTCATTAAAATGAACCATGTATGGGTTTCAAAGGATTTTGTCCCACCCTCCCCTGCTGACACGTAGGTTGCCAGAAAAATGGCTCGCTTTTGTCCTCCTCTTCCGCGGACTTCTCCAATTACTCCATTTGCAGCTGCTGAATGTCCAACATCAACATATGCCATTTTTTTCACCTCCCTAACTGGGCTGCCTCCCCCCACAAGGCTGGGGTAACCACCTGGCGCAAGCAGCCATGCGAGTGCCATTGCCCTGGACAGGTGGGTGGGCCCACTCTTGGGCAATGGCACTGGCACAAGGTCCCTCATAGTACAATCAAGTGTCTCTGACGGTGGGGGTGCACACCCACCATCAGACACACCGGCATACTATGAGGGGCCATGTGCCAGTACCGCCGGCCATGAGTGGGCCCCCTCCTGCTTGCTCAGGGCACCAGCACTTGCAATACTTACCTCTCCCTGCTCCACCACTGTGTAGTCTGGCCTATACTTCACTGGGGCTGCCAATACAAATTTGGTGAAATGATAGATGATGGTTAAGACGTAGCTATGCCCTGTCCTGCTGGGCTCTATCTTCAGATGATCAATGGCTTCCAGTTGTTATGGACGTTGACTTACAATGAGATGCAGTGGTGGTTTATCATCAGCTTTCATGGTTTTCCGACTCACAGACGTGTGACATTCCTGCATACATTTTTAAATCTCATGCCAATCCAATAGAATCGCCTACGGCCTGTGGCTTGTCTTTTGCACTCCAAAGTTACCTGACAGATCATGATAGGCAGTGAGGACAATGTCTACGTCTCTCCCTGTGATCACAATTTGATGGAGATGAGTAATGGTGATGGGTTCCACGGTATTGCGATACAGCAAACATTTCTTCACAAGAACTGTTTTCGCTGTCTCCACAGACAAAGTAATTGAGGGTCAGCATCGCCTCTGAGAATTCTCCTGGGAGTTTTTCCCGTGATTAGTAATTCCAAAATTTCTGCAATCACTCGACTTTCCGTCTGTACTTGTATCCATCTCGTTTCCTCTTGCGGAGAGTCTGGACTGTCTTGCTGAGACTGAAATATATATGAATATTGAAAAATACCCCAACAGTGTATACTGGTGTACGCTTCAAATACATAACCCTTTTTCTACTTTTTAGACTCTTGTCTAATCCATACTGAGGCTGTGAGTGTCTTTGTCGGACTCCGGAAATATACACGCAGATTTTTAATGTTTAAGCTATGCTATATATACCTGCTATCCAGTGATACTATACCCTTTCTCAACTTTCTGCAATCACGTTGAATCCATACTGGGCCTGAGACCGTCTGAGTCTGCCTTCTGTCCTGATATATTGACATAGATTTTTAATGTGTAATCTATGCTATATATAGACCTGTTATCCGGTGATACTGTACCCTTTCTCAACTTTCTACAATCTTGTTGAATCCATACTGGGCCTGAGAACATCTGAGTCTGCCTCCTGATTAGAAATGAGTGGTGTTCGAGTCAACCTGTTCGCCAAGCTAAAATTCCAGCTGTTTTGGGCGGTGTTCGAGCCGTTCGACGAACTCGAACACTTTGCTTAAAATTCGGCTGTTCGAGGTTCCGTTCGAGAACGGCTTGTTCACCAAAAGCGTAACTTCATTTTCACATCAATAATGGTTTTCAATGTTAATAGACTGTTTCATGGCATAGTAGCGGTGTGTGGTAGCAAGCGGTGTGGTGCACCTGTCAAGGAGCTACACCGTGTGTTTCTAATAATTTTTTACCACATCTTGTCCAGAAAATCCTTTAGTGCCTTGTAGCACTGTCTGCTACTCAGCAGAGGAGCCCACCAGTGAACCTAGCTATGCCGCCTGTTTATGAAGGAACCAGTTTTTGACTGCATTTAGCACAGTTAATACTTTGGGCCTAGTAACTGTGTCTGCTACTCATCAGAGGAGCCCACCCGTGAACCAAGCTGTGCCACCTGTTTATGTAAGAACCATTTTCTAACTCCATTTAGCCCAGTGAATACTTTGGGACTAGTACCGGTGTCTACTGCTCAGCAGAGGAGCCCACCTGTGAAACTAGCTATGCCGCCTGGTTATGTAAGCACTGTCTGCTACTCAGCAGAGTTGCCCACCCGTGAACCAAGCTATGCCGCCTGTTTATGTAAGAACTGCGTGCTACTCAGCAGAGGAGCCCAGCTGTTAAGCAAGTTACAGCACCTGTGGTTTGGACACTTAATTTTGTCATTCTTTCTGGAATGCCGGTTAGGCCTAATTCCGGAATTCCAGTTGACCTGCACTTACTGGGAAATCCTCATTCGCGGGGCAGAATTGGAATCCCAGATCCCCATCACTAACCGTGTTCAGCGGGTTATCTGCATCTGTAAGCGACACACGCTGGTATTTTCAGTGTAGCGCGCATGCAGCCCTGGACATGTAAGGGCATGACAGACCTGATATTGCTCGATCTCGCGTGCCAGAGCCTCGCGTGTCCCTCTAGTCAGCTTGACGTGTACCATGGAGGCATGCCGGAGTCTCGTTCGTTAACGGAATTAAGCTGACAAATCGCTAGCACAACTAAAAACGGACATCCACCACCACCCACTGAATCAACAAAGCTTGCAATCTGTCCATCTTTTCTGTAGCTGGCATGGTTGAGGTTTCCTGGGTGGAGTCGAATTAAGCCGCAGGCTCCACTCCTGGTGGTGCCCTTCTGGACATTCCTTTAAGGTTCAGCTTTGCAACCATAGTGCTCCCGGAAACCAAACACCTTGCCTTCATGGACGCTGTTCGGAGGTTCGTGGGAATAA
The DNA here is from genome assembly GCF_039654945.1 of Dendrobates tinctorius. Taxonomy (NCBI): domain Eukaryota; kingdom Metazoa; phylum Chordata; class Amphibia; order Anura; family Dendrobatidae; genus Dendrobates; species Dendrobates tinctorius. The sequence continues at coordinate 25,575,563 of NW_027361754.1, read as the reverse complement.
CGCCGCCCGATCGGCAGTTGGCACAATTTACGGTGGGAAGTCCGATGGTATATGATCGTCTTCGATTTCAGATTTTTATTTTTTTTTGTATTTTACATTTTTATTCCAGCCTTTCTTGACTTCATAAGGGCATGACATGCCTATATCTGTGTGTCTCCTCCTCCTCCTCCTTTTACTCCTCCACCTCTTTTCTATATGTAGTTGCCCTTTTCCATATGTTATTTTTGTATTCTGAGCAATTTGTCTGCTTTGGGACACCTTGTAAGGTATTTTGTAATTGTTTTCTATGTGTTAGTATGTGTTTGTGTTTGCCTGCCATTGTTTTCAATGGTGTTCGACGGTGTTCGTCGAACGTTCGACAAACATTCAACGAACTTGCCTCCTGTTCGACGAACCAAAACGAACTCGAACACTAGCGGGGTGGCTCAACACTACTCCTGATATATACACGTACATTTTTAATGTTTAAACTATGCTATATATACCTGGTATCTGGTGATACTGTACCCTTTCTGCCAGGAAGTCCTCCTCCACCCACCAGGAACATTGTCCTACATATGTGATTATTTCTTGCGGATCTTCTTGTTATATTGTGGTGTGATCCATCCTGAGCGTGTGACAGTCTGTGGGTTACTCCTGCAATTTAGATGTACATTTAAAAATTACCCCAACACTAGTGTATACAGCTTTACGCTTGTGATACATTACCCATTTCCTGCTTTTTATATTCTGGTCTAATCCAAACTGACCAAGTGAGAGTTATTTTCTGACTGTGGAAATAAATACTGAGATTGACAACAATGACCCCTACACTGTGTACAGCTGTACTCTTCAGATCCATTACCGTTTTACGGCTTTTTATATTGTTGTTTAATCCATACTGAGCCTGAGAGTGTCTGTGTCTGCCTCCTGAAATATCTACGGAGATTTAGAATGTTTAAACTATACTGTATATACCTGCTATCTGATGATACTGTACACTTTTTCTACTTTTTATATTCTTGTCTAATCCATACTGAGCCTGTGAGCGTCTCTGTGTGACTGATGGAATATATAGGGAGATTGACAATTATCCTTTGACTGTATAGAGCTGTACGCTTCTGATACATTACCATACAGTATATCTGATGTTATTTTGGGTTTATTTTCTGCAAAATTTTGAAGTTTGCTGGAAGAGGCCGCGGACGTGAGCGTTGGGAGGCCAGCTGGTGCTGATGGTGGTGGTGCATCTTCTGGTAGTGGCAAAAGCACAATAGCACCTAAGGCAGGAGGTGTTGAACCTGCATCATGGTCTGGCTCCGGAACGCCTGGAAGGCTACCTTTTCTGGGAGTAGGTTAACCACTTTTAAAGCCGGAGCATCAGGAACTGGTTTTGGCTTACATTGCCGAAACAGACTCTAGCAAATATGCCCTCCTCTTCTTAAGTTTCAAAAAATGCAAGCACTGAGTCGTCAAGTGCTGGCTCCTGGTCAGGAAGAACCCCTTTCCTTGTGTCCTTCACCCCCACCAAAAGTGAATGATGCAGCAGGCCACACTTCACATTAGTCCATGTAGCTCTTTCTATCATACCATGCCTGGGTTTCAAGTCAAATCTTGATTTCCCCAGTCCAAGATGAATCTGACATGGAGTGTGGGTGGCCAGCCAGGGCAGTGGGGTTAATCGGTACCGGGCCGGTGTATCAGAGGGATGTGTCACATTGGTGGTGATGACCTGTTCCGTGGCCCTGGGCGTCCATGCAAAGGGGTGAATAACGTTTATAGGTGAATGATACGTGACGCCACCTGTGGTTCCTGATCAGATTGACCCGCGCTGCAGTGTCGCTTCTCTAGGACAGATGTTGTGGTGAAGCTAAGATGTAGAAGCCCTGCACAGTTAGGGCCGTAGTCGCAGGGCAGATGAAAGAGTTGGTAGATGGCGCGCAGTGCAGGATGTAGCAGAGCCATGCGTCAGGCGCAGGAGAAAGATGACAGACACAGTCGTGCAGTTCCTTTACCTGTACTTGGTAAGTGCCGTCCAGGACCCAGAGTACAGATGGAGAAGGAGTTGGTCAGCCTGGAAGCAAATTTGGAATTCTCTCTCTGCAGATAGGTAGTGTGTCCTCCGTTCTAGCGCTTATCTGAGGTACTCACATTACTGAGTTCACTGAAGTTCCCCCTGTTGACTCTCTTTTGGAACTTTCTCGTATGGCAGGCAGCCATAACCTTTTCCTTCTGGCTCACACACGTCACTGCTGGGGCCTCCGAGCCTTAGTTGGGAACAGAGCATTTACAGCTGCTACTTCCTCCGGTTTCTGCTGCAGGACCATCAGTGTCCCTACAAACTCGGAGACCGGAATCCGGACCATGCACTCCAGCTAGGAGTGAGCCTTAACTCTGCTCATCCTCCAGCTCCCCTTCTCACATCCACACACTTCCCCTTCCCTTCACAGACTGCTTTAACTTACCTCCTCCCGACCACAGAGAGAAGCTCCTCAGCAGTCAGGTTCAGAGGTCTCCCTGCTGGCCTGGAGTGGGAACTGTGTTGTGTGTTGGTTTAACTGCTAGAGAGATCCTTCATTGCTCCCAAGCATGACATCACACTCTCTAGGAGGAAGGTAATGCCACTGTGGCGACCGTACTCCTGGGGGTGCCACAAGTGCACTGATGCCCAGCCACTGCTAGATAATTCTGCTGGTACATTGACCCAGACCACTACATTCCCCTCGCACCGAAAAAAGGAAAGTCGCTCATCTCTACTTATTATTATTACTACCTTCATGCAATTTTTGCAATTTTTTATTTTAGGATATTTGTTTTTTTTTTACTTTTTTATTTTAGGAAATTTTTGTTCTTGGTTTTTGGTTTTCTCTGTGTAAAGGTCATGTGTTTATATGCATTTACATTTTGCATACACTTTAATTTACTTTTTCAGCTCAGACCTAGTTTCTCATTTAGTTCAATGTGCATTCTGTGCATATAAGGGTGTGACCGCCCTATTTCTGAGTTGGAAAATCCATCCTGTCTGGCCTATGCTTTACTGGTTGTTCAGTCCCTCGATCCTTGTTCACATTTACGTCACTTGACAAGTGGAAAGGTTTTAACTACAAGAGTTAGGACTGTCCCACAAGGGTTGCCGTGACGTGGCGGGATGGCTTGTACATTCTTTTGATCAAAATTATGTTTACTAAATACCCTTATTATTATTACTAACCATGCAATTTTTGCAATTTATTTTTTACTTTATTTTAGGATATATGTTTTTTGTTTTTGGTTTTCCCTATAATTTCACAAAAGCCACATGCACCAAAATGCAGATTTTTTTTAAAGTCGCTTCCGTGCGGATTCAGTGAAAAAGCAGAAGATGGCCGCCATTTTTCTGAACCTTAAAAGACCATGAAAAGAAGATACAACATGGACTGAATGGGTGATGGTGAGGAGCAGAGGGTCCGGAAAGGTGACCGGTAAGGTAAGTATAACGATATTTTACGTCTGGAAAGAGACCCCAGAGCATAATAAGGGACATTAAATTTGCAGAGAATAACATCTCCACAAATCGAATTTCCTGGGAAAATCTGCTCAAACAGACGAATTTGAATTTTGCCAGATCCGCCCATGCTTAGTCCTTATTATAAAAATCTGGGCTCGCTACTTACAAAGAACTGGACAATGTTGTCTGCCCTCCCTGAGATTTTCTCGGTACTGCCTTTCTATTACAAAAAAAGGATTTTATTTATAAATCTGCCATCGGAATATTCCTGATAATATATATATGGGCAATCAGCTTCTTGGAAGGAATATTAATGGCTGCTATTCATTTTCCCTTGTATCATAGCGCGTTCTCACGAAGAGACTCTGCAATGAATACAGATCAGATTCCTCCACTTTGTATTTGATTATAGCTCTTTGAAATATCATTAAAAGCAGTTTGGTAAAACGCTGCATTTTATTATCATTTTATTTAAAAAATGAGATGATCGAACATTGAATCTTCTCGGACTAAATATTAAATAGCAATAAATATTAAAGGGGTTTTCCTTTATTTTCAAAAGTAGCTGTAGAAAAAGCACCAATATAAAATAAAGAAGTGCATTCCTCAGAGCTCCTGCCATTACTGTGCTATTAGCTCCAATCGTTTCAGTCAGGAGCCAGAAAGGATGATGTCCTATCCTTCAGTCACCTGAACCTACAGCCAATCAGTGGTCTCAGGGGTCAGGTGACCGAATGGATCACCTAATCCTACAGCCAATCAGTGGTCTCAGGGGTCAGGTGACCAAATGGATCACTTTGAATGTCATCACTTCTAGAGTTCAGAGGGATAATGTCATGATCCAGGTTGGATCTGACAGATTAAATGCACAAAGTAACCTTTTTTTTCCTTTGGCTATGTGCCAAAAGTGGTTTTGCCCCGGTGGCCATTAGGGTCATTGCACTCTGGTTACCTTAGTTTGTGCATGTGATTATGTAACAGGTGTTATTGCTCTATAAAAGAGCATCAGGTGTGTTAATCACTGTTGGTGATAGTTCCTCATTTGCAAGCAAGCCTGGGTAAAGAATGGAGCTGAAGGAGAGTCACGGGCAGCCCAGTCAGAGTGCTGGAGTAGCAGCTATGGTGTCTGCAAGGAGGGCTGGCATGGATTGGTGGAGTGTCAGCTATGGTGTCTGCAAGGAGAGCTGGCATTGCTTGGTGGAGTGGCAGATATGGTGTAGAGCTGGACTCAGGATGCTGGACTCGGTTGCTGAAAGCTGGACTCATTTGCTGGACTCTGTTTCTGGACAGCTGCACACAGGTGGTGGACTCTGTTTGCTCCAAGGCTGCACTATGGTGCTGAGAAGAGTCCAGGACAACTCAGTCAGAGTCCTGAAGTGGCAGCTATGGTGTCAGCGAGGAGTTTGTGTAAAGCATGGTGGAGTGGCAGCTATTGGTGCCAGAGAAGATTTCTTGTAAAGCTTGGTGGAGTGGCAGCTATGGTGTAGAGCTGCACTCAGTTGCTGGACTCTTTTGCTGGAAGCTGCAATCAGATGCTGGACTCCGTGGCTGGACAGCTGCACTCAGGTGCTGGACTCCGTTGCTGGACATTGCACCCAGATGTTGGACACGGTGGAGAAAAAGATGCACGCACGTGGTGGGCTCTGTTGCTGGGAGCATAAGCAACAGAGCAAAGCTAAGTGGTGTTTCCCTGTTTTGTCACTTTTCCTTATGTGTGTTTAGTGCAGTGGTGGGATTAGTTTCCGCACCGACCAATTCCCTAGTGAGGGTTTAGGTGCAGGGCGAGTCAGTGTTTTTAGGTTCCTGATCGGTGCCCAGTGCGGACCCAGCCTAGGGAACGTTAGGAGTGTAGAGACACTGACTCAGGGGAGTGCAGGAGGTCTCCACATCCCCGTTCCCTATCGCAGGGCCACCATTGTTATTGTTATCCAGATTTTCCCTATTCCCTTGTCTTATTGTATTAGTTACTGGCCTGTGGGCCGCGTCACATAGGACAATTACACGTGCTGCGTCCTGTTGTATTAGTTACCGGCCTGCTGGCCGTGTCACTCAGGACGGGGCACGTGACAGGTAAGTTGATTAATTTATCAAGATCCTTTCTCCTGTTCAACTTTTTAGAGCTGAAAAACTAATCTAACTTGACATTAAGTAGAGCTGAGCAAAACATTTTGCAGGGCCCTTGTCCAGTTTGTAATTGATGGCTGTCGGCTCAGAGCCTTGTAAACCTCCTCCTACCGGGCATTCCCATTGAGGCGTCTGAGTATTAATTCTGGCATTGTGCTGCCACAATCATGTATAGGAAAAGGCAGGTGCGGACATATCTTTGGTGCAACTTGTGCAGCCGCACATTGGCCCAAGAGATAAGGTGCCCAATTCCACCTCCAAAACAGGTGGAATGCTGCATTTTGATGAGATGTTAGGCTGCAAAGAGCCCGTATACTGTTTTTGCATAGCAACAGGCTTGGACTGGCACAGAGGAGAACGGGAGAATCCTCCGGAGGGCCCCTGTGAATGAGTAGACCACCACCCTCTTATATGAGCAGTACTTGGTAATATATACTTGGATCACTATGTACAGACAAAGGCAGAATCTTATTCATTTACCAATCTACCCAGTTCTTTGTTGTATACATTTATGATTGACGATAATGTCACACTTGCATGTAGCTGAAAAGTGTGTCCCTGGAGTTTGTTACTGGTGGGCCCTATGCACCCCATTTGGACACTGCATAGGGGCCATCTTTTGTCTGTGTCCACCAGCGGGAAGATGCAAAGGGGATGGTGGCTGAATGATTGCAATGATAACAATTGCAAGATTGCAAGATTGAAGTGGTCCAGAGGTTGGTTCATGTTTGCAAAAATGATAGCCTATCCACTCAAAAGTGACAATCGAAAGATTGGTAGATTTCCAGAATGGCGAGACTTAAGAACTAGATGAGAACAGGGGGCATAAATCCAGTGACTGGATGAAAATTCATTAGATGGACAAATCTAAAAATGATCCCCGCTCAAGTGGATTCCTAATCATTTTTGTAGACTGGAGTACCTCTTTTTATAACAGTCATATCACACTCAATCAAACATATATAAAAGCTGCCCTGGAATCATACTTGAGTTTCACTGCGATTACATATTTTAATAGATAAAAAACAGGTAAAAGAAGTTAGATCATTTCACTTGAAAACTAAAGCATCATTTTCAGAATCCCCATCTGAGATCTCAGTAGGTTTAGGCGTACACCTCTGGAGAGAACATAAATTCATTAGAAATAGCTGCATTGTCTTGTACGGAGGGGAGGAACCATTAGAATCTAGTTCAAGGGCACTTAAAACAATTTTCAAGAAACATTCCTAAAAGGTAGAGAAATACAGTTACTAGACTAGCTTACTAAAGAACAATCAAGAGCCTTCTCCCTGGCTGATATATGGTGGCACTGCAAGGAGGTATCAGGGACCCTCATGTACTTTCTCTCTCCTTAATGCTGTGTTCACCTGTGTCACATGCGGCACCCTGATGTTTTATTAATGTTTCACTATTGTGTGCACGGTAATGTATTTGTCATGTACTGTAATGTGATGTATTGTGCTTTAGCTTACTGTAGGGATAGATTAGTAAGTAGTGCAGGACCATAGGGGGATTAGAATAGAGGGGGCACAGTAGAGATATAGCATAACATAGATGTAAGAGTAGAGTTGAGCGACTTTTGTTTTTTTAGGGTCGCGTTTCGTTTCGTGAAACCCGACTTTTCCAAAAGTCGGGTCGAGCAAGATCGTCCGATTATAGGGAAAAGTCGGGGTCGTCCCGAAACACGAAACCCAATGTAAGTCAATGGGGAATAAAAGTCGGCAGTGAGAGGAGGACAGGAAACACACCAACAGTGCCCATTTGAATGCCAAAAGCATCAATTCTTCTTACTTAAGCTTGTCAACCTTAATTAACTTCATAATACAAGTTACGCACTGAAAAATGGGGGTTATTTGGCTACAGACTGTGGGGGGGAGGGCTGGCTCCAGGTTTTCATGTGCCCTGGGCGAAAGAGCGCCCCTTTAACACATACCACAACTCATCATGCTCCGATACGGCAGAGAAATAGCGGTATAGTACAATGAAAAATACCTCACTTTTTACATCTCATGACGAGGCCCATCTATTTCTCCATACAGAATCATTGGTCCCATATAATGTTTGAAACAGTATATGATGAGCTCCACATAATGCTACAGTATATGTTGGTCCCCATGGATGAAGCTCTACTGTCTTATGGGCCCAAATAATGCTCCAAACATAATGGGCCCCATTTCTAATGCTCTAGTGTATAATGGGCCCTGTAAATGCTGCTCCAGTGTCTGATGTCCACCTTTGGAATGTTCCAGTGTATGGTGGGCCCCATCTATCATTCACAGACGGTGGTAAGCCCAGTATGGATTGCACGTGATTGCACAAAGGTTAGAAAGGGTACCGTATCCCCAGATAACATGTATGGATAGCGTACACATTCAAAATATATGTCTCAGGAGGCAGGCTCAGACGGTGTTAGGCCCAGTATGGATTGCACGTGATTGCACAAAGGTTAGAAAGGGTACCGTATCCCCGGATAACATGTATGGATAGCGTACACATTCAAAATATATGTCTCAGGAGGCAGGCTCAGACGGTGTTAGGCCCAGTATGGATTGCACGTGATTGCACAAAGGTTAGAAAGGGTACCGTATCCCCGGATAACATGTATGGATAGCGTACACATTCAAAATATATGTCTCAGGAGGCAGGCTCAGACGGTGTTAGGCCCAGTATGGATTGCACGTGATTGCACAAAGGTTAGAAAGGGTACCGTATCCCCGGATAACATGTATGGATAGCGTACACATTCAAAATATATGTCTCAGGAGGCAGGCTCAGACGGTGTTAGGCCCAGTATGGATTGCACGTGATTGCACAAAGGTTAGAAAGGGTACCGTATCCCCGGATAACATGTATGGATAGCGTACACATTCAAAATATATGTCTCAGGAGGCAGGCTCAGACGGTGTTAGGCCCAGTATGGATTGCACGTGATTGCACAAAGGTTAGAAAGGGTACCGTATCCCCGGATAACATGTATGGATAGCGTACACATTCAAAATATATGTCTCAGGAGGCAGGCTCAGACGGTGTTAGGCCCAGTATGGATTGCACGTGATTGCACAAAGGTTAGAAAGGGTACCGTATCCCCGGATAACATGTATGGATAGCGTACACATTCAAAATATATGTCTCAGGAGGCAGGCTCAGACGGTGTTAGGCCCAGTATGGATTGCACGTGATTGCACAAAGGTTAGAAAGGGTACCGTATCCCCGGATAACATGTATGGATAGCGTACACATTCAAAATATATGTCTATACATCAGGAGGCAGGCTCAGACGGTGTAAGCACAGTATGGATTTGACGGCCCAGATTACACAGCGGAGGAGCAGGGAGAGATAAAGATTGCAAATGCTGGGGCCCTGCCCAAGCAAGGGGGGCCCACTCGTGGGCGTCGGTACTGGCACTGGGCCCCTCATAGTACAGCGGTGTGTCTGACGGCGGGTGTGCACCACCACCGTCAGAGACACTTGATTGCACTATGAGGGACCCTGTGCCAGTGCCCGCGCCCAAGAGTCGGCCTACCCACCTGTCCAGGGCAACGGCAATCGCACGGTGTCGTGCGCTAGGTGGTGACCCCGGCCATGGGGGGGAGGCAGCACAGTTAGGGAGTTTTAGAAAGTGGCATATGTTGATGTTGGACATTCAGCTGATGCAAAAGGCGAAATAGGTGAAGTACCAGGAAGAGGTGGACCAAAGCAAGCCATTTTTCTGTCACCCTATGTGTCATCAGGGGAAGGTGGGACAAAATCCTTGGAAACCCATGCGTGGTTCATTTTAATGAAGGTTAGATCATCCACATTTTGGGTTGACAGACGGGTCCTTTTTTCTGTCAGGATTGATCCAGCTGCACTGAAGACTCTTTCCGATAGCACACTTGCAGCTGGGCAAGCGAGCTCCTGTAAGGCATATTGGGCCAATTCAGGCCATGTGTCCAGTTAAGCGGCCCAATAGTCAAAGGGGAATGACCTGTGTGGGAGAACATCGATATGGGAGGAAAAGTAGTTTGTAACCATAGTTGACAACTGCTGTCTCCTGTCACTTTCCATCGATGTAGTATTACCAGTTGTGTGAGCGGTATTTGAAAAATCAGTCCACAACATTGTCATGAAACCCCTGTCTCCAACGCCACTTCTGCTGTGTGCACCACGAACACCTCTGCCAAGCTGCCCCCGGCCCATACGGCTCGTGTGAGAACCATCACCGCTGCTGTGTGCTGCCTCAAGCAACCGATTTACCAGAGTTGCTTGTTTATTAGCCAATATTAGGTCAAGGTTCTCCTGTGGCATGATGTTTTGTAATTTGCCTTTATAGCGTGGATCCAGGATGCTGGCCAACCAGTAGTCGTCATCGTTCATCATTTTGGCAATGCGTGGGTCCCTTTTTAGGATCTGCAAGGCATAAGCTGACATGTGGGCCAATGTACCCGGTGTCAATGATGCACTGCGAGTGCTGGGTGGAGGAGCACTTTCTGGCAAATCCACATCCCTCCAGTCACGCACAAACCCTGTACCAGACCTTGCCACGCCAACATTTTCACTTGCCCCACGTGATGCATCCTCCTCCCCTAAGTATTCATCCCCATCATCATCCTCCTCCTCCTCTTCTTCCTCCACCTCGTCCAGGAGAGGTCCCTGAGCAGACAATGGCTGAATGTCATCAAGGATTCCCTCCTCCTCTTCCTCCTCATCAACATTGGCTGCAGACGCCTGCTCCTTAAGGTGCATCAAAGTTGGCATGAGCAGACGCATAAGTGGGATGCTCATGCTTAGGATGGCGTCGTCTGCGCTTACCAGCCGTGTGCATTCCTCAAAACACTGAAGGACTTTACAAAGGTCTTTCAGCTTCGACCACTGCACACCTGTCAACTCCATGTCTGCTCTCAAAGTGCCTGGCCGTGTATCCTCCCACAAATGCATTATGGCCTGCCTCTGCTCGCACAGCCGCTCCACCATGTGCAGGGTGGAGTTCCACCTTGTTGCAATGTCGATAATGAGGCGGTGGTTGGGAAGGTGGAGCAATCGCTGCAGCTTCTGCATACGAACGGAGTGTACAGGCGACCGGCGGATGTGCGCGCACAGTCTTCGCACCTTCTGGAGCAGGGCTGTTAACTCCGGATAATTTTTGAGGAAGCACTGCACCACCAGGTTCAAGGTGTGAGCCAAGCAAGGTATGTGGCTGAGTTTTGAAAGGGCTATGGCTGCCACAAAATTACGGCCGTTATCACTAACTACCTTGCCTGCCTCAAGATGTACACTGCCCAGCCATGACTCAGTTTGTCGCTTCAAGTACTCGGCCAGCACCTCGGCGGTGTGTCTGTCGCCCAAACACATCATCTGCAACACAGCCTGCTGACGCTTTCCACTAGCTGCTTGATAGGGGGACACATCGTGTGCAATAGTGGCAGCTGCAGATGGAGTGCTCGTACGACTGCGCTCTGTGGACGAGCTTTCGCTTCTGGAGGAGGAGGAGGAGGAGGAGGGTGGAACGCCTACAGCCAACTGTTTCCTATACCGTGGGCTAGGCAGCACTGTCCCACCACCGCTGTCCCCTGTGGACCCTGCATCCACCACATTAACCCAGTGCGCAGTGATGGACACGTAACGGCCCTGGCCATGCCGACTGGACCATGCATCAGTTGTGAGGTGCACCTTTCTGCTCACTGACTGCTTGAGTGCATGGACAATGCGGTCTTTCACATGATGGTGGAGGGCTGGGATGGCTTTGCGAGAGAAGAAGTGGCGACTGGGTAGGTCATAGCGTGGTACTGCATAGGCCATGAGTTCGCGGAAAGCTGTGCTTTCCACCAACCGAAAGGGCATCATCTCAAACAAGATTAGTTTGGCAATGTGGGCGTTCAAACCCAGTGTACACGGATGAGAGACTGAGTACTTTCTTGACCTACTCATAGTGTCTGGGAGGGTGAGCTGGACTTGAGAGCTGCATATGGTGGAAGTAGCGGTGGACAGGGCGGACTGAGAGAGGGTTGATGATGGTGATGGAGTTGGTGTTCTTTCTGATGGCCTAGAATCAGTCTTTCGTTGATATAACAGTGGGATTCCCTGACTGCTGTGGTCTTGCAACGACACCTCAACATTTGCTGCTGTGCTAACCGGTGGGCTTACAGTGGGGGAAACAATGTAGCATTGCTGACTACCTTCGTTGTGATCAGTTGCACATGTGGCACTTGAGGTTTGGTGTTGTGTCCACTCTTGCAAGTGCATGCTGGTTAAATGTCTAAGCATGCAACTGGTATTCAAATTTTTCAGATTTTTCCCTCGGCTAAAGGTCTTTGCGCACTTCTTACAGATAACCTTGGCCTGATCATGAGGATTTTGTTCAAAAAAGTGCCACACTGCACTCTTCCTACTTTGGCAGACATTTTGCGGCCTAGCACGCTGTGATCTTTTGACCCTCTGGACAAGCTGTCCAGCAACTCTTTTGATGTTTGGAACCTGTCTTTGGAGTGCTCCGGGCCTGCCAGATAACAGCTATTGCGATGTCGATGTCTGCTGTGGATGCTCCTCATCTGAGCTATTGGAAGCAGCACCCTCTTCCCCCAATGGATGCCAATCTGGGTCAACAACTGGGTCATCCATCACCTCCTCTTCTATGTCATGTGCACCTTCCTCTGTGTCACCGTGTATGGTGGTATAGTGTGTGGGAAGGGGCACCTGAGTCTCATCAGGGTCAGAATCTGGCTCTGTACACTGCGAGGACAATGTAGTTCTCTGAGTGAATGTACCAGCAGAATCATCCATCAGCGGCTGTGCATCAGTGCACTCCATGTCAGATTCATCTTGGCCTGGGTAATTCACCATTTCACTTGATAATCTAGGCATGGTATGTGAAAACAGCTCCATGGAGTAATCAGTAGTATGGCCTGCGTCATCCTTCAATCTTGGTTGGGGTGAAGGACACAAGGAAAGGTGTGGTTCATGAACATGAGCCTCCAATGACGACTCAGTGCTTTTACTTTTTACATCTGAAGAAGAGGAGGCGATAGAGCTGGAGGCTGAGTCAGCAATGTAAGACAAAACTTTTTCCTGATGCTCTGGCTTTAAAAGCGGTTTGCCAACTACTAGAAAACTAAGCGTTCGAGGCCTTATGTAGCCAGACGATGACGCAGGGTCAGCACCTCCTGCATTCGGTCCTATTTTGCTCTTGCCACTACCATCAGATCCACCACCAACACCATCATTACCAGCTGCCAACCCCCGCCCAATTCCACGGCCTCTTCCACCAGCCTTCCTCATTTTTGGTAGAAATGTAGACAAAATCCAACAAACTATATAGTAATGTAAAACATGGTACAAGGTGTCTATAGGACAGGGGAGATTTTGAATTTCTGCAGACACTTGTGGACACTGGACACTTTTGGATTGTGTGAGGCCCACTGATATCTGAGCGCTATGTGACAGGCTCGATGGCACAGCTGTGACCAAAGTGACTAGAGGATAAGGGAGATTTTGAATCTCTGCACACACTTTTGGACACTGGACACTTTTGGATTGTGTGAGGCCCACTGATATCTGAGCGCTATGTGACAGGCTCGATGGCACAGCTGTGACCAAAGTGACTAGAGGATAAGGGAGATTTTGAATCTCTGCACACACTTTTGGACACTGGACACTTTTGGATTGTGTGAGGCCCACTGATATCTGAGCGCTATGTGACAGGCTCGATGGCACAGCTGTGACCAAAGTGACTAGAGGATAAGGGAGATTTTGAATCTCTGCACACACTTTTGGACACTGGATGGACACTTTTGGATTGTGTGAGGCCCACTGATATCTGAGCGCTATGTGACAGGCTCGATGGCACAGCTGTGACCAAAGTGACTAGAGGATAAGGGAGATTTTGAATCTCTGCACACACTTTTGGACACTGGACACTTTTGGATTGTGTGAGGCCCACTGATATCTGAGCGCTATGTGACAGGCTCGATGGCACAGCTGTGACCAAAGTGGCTAGAGGATAAGGGAGATTTTGAATCTCTGCACACACTTTTGGACACTGGATGGACACTTTTGGATTGTGTGAGGCCCACTGATATCTGAGCGCTATGTGACAGGCTCGATGGCACAGCTGTGACCAAAGTGACTAGAGGATAAGGGAGATTTTGAATCTCTGCACACACTTTTGGACACTGGACACTTTTGGATTGTGTGAGGCCCACTGATATCTGAGCGCTATGTGACAGGCTCGATGGCACAGCTGTGACCAAAGTGACTAGAGGATAAGGGAGATTTTGAATCTCTGCACACACTTTTGGACACTGGACACTTTTGGATTGTGTGAGTCCCACTGATATCTGAGCGCTATGTGACAGGCTCGATGGCACAGCTGTGACCAAAGTGACTAGAGGATAAGGGAGATTTTGAATCTCTGCACACACTTTTGGACACTGGATGGACACTTTTGGATTGTGTGAGGCCCACTGATATCTGAGCGCTATGTGACAGGCTCGATGGCACAGCTGTGACCAAAGTGACTAGAGGATAAGGGAGATTTTGGATCTCTGCACACACTTTTGGACACTGGACACTTTTGGATTGTGTGAGGCCCACTGATATCTGAGCGCTATGTGACAGGCTCGATGGCACAGCTGTGACCAAAGTGACTAGAGGATAAGGGAGATTGGATTGCTTTTAAAAAAGCAGTTTGCGGAGCAGTGGATAAACAGCAAAGCAGGAATGTCAGGAAGCCTTAGAAGGCAGCCCAACAACCAACACCACTGATACACCACTATATAGCCTCCCCTTGCACTGCACACACAGTGACTGGTGTGTTGTGCAGGCCAAATTGCTAGCAGCAGAAGCAGTTTTTTTGTCTTCTCAGCAGGACAAAAAAAAAAAAAATTGGGATTGCTTTTAAAAAAGCAGTTTGCGGAGCAGTGGGTAAACAGCAATGCAGGAATGTCAGGAAGCCTTAGAAGGCAGCCCAACAACCAACACCACTGATACACCACTATATAGCCTCCCCTTGCACTGCACACACAGTGACTGGTGTGTTGTGCAGGCCAAATCGCTAGCAGCAGAAGCAGTTTTTTTGTCTTCTTCCCTGCCTAACGCTCTCCCTACAGAATCAGCAGCAACCTCTCCCTATACTAAGATCGGCAGAAGTAAGATGGCGGTCGGCGTGCACGCCCTTTTATACCCCCTGTGACGCCCACCAAAGCAAGCCAATCACTTGCATGCCCTTCTGAAAGATGGTGGTGACCCGTGCCTATGTCATCACGTTGCCCACAGTGTCCGTGGATCCTGATTGGCTGAAAAAGAGCGGAAAAGAAACTTTTGAAACGCGACTTTGGCGCGTAAGTCGCCGACCTCGTGGCCGACCTCATCCTAGGGTCGGGTTTCGTTTCATGAAACCCGACTTTGCCAAAAGTCGGCGACTTTTGAATTTTTTCGACTCGTTTCGCTCAACTCTATGTAAGAGTATTAAGGTACAGGCAGCATAGGGGATAAGTAGATGGGAGGAGTTAGAACAGAGCTGCACAGAGCAAGGGGGTATAAGACAGATACTTCCTGGTTCTGTCAAACTCCCGGGCAGCTTGCCCAAGGGCAGGATGTGTGAGCAGAGTATTACAGGCCATGGGGGTAGAGCTGTTTCAGTAAGGGGCCTCTGGTTGAGAATCATGCAGGTGGTTACCAGCTTATACAGAACTGTTCCAAGGAAGGATCCGAAGCTAGCAGCTGGCATTAGGAGGCAGCTGAGTCAGAGAGCCCATTACCCTATAACTCGCAGCTGGACCAGGGAAATGGCAGGAAGATGGTGGGCCTGGAGCACGAGTGGGACAGAGATTGTCCAGAAGAGGGTCAGGGATTGTCCAAGGAAACAGGTGGGACATGGATTGTCCAGGGATATAGTTGAGCTTGCCAGGAAATGGAAGCTGATGCAAAAGATAGAGTCTGTCCGGATTACAGGAAAGATAAGAAGATGTCTCTGTTTAACTTGTGCTGCCTGTGTGAAGAATGCAGATAAGAAGATGTTTCTGTGTTTGACTTGTGCTGCCTATGTGATGAATACACTGTTGTCTAGTAAAGTTAAGCTGCTGGAAAAGACCTTGTCTCTGAAGTGATTTGTGGAGCTCATGAATGTGATGCTGACATGTTAGCAGCTGAGGGGAATCTGACAGAGCCTGTGAGTGTACTGTGGTGCATGCTGCACATGCAGTAAAAGGGACTTTATTTATCTTTTCATGTATAAGGTGCCGGGGTGCTCACTGACTGTTGCTTAGTGAACTTGCCCACGACTACCACCCCGTGCCTTCTTGTTACAGTACAACACTTTATTATGTACTGTAGTATTGGGTATTCTTCCTTTAACAGCTATTAGAATCAAGCATTGTACTTTGCAGGTAGAAACCTAAAATTAGGGTACCAAACTGTCCCACTCATTGCTTATTCAACTTCGCCATTTCAGTCAAACAGATTTACTTAGAAAAGTGTTTTATCCACCTAAAAAAATGGGCATTCTATGGGAAGACCCTTTGAAGTTATATTTACTTCAACCAAGTTCACTATGAAGCAAAATTTAAAAAAAAAATACTCTTCTTCTGGTTCACTCCACTCCACAGTACTGCACTGGTCACCACTAGAGATGAACAAATCTTTTGAAACTGGAATTTGCCAACCACTAAATTTTCCCCAAAAATTCGATTTACGGTGAAAAAATTTGCAAAATTTCAATATTGAAAAGCTTGTAATTGTAAGGAAAATACACATGGGAAGAAGAAAGAGGGGACCCTGCTGACCACTAGAGTTTAGGCTTTACAGGAGAGAAAGACGGTCCCACTGGTCATAAGAGTTTACACTCTACAGGAGACAGAGAGAGAAAACCTGCTGACCATAAAAGCTTATATATTACAGGCAAGCGATGATGGCCATAAGAGCTTACACTATGTAGGAGAGACAGAGAAGATCCCGCTCACCATAGGAGCTTACGCTCTATAGGAGAGAGGACCCCACTGATCATAAGAGCTTGCACTCTACAGGAGAGAAAGGTCCCAACTGACCATAAGAGCTTACGCTCTATAGGAGAGAGGACCCCACTGATCATAAGAGCTTGCACTCTACAGGAGAGAGAGGTCCCAACTGACCATAAGAGCTTACACTCTACAGGAGAGGGAGGACCCCGCTGATCATAAGAGCTTACACTCTACAGGAGAGAGAGAGAGGAACCCTCTGACCATAAGAGCTTATACTCTACAGGAGAGGGAGGACCCCGCTGATTATATGAGTTTACACTCTACAGGAGAGAGAAAGGGCCCTGCTCATCATAAGAGCTTACACTCTACAGGAGAGAGAAAGAGGACCCCGCTGACCATAAGAGTTTACACTCTATAGGAGAGAGAGAAACCAACTGACCATAAGAGCTTACACTCTGCAGGACAGAGAGACGACACCTCTGACCATAAGAAGCTTACACTGTACGGAAGGGAGAGAGAAAAAGGACTCCGCTGATCATAGGAGCTTACAATCTACTGGAAAGAGATGACCCAGCTGACCATAAAAGCTTACACTCTACAGGAGATAGAGAAGACCCCACTGACCATAAGAGCTTACACTCTACAGGAGTGAGAGGACCCCACTGACCATAAGAGCTTACACTCTACAGGAGATAGAGTGGACACCGCTGACCATTACAGCTTACATTCTATAGGAGAGAGAGGAAACCGCTGATCCTAAGAGCTTACATTCTATTGAAGAGAGAGAGGACCTTGCTGGCCATAAGAGCTTACAATCTACAGTAGAGAGAGAGGACCCCACTAACCATAAGATCTTTTACGCTACAGAAGAGAGAGAGGACCCCGCTGACCAAAAGAGCTTACACTCTATTGGAGAGACAGAGGACCCCAAAGACCATAAGATCTTTCATGCTACAGGAGAGAGAGAGGATCCCGGTGACCAAAAGAGCTTACACTCTATAGGAGAGACAGCAGACCCCAATGACCATAGCACCCTACACTCTACGAGAGAGAGACAGGACCCCACTGACCATAAAAGCTTACAGAGAGAAGATACTGCTGACCTTTAGGCTGAGTTCACACGTAGCTTTTTTTGAGTTTTCGCTACGTGTGAAAACGCAAAAAAAAAAAGCATCCCACGCAATCCTATCGCATTCCGCACATGCTGTGCTAATGCTGCGTATTTTTCCGTGGCGGAATACATCGCGGAAAAGTACACAGCATGTTCATTCTTTGTGCGAAATCGCGGGAAAATCCACACACATAGGATTGCATTGTTCAGCTTACTTTGCATGTGGCTATGCCCACCATGCGAAAAGTAAACGGAACATATGGAGATTCTCCTCCAGGCTCTGGTACCATATCCCTGTTAAAAAAAAGAATTAAAATAAAAAATCATGTTATTCTCACCTTCCGGCATCCCTCGCAGTGTCACCAGGCCTCAGCGATGCTCCCGGCAAGTCCCGTTCCCAGGGATGCTTTGCAACATGACCTTTGATGATGTCACAGTCATCAAAGGTCATTGTCGCAAGGCATCCCTGGGAACGGGACTTGCCGGGAGCATCGCGAGGATCGGGAACACTGCACTGGCCGCCAGAAGGTGAGAAAAACACGATTTTTTATTTTTTAAATTATTTTTAACATTATATCTTTTTACTACTGATGCCGCATAGGCAGCCTCATAGTAAAATGTTGGTCACACTTGTCAAACACTATGTTTGATGAGTGTGACCAACCTGTCAATCAGTTCTCCAAGCAACGCTAGAGATCGCTTGGAAAACGCTAGCATTCTGAAAGGTAATTACGCTTTCAAATCGCTATTTTTTCCCCGGGAAATAAGCGGGAATTTAAAATGCGGATTTCTCGCATATTTCCCGCGGAATGGAATTCCGGAATTCCTGTGGAAATTTCCGCGGGAATTCCACAAGTGCGCACATAGCCTTACAGCTTACATTCTATAGGAGAATGAGAGGATACCGCTGATCATAATAACTTACACTCTATAGAATAGAGTGAGGACCCCGCTGACAATAGGAGTTTACATTCTATAAGAGAGTACAACACTGGCCATAATAACTTACACTCTATAGAAGAGAGCGAGGACCCTGCACCATAAGAGCTTACATTCTATAGGAGAGGGAGGACCCCGCTGGCCATAAGAGCGTAAACTGTACAGAATAGAGAGACTTAGGCCGGGATCACACATGCCAGAAACTTGGACGAGTATCGCATGTTAATACCCAGCACTGCTGTCGGCATTCAGGAGCGGAGCGTACAGCTGTATGTATTGCTATATGGCCTCACGCTCTGCTCCCGAGTGCCGGCGGCAGTGCTGGGCATTAAGGCTACTTTCACACATCAGGTTTTCGGCGTCAGGCGCGATCCGGCGTCGTGCCGGAACGCCGGATCCGGCAAATGTTTAGTAAAACCGGATGTGACGGATCCGGTTTTCTGCCGGATCCGTCTTTTTCTTGACAGACAAAACCGGATCCGTCTCATCCGGTTCATCCGTTTTTCTATCCGTTTTTCGACGGATTACGCCGGATCCGGTTTTTAAAATTGACCCTTGTGGCCTTCCGAACGGGATTGGCTACTGGAAAACTATATATAGCATGTTCCTACAGCCCTTCTTTGACAGGTTGTAGAGGAGAAAGTGCAGGTTGGAGAGAAGAGCAAGTTACTGGCGAAGATGGATGTTGTCATTGGAAATATTTTGAAGAATTTGGCGGATTTTATAGCGGAGGCGAATCGTTTGAGGGTGATTGTTCTGGAGAAGGAGAGAGCGAGACAGCAGCGCATCAGGCATCGTAGACGACGTTTGTGGATCCACCCCATCACAGCCAAGAGAATGACGCGTGGGGTCTATTCTACACTCTGCATGGACCTTCGACGAAACCTGGATAAATTTTTTGGATATGTTAGGATGAAAATGGAGAATTTTGATTACTTGGTGGAGCGCATTGCACACCTCATAAGAAAAGCGGACACCTATTGCCGCTTCTCTGTTTCACCCGCAGAGCGTCTGATGGTGACTTTAAGGTAAGCCACATTTATTGGATGTGATCGCATCAGAGCACACTTTCACTGCAATCTTGTTGGTGGTAGTTTGTATCTCCAAGTGTTATAGCTCAGTTTTGGTATGTAATGCTGTGATTTAAAACTAATTTATTGTTTTTTAATTCCCCACAGATTTCTTGCAACTGGAGAATCCCTTTCGTCACTGCATTTCCAGTACAGACTCGGGATTTCCACCATATCTGGAATTGTGAAGTACACATGCCGTGCACTGTGGGACTCCTTAGCTGAAGAGTTTTTACCAGAGCCCACAACAGAGAGGTGGATTGAAATTGCTGACAAGTTTCAACAGATATGTCAGTTTCCCAACTGCTTGGGCGCTGTGGACGGGAAACATATCCGCATTGTAAAGCCAGCTGGATCGGGATTGGAATATTTCAATTACAAGAAATATTTTTCAATTGTCCTCATGGCCATCGCTGACGCGGAATACAAATTTATTGCGGTTGATATTGGGGCCTATGGCCGCTCCAATGACTCTCAAGTTTTCAAACTGTCTGCCATGGGGCGTAAACTGTATGGAAACACCTTCCAGTTCCCACCACCTAGACCGCTGCCGCAAACATCTGGTCCACCTATGCCATTTGTCTGTGTAGGGGATGAAGCCTTCCAGCTGTCAGAACACCTTTTGAAACCGTACTCTAGCAGAGGATTGACAAGACCAAAACGCATTTTTAATTACCGCCTCACAAGAGCAAGAAGAATGGTTCAATGTACCTTTGGTATTCTGACAGCCAAATGGCGGGTCCTATTGACTGCGATCAACCTCAAGACAGAAACTGTGGACGAGGTGATCAAAGCTTACGTGGTACTCCACAATTTTGTTATCTGCAAGGAACCCATTTCCATTGAGGACACCTCTGAAGAAACCACCTTGCAAGATTACCATGACATTACCACTAGAAGTTCTGTGACGGTTTCAGTAATGAGGGACAATTTTGCACTATACTTTATGTCACCTCAAGGCAGAGTACACTGGCAGGATGACAGAGTGTGAAAGATTTGTGCCCTAACCAAACTTGTGTACCTTCTGTACCAACAGTATATACCTTTGCCAACCAAAGTTGGCTATCTTGTCATGGTCTCTATTTTTAGCTTTAGGCCACAGGTGTGTACCTGGTTGTGTTTTATGCAAAGTATTTCACCTTTTAACAAAAGTTGTGTACATTGTTAGGAAATCACCAACAATAAACACAACTTTTTAGGTGAAATACTTTGCTTCAAACACAACCAGGAACACAACTGTGGCAAAAAGCTAAAATTTACCCACAGTTATATACCTGGTTTTGAATACCTTTTTACCTTTTAAATACCCTGTATTTAACCTTTTTTTTAAACATATTTCGCCGCAGAAAGAAATGACAGACAACCAGTGTAAACAATAATTTAAGTTTTATTTAAAATATTTTTTTTTGTAAACTGTTTTTTAAAGTTAAAAAAACTTTTTTAATAAAGGTTTGACACCAACTGGGCATTTTTATTACAAAACACATCATAAATCTGTGTAGTGTGGGGTGGAAATACTGCTGGAGGGGCTGCGGGACACTTCGACAATGGGAGTGTGGAGAGAGGACTGGGATCGTGGTGGGGAAGGAACAGTTAGAGGTGATGGTGTGGAAAAAGCTACAGAATGGGTGGACATGTGGGAGGCAGAAGAGGTGGTGGGCGGTGGAGTGGAGGGTTGGGCAGGGACTGTAGGAGCAGATGATGTTGATGGAAAGTTGTATGGGGAAGGAGTTTGGTACGGGGAAGGAGTTTGGTACGGGGAAGGAGTTTGATACGGGGCAGGTTGCTGGAAGTGGGGAGATGTCTGGTACTGGGGAGGTTGCTGGTACTGGGGAGGTTGCTGGTACTGGGGAGGTTGCTGGTATGTAATAGGAGGGAGAGGATGGAAAGTGGCTGGAGGGGGTGCAGATGTAATAGGAGGGGGAGGATGGAAAGTGGCTGGAGGGGGTGCAGGTGGAGGAACTACAGTGGTGGGAGGTGGAGGTTGGGAGGTAACCTGCTGTAGAGCACCGTGGCATGAATGCATTACATGCATCTGCTGGGTAGGAGATAGTGTTGCCATGCGCTCCACAACAGACCTGAAAAAGGTGTGGTTTGGCGAAGATCTTGCTTCTGAATGCATGGTTTGCAGAAGTGTCTTCACCTCCAGAATGCTGGAGTTGATCTGCTGAAAGCCTGCGGAGATTTGCTCTGACAAGACTTTTAGACAGTTCTGGAAAGATGCATTCAGATGCAAGAACTCTGGCGCATAACTCTTTTCCTGACCCCTCTGCCGCTGCCGCCCAGTACCCGCAGGTGTACTAGAGGTGGCAGTGGCAGAAGGGTGGGGTAAAGGGAAAGCGATCTCCTCACCAGCAGCTTCATGTAATGTTGGCGGCCACGATGCTCCTGTGCTGGTGGATGGGACAGATGGGTCGAATGTGTGGGAAGGCTGGGAAGGTGCAGATGTACCGGGGCGGTCGAAGTGTCCCTCGGTGCCGGTCTCCTCAGGGATCGCCTCAGAAGGGTCCAATCGTGCAGGCTCCCGAGTGCTGCTCACCGTGCTGTGGAATAAAGAGAAAAAAAAACAATTAAAATAGTGACATGGTATGGCCCTGGCTGAAAAAAAAAAGTTACATCTAAACATTTTTTTGTCACATGTGGTGTGTAATATTTACCTTCTGGTGAGCATTGTCTCCCGGAGGAACGACAGGGCTCGTGCGTACTTGTACTTGCTCCTGCGTCCTCCAGATCCACTCGGGGCCCGCATCTCTTTATTGAACTCCTTCTTGAAACGATCCCTCACAGACCGCCACCGCTTCACAATTCTCTCCCCTGAAACGAGAAAGGACAAAGTGGTTAGTATACAACATCAGTGTTTCCCAAACTCCAGTCCTCATGGTCCCCAGGGGTCATGTTTTCAGGATTTCCAAAGTAAATAGAAATCCTGAACACATGATCCGTGGGGACCACGAGGACTGGAGTTCGGGAAACACTGGTTTAATTCAAGCAACCGGTACTGTATATACTTACGCTCTTTAATCTGGGCCCGAGCTTCGAGGTCCTCCCAGCGGTCCACAAGGAGCGAACAGATTTCCTCCCAGAGTCGTCGGGTAACGATCAGGTCAGCGTGGCGGCGGTCAGCCATATTCCAGAGCGGCTCCCTTTCTCTGATGAGATCGATGAGGCGGTCCACATCAATCCCTCCATCCTCACCGTCAGAGTCGGGAGCACGCTGTGAAGGCTGTTAAAGAAAAAGACAAAAATAACATAATTAGCCTCCACAAAAGAAATGAAATAAAAAGTGCAAAAAAAACAAAGCAAAAATATTTATACTTACACGCTGGTGACCGCCGCGTTGCTGTCGCCGACGACCCTGGGAGGCACTGTGAGGACCTCTTGGCCGAGCACCAGATTGGGAAGACTAGAGAAGAAAACAAAAAATGTTATGTCTTTGGATGTAGGCATTTGTTTGCTGTGTGTGGTCTGCAGAACATTGTTTTCTATGTGTTGTGTGTAGTGTGATGTTGTGTTTCTGCGTTTGATGCAAAAAACTTACCAATTGTGAGCCCACTCCAAGTGTCTGTCCACCCCTTCCTTCTTCTTCTGGGAGCTCCTCTTCATCTTGTGATTCCTGTTTTGAAATAAAAGGCAATGAATACACATATATTACAGAGATGATGGATTTTGGAAATAAAAACTTACCGTCAAACGCTGACGATGCGAGGGAGGGCTCCCAGAAGATGTGCTGTCTTCCTCATGGCCAGACTCCATGGCTGTGGGTGGTGTTTCTGCTGCTGCCATTGCTGCTGCTGCTGCTGCATCTATTGGGCGGCTGTTGAATAAAGAGAAACAAAGGGCCAATGAATATCTTGATATTCCATAGCCCTAGTTTGGAGGAATGGGGGATTTGATAATTACCGTCTCTCATCTGCTGCTGGACTCCCCTCCCGTTGTTCAGCATGCTGCTCCATTTGAGGTGGTGCTGATGCTGCTGCTGCAGATGTCTGCTGCCTTCTCCTGCTCCTGGTTCTTGGCTTGGGTGGCATGTTGGGTGTGGCTGAGGGTCCCACTGTCTTGCTTTTATATATGTCCTGTGGGAAGAGCTACTGAGCATGCTCAGACCAAAGAAACTGGATCCGGCGCATTGCGGCGCTCATAGGCTTTCATTGTATGAAAAAGCCCGACACGCCGGATCCGGCGTGTCCGGCTTTTTCGCCGGAGACAAAAAACGTTACAGTAGCCGTTTTTTCCAGACGCCGGATCGCGTCACATTGCCGACTCCGGCGAAAATCGGATGAAACGCATGGCCATCCGGCTCGATCCGGCTCTAATGCAAGTCAATGGGGGGGAAACCGGATCCGGCATTGCATTTCGCCGGATCCGGTTTTAGTCAAAAGCGCCGGATCGCGCCTGACGCCGAAAACCTGATGTGTGAAAGAGGCCTTACATGCGAGACTCGTCCGAGTTTCTCGCATGTGTGATCCCGGCCTTACCCAGTGACTCTGGAGATGGAAAATGACTCTGGTGTAAAAACTGTGCTCCCCTGGGAAATGCTGATTTCTGATAACCCCACCACTTTACAAGGTATGATAATCCATAGCATGTAATAGCTGCAGGGCATTATGGGGAAGGCCATGTGGCCATGCAAAATTATGTTAGACTGCTTTCTGATACTTCAGCACTGTGGGAAGTTATGTCGGGCAAGTACTTTAATTTTTTGTAAACCATAAAAAAAAATAAAATACAGGATGGATAACTCTTTCAATAAATTTGGTCTATCTTGAGCAGCCTGCATGAAAACAAATCAGAAATACACAACAGCTATTAACTGGTGTACTTTTCCAGTTTCTGGTGAAAAAAATAGCAATAACTTTATTAAATAAGTATCAAGAGTGTCAGAAAAGAGGAAACGTTGTATGTTTTTGAACAGATTTTTCACTCCACAATTTTGACTTATGGGCCTTTCTAAATGCCTGCACCTTATGAGTTTAACTCATATCTATAAAATTAATTACCATATTTTTTGGACTATAAGATGCATTTTTTTCCCAAAAACTTTGGAATGAAGATGAGGGTTGGCAGTGGTGCGACGGGATCACAGCAGGCAGTGTCAATTCCTCAGGAAGCCGACAGCAGCAGATGTGGGTCACAACTGAGGGCCCGGCGTTGGCAATGAGAAGAGCAGAGTGCATTGCTTTCCCAGCAGCCATTTTCCAGAAGCTGTGGGCCTCCGAAGGTGGCCATTTCCCTTAAGCCTACATACATTGATTTCTTACTATTTGCCCAAAAGGCCCAGTAAGACTACTTTTTTTTTCTGGACCAATAATAAAATGTAATTTTTAATATCCTTTTTAAATAAGACATATGCATTATAGACCTCTGGATTAGATTTAAACATACAGGAAAATGTGTCAAGAGTAATTTTATTGATTGATCAATATATAGCATTAATCAGGATGTAGTATTAGTATGTGTTAATAATCGCAACTAACGGTGTACTAGGTAGGTGCAGACTGATCTGGGTGTCTTTTTTCACTCGCTGGTATTACTCTATTAACAGCATAATTGATATGCAATCCCTGAATTAAAATAAGCTCAGAAGCATGTTTCGCCAGATACCAGCTTCATCAGGGGGATTAAGGCAAAAGTTGATTTGCAGTATCTGAGGCAGTCCTATGCATATAGATAAGTTTTGCTGCTCTATCCGACTCCACTGTTTCTTTATTTCACTAATAGTGGTCTTACAAGAATTACATGTTGATGGCTTACCTAAGGCCGTCAATCCCTGTTATATCCATATATGACTCATTTAGTTTAGCTATTACAATAACATGAAATTCCTTTGACAAACCCCAATGGTCATTATAGAATGTAAAGATTTCAGGTCACTGTTCCTGGTTCATTCTTGACCTGCCTAATATTGTGTTTGCTTCTGCAGACCTCTGATAGCAGCTAGGGGGAGAGACTGTTGTATTTTCCTTAATTAGCCAAGTGATTCCCTTTTATCCCTAATTGCTACACAAATACACATCTTTCCAGTTACAGTGTCACACTCTCATTATGTTAATGAGACCACTATGGTAGTTTGTCAAATTAGCTCTGATGAGATTTCCACACAGCTTGGATCATACTCCTTTTGGAAATGTACTGATTCCAAGGTTTCCAGGAATTCAGAAGGCGGAATTAACACCATTTATTGCCACAGTAGGGAGGAAAACTTAACATAATAATATGCAGTGACATAGAACATATATTAATAGAATTTACATGGAGTCACTACTTCGAAACCTCAATTCGTTCTTTGATATAGAGCCAATTGCAGCTATCAAAGTTAGCGAATTTGCGCAATAAATTTTCCAGAAATTTAAGGACCTCCCCGACGTGATGTTGATCGATGATTGTGGGGATCGTATTTAAAATAAATGTATTTCTTTTAATTAAAAACGCGAATCTCGCCTTCAGATATTTATGTGTTATATCACATTGTAATGGGAATCCAGAATTATTTTAGCAGAATATGACTATTAAGTGGCCTCATTTATAATGTGTAATGGCATTGTGAGACAGTAACTGTGGGCAAATAGCTGAGTACTTGTGCAGAAGGAACATTCGCACCCGTTTGGCATATTGTCATGCATATAGAGTAAATAAACTGTAGAAAATCAATGGAGACAAGACTGTTGTGCGCTTGCGTCCAAGCACATTCCAAAAACAAGATATCTTTTTACTTGCTTAAGTGTGCTTACATGGTGAAAATTTTGCCAAAAAATCTGTCGTTAAAGAAGCATTCAAACTTTTTATTGCCTAAACCTGTGTCAATCTTTATGTAGTGGCATGTAAGTGTGGCAATATACTCATCGATCATTGACTTACCCGGTTCCCAGAGCTACTCCGGTCCTCTTCTGGTCACGTGATGGGTTTTCCAATGACAGTGTTTATGTAGTGTTGTGTAAGTGTGGCAATATACTCATCAATCGTTGACTTACCCCATTTAAAGAGCTACTCCCAGTCCTCCTCTGGGTCACTTGATGGGTTTTCCGATGACAACATGTCTCTTCAGAATTTGTCATAGGTGTTCGGTTGAGTTCAGATCATGAGACACTTGGCCGCTGAATCACTTTGAATTGCAGCAGATGTGTGTTTTGTATCACTGTCAAGTTGGAAAAGCGCACATCTACCAAGGGCACGGAGTGATGGCGGCACCTTCTTTTTCAAAATACAGAACAAGAAAAGGGGGAGACAGGGCGCTTCCAATGCGTAGGTCTGTATGGAAAGTAGATGAGTGCACAGCAAGTGTTAGGCTCACCTGATAGGGTTGTGAGAGTCACAACACCTATAATCGCATAAAACAGCTGCAGCAGTCTGCACGAGGTCCAAGGACTTGGTACAAAGAGAAGGCTGGTAGTGCAATAAGAGACTGCGCTGCTGTGGTAGAATTCAAGATATCTTTATTGCCAACGCGTTTCCTGAGCCAGTCCCAGCTCACTTCATCAGGGCTCAGGAAACGCGTTGGCAATAAAGATATCTTGAATTCTACCACAGCAGCGCAGTCTCTTATTGCACTACCAGCCTAAAATACAGAACAAAATATAGCAAAATATTGAGATTAATTTTTGTTAATGGCCAAATACTTATTTTCCATCATAATTTGCAAAATAAATCTTACCAAATCAGACAAGGTGATTTTCTGGATTTGTTTTCTCATTTTGACTCTCATAGTTGTGGTCTACCTATGATGTCAATTACAGGCTTCTCCCATCTTTTTTAAGTGGGAGAACTTGCACAAATGGTGACTGAATAAATACTTTTTTCCCCACTGTATATGGGATGAGTGAATGAGTTTGAGGCAAGCCAAACTCGCCTTAAATATCTCTAAATCCATATTTCTTTTGAAACACTTCTGAATTCACTTCTTTGCCAATTTATAGAGGCCTTGGAAGTGGCCACTGCAGCACCATTGCAGTAGTCTTCATCTATCCGGTGTTGTTTCTTCTGTCTAGTTTGGTGTCTCCCTCTTCTTCCTGGCATCTTTAGCGCTGATAAGGCTCTGCATTGTCATGACATCACACCAAATGTAACGACGTTGAAACACGTCATGATATCACATGATCCCTAGTAGTCTTGACAATGTTGGTCTTAATTAGCATCGATAATGACAGGAGCCACAGGAAAAACAATACATCATGCAGAAGAAGGGGTCAAATTGGACAAAGCAAGACCACTGGACCGGAGCAGGGTTGAGTGGCAGGAACAGTGAGAGCCCAGATTTAAACATTTTTTTTTGTTTTGTTATTTATTATGCTCTGGGATCTATAGAGACTTCAAAGCAAAATAATGCATACAATAAATTCCATGCAAATTGAATTTCTTGGTCTATTTCAAGTGAATCTATTGATATGGAATTTTGTCAGATTCGCTCATCCTTAATATTTGTGTTTATAAATTCTTGATTACTTTAGTGGTGTCACATTAACCACTAGAACATAAGGTATAGGCTGATACGAGCTTCCTGCAACTCTGTGATCAACTTTGCCGTGTAGACTGAGTCAAGGTTAGAAGAGTCATCTCATTTGCATGGGAACTAACTTTATTTAAGGGTTCCGTTACACTAAACAACGCACCAGTGATCCTGACAATGATACGATCTAGTCACGATCGCTGGTGTGTCGCTACATGATTGTCGTGAGCTGTCAAACAGGCAGACTCACCAGCAATCAGGACCAGTGAGGACTCTGGTATCCAGGGTAAATAGCGGGTAACTAAGCACTTGTGTCACTTAGTTACCCGCTGTGTACCCTGAATACCAGCGTGCTCGTGCTGGGAGCTGGTATCCAGGGTAAATAGCGTGTAACTAAGCGGGAGCGGCACTTAGTTACCCGCTGTTTACCTTGGATACCAGCTCCTAGCGTGAGCACGCTGGTATTCAGGGTACACAGTGGGTAACTAAGTGACGCATGCGCTTAGTTACCCGCTATTTACCCTGGTTACCAGCTCCCAGCGTCTGCTTACAGCACTGGGAGCTCTCTGATCGTTGGTCTCCCGCTGCCGCACGCAGCGATGCGTGCTGGCCAGCGGGAGACCAATGATAAAAAAATGGCTCAGGACATTCCTGCACGATCAGCGATACCCGACGGGGGGGCAGTCACTGATGCGTGCCACACACAGCGAAGATCACTGATGCATCACAAAATCGGTGAAATCTCGCTTAGTGTGAAGTACTCCTAAGAAAGGGGGAATTGCATTTCATCTTGAACTCAAGACTCTTTTAGTCTATTGATAGTATGTTGTCTATTAACTCACATTCAGTGCAGCTGCCATAAGTGTGCACACTCCAGCATCATTGCATTGTCTATACAGATGATCCACAAAGGATTTCTGTGCTTGCAATGTGGCTGCCTCCATAAAAAGTTTTTTAAAATGTAATATATCTTCCCTAGATTTACATTCATTTAAAGGAACTGAATGCAAATTTGTGATTTTGCTTAACAGCTAAAAAAAAAAAATAAAAAAATTACGGCTTATCTATAAAGATATAACCCAATCATTATGTTAGGTAAAAAATGTGGCCCAAAAAGGCTTGTTTCAAGGTCACATGACAGTTTAACAGTAATCTTTGATTTTTATTTTTATATTTTACATAGAATCATAGAATCATAGAATCATAGAATGGTAGAGTTGGAAGGGACCTCCTGGGCCATCTGGTCCAACCCCCTGCTCAAAGCAGGATTCGCTAAATCATCCCAGTTAGATGTCTGTCCAGCCTCTGTTTGAAGACTTCCATTGAAGGGGAACTCACCACTTCTCGTGGCAGCCTGTTCCACTCATTGATCACTCTAACTGTCAAAAAGTTTTTTCTAATATCTAATCTGTGTCTCCTCCCATTCAGCTTCATCCCATTGCTTCTAGTCTTTCCTTGTGCAAATGAGAATAAAGTTGATCCTTCTACAATGTGACAGCCCTTTAGATATTTGTAGACAGCTATTAAGTCTCCTCTCAGTCTTCTCTTTTGCAAACTAAACATTCACAAATCCTGCAACCTTTCCTCATAAGACAGGGTTTGCAGACCGGTCACCATTCTGGTCGCTCTTTTCTGAACTTGCTCCAGTTTGTTGATGTCTTTTTTAAAATGTGGTGCCCAAAATTGGACACAATATTCCAGATGAGGTCTGACCAAAGAGGAGTAGAGGGAAATAATTACTTCACGTGATCTAGACTGTATGCTTCTGTTAATACATCCTAGAATTGCATTTGCCTTTCTAGGATGTATTAACAGAAGCATACATATATTTATATTATATTTTATATATTTAAATATTTTTAGATTTTGAAGGCACAAAAGAGGGTCTGCAGCCTGAATTGAAAGCTCAAGGTTAAAGGGAAGGGTGAAGGCCAGGATTGCCGACATGTCTTTTTATTTTTTTTCTGAACAGTTTATTAAAGAAATCACAGACAGACAATATTTTTTAAAGATTAATTGAAAAACCATGATAAATAATTATCTGACATGAAGACATCAGCTGCATTATGGAAACTGTAACAAGGGTGATAACTAGAGCCAAAATAATCTGTAGAATTTCCTTCAGCTTCTAAAAAATTGTGAACACCTTATTTTTTTTTACAGATAAAAGTGACCTATTTTTACTGACTGTACTGCAATTTCTAGACCTTAATACAGGCCAGGGGTCCATAAAGTTGCATGGTAGTGTGAAATGTGTCACTCCTGTGTAGGGACAATGAGAAAAAGGATCCAGCCTCCTTCATGGGGCCAAGCTTCTGAGGATTGGGACATTTTTTCTTCTTTGGCCCTTGATTCTGCTTTTTTTATGTACAGTAAGATGTAAGGGCCCTGACACAGCGAGATCGCTAGCGAGATCGCTGATTTTGTGACGCATCAGTGATCTCTCCAGCGATATCGCTGTGTGTGACAGGGATCAGCGACCGGCCCCCCTGCCGGGTATTGCTGATTGTGCAGGATTGTCCTGGGCCATTTTCTGACCGTTGGTCTCCCACTGGCCAGCGCGCATCGCTGAGTGTGGCAGCGAGAGACCAGCGATCAGCGACGCTGGACACTGGTTTCCAACGTAAACATCGGGTAACTAAGAGCCGCGCGGCTCTTAGTTACCCGATGTTTACGTTGGATATCAGCGTGCACGCTGGTATCTAGGGTAAACAGCAGATATCCAAGAGCCTCGCGGCTCTTAGTTACCCGCTGTTTACATTGGAAACCAGCGTGCTCGCTGGTCCTGATCGCTGGAGGGGCTGTTTATGTGACAGCTCCCAGCGATCAGCCTAACGATGTCCCAGAGATCCCATACATGTCGGATCTTTGGTGGGATCGCTGGGACATCGTTATGTGTAACGGGGCCTTATGAGTTGGCCAATGGAGGTTTTTGGTGTGAAGAATTCTTGGAGTTAACAGCTTAATTGGTGGTGTTGGTGAATCTTCATGGGTATGGAAAACAGCTTGACTGGTTTGGCGAATTTTGGTGCTCTTTTAAAAGATAGTGTCCATAATAGTCAATAAAATAAAAAACTTGCCACTGGAGGTTCTTTACAGTCAATTTGATACTGGGGTGACAACAAGAGGTAAAAACTAGATTATGTTCAGATAATATTTATCCAACAGATCTTTATGGCTCCAAGCACTTCCACCTTTGGATGTGTTTTTTACTTTCACCTTTGGATTTTTTCTTTCTTCCACCCCTCAAATTTTTTTTTACTTCCACCTTCGGATGTTTTTTTTTACTTCCACCTTTGGAAGTTTTTTTACTTCCACCTTTGGATATTTTTTTTTACTTCCACTTTTGGATGTGTTTTTACTTCCACCCTTGGATGTTTTTTCCCTTGGTTGAATAAAATGTGCTTTAAATAGAGTATGTGATTCTTGTTTAAGACAAAGCCAACTAACTCTAACTCAAATCCAGAGTTTTAGTTGGTGAATGGATGAGTAATTGGGTATCTTTGGTTGAGTGGCCAGTAGGTGGTAGGAGAATGGAGCTGTGAGGTTTGGGTGATCCATCACTGGAGTCTACAGTACCAAGACACATGGGTTGAAGGTTTTCTGAAAATTACTCCTCGATCTTGAGTTTATGGAATAAAAACATTTTAAGACATCTTAAAATCAGAATAATGATTGCACTTATTTCTGCCCACAGTCTGCCACGTACGTCATAGAAATTCACATCTGCAGGATCAGTCATCAAAAGGAGCATACTTTAGTAATTAATTAAACAAGCCCTGGTATAAATAGACATCACCGACTGAAAAACTTCAAATCAAAATAGCATGCAAAGCTATATCATAACAGCCAGAGTTACACAATAACCTGGAGAGGGATATAACAGCATGCAGAGAGCTATAATTATGTGGCGAGGGATATGATAACATGCAGAGAGATAATGACATGCTGTGTAACATAATGGAAAGAAAAGAGGTATAACAACAAGTAGCAATCTAGAGCAACAAGCAACAGTGCAGTTTCATTCCGCTTTCCTACATTCTTGTACATAATATTCGATATAGTGAATGTGCATTTCCTGCGTGTGGAGAGGCATAAAATGGTTTTTTTTCCATATCGAAAAGCTTATTCCTATGTAGATTTGGTCACCCCCAGGTGCCCTATGGGATTAGGTTTTTGTTCGGCGGCAGGCAAAATAATGACAAGTCCCAATTGCAAATATGAAGAGGGGTGGGATCATGTTTAGAATATTCATAAAGTCAACATATTGTTTTGTCTTTTGTATTTCTGAAAATCGTACAAAAAGATGTCTTGGATTTATGAATTGGATTAAAAGACTACATTTGCAACATCTTGCTGACCAACACTATTTCATTAATTACATTTTATTTCTTTCATCCTTAGGATAGGTCATCAGTATCAGATCTGTTGGAGTCTGACACCCGGAACCTCTACCAATCAGCTATTTGCATGTGCAGAGTATTAACAGCCGGAACAGCACAGCTCCGTAAATTGTGCAATGGCTGGAGCTGGTGCCTTATGGAGCAAGTGAAGGACCATCAAGGAGCTACAGCAGCAAGTATAGGTGATAGGTGAGGCGAGTACCATATTTTGCTTTTTTTAACCTCTTCCCAACCTTTACATTATGCATTGGTGTTGGGAGATGTCAGGGCATAATAAATGGCTTTTTTTTACAGCAATTGCGGCATATTTGACTTACTTCAAAATCCATTATAAATCATCCATCATTTTTTCTCAACAAAGTGTATGAGGGCTTTTTTTGTAACCCAACTTGTAATTTTTATTGGCACCACTTTTTCATATCTATAATTTATTGATTAACTTTTAATAATCATTTTTGGTGAAAATGGTAAAAATGCAATTTTAACATTATTTTTATTTATTTATTTTTTAAAACCCTGACCTATGTGGTATATCAATCAATCAATCAATCAATCAATCAATCAATCAAATTTATTATCGCCAAGTACATATTACATATATACAAGGAATTCTTTGTGGCAAAGAGGCAACATAATATATAACAACAGATACAACAAGTAACATCTAACAAGACAGATACAGTATATAGTCTACACATGACGATTTAATTGTTGAACAGAGAGTGGATAGAAGCTGTTCATATGGCGGTTGGTGCTGCATTTGGGGACTATGAATAAGGTCAAGTTATGCTGAAAAACTATAATTATTTTGTATTCGCTGGCAAATACTGGAGGGGAGATATGTTTCACTGAGGCTATTAGATCCAGTGATTTGAAATGTAGACGCTTCTTCCAGCACACTATGTGTTGAGAGAGGTTAATTGCCATTTTAAAATGGCTGCATTATTTAGTCCAACCATAGAGTGGGTGGGAGGTTGTTCTCCATATATCCACCTCAGAGTGTGGTCTGGAATTTAAATTACTAAACTATTGAGGCATTCTGTGTTCAGTAGGCCTGGAGAGTGGAACTCCAGCGCTATGTGTCCTGACGAGTAAGCAGCAGACTAATGTTGCAACATTATTCAATAGAAATGGTGGTCACCTTCCCGGTATATGAAATGTCCAAACTCAAAACTACAGTCATGTAGAAAAAGTGAAATATAAGATAGAAAAAAAAAATAATTGGCATAGTTATTATTTTATTAAATTATCTATAGAGACGCTGACACCTGTGTGTTCATTGGCAGAGGAACTTGAGCGTTGCATGAGTGTACTTCTTTACTTCCAACATAACAACGGATCCTCCTATTTCCACTGCCTTTCTTCAGGAAATAAAGAAAAGAATCTTGCAGGATTTATGAATTTTCTCCAGCATAGGATACAATAAAAACAAGAATCAAAGAATTCTACAATCACAGTCCTTCACTATTGTACGAGAATTTTCGACAACTCTCCAGTAGTCTGAAATGTCTTGGATAATCCTCTTCTCTTATGAACTAAAACTTTCCTTTTTTGCAGCTGAAAACTTGGACAGATGAGCCATTCCTTTTTTCGGAGTCTGCCAGAAAGTCCTAATTGCTATCTGAACACCAAATCAGACCTGTCTTCGCTACTCAAGGAGAAGCTCGACAGAGACAGCGTGTGAGACACACAAAGAGTCAATGTCATTTCTTCCACCTCAGTCCACTTCTCTGTTCTGCTGAACTAAGAATCACATGTCATCTGGTGTTAAAAAAATCATAGTACTATTTTGTTATATATTGTGCTATAATTGCTTTTATAGTGCTACAATATATTGTAAAAGAAAATCTGATTTTATGTAATAGAGGCAATAGCCGGAATGGAGTTGTTTTTTTTCAGGGTTTTTTGTTTAGAAATAATACTATACAACAATTTAATTTTTTACCTTTTGTGACCGTTGTTAGATGTGCTCTAATAGCATTTAAAAATAAAATTTATCCTCAGACAATTACAAATAATTTAAAACAGGCTTTTCATTACTTTACATATTTTTTTATGGGTTTTTGTATACTGTCTAAATCTAATCTCGAAATAGTGGCTGATCTTTCCGGTTTTCTGTAACTGGATTGTTTGCTTTTTTGTATAGATTGGGACAAGGTTAGCAGAGTCAACTCAATATTATCAGAGCTGTATTTATACTTATAGAGGTCTAAATGAAGCAAGTTAGAAGCACTATGGATTCTACTGTACATATAAATAAGGCTTTGGAGGCATCTCCTGTTTGACCTCTTGATGAGAAGGCAAAGCTTTTTGGAGACTGTAACAATTTATGACATTTCTCTTTCAATTGACTTCTATTCGTTCCAGCTAGTGATGAGCGAGCATACACTCGGTAATGCTCGGTACTCGCCTGAGTATCACTGTACTCGCGGTACTCGGCAAGCGCCGAGCATTTCCGGATTTATTCGTCGGGATCTCGGGTCCCCGCCCTGCATGTTTGGTGCTCTTTAGCACACCATTCACCATGCAGGGATTGTCTTCCATGCACTGTAATGCTGCAGCCATCTTGGTTGTGGTATTACAGTGATTGGCTGGCCACACAGTGTCATCAGGTCTACATCAGACGTGGCGCCGCCCTGCTCATCCCAGTCAGCTCCAGAATCACCAGTGTAGGGAGACTTGCTGCAGCGATAGGGACAGAAAAGATGGAGTTTCAGTTACTGTGGGTATACCATTGTTGAATCCACAATTCCAGCAGTCCTTCTAAAGACTAATTACGGCGAGGTATATATATCAGTGATATGTAGGCAGGCAGTGTATGTGGCTATATATATATATATATATATATCAGTGCTAGGCCAGCAGGCATTTAATTTGGCATACTTTATTGTATACAGTAATAGGGTCCATTCCATTACTGTCTGCTGCCTATTACAGATATCGACTGTATATACATTGCACCAGGTATCAGTGGCCATGAATATTTTTGGGGGCATATTAATCCTTATTATTTTATTCAAAAGCAATCCAGAGCACACTTTTTTTTCTGCATTTGGTTGTTGACACTGCAGAATGCAGCCAGATCATTTTCATAGTACAGCGTGAAAATCCAGCTACTTTAAACGAGTTTGCCCGTCCAGCGATCACATCTGAGTGTGCAGAAAATTCTGCCATTTTTGTGGTACTGTAAAAAATTTTTGGCATGTCTTATACAATTTATTGACACCATTTTGCTGGCAAAAAAATATTTAGCTGCCCAAAAATTATTTAGCTACAGGGCAGATATATTCTATGGAGTTTTGTCCGCCACACAGATCTCATATCATTGCGTTTAAAATTGTGCCATTTCAGGACTCCATAGAATTGTTTTATTGTGTCTTACCTACTTATTGACACAATTTTGCTGACCAAAAAAAATACAGGCCAGATATTTGAAAGTGTGGTATCTCTGTCACATGCCTCATCTATCTGTGGGCTACAAATTTTGGCATTTCAGGCCTACATTTAACTGTTTTTGCTGTGTGCTACCCTAGTTAGTGACACTATTTTGCTGTAAAAAAAATACAGGCTACATATTTTACAGTGTGGTATCTCCGTCACATGACTCAGCTCTCTGTGGGCTAAAAATTGTGGCATTTCAGGCCTACATCAAACTGTTTTTGCTGTTTACTACCCTAGTTAGTGACACTGTTTTGCTGTAAAAAAACACAGGCCACATATTTTACAGTGTGGTATCTCTGTCACCCACGTCATCTATCTGTGGGCTACAAATTGCATCATTTGAGGCCTCCATTCAACTGTTTTTGCTGTGTGTTACCCTAGTTCTTGAAACAATTTTCCTGTAAAAAAAAAAATACAGGCCACATATTTTACAGTGTGGTATCTCCGCCACACACCTCGTCTATCTGTGGACTACAAATTGTGGCACTTCAGGCCTACATTGAACTGTTTTTACCATGTGCTACCCTAGTTAGTGACACTATTTTGCTGTAAAAAAATAAAAATACAAGCCACATATTTTATAGTGTGGTATCTCTGTCACAGGCCTCATCTATCTGTGGGCTACAAATTGTGGCATTTGAGGCCTCCATTGAACTGTTTTTGCTGCGTGTTACCCTAGTTCTTGAAACAATTTTCCTGTAAAAAAAACAAAAAATACAGGCCACATATTTTAGAGTGTGGTATTTCGTCACACACGTCATCTATCTGTGGGCTACAAATTGTGGCATTTTATGCCTCCATTCAACTGTTTTTGCTATGTGTTACCCCAGTTCTTGAAACAATTTTCCTGTAAAAAAATAAAAATACAGGCCACATAGTTTACAGTGTGGTATCTCCGTCACACACCTTATCTATCTGTGGGCTACAAATTTTGGCATTTGAGGCCACCATTCCAATTTTTTTATGTGTCTTAGCCTAGTTATTGACACCACTTTGCTGAAAAAAAATTGTTACCTACTGGCCAGATATTTTAAACTGTAGTTTTCACACACACGGATCACATATAAGTTTGCTCCGAATTCAGCCATTTGTAGTGAATGTGGAAAATATTGTAGTCCATTAAAAATGGGCAAGGCGCATGGCAAAGGATGGGGAAATGGGCGTGATGGTGATGCTGCATGCAGAGGCCGAGGCTGAGGCTGTGGACAAGCTGAAATTGTGCCACAACAAACACCTACATCTTCTCGCCCGACCTACTTGTCTGAATTACTAGGGGACCGCAGAACACCACTGTTGTACCCAGAGAAGTGTCAAAAGGTTGTTGGTTGGATAGCGGATAATGCTTTCAGTCACTTTGCCATCACCATTACCCTGCCTTCCACGCGGTCAAGTGTGAGTAGCCGTGAGTCTGGACCGCATAGTCCTCACCCTGATCCTCCCTCCCCCCACAATGCTGAGTGCCCAGAGACAACTGATCCTACAATTGGACACTCCAAAAAGCTGTTTACTTTTCCATTTATAGATTCGGGCATCTCGCACAGTCCACTTAAAGCGGGGCAAGATGAGATCGCATGTAGCGATGTCCAGGTATTTGAGCAGCAAATGCCACATGAAGGTGATGGTGGGAATGTGTCACAAGTGGTGGACGATGATGAGACACAATTGCCAGAACGTTAGGAGGACCAGGGTGGAGAAGTTGAACACGAGGTGGTGGATGATATAGTAACTTACCCAAACTCGCAGGATGACATGCAGAGCGAGGACAGCAGCACACAGAGGGAGGGAGGTGTAGCACCCCAACAGGCAGGAAGAAGCAGTGTGGTGGCCGCAGACAGAAGGTGGGTAACCGTTCCTCGTAACACCAACATGACAGAAGTTGGCAGTACAACTGTTAGGTCTTCCCAAGTCTCGTTGTTTTTAAAGACTCTGCCAATAGCCCCAAACAGGCCATTTGCACCACCTGCCGTGCCCACATCAGCAAAACTACGAGCCTGACCACAACCAGCATGATCAGGCACATGGCAGCAAAGTAACTAACTTTGTAGGCCGAACCCCAGGGTCCACGAACAGTGTCTGCGGGTGAAAACACTGTTTTTTCTGCTGTTTTGCATGGAAGCCAATCCCCTGTCCATGGTGCCTGCGAAGATGCCTCCTTCCCTGCACCTGTCGTTGCACACACTCAACTACCACCATCATCAAGCATGTCCACGTCTTTGTCCCAGTGCAGAGTTTAGCTGAACATACCCCAGTCCTTGGAACGCAAGGGTAAATACGCAGCCAAAACTCCACAGGCCACAGTACTAAATTCACAAATTTCTCATCTGCTTGTCCTCAAAATGTTGCCTTTTAGGCTCGTGGAGACAGAAGCTTTCTGCAACCTGATGGCGGTGGCCAGCCAAAGGAACTCGGTCCTCAGCCACCAATATTTCTCCCAGTGTGCTGTTTCGGCATTATACAAGCAGGTGTCCTACAACATTACCAGTGCCCTGAACATTGCTGCTACTGGGAAAGTCCACCTAACCATGGACAAGTGGACAAGTGCTTGTGGGCAGGGATGGTACATCTCGCTGACGGCACACTGGGTTAACATAGTGGAAGCCCAGTCGGACCTTGAGTTGGAACATGTCCCCCCCGATGCCGAGGATTGTGGGCCCTACATCAATCAGGGTTGACCCCACAGTCTACAGCTCCTGCACCTCCTCCTCCTCTTCAGCCTACATCTACAAAATTACCACATCAGTCACAAGCTGGAAGCACTGCAACACTGCCTCAGCCAAGCAGCAGCAGGCTGTGCTGAAGCGAATATGCTTAGGTGGCAAACCGCACAATGCTGAAGAGTTGTGGACAGTTCTGAAAGAGCAGGCAGATCTTTGTCTGACACCACTCAAACTACAGCCAAGCATGGTCGAGTGTGACAATAGCTGGTACCTGGTGGCGGCTCTGAGGCAACGTGAGCTCACACACATACCATGCCTGTCCCATGTGCTTAACCTCGTTGTTCAACAGTTTCTCAAAAGCTAACTACAGCTGCCGGATCTGCTTGTGAAAGTACGCCACCTGTATGCCCATTTTAGAAAGTCAGCTACAGCTTCCACCGCCCTTTCCATGCTTCAGCAGCATTGGCAGCTTCCGGCTCACCGACTGGTGTGTAATGTCTTCACGTGTTGGAACTCTACACTGGATATGTTGGAAAGGATTTGTGAGCATAAGAGGGCAACTGTTGACTACCAGCATCAACAAGGCCGTCAGTATTCAGCTCAGACTCCACACATAAGACCTCAGGAGTGGACATGGATGTCAGACATATGTGTCATCTTACAAAACTTTGAGGAACCCACTAAGATGGTGAGCGGCAATTATGTATTCTGTATTCTGAAAAGCTCTCTGCTCACAATGAAAGAGGATGCATTGCAGGCGGAGCACGATGAGGGAGGAAGGAACCATACAGGGTGATTACAGACAGCCCAGCCTCAAGTCATCTGAACATGGATTGGTTGACAATGAGGAAGAGGGGAAGGAAGAGGAAGAACAGGAGCTACTCTCATGCACTATAGACGGTACTATAAGCACAACTGTTCAGTGTGGATGGCCTGAGGACAGGGAGGAGAAGGAAGAGGAGGAGAGTATGGTCAGTCATCTTCTTGGTGAGGATATGGAAGTCTTGCCTTTTAGCAGTCTAGCACGCATGACTGACTTTATGTTCCGCTGCCTTTCCTGTTACTCTCGTATTCTCCAAATTTTGGGTGACAGTCATCACTGTTTGGTGACACTTTTAGACCCACACTACAAGGAGAAACTTCAATCTCTTCTTCCAGAGGCAGACAGGTGTACTAAAATGGTGCAGTACCAGAAGGCCATTGTTGCGGAATTATTAAAAAAAAATCGCTGGCGGCAGAGGTCAGAGTTCATTGGCCAACAAAAGAGTAAAGGCGAGAGAGACACAACTCCAATCCAGCAGAGACGTAATACCCCATCCTACCACATGGTTCTCAGCGGCGCTGGTTGGTCTTCTGATCCGGCTTGGATTGGGTTAACCAGGTGGTCATTCTGGCTGAGGGCTTAGCCACGCCCTCTGTCTTTAAATTGATCTGTGTGACTATGGGCATCGCCGACTATAGCTCTTGCCTTGTGCTAAGCGATACCGGTCTGGAGTGGTGGTCTAAGGAGCATACGGTTGCTGGTGTAGTATATTCCATTGTTGCCATTTTGCCTCCCTGTGTTGTATTATTTGGTTGCCCTTGCACAGTACTGTATTCCGCTGTGTGTACGCGGTGTGGTGCATTTCCGTTATCCCTGTCCATACTTATTTGTGGGGTCTGGTGTTTGGTCTCCTCACTGGGTGGAGGGTGGTGGGTTCAGCTTAGGGCTGGACAGGAGACAAGGACAGGGTGGAGGCCCAGGCAGGCACACCTTCAGTGTAAACCCTGGGTTGAGGGACAGACAGGGTTTCCCCTAGTCTGAGGGTCACCGCAGGGGCCCCGGGGTTTCAGCCTAAAGTTACCTAGGCTTCCCATGACATTATAGTCGGCCCAAAAAGAAGAAAAAAAAAAAAAAAAGGAATTATTTACCATGGATCCTATAGTCTCCATAACCAAGGAGCTGGAGGCTCTGTCCATACAGGTCACTGAGCTGAGGGGGACGGTCCAGCAACAAGTCCTCTCAGTTCCTGCTGTGCAAACTGAGGCAGCAGTCAGGGCAGCTGAACCCAAGTTGCCTCTTCCTGAACGATTTTCTGGTGATCGCTGTAAGTTCGTTGTATTTCGTGAATCCTGCAAATTGTATTTTCGCATGCGTCCTCTCTCCTCAGGAAATGAGGCTCAGCGTGTGGGCTTGGTAGTTTCCTTGCTGGGTGGTGATCCACAAGCATGGGCGTTTTCATTACCTTCTGATTCAACTGTATTTGAGTCCGTAGACCTTTTTTTTTCTGCCCTGGGTTTAATATATGACGATCCTGACAGACTGGCGCTAGCAGAGTCTAAAATACGCTCTCTACTCCAGGGTGAGCGACTGGCAGAGGATTATTGTACGGAATTTCGTCACTGGGCTGTGGACACGTAATTGAATGACCCTGCACTAAGGAGTCAATTTTTGCATGGGGTTTCTGAAAGGGTTAAACAAGCTCTGCTAATGTATGAGACTCCCGCTTCTCTGGAGGCTGCTATGGTGCTTGTAGTACGCATTGATCGCCATTTTCGTCAGAGGTCGCAGGAGACATTGCCTGTGGGGAGGGGCAGTCTCTGGTGAGGTCGCCTCAGGTGAATCCGTCGAACCTATGCAGATCGCTGGTATATCACATACACATAATAACAAGCATAAATGTCCCTTGCCTAGAAAGCAAGGGGTCTGTTTTTTTTGTGGCAAAAAAGGACATTTTATTAATGCTTGCCCCCTGGTACCTAAGAGAGATGTGCCGGCGGAAAACTGCTAGGCTCGGAGGGTTTGGAGGAGTCTAGTCTGAGCCTTTGCATATCCTCCGTGGTGGTCTCCCAGTGTATGCTCCCTGCCAAGGTAGTTATCGGGGGCCAAGAGCTGTCAATTACTGTATTTGTAGATAGTGGTTCAGCCGCTAATCTCATTGATGAAAAGTTTGCGTGTACTGCGGGATTTAAGGTGGAGACGCTGCCTAATCCTATCAGGGTGGTTACCATCAATGCCTCCCCTCTCTCACAAGGGGAGATTAAAGAGTTTGTGGCTGATGTAAAACTCCACATTGGGGTCCTACACTCTGAGCGGGTAACATGTAAGGTGCTCAGTAATTTACCTGCTCAGGTAGTTCTGGGGTTTCCATGGTTGTCTATGCACAATCCGGTGATTGATTGGAAAACCCAGGA
Organism: Dendrobates tinctorius; assembly: GCF_039654945.1. Classification (NCBI taxonomy): domain Eukaryota; kingdom Metazoa; phylum Chordata; class Amphibia; order Anura; family Dendrobatidae; genus Dendrobates; species Dendrobates tinctorius. The sequence continues at coordinate 25,533,806 of NW_027361754.1, read as the reverse complement.
CTTAATTCAGTGGAGCAGATACTGCCAGGAGAGTTGTCTGGCCACGTGTATCTCCGCTGTGACTCCCAGCATCCCGGAGCCACTGCTGGACTTTGCTGATGTCTTTTCTGAAAGAGGTTGTTCAGAGCTGCCACCGCACCGACCCTATGACTGTGCTATTAGGTTAAAACCGGGGGGCCAAGTTACCAAAAGCCAGGATGTTTAATATCTCAGGTCCTGAGAGGCAAGCTCTCAAAGAATACATTGCAGAAAGTCTAAGCAAAGGGCACATCAGGCCTTCATCATCTCCATTGGCGGCGGGGTTCTTCTTTGTCAAGAAGAAAGATGGCGGATTACGCCCGTGTCTGGATTTCAGGGAACTCAACCAGATTACGGTTCGTGACCCCTACCCGATGCCACTGATACCCGATTTGTTCAACCAGGTGTCTGGTGCCAAATGGTTTTCCAAGCTTGACCTCAGGGGGGCGTACAATCTCATAAGAGTCCGTCAAGGGGATGAATGGAAAACAGCATTTAATACTCCTGAGGGTCATTTTGAGAATTTGGTGATGCCATTTGGGTTGACGGGCGCGCCAGCAGTATTTCAACATTTCATAAATGATGTCTTTTCTCATCTCTTGGGGAAATTTGTTATTATATACCTTGATGACATTCTTATTTACTCACGCGACCGTGATGCACACATAGAGCATGTTAGGCAGGTGTTGCAGTTGCTCAGGGAAAACAAGCTCTATGCCAAGCTTGAGAAATGTGTATTTGTCGTCCAAGAATTACCTTTTTGGGGTTATGTAATTTCCGCCTCAGGGTTTAAAATGGACACCGCTAAGGTGCAAGCGGTGCTGCAGTGGGATCGGCCTGATAATCTCAAGGCGCTTCAGCGATTCCTGGGCTTTTCCAACTATTATAGGAAATTTATTAAGAATTTTTCTATGATTGCTAAGCCGCTCACCGACATGACTAAAAAAGGTACCAATTTTTCTGACTGGTCTGAGGCTGCTGTGCGCGCATTTGAATTCCTCAAAAACAGTTTTGCTTCAGCTCCCATCCTGGTTCAGCCTGATGTCTCCCTACCATTTACCGTGGAGGTGGATGCATATGAGGTTGGAGTGGGGGCGGTACTGTCTCAGGGTCCTTCCTTGGGCGAATTGCATCCGTGTGCCTACTTCTCCAAGAAACTGTCGCCGGCCGAGCGTAATTACGATATTGGTAACAGGGAATTGTTGGCCATTAAGTTGGCATTTGAGGAATGGCGACACTTCTTGGAGGGGGCTGTCCATCAGATTACTGTTATAACAGACCATAAGAATCTGCTTTATTTAGAGTCTGCTAAACGCCTGTCCCCCAGACAGGCTCGCTGGGCGTTATTCTTCACCCGGTTCAATTTTTTTGTGACATACCGACCAGGTTCTAAGAATACTAAGGCGGACGCCTTGTCCAGATGTTTTCCAGGTGGAGAGCCACGTGAGGATCCGGTGCCTATCCTCCAAAAGGGAGTTGTGGTCTCGGCTCTCACGACAGAGGTTGAGGCAGAGATTGCTGATGCTCAGGAGGAGGTACCGCCGGATCTGCCTCCTAATAAATCGTTTGTTCCACTACACCTACGCTTAAAAGTGTTAGGGGAACATCACGATACTGTCCTGGCGGGTCACCCAGGAGTTAAGGGCACTCTGGAACTTGTATCACGTCGTTTTTGGTGGGCCAAAATCCGGCAGGACGTGGCCTCATATGTGTCAGCCTGTACCACGTGCGCACGGGCCAAGACACCATGCTCCCGTCCTGCTGGCACATTGCATCCTCTCCTTGTGCCAGTAAACCATGGACTGAGATTTCCATGGATTTCATTACGGATTTGCCCTCCTCGGCTGGGAATACGGTCATTCTGGTAAAAGTTGATCGGTTCTCTAAAATGTCGCATTTCGTTGCTTTGCCATCTTTGCCCAATGCGAAGACCCTTGCTCAGGTATTTATTCGCGAGGTGGTCAGACTTCATGGTGTCCCGTCTGACATTGTATCTGATAGAGGTACACAATTTGTGGCAAAATTTTGGAGAGCTTTTTGTTCACGCCTAGGGATTAAATTGTCTCATTCATCGGCTTTCCATCCTCAGTTGAATGGGCAGACTGAGCGTATGAACCAAAACCTGGAACAATACTTACGCTGTTTTGTGTCTGACAATCAGGATGAGTGGTCGGCATTTCTTCCTCTGGCTGAATTCGCGATAAACAATCATTATCAGGAATCATCTGGGGAATCTCCTTTCTTTTGTGTTTATGGTCAACATCCCCAATTCTGTACCTTGCGCCAAGGGAGCTCTGCAGGCATCCCTGAGGAGGACCAGTTGGGAGCACAATTGTCATCCGTTTGGAGGAGAGTAAAGCAGCGCTTGCTGAATGTAGGTTCTAGGTATAAACGTGTGACTGACGGTAGACGTGTGTCTGGTCCGGACCTGTGTGTGGGTGATTGGGTGTGGTTGTCTACAAGGAACATCAAACTCAAAATACCATCGCTTAAGTTGGGGCCCAGGTTCATTGGTCCACTTAGGATCTCCGCAATTATCAACCCTGTGGCATTTCGTTTAGAGTTACCTGCCGTATACAAGATACATAATGTGTTTCACAAGGCGTTACTTAAGAAAATCGTGGGTGCTGTTGATGTTTCTCCCGTGCCACCACCTCCCGTCTTGGTGGATGGCACGTTGGAGTTTGAGGTGTCCAAGGTAGTTGACTCTCGGGTAGTGCGTCGCACTCTACAGTACCTGGTCCACTGGCATGGCTATGGTCCTGAGGAGAGGACTTGGGTGCTGGCCTCGGACATACATGCGGACCGACTGATTACAGTGTTTCATCGCCGCCATCCGGACAAGCCGGGTCCTCGACATTGTGAGGTTCCTGGGGTCCCTCGTAGAAGGCGGGGTACTGTCATGTCGGACACTGTTCGCACCAGGGTGTCCGGCAGACAGTGGTAATACCCCATCCTACCACATGGTTCTCAGCGGCGCTGGTTGGTCTTCTGATCCGGCTTGGATTGGGTTAACCAGGTGGTCATTCTGGCTGAGGGCTTAGCCACGCCCTCTGTCTTTAAATTGCCCTGTGTGACTATGGGCATCGCCGAATATAGCTCTTGCCTTGTGCTAAGCGATACCGGTCTGGAGTGGTGGTCTAAGGAGCATACGGTTGCTGGTGTAGTATATTCCATTGTTGCCATTTTGCCTCCCTGTGTTGTATTATTTGGTTGCCCTTGCACATTACTGTATTCCCCTATGTGTACGCGGTGTGGTGCATTTCCGTTATCTCTGTCCATACTTATTTGTGGGGTCTGGTGTTTGGTCTCCTCACTGGGTGGAGGGTGGTGGGTTCAGCTTAGGGCTGGACAGGAGACAAGGACAGGGTGGAGGCCCAGGCAGGCACACCTTCAGTGTAAACCCTGGGTTGAGGGACAGACAGGGTTTCCCCTAGTCTGAGGGTCACCGCAGGGGCCCCGGGGTTTCAGCCTAAAGTTACCTAGGCTTCCCATGACATTATAGTCGGCCCAAAAAGAAAAAAAAAAAAAAAAAAAGGAATTATTTACCATGGATCCTATAGTCTCCATAACGAAGCAGCTGGAGGCTCTGTCCATACAGGTCACTGAGCTGAGGGGGGCGGTCAATCAACAAGGCCTCTCAGTTCCTGCTGTGCAAACTGAGGCAGCAGTCAGGGCAGCTGAACCCAAGTTGCCTCTTCCTGAACGATTTTCTGGTGATCGCTGTAAGTTCGTTGTATTTCGTGAATCCTGCAAATTGTATTTTCGCATGCGTCCTCTCTCCTCAGGAAATGAGGCTCAGCGTGTGGGCTTGGTAGTTTCCTTGCTGGGTGGTGATCCACAAGCATGGGCGTTTTCACTACCTTCTGATTCAACTGCATTTGAGTCCGTAGCAGAGTCTAAAATACGCTCTCTACTCCAGGGTGAGCGACTGGCGGAAGATTATTGTACGGAATTTCGTCACTGGGCTGTGGACACGTAATGGAATGACCCTGCACTAAGGAGTCAATTTTTGCATGGGGTTTCTGAAAGGGTTAAACAAGCTCTGCTAATGTATGAGACTCCCGCTTCTCTGGAGGCTGCAATGGTGCTTGTAGTACGCATTGACCGGGGTTTCAGCCTAAAGTTACCTAGGCTTCCCATGACAGATGCCCGTAGAAAAATGTTGACACAGTATGTTGATGTGTACCCCCCAGGGGGAAATGTTTCTCAGCCCATACACTTAGTGTATGGACATTACAAGTGTAGGAGACCAACTCCTTTAAACTGAGAAAACATATTTCGGAGGTCATCCTCCACATTTCTTATTTGGGGAATTGGAGTGAATACAAATTTGGGCAAGGCCTTGTTTTCACTTCATGGGCAAACTTTATGTGACTTAAAAAAATCATGATAATGGGAACTTTGGCTTCATGTGGCCATCCACTACGTGGGTTCACAGGCTTATTGGTGTACATGTAACTTTGGTGCAGGGCAGGACTTGCATTCAATGCATAAGCAAACAGTATGGGAGTACCAAACGAATAAAGTGAACTTGGTTTCCTGTGGTCATCCAGTACATGTGTTCAAAGGCTTATTGGAGTGTGTGTAACTTTTGTGCAGGGTAGGCCTTGTATTCGATGCATAAGCAAACAGAATGTGTGTTCAGAGGCTTATTGGGGCGCGTGTAACATTGGTACAGGGCAGGCCTTGCATTAAATGTATAAACAAACAGTATAGGTGTACCAAATGAATAATGTGAAATTGGTTTTCCTGTGGCCATCCAGTACGTGGGTTCAAAGGCTTATTGGGGTACGTCTAACTTTGGTGCAGGGCAGGCCTTGCATTCAACGCATAAGCAAACAGTATGGGAGTACCAAATGAATAATGTAAACTTAGTTTTCCTGAGGCCATGCAGTTCGTGTGTTCAAAGGTTTATTGGTGTGCATGTAACTTTGGTGCAGGGCAGGACTTGCATTCAATGCATAAGCAAACAGTATGGGTGTACCAAATGAATAATGTGAACTTGATTTTCATGTGGCCATCCAGTACCTGGGTTCAAAGGCTTGTTAGGGTGCGTTTAACTTTGGTGCAGGGCAGACCTTGCATTCAGTGCATAAGCAAACAGTTTGGGAGTACCAAATGAATAATGTGAACTTGGTTTTCATGTGGCCATCCAGTAAGTGAGTTCAAAGGCTTATTGGGGTGCATGTAATTTTGGTGCAGGGCAGGCCTTGCATTCAATGCATAAGCAAACAGTATGGGAGTATCAAATGAATACTGGGAACTTTGGCTGCATGTGGTCATTCATGACGTCTGTTCAATGGGTTGTTGGGGTGCGTCCAAATTTTGGGCAGCCCTACCACTGCATATACAATAACAGTATAAGGGACCCACGGTTTAATAATGGGAACAACAAAGCATAGCAGGCTGATGGTTCTCTAAGAATAGTGAGGGCTGACTGTTGGCCCTATAAAAAAGACTTTGTGACTTTCAGAGTCTCTCCTTCATAAATGAAACAATGTGTCTAATGATGTGTCACACACCACATGGCCCAATAAGGTTGTAAAATATTAAAATGACATTTCCCAGTGAATGCATTTGTCTTGGTTGAAAGCAATGCTAAAGTTGAAAAAGCATCAAAAACGCTACGCGTGAACATAGCCCAAGTGGTGGAGGAACTTTTTTGTTTTGGGTTATTTATTTTGCCTTACATACAAATCCTTACCCTGGAAAGGATGTTCCTTAACATATTTCTCAGGAAAATCCATTTTGGTTTCGGTTTTGTATGTTTTATTGTGCGCCTGTAAAAGTGGTTTAAGACTTTGAGAACATTGTTCACAGCTGTGACCTGGGAGTCAGAAATCCTTCCAGGGGTATTGCCCATGATGTTCCCATGTCATTTGAGCACTGTTCCCATCGATTTCAGACATTTTTATACCCTAAAAGGACCCCACGGCAAAAGTGCTCGGTTATCCCATAGACTTACATTGGGCTCGTTCCCGAGCATTCCAATTTGCTCAACCCGAGCAACGAGCACCCGAGCATTTGTGCTCGCTCACCACTAGTTCCAGCTACTATAAATTACTCCCTTTGCTGTCTGATAGCAGCTTGTTCTCTGTTCTCTATCGAAAACGCATGGACGCTCATTGAGACTGTGCATTCATCTGTATGTGGAGGTTCAAAGGAACCAGTAGGTTGAACAGTAGTGAATATTGAGTGAATCCTCAGCTTATAGAAGCTATTTTCGATACTTCTTTAGTGTTTTAAAGCATTCTCTTCATATTCGTATCTCTATTGCTAAGCTGGCAGTTGAGACGTCCTTTCACTATCCAGATTCGCTATAAAATGGCTGCTGAATTCCCTGCTTCTGCTTTTCTACAGGTTATTATAGTCTCACCTGATTTGTTGTGCTATACTGTGTGATGTGATAGATGCAAGTCATTGTGCGGCCGCTCCGAAAGGCACGTGGGCCTTCTCTGGCTGATGCAATCTTCCACTTTGTGTAAAATGGCAGGAGGAAATTTTTGCAATCACGAGAATCGAATAATAAATTTGTTTCAAATTTCTACTGAACAGGTGACAGCTATATGATGAGTATAAGTGCACTGCAACATAAGGTTGGGCAATTATTGACATAGCTGAGTCTAAGGGAGGGATCGTGCACATGACCGTAATAATCGGACACTGTGCTATCTATCTTAGAGTCTGATCAGAGTGTGTTTAGAATAATGAGACTGACTTTTCGGTTGAGAGAAAACTCGGTTGTGTGCATGAGCCCAAAATGTGGATTTTTGGAGTTTAACCACACTAGCAACACGTCTGAGGTGGAGGGAATGCTCATGATGGATATATATACTGTATCTGTCAATGGATGTTAAGGTATTGATAACGGGAGAAAAAGTGTGGTAGGCAGGTAATAAGGGCAGATCAATAAGGGGCTCTTTCCATAATTTGCTACAACGCCTTGCAAATGACAGACACTTTTATATAAATATTTTATACATCACACATATGGACATCTTTTTAAAGCTCAACTTCTAAGATCCTAGATGATGGTTTTCACAACTTGTAAGAACTGAGTAATTATAAATATATGTAGCGTAATGTAGCTTAGTAAAAGCATCTTGTGTACCTAAAAGAGGATCTGAAAAGGCAGGAAAATGTCTCTTTATGGCATAATACAGCCTAATAAAACACGCTATTTAAGAAGTCCATTAAAAACTATTACCTTCATGGGAGCGGAATAAAATAAGAGAAGGTAGTGAAAATAATTGGGGAATGTCAAAGCAAAAAAATAAAAAAAATGGAAGATAGCAAAGCAATCCAGAGCCAGATAAATAATACGACTTCTCGCTAGCTCTGCATATGGAGCTGGATTAAATACTGTGATATTTGCACAGCAAACACTTATATTTCACATTATATTCACTCCTCAGTAAAGAAGGCCCAGTCCAGCAGTATTGAGAGGCTCGACATTTCACACTGCAGCTTTTTCACCAGCGGTAGATCCAGGATTATGTTCATGTTATCTTCTGACATGTTACAAACACAGTGGTGCTAAAATAGTTCTGTCCCACCAGGAAAGTCAATAGTAATGTCAATAAAGGGGATCACTAGGTAAGGTCGATCCTTCAAGCCCAAGGTCCAATTGGGTACACGGCCCATGGCTGTCAGTGCAGCAAACTGGTGAGGCATGCAGGACATGAGTAGTTGAAATGCTGGAAACCACAGGCAGGGGACATACTGGAGATCATGGACAGGCAGCTGGAAGGCTGGAAACCGCAGACAGGGGACATCCAGGAGATCATGAACAGGCAGCTGGAATGCTGGAAATCGCAGACAGGGGACACACAGGAGACCATGGACAGGCAGATGGAATGCTGGAAACCGCAGACAGGGGACATCCAGGAGACCATGAACAGGCAGCTGGAATGCTGGAAACCGCGGACAGGGGACATACAGGAGACCATGGACAGGCAGCTGGAATGGTAGAAACTGCAGGCAGGCAGGAGAAGTCCAGGAGACCATGGACAGGCTGCATGAATTTTGGCTGTTAGACAGCCTCAACACATGAGGGGATTCCCTAACAATTAGGCAATCCTAATGTATGTTTAACAGTCATAAATCATGCAGCCACACAGACTCGAACATAATATACAAGTACTTCAAGATACTCGGATAACACCTGAGCATGCTCAGTTAAGACGCTATTCGAGCACGTTCGCTCATTAACCCCTTAGAGACCTTGACCTTTTCGTTTTTTGTGTTCCTGTTTTTCGCTCCCCTTCTTCCCAGAGCCATTACTTTTTCATTTTTCTGGCAATATGGCAATGTTCAGACTTGTTTTTTGTAGGACAAGTTGTACTTTTGAACGATACCATTGGTTTTAACAATATTATGTACTCAAAAATGGGGGGAAAAAAATCCAAGTGCGGTCAAATTGCAAAAAAAAGCAATTCCACAACAATTTTTTGGATTTTTTTTACCATGTTCACCAAATGCTAAAAACCTGCCATTATGATTCTCCAGGTCATTAGGAGTTCATAGACACTAAACATGTCTAGGTTCTTTTTTATTTAAGTAGTGAACAAAAATATCCAATGTTTGTTAAAAAAAAAAATTGAGGTATTTTCCAATACCCGTAGCGTCTCCATTTTCCGTGATCTCAGGTTCAGTGAGAGCTTATTTTTTGTGCGCCAAGCTGACGTTTTTATTTATACCATTTTGGTGCAGATACTATATTTTGATCACCTGTTATTGCATTTTAATGCAATGTCGCGGGACCAAAAAACGTAATTCTGGATGTTTGACTTATTTCTTTTTTTATCGATTGGGTTAATCCATTTTTTTATTGATAGATCGGGTGATTCTGAACGCGGCCATACCAAATATGTGTATGTTTGATTTTTTTTTTATTGTTTTATTTTGAATGGCGCGAAAAGGGAGTGATTTGAACTTTTATATTTTTTAATTTTTTTTAATACTTTTAAAAACATTATTTTTAACTTTTGGCATGTTTCAACAGCCTCCATGGGAGACTAGAATCTGCCATAACCAGATCGGCTCTGCTACATACCAGCAATGACCAGTTGCCTGCATGTGGCAGAATTGTTCACTTGTTATGAGCGCCAACCACCGGGAGGCACTCACAGCAATCCGGCAGCGACGACCATAGAGGTCTCTAGGAGACCCCTGGTTGTAATGCCAACCCAACGATGATGACGATCACGTGATGGGTCACCGATGGGTGGGATTTCCGGCTCGATGGCCGGAAGCGCACGGTAAATGCCGCTGTCAGAGTTTGACAGCGGCATTTAATGGGTTAATAGCTGCGGGTGCATTTCGAAGGGGTTAGTAAATTGAAACTCAATTATTGAGACATTTCTGCATCATTAATCATGGCCATTTGTGAATGTTAATTATCCAACGTCCAGGTGAAAGCACTTACAGAAACAGATGATGGGCGCCAAAGACTTCATACAAGAGATGGGCGACGTAGAACAAGAACTGAGCAGGTGCACGGGATAGAAAGAGTCAGAACGAGTTACAGGAATTGTAAAAAGATAGTGAGAAAAGACAGGTGTGTAGATAAGAGACTACATTGGAAAAGGAGGGAGGACACACCGTGCTCCATAATGAAGATGAGCCGATGCTCTGGGCCCTGGGCTGCAGTCATTCACAGGAGGCAGATATAGCTCTGTGTGTTTACTTTATTGTACATCTGATCTAATAACCCCTGAAGTTAAATATTCCCACCGAGACCTGGTAATGGCAGAATACGGGGGAGGTGCAGGAGAGAGCATGCTGTGTGAAGCTGTAACTAATCAGATCCCTTCAATGTCCTGTCTGACATTAATTCCTCTGTCTATTCCTGTCTGTCTGTAGCTGGAAAACACTAAATGGTCATTATCCTGGCAGGAGCAGGAATATGAAGAGTTGGGATGCATTGAACGAGCTTCTCCACACCGCCATGCCACCGGATTGCACCGCGGTCGTCTCATGACTGCAATAACACAGCATTTCATTATTGAAATTAATACGCAAGCAAAAGCAATAAAGCAGCGTTATAATATATGAATTTCCAAGCATGCTACAATGCCATTCACTTGCATATCACCCGGCACTCATATAAAAATTATGGTGCAGAGTTCTTCCATTATCTTGTGAATTGTAGGGAGCAAAATTTAGACAAACATAAGATACATCTATTGTGTAATGCTCCAACTGTTTTATTTTATAGCGATATATTTGCAGATTTTCACCAGTTTTCCATTTTTTTGGAATGATGTAGGTTAAGTAAACATATATTTAAGGAACAGGCCTGCTTTTCTTTTTTTTGTTATTTTTTATGGTGGAATTCCAAGAGCCATAACTAGTTATTTTTCTATTGATGTAGCTGTGTTCGTTTTTTGCAGTATGAGCTCTATTTATCAATAGCTACTTGTTGGGGTACATAAAACTTATTTTACATAGAGGATTAGTCACCAAATCAAAACTGGCCAGTTTGTGCTCTTATTTTTAAGAGGTTGGCCGATACCTTTTATTGATAGCCTATCCTTAGAATAAGCCATCAATATGTGATCTATGGGGATGCAATACCCGACATCAGCACCATTCAGTACTTACCAACTCTCTTGTGCACCAGGAGGCAGCCTTCCCTCTGAGCTATTCAGCACGCTGGATATTTCCTTCCTAACTCAGATCCAAGTACCTGTGTTGTTTCAGATTGTCTCCACCCTGAGTTCCTGATTGGGTCCACCTCGATTGAACACCCACCTTAAACCTGGCATTGTACTTCCTTCATTGCGAGATTATTGAGCTACCAGCCTTTAGCCAAGCTTCCATTCATCTGCTGATCCTGTAAACTACATTGCTGCTCCCTGTGCAGCAGACATGCATGCACCCGGATCCCGCTGTAATATAGCTGAAGTTCCCTCCTCCATTAGTAGGACTCATCTCCCCTCCATTCACTACTTAGTTGCCTCCTCTTACCCAGGTCCAGTCTTTCTCAACCATGTTAGTTTCTCCAGGTCCCAGAAAGCAGGAAATACAGTCACTTGCTCTCCCTGTGTGAGCCTCTGGGAGTTTTTTTTTAACTTTATAAACAGCATACAAATCAAGCAATTAAACACTTATAGACAGGAATGGAGTTGTTGTACCAAACATATTCCAACACCCCAACTCAACAACTACAGTACTTATCCTGTTAGTCCCATTGCGGTTCGGAAGTCCACAAACTTGGCTCTTGATAATGGCTTTGTCATACCATCAGCTATCATCTTTTCAGACTCGTAATAAGCAAACTCGAGTACACCACGCTCCACTAAGTAACGTAAGTGGTGATGTTTTACATCAATGTGCTTTGTCCTTGCACTAAACTTCTCACTTCTGGCAATTTTAATGCATCCTTAGTTGTCCTTATAGATAACTGTTGGTTGACCTAATGGCTTGCCGGAATCTTCCAAAAGTTGTTTCAACCAAATTACTTCTTGACTTGCATAAGCAGCAGACATATATTTTGCTTCTGTAGAAGATAATGCGAGTGACACTTTTTTTCTGCTGGACCAAGCAATTGAATTTTCTCCTCACTTGAAGAAGTAAACACTTGTTGATATCACTTGAATCTCCAGCCCAATCTTGCATCCACATAACCTCTGAGAGTGTGATCTCCTGATGCAGATATCTTAAGATTTAGCCTTTAATATTGAAGAATTCTCTTAATTGCATTCCAGTCTCTTTGGCGTTGCTTGCATACACGTTGGTAGAGAATTCGAACTGTGGCTGAGATATCCGGACAAGTTGTGGTAGCTATGTACAGAAGCACCCCCACTGCTTGTCTATAACTCTTATTGCTGGGTAGTAGATCTTCTCCTTCCAACTTTAAGTAGGACGGACTTATTGGTGTTGATGCACCTTTGGCTTCTGACATTCCAAACTGATTCAGTATTGCGGAAATTGTAGAACTTTGGTTGACATGAAAACTCCTATCTTCCTCTCTCTGGATTTGGATTCCCAAATAATATGTCATATTTCCAAGGTCCTTAGTCTTTAAGTGCTGGTTGAGAATTTCACCTAGCTTTGCAATTTCTTTTTCATTGTGGTAGCTCAGTAAGCTCCCATGTCTGGAGTTGGTGAAGGGACTCCATCTCCTCATTAGCGGCATTTATCCACTTCTGCTTCTCGTGAACTGGCAGTTTTTGCATCTCTTGCCATGAATGTGGCTCTGGTTCAGGAAGTATTTCAACCATGTAAGAAAGGCGTCTAGTTGGGATATCTTTGTTTGGCCTTTCTGATGTCCTGACTGGAGGTTGAATTGGTTCTTCTGTGTCTTCCTTGGTGGCTTCAGAGCTTATCCACACTTCAGTGTTTTCCTTTTCAATATCTGGGTTTGGTGACTGAGATTCTTGTTCTTGCTTCTTAGGTTGAATAACTGGTGTAACTTCATGGAATTTGAGCGGCGATACAGAGTTTTCATCAATCACTACATCTCTGCTGATTGTAAGGCTATGTGCCCATGGTGCGTGTTAAAACGCACACCAAAAACCGGACTCCTTCCCAGAAATCGCGTGTTTTTTTCCGCGCGATTTCACCGCGATTTTACCGCGATTATGATCGCGATTTTGCCGCGATTTTCGCGTGCGATATTCAAGCACTTTCCAAGCGATTTGAAGCATCGCTTGGAAAGTGATTGACAGGTTGGTCACACTCATCAAACATAGTGTTTGACAAGTGTGACCCGGTTTTTACTATTGAGGCTGCCTATGCGGCATCAATAGTAAAAGATAGAATGTTAAAATGCTAAAAAAAATAAAAAAATCGGTGTATATTTACCTTCCGGCGTCCCGCGCTGCATTCCCGGGCCACAGCGTTCCCAGTAATGCCTTGCGAGACCTGTGATGACGTAGTCTCGCGTTGCTATAGCGATCTCGCGAGACCGCTAGAGTCACGCGAGACTACGTCTTCACTGGACCGTGCCGCAAGGCATTACTGGGAACGCTTAGGAACGTCGGAAGGTAAATATACCCCGATTTTTTATTTTTTATTCTGTTTTTTACAGGGGTATGGTACCCAGGGCCTGGAGGACAGTCTCCTCTCCTCCACACCGTGGGTACCAACCGCACATGAGACGCTTAACTTCCCGCATGGTGGGCATAGCCACATGTGGGAAGTAAGCGATTCTCATGCATTCCTATGGGTGCGGAATCGCGGCAGTTCTTTGCGATTCCGCACAAAAGAATGAGCATGCTGCGATTTTTTCCGCGATGCGATTCCGCCGCGGAAAAAAGCGTAGCATTAGCACAGCATGTGCGGAATGCCATAGGAATGCATGGGGGGCGTTCTGTACACGATTTTTAAACGTTTTCGCTGCTTTTTCGCGCCGAAAATCGTGGCAAAACCGCTTAAAAATCGCTACGTGGGTACACAGCCTTACTATGCTGGTCTCTGGGTGATGGCTTTTCCCCAGTATGTTGTAGGTAGATTTGCATCAACATACTTCTTCCACGTTCACAGAGAGCACGGTTCTTCCTATCTGCAATACCATTTTGTTCTGGGTTGTATGGAAAGGTAGTCTGGAACACAATTCCATCCTTTTTCAAAATGATTTGCACCATACCACTTGTATATTCGGTTCTATTATCTGCACGCAGGGCTTTGGCATTCTTCTAAATTTATTAAACACTACTGCAAGATATTCTTCTAATTTCTGTGGAACTTCATCCTTACTGTGAAGGAGGTTGGTGACTGTACATCTGGAGTAGTCAATAAATGTGAGAAAATATCTCTTTTTGTTAGGAGTTTGAACACTCATTGGACCACATACATCTGTGTGTATCAGATCCAGTGGCTGTGCAGATCTAGTGGTGTTTATTTCAGGAAAGAATTTTCTGGACATTTTCCCTTTAAGACAGCTAGTGCACTTCATCATTTGACTACACTGGTTGATTTCAATACCATTTGCTAGCTTTCTTACTGCATCTGGGTCTCTGTGCCCAAGACTTCTGTGCCATACATGGATACAGTACTTATGCCGATCTTCTCTAGCACTGTACACTCTTTGTTTGCATTTTAGCTGATAAAGTTCAACTTGGATTTTTCCTTCTGCATCAGTGTGACCCTTCTTTGAGATGATGTACTGGAATCTCTAAAAGTAACTGCATTCCCCTTTTGCTTGAGCTTCTTTACTGACAGAATATTGCTTTCAATGCTGGGAACATAGAGAACATCCTTTATTGGGATCTTTCTACTTTGTGCTGAGGAAACTGGACAGTGGATTTAGCTGTATCCTACTCCTTCTGAACTCATATAGTGACCATTAGCTAAGATGACCTTTTCTGACTTGCTTTCATTAAGGTCAGTGAAGAAATCCTTGCTATTTGTCAAATGACTGTTTGCACCAGAACCTATACACCATATATGCTTTGCAGATGGGCTTTTACTGGCATTAAATGCAGTTTCAACACATACAGAATATTCCTTTACAACTGTTTTAACCCTTTGAAGTCTGTTCTGATTTTTAAGCTGACTCATTCTTGCTTTCCAAATTCTGCAGTCTGCTTTAAGGTGGCCAGGCTTTTTACAAACAAAACACTCTCGAGTTTCTCTTAGATTGCTCTTAAATTTAGGGAAATCCTGTGTCTTTAATGCTGTTTCTGTTCTGGATTCATTACTGCTGCTTACATGCTATGCTGCATTTTTCTTTTGAATTCATCCACAAGTTTGCTTTAACATACTCTAATGTCAGCTCATCATCTGGCTATGCATCTAGTGCAGTCACGAGTGTGTCATAACTCTCTGGAAGACCACTTAATAGAAGTGCAGCAACATGAAAATCTTTAATTTATTCTGCAATACCCCTGAGGCACTCCACAATCTCTAGGGTGTTTCTTATATAGTCCTGCATATACTGTCATCACTTAGCTTAGACTGATGCAGCTTTCTCATGAGATAAAGCTTATTGCTGAGCTCTGATCTTTCATGCATTTTCTGTAACTTATCCCACATCTTTGCAGTTGCACACTTGTATATATGCACAATCTGATTATCATCTACACTGAGGGAGATTGTGCTTTGCGCTTTCTGATCCTTCTCTAGCCAATCATCTGGTAATGGATGAGGCACTTGTTCCTGAGTATATTTCCACATACCTTCTCTTATGTGCAGCATCTTCACCTTGAAGTTCCAGGACTGGTAGTTCTGGTTAGTGAGGCTTGGCATTGAGAACTTGACAGGATTGCTGCTAGTGGACATCTTCTCTGTTGCTTTGTGCTGCTTTTGTTCTGGCCTTCTCTTGCTGTGTTAGTCTGGGGTTCTGTGTCACCCTGTTACGGGCATGGTTTGTGGAACCACTGTTCCAAGGACCGTGGAGAGCCTGGAGGGGCGTGACTAGGCGAGCACTGGACTGTTCACTAGAGCCTCTTATGGTGAGGTTAGACTTGGCTCAGAGTGCACGCCAGGTGCCACTCCACAACAGACCAACGATCACGCAGCAGCTGGACCCAGAAGGATGGACTGGACAGAGCAGCAGGTAGATCTTGTATCAGAGAGCAGCTGATCAAGTTCCTATCCAAGTGCAGCCACCAGGAATTACACTAGAGTGCAGAAAGCAGGACTTTCATCTGAGTGCAGCAAGTAGGATTTGCATCTGAGTACAGCAAGCAGGATTCCTAGTTAGAACACAGCAGGCAGGATTGCATCTGAATGCAGCAAGCAGGATTTGTACTTGAACTGGTATGCGACCTTCCACAACATAGACTGTAAACAGGAAGGTTGCTCAGGCACCTCCCCAGTGGAGAGGAAGCAATATATACTTAATGCCTCATAGCCATTGGCTGGAGAGGAAATAGCAAGTGCATGTTCTGGCCCTTTTAGAGGGCAGGTGCGTGTGCATGAATGCCCTTAGGACATGGCTAGAGATCCGGCTGGAAGTGCTGCTGGTAGCATGCGGAGCATGAGGAAAAGAGGAACCAACTGCAGTGCGGGTGAGTGAATTGACACATCGGAGACCCTGCCTGTCAGAGCAGGGACCTGGCGAGGTGCTAACAGTACCCCTACCTTTACACCCCCTCCTCTTCAGGCCATCGAGGAATTTCTGGAGGAGAAACAGAGCGTGAATGTTATCCTCTCGGGATCTTTCTTCAGGACCAAATCTTTTCCAGCCAACAAGGAAGAAGATCTTCCCTCTCTCCTTCTTCATGGCCAAAATGTTCTCCACTTCAAAAACATCATCCGCGACAGTTGGCATCGGCGTGTTACTGGGATCCTTGATGAAGGGACTTAGGATGACTGGCTTCAGCAGAGACATATGGAAGAAATTCAGAATCCTTAATGAAGGAGGCAATGAGGAAACCTCATTGATCCGCTTCAACATTTCAAAAGGCCCGATAAACTGAGGACCCAACTTATAAGAAGGAACCTTCAGCAGGAGATACCTGGATGATAGCCATACCTTGTCACCAGCGCGGAAGCACGGAGGGTCCAGGCGTCTTTTGTCTGTGGATCACCTGCTAGGGCCGTGGGGTACTTGGTACCGGGCCCAAGAGAAAGGTGTGAGAGATGTTGGAAAGAACTTAGAAGGCCATCCTCTCCATATGGAGCAACCCAATACAGACCTCAAGTGGATCAGTAGCCAAATGAACCATCTCCCGAAGAGTTCTCCCATTGACAGATGTTATAGCCAGGGGGTTCTGGAGTGGATGACCTGAGATTTGTAACCGATCCACTACAGTCTGAAGGATGAAATTTCCATCTTCCCTGGAATCCAAATATGCTGTCTCAACAAAATTGGATTCACCAGTTATCACGGCCACAGTAAGAGTCTGGTGTAGAGAGATGTCCTTTCCATTTAGAGAGACCCCTCCTACTGCCCCAACATGCCTGAGCTTCTCTGATCCTTGAAAAGACAGAGCCAGGCGCTGTGGTTTTCTTTCATATGTCACCTCACTAATACACTCACGGAAGTGGAGGTCTATACGGATGGTGAGGGAGATTAGGTCGTCGAGGGTAGTTGGTAGGTCTCGACTGGCTAACTCATCCTTAATATCTCCAAAAAGCCCCTCCCAAAATGTCACCACCAAAGCTTTGTTGTTCCATCCAAGTTTGGATGCCAGAGGATGAAAGCACACCGCATATTGCCCCACAGAAGGTGCAACATAAGAAATGCCGCTTTTGCTCGGTCCAACTGGAAGTGGTCCAGAAGAAGTTCAAAATGTAGCCGGCACTGATTGATGAACCCGCGGCAGAGCTTCAGATTGCTGTCAAAATGTGGTGGAGCTGCGAGTCAGAGGCCAGGATCTTGAACTAAGCAAATTGTCTGGGAAGTCACTGGAGAAGACACGGCTGTTTTGACATGCTGGAACTCTGGAGGGATATTTAAGGCCTCCAACTTAGTGGTTAAGGACTGCAACTGTGTGGACAGCTCTTCCTGTGCATTCTTCTGTTGGCAAAGTTCCTGGTACATGGTCCGTATGGGCAGGGTCCAGCAGGATTCATGGCCTGAGCAAACTGTCATGGGCGTGGTTTGTGGTACCATTGTGCCACGGACCGTGGAGAGCCTAGAGGGCGTGACTAGGTGAGCACCAGACTGTTCACTAGAGTCTTTGATGGTGAAGTTAGACTTGGCTCCCGATGCACGCCAGGTGTCACTCCAGGACAGACCAACGATCACGCAGCAGCTGGACCCAGAAGGACGGACTGGACGGAGCAGCAGGTAGAGCTTCCATCAGAGTGCTGCTGACCAAGTTCGTATCCGAGCGCAGCAGGCAGGAATTATACTAGAGTGCAGAAAGCAGGACTTGCATCCGAGTACAGCATGTAGGATTTAGGATTTGTATCAGAGTGTAACTAGCAGGATTAGTACTTAGAATGCAGCAGGCAGGATTTGCATCTGAGGGCAGCAAGCAGGATTTGCATCTGAGTGAAGCAAGCAGGATTTGTACTTAGAGTACAGCAGGCAGGATTGCATCTGATTTCAGCAAGCAGGATTTGTACTGAAAGCACAGAAAACAGGACTTGCACTGGTATGCGACCTTTCACAACATAGACTGTAAACAAGAAGGTTACTCAGGCACCTCCCCAGTGGAAAGGAAGCACTATACATAATGCCTCATAACCATTGGTTGGGGATGAAATAGCAAGTGCACGCGCTGGCCCTATAAGTGGGCGGGAGCGCATGCACGCGTGCCCTTAGAACATGGATAGAGATCCAGCTGGAAGTGCTGCTGGTAGCATGCGGAGCATGAGGAAGAGAGAAACCAACTGCAGTGCGGGTGAGTGAATTGAAACACCAGAGACCCTGCCTGTCAGAGCAGGGACCTAGTGTGGTACTAACAGTACCCCCACTTTTCGCCCCCTCCTCTTAAGGCCATGGAGGAAATTGCAGAGGAGAATCGGAGCGTGAATGTTTCGGCTCCCAGGATCTTTCTTCAGGACCAAATCCCTTCCAGTCAGCAAGGAAGAAGGTCTTACCTCTCACCTTCTTCATGGCCAAAATGTTCTCCACTTCAAAAACATCATTCGTGACAGTTGGCATCGGCGTGGTACTGGGATCCTTGAAGAAGGGACTCAGGGTGACTGGCTTCAGCAGAGAAACATGGAAGAAATTCTGAATCCTTAACGAAGGAGGCAGCTTCAATTTATAGGAAACCTCGTTGATCCGCTTCAACACTTCAAAAGGCCCAATAACCTGAGGACCCAACTTATAAGAAGGAACCTTCAGCAGTAGATACCAAAAAGCACCCCCAAAAAAAGAAGCCAACAAACCCCCTGCCATTAGTATAATCCTCCAAATCCCTGAACCATTTAGATCTCTTAGTATCTTCAAGTTCAGTTCTAAAATTCGAAGATTCTCCCCAATACTGGAATCAATAGTACTCAATTCCTCTTTAGAGGTAACAGAGGTGAATGAATTCCTCGTCTCACCTTGCTTTGTTTTCAGAGTTTCCATCTCTTTTTTAAGGAACTCTATAGTCAGCAGCATAATATCGAAGGCATATTTATTCCCAATAGCCTCAAACTTCGCACATAATTGGGTATTATTTGTCAATAATGTAGGGCGCAAATTTGGCCTCAGACCACAAGGGATTCTTTTGGCTTTATAGTACTCCACAAGTGTACCGGCATGGGACATTCTGTCAATCAATTATGGTACAGGGTGATTGATAATGTATCTGTACTCAGACGAGGTTGGGATTGGATTACCCTTCTGAAAAGTAAAGAACTTATGTGGATTTTTGAACAGGATTCCTTGCAACCTAAAGGCATGAATATTGAGTACAATCAAAGCTGTCTCTTATAGGGGAATGTGGGTTTGTTTGCTTCTTTTTTTGAGGGTAATTTTTGTGGCGTCTCATCGGGATATTGTTTTTAACCATGTTTATATACTGAGTATAATTTTTATCTGAGTATTGTGGGGTTATGGTTAATATGGGGTGGTTGGTTTAGGGGAGTTTTATCTGCATGTAACTCTTATATGCAATACAGTTCATTTGGACTGATTTTTATGTGTTTATCTGATTAGGGCATCATGAGTACTTCTATATCCTCTGTTTGACAGCTTTATGGTTATTTTAGGTTTATTTCACCTTAGTACTCGGGTTGCATTGTCGCCCTCATTGAATTGTATTATGTTACAAATGAGCCCCTATTTTGTCTGTCTGTTATCGCTTGTTCTATGATAGATTTATATCTACCGTATTTTTTGCTTTATAAGACGCACCCCCAAATTTGGTGAAGAAAAAGAGAAAAAATGTTTTTTTTATGTTAAATGGAGGTGTGTCTTATAATGTCAGTGTCCATCTTTCAAATCATATACCGTATATGTCCCTCATCCTGGTATCTATATAACCCCCATCCTGGCACATTGCCCCCTTGTGCTGGCACAAAGCCCCCCATCCCATCCTAGATATGGCCCCCACGGTCACTATATGCTCCCCTGCTGGCACTCACATGGCCCCCCTCTCTCTATATGCCCCCCTGCTAGCACGCCCATGCCCCCCCTCTCTCTATATGCCTCCCTGCTGGTATGCACATGGCCCCCGCGTCCCTATAATATTCCCCCTGCTGGCATTCACACGGCCCCCCTGTCCCTATATTCCCCCCTGCTGGCACACATTGTCCCCCCAACCCTATATTCCCCCCTGCTGGCACACATGGCCCCTCATTCATATATTCTCCCCTGCTGGCACACATTGTCCCCCTTGTCCCTATATTCCCCCCTGCTGGCACACATTGTCCCCCCATCCATACATTCCCCCCTGCTGGCACACATTGTCCCCCCGTCCATATATTCCCTCCTGCTGGCACACATTGTCCCCCCATCCATATATTACCCCCTGCTGGCACACATGGCCCCCATCCCTACATTCCCCCCTGCTGGCATTCACACGGCCCCCCGTCCCTATATTCCCCTCTACTGGCACACATTGTCCCCCCGTCCCTATATTCCCCCCTGCTGGCACACATTGTCCCCCCGGTCATATATTCCCCCCTCCTGGCACACATTGTCCCCCTGTCCATATATTCCCCTGCTGACACACATGGCCCCTCATTCATATATTCCCCCCTGCTGGCACACATTGTCCCCCCATCCAAACATTCCCCTCTGCTGGCACACATTGTCCCTCCTATCCATATATTCCCCCCTGCTGGCACACATGGCCCCCGCCCCTATATTTCCCCCTTGCTGCAAACATGATAAAATAATAAACAGTTAACTCACCTTCTGATGATGGCTCCTGCTCCCAGCTCCCCCTGTGGCTTTCCTGTGTCTGCTGACATCCTCGTCCTGCAAGGGGTGTGGCAGCAGCTGCTCATGCAGGCAGGTCATTGTAGCTACAGGACCTTCCATGATGTGACCAATAGGACCTGCGGTCACGTGACTCCGCAGGTCCTATTGGTCACATCATGGAAGGTCCTGAAGCGATGAACTGCCTGAATGAGCAGCTGCTGCCGCACCCCTTGCAGGAGGAGGATCTCAGCAGACACAGGAAAGCCACAGGGGGAGCTGGGAGCAGGAGTCATCATCAGAAGGTGATTATAGTGATGGGGGAAAGAGTGCAGGCACATGTAATATGCACCGGTCCCCTGTCTAGCAACTCGGCGTGGCTTCAGCACTGAGGTGATGGACAGCGGGTGCAGTGAATATTACATGAGCCTAATGAGCAGGAGCACAGGACCTCCCATTGTCTCTGCAGCCCACCCCAGCTCCCTGACACCACGCCAGAGCCGCTCACCCCAACCAATAGCACAGCAGCACACAGATTCGTATTATAAGACTTTCCCCCAAAATTTGGGGGAACAAAAGTGCGTCTTATAATCCAAAAAATACGGTAATTGGATGTGTATCTAACTATATTTGCATAATTTGGACATTTTCTGGGTATGGGGTTTCGTAGGTTATTTAGGATCGCTTATTAGATCCATAAGGTTATATGCCTGCTTGAAACGTACCCTGAGTGAAATGTATTTAATGATGAAATGATTTGTTTCTTTTTAATGTTATACCTGAGCTTTATATTTCCATAGGTATTCCTGCCGAATGATGTGATTTTTCTGATATACCGGTATTTCTTCCTATATTATGTGGTTTTGTTATTTTGTGTCGGTCTAATACATATGTATGGTCAAGGGACATTTATTGCTATGATGGACATCTTCAGTTAACCAATCGCCTGGGAGTGTCTGGGAGTTGACTAGAGAAGTATACTGCGACATGCGCAGTGGAATTCAATGCAAGAACATGAGAGCTGCTAATTTTGATGTCCGGACATGCGCAGTGATATGGAGCAGCGCGGCATATTCATCAGCGTGAACAGACTGGATTTATGCGGCGCTAAGGACTGCTGGGATATGTGCAGCACTATGCACTGTGAAGATGCTGTGACATGAGCCGTTGTACTCTTCTGTGATTGGCTACAGTGTTGGTGTAATGTGATGACGCTGTGACATGTGCTGTTGTATTTGTCTAAGATTGGTTCTGGGAATTTGTGACCGCCTTTTGGGGGAGTGGCTGTCACTATGACAATGGGAATGCTCTTTAATGATTGGTGGGATGCCTTCTTTGTTTACTAGGGAGTTAGTTATAGGTTTCTCCATCTTCCTTTATGTATATTAGTGATCAGAACTAGCGATTTTGATGTCAATTTAACCATTAGTAGAACAGATAGATTGCTTTTAATTATGTGTTGGGATTTGTACCTTAAGTGACTATATGTACCGTATTTTTCAGATTGTAAGACGCACTTTTGTTCCCCCAAATTTTGGGTGAAAGTGGGGGGTGCGTCTTATAATGCGAATCTGTGTGCTACTGTGCTATAGAGTGGGGTGGGTGGCTCTGGCGTGGTGTCAGGGGGCTGGGGTGGGCTGGCTGTGGACTGCAGAGATAATGGGAGGTCCTATGCTCCCGCTCATTAGGCTCATGTAATATTCACTGCACCCGCTGTCCATCACCTCAGTGCTGAAGCCGCGCCGAGTTGGTAGACAGGGGAGCGGTGCATATTACATGTGCCTGCACTCTTTCCCCCATCACTATAATCACCTTCTGATGATGGCTCCTGCTCCCAGCTCCCCCCGTGGCTTTCCTGTGTCTGCTGAGATCCTCCTCCTGCAAGGGGTGCGGCAGCAGCTGCTCATTCAGGCAGTTCATTGCTACAGGATCTTCCATGTGACCAATAGGACCTTCGGTCACATGACTCCCAGTGTGCACTGCGAGTCACGTGATCGCGGGTCTTATTGGTCACATCATGCAAGGTCCTGTAGCTACAATGAGCTGCCTGCATTAGCAGCAGCTGCGCGTGCCCTCGCAGGAGGAGGATCTCAGCAGACACAGGAAAGCCATGGGGGGAGCTGGGAGCAGGAGCCATCATCAGAAGGGGAGTTAACTGTTTATTATTTTATCATGTGTTTGCCAGCAGGGGGGAAATATAGGGATGGGGGCCATGTGTGCCAGCAGGGGGGAATATATGGATAGGAGGGACAATGTGTGCCAGCAGGGGGGAATGTATGGATGGGGGGCCATGTGTGCCAGCAGGGGGGAATATATGAATGAGGGGCCATGTGTGCCAGCAGTGGGAATATATGGACGGGGGGACAATGTGTGCCAGCAGGGAGGAATATATGGACGGGGGGACAATGTGTGCCAGCAGGGGGGAATATAGGGACGGGGGGACAATGTGTGCCAGCAAAGGGGAATATAGGAACGGGGGGCCATGTGAACGCCTGCGGGGGGAATATAGGGATGTGGGCCATGTGTGCCAGCAGGGGTAATATTTGGACGGGGGGACAATGTGTGCCAGCAGGGGGAATATATGGACGGGGGGACAATGTGTACCAGCAGGGGGGAATATATGGACGGGGGACAATGTGTGCCAGTGGGGGGAATATATGAACGAGGGGCCATGTGTGCCAGCAGGGGGAAATATAGGGACAAGGGGGACAATGTGTGCCAGCAGGGGGGAATATATGAACGAGGGGCCATGTGTGCCACCAGGGGGGAATATAGGGACGGGGGACAATGTATGTCAGCAGGGGGGAATATAGGGACGGGGGGCCATGTGAATGCCAGCAGGGGGGAATATAGGGACGCGAGGACTGTGTGCATACCAGCAGGGAGGCATATAGAGAGAGGGGGGCCATGTGCGTGCTAGCAGGGGGGCATATAGAGAGAGGGAGGCCATGTGAGTGCCAGCAGGGGAGCATTTAATTACTGGGGGGGCCATATAAAGGATGGGGGGCTTTGTGCCAGCGCAAGGGGGCAATGTGCCAGGATGGGGGTTATATAGATACCAGAATGAGGGACATATACGGTATATGATTTGAAAGACGGACACTGGAATTGTAAGACACTCCTCCATTTAACATAAACATTTTTTCTCTTTTCCTTCACCAAATTTGGTGGTGCGTCTTACAATCAGGTGCGTCTTATAAAGCGAAAAATATGGTTTATTTTCTTTTGTGATCTGTTAATTAGTGGGTGATTCTTATTGTATATAAGGGTGGTTTGAACACTTCTGTGCTTGAAAAAGTTCTCTTGACCGAAACGTCGCCACAGGAGGCAGAATAAAACATAAGACTTATTTCTTCACCATGGTCTGAGGCGCTGTCTTTTGTTTTATTGTCATGGAATTTTCCCAGGTTGGACTCCTTAGTATCTGACGTGCGCCTCAGGAACTCTGTCTATAAGATTTTGACATTTGAGAGGTGCGGTTTAACCCTTTTTGCTCTGATAGCCATACCTTGTCACCAGGGCGGAAGCACGGAGGGTCCAGGCGCCTTTTGTCAGTAGATCGTGTGCTAGGGCCGTGGGGTACTCGGAACCGGGCCAGTACTTAAGGGGATGTGTCACAGCAGCGGTGACCCGGTCCGTGGCCCTGCACGTCCAATTTCAGGGGTATTTATAAGGAGCTAAAGTTTATAATAAAGTGTTTGTGACGCCACCTGTGGTATTCGGTCAGGGGACCGACGCTGCTATGCAGATCCTCTGGGATGGTGACAGGGCAGCAGAGATGGTTGAGCTATCCACAGGTAGAGCTGTATCCCAGGGCAATTTGGATGTAGATGCTGAAGTTGAGGTTGGTGAATGTGGTGCAGGGCAGGTGATGCAGGAATGATCAGAGGACACAGCTGAGTGCAGTTTCTAATGCTTTACTCGCAGTTCTGGTGCACACAGATGCCCACTTGGTGCTGTGTCCTCCAGGTGAGGGGTCCAGCAAACTTCCAAGTAGATTGAAATACACCTTTCCGGGACTCCTTTCTGTATGCTCTTCCCTTGGCCATCTTACTGTGCTGGTTTTCCTCCCTTCCTGCCCAGTATCTCACAGTCAGTGTTCCGAGCCAGCAACCGCGGACCTTGTCGGGCGACATCCTCTCTGCATCCCTTTGCTCCTCTATGGCTGTCTTTTCAGCGAAATAACTGTGGCTGTGGCTGAAGCACCTAGAGGTGCCCCTGCCTCCGGCTTACTAGCTGAGTCTGGTAATTCTCCACTAGTCTCGAGGGCCGGTATCCCACTGCGACCTGGTCCCTCCACCTGTTAAGACAGGTGGATACGGGCCCCAAGGATGGATCGCTGACTATCCATGCCCCTAGGACCCCTTCTTCCTCTCCACGCATGGAGCTTTTCCTTCTCCTTCTTTCTTCACATTCTATTGTCTGGGGACAAGCTGTAGTCAGTCCTAACTCCCCTTCTTGACTGTCCCTCTAATCTCCCTGCTCTCTCCTTACCATATTCTGACTCCTCTTCTTTTCCTACTTTCTCCACCCACTCCCCCAACACCCTTTACTAGCCAGCCTGGGATGAGACCCTTAGGATACATCCAGGGTGCCCTGTTGCAATAGTCTGTGTTGGGTGCAGGTGTTAGAGTCCTTGGTGGTGCTCCCTCCTTACCTGAGAGTGGGATACCACGCCTCTGGATGAGATGCAGTACCTCTGTGGCGACTGAACCCTCAGGGGCGCCAAATCTGCATGTCTCTTCATGCTTCTAAAGTGGCTTTGGGGTCCTCCCACAACTTTACAAAGTCCTTCGAGAGGACATCTGCCACAGGGACATCAGAATGAACTGTCACCGGGAAGGAAAGCTTGGGTTGCCGACTGAGCACAATGTAGAAAGGAGATTCTCCCAAGGCTTCATCAATGTAATTGTTGTATGAGAACTCCGCCCAGGGAAGCAATTTCACCAAATCATTATGGTGTGCATTGACGAAGTGTCGTAGGTAATTGCCTAGTTCTTGGTTGACACGCTCCACTTGCCTATTGAACTGGGGGTGATAGGCCGATGAGAAATCCAAGGCGATATCTGTCATGGGAAGCCTAGGTAACAATGGGCTAAAACCCCGGGGCCCCTGCAGTGTCCCTCAGACTAGGGGAAACCCTGTCTGTCCCTCAACCCAGGGTTTACACTGAAGGTGTGCCTGCCTGGGCCTCCATCCTGTCTTTGTCTCCTGTCCAGCCCTAAGCTGAACCCACCACCCTCCACCCAGTGAGGAGACCAAACACCAGACCCCACAAATAAGTATGGACAGGGATAAAGGAAACGCACCATACCGCGTACACACAGGAAAATACAAAAATGTGCAAGGGCAACCAAAAAATACAACACAGGGAGGCAAAATGGCAACAACGTAATATACTACACCAGAAACAGTATGCTCCTTAGACCACCACTCCAGACCGGTATCGCTAGCACAAGGCAAGAGCTATAGTCGGCGACGCCCATAGTCACGCAGGACAATTTAAAGAGAGAGGACGTGGCTAAGCCCTCAGCCAGAATGACAACCTGGTTAACCCAATCCAAGCAGG
The DNA here is from genome assembly GCF_039654945.1 of Dendrobates tinctorius. Classification (NCBI taxonomy): domain Eukaryota; kingdom Metazoa; phylum Chordata; class Amphibia; order Anura; family Dendrobatidae; genus Dendrobates; species Dendrobates tinctorius. The sequence continues at coordinate 25,507,515 of NW_027361754.1, read as the reverse complement.
ATCAGAAGACCAACCAGCGCCGCTGAGAACAAAGTGGTAGGATGGGGTATTACCTCTGTCTGCCGGACACCCTGGTGCGAACAGTGTCCAACATGACAGTACCCCGCCTTCTACGAGGGACCCCAGGAACCTCACAATGTCGAGGACCCGGGTTGTCCGGATGGCGGCGATGAAACACTGTAACCAGTCGGTCCGCATGTATGTCCGAAGCCGGCACCCAAGTCCTCTCCTCAGGACCATAGCCACACCAGTGGACCAGTTACAGTAGAATGCGATGCACTACCCGAGAGTCAACCACCTTGGACACCTCAAACTCCAACGTGCCATCCACCAAGACGGGAGGTGGTGGCATGGGAGAAACATCAACAGCACCAACGACCTTCTTAAGTAACGCCTTGTGAAACACATTATGCATCTTGTATACGGCAGGTAACTCCAAACGAAATGCCACAGGGTTGATAATTGCAGAGATCCTAAACAGACCAATGAACCAGGGACCCAACTTAAGTGATGGTATTTTGAGTTTGATGTTCCTTGTAGACAACCACACCCAATCACCCACACACAGGTCCGGACCTGGCACACGTCTACCGTCAGCCACACGTTTGTACCTAGAACCTACATTCAGCAAGCGCTGCTTTACTCTCCTCCAAACGGATGGCAATTGTGCTCCCAACTGGTCCTCCTCAGGGACGCCCGCAGAGCACCCTTGGCGCAAGGTACAGAATTGAGGATGTTGACCATAAACACAAAAGAAGGGAGATTCCCCAGACGATTCCTGACAATGATTGTTTATCGCGAATTCAGCCAGAGGAAGAAACGCCGACCACTCTTCCTGATTGTCAGACACAAAACAGCATAAGTATTGTTCCAGGTTTTGGTTCATATGCTCCGTCTGCCCATTCGACTGCGGATGGAAAGCCGATGAATGAGACAATTTAATCCCTAGGCGTGAACAAAAAGCTCTCCAAAATTTTGCCACAAATCATGTACCTCTATCAGATACAATGTCAGATGGGACACCATGAAGTCTGACCACCTCGTGAATAAAATACCTGAGCAAGGGTCTTCGCATTGGACAATGATGGCAAAGCAACAAAATGCGACATTTTAGAGAACCGATCAACTATTACCAGAATGACCATGTTCCCAGCCGAGGAGGGCAAATCCGTAATGAAATCCATGGAAATCTCAGTCCATGGCTTACTGTTCAATAAGGAATAAATTCTTGGACTTTGAGTGCGCTGCCAGACGAATTCAATAACCACACAAGGTTAAAAAAGTTAACCCTTTAATCCCTACGCGTTTCGAAGCGTAACGCTTCTTCTTCAGGGGTAGATACATGACTACAGAGAGCTGTCATCACATTTATACATGCAGGATTCAAATTTGGCGCCCTCAGAAACACGAGGAGCACCGCAAAGGTCAAAATTTGAATCCTGCATGTATAAATGTGATGACAGCTCTCTGTAGTCATGTATCTACCCCTGAAGAAGAAGCGTTACGCTTCGAAACGCGTAGGGATTAAAGGGTTAACTTTTTTAACCTTGTGTGGTTATTGAATTCGTCTGGCAGCGCACTCAAAGTCCAAGAATTTATTCCTTATTGAATTGTGGTACGGTTCCGCTGTGGACCGTTGGACGTGCAGCAGGCTGACTCACTATACAAGCTTTATTTTATCTTTGAGAAGGTGAGTTTAACACATTTAGTAATTGAGCATTTTACCCGGATAAGACCCTATTGCGCCTTTGTTTCAACCTTCTAGTGAAAATATCCATGGCTTACTGGGCACACAGAGAGGATGCAATGTACCAGCAGGACGGGAGCATGGTGTCTTGGCCCGTGCGCACATGGTACAGGCTGACACATATGAGGCCACATCCTGCCGGATTTTGGGCCACCAAAAACGACGTGACACAAGTTCCAGAGTGCCCTTAACCCCTGGGTGGCCCGCCAGGACAGTATCATGATGTTCCCCTAACACCTTTAAGTGTAGGTGTAATGGCACAAACGATTTATTAGGAGGCAGATCCGGCGGTACCTCCTCCTGAGAATCAGCAATCTCTGCCTCAACTTCTGTCGTGAGAGCCGAGACCACAACTCCCTTTTGAAGGATAGGCACCGGATCCTCATGTGGCTCTCCACCCGGAAAACATCTGGACAAGGCGTCCGCCTTAGTATTCTTAGAACCTGGTCGGTATGTCATGAAAAAATTGAACCGGGTGAAGAATAACGCCCAGTGAGCCTGTCTGGGGGACAGGCGTTTAGCAGACTCTAAATAAAGCAGATTTTTATGGTCTGTTAAAACAGTAATCTGATGGACAGCCGCTTCCAAGAAGTGTCGCCATTCCTCAAATGCCAACTTAATGGCCAACAATTCCCTGTTACCAATATCGTAATTACACTCGGCAGGCGACAGCTTCTTGGAGAAGTAGGCACACGGATGCAATTTGCCCAAGGATGGACCCTGAGAAAGTACCGCCCCCACTCCAACCTCAGATGCATCCACCTCCACGGTAAATGGTAGGGAGACATTAGGCTGAACCAGGATGGGAGCTGAAGCAAAACTGTTTTTGAGGAATTCAAACGCGCGCACAGCAGCCTCAGACCAGTCAGAAAAATTGGTACCTTTTTTAGTCCTGTCGGTGAGCGGTTTAGCAATCATAGAAAAATTCTTAATAAATTTCCTATAATAGTTGGAAAAGCCCAGGAATCGCTGAAGCACCTTGAGATTATCAGGCCGATCCCACTGCAGCACCGCTTGCACCTTAGCGGTGTCCATTTTAAACCCTGAGGTGAAAATTACATAACCCAAAAAAGGTAATTCTTGGACGACAAATACACATTTCTCAAGCTTGGCATAGAGCTTGTTCTCCCTGAGCAACTGCAATACCTGCCTAACATGCTCTATGTGTGCATCACGGTCGCGTGAGTAAATAAGAATGTCATCAAGGTATATAATAACAAATTTCCCCAAGAGATGAGAAAAGACATCATTTATGAAATGTTGAAATACTGCTGGCGCGCTCGTCAACCCAAATGGCATCACCAAATTCTCAAAATGACCCGCAGGGGTATTAAATGCCGTCTTCCATTCATCCCCTTGACGGACCGTTATGAGACTGTACGCCCCCCTGCGGTCAAGCTTGGAAAACCATTGGGCACCAGACACCTGGTTGAACAAATCGGGTATCAGTGGCATCGGGTATGGGTCACGAACCGTAATCTGGTTGAGTTCCCTGAAATCCAGACACGGGCGTAATCCGCCATCTTTCTTCTTGACAAAGAAGAACCCCGCCGCCAATGGAGATGATGAAGGCCTGATGTGCCCTTTGCTTAGACTTTCTGCAATGTGTTCTTTGAGAGCTTGCCTCTCAGGACCTGAGATATTAAACATCCTGGCTTTCGGTAACTTGGCCCCCGGTTTTAACCTAATAGCACAGTCATAGGGTCGGTGTGGTGGCAGCTCTGAACAACCTCTTTCAGAAAATACATCAGCAAAGTCCAGCAGTGGCTCCGGGATGCTGGGAGTCACAGCAGAGATACACGTGGACAGGCAACTCTCCTGACAATATCTGCTCCACTGGATTATGTCCTCGGTTTTCCAATCAATCACCGGATTGTGCATAGACAACCAAGGACAACCCCAGAACTACCTGAGCAGGTAAATTACTGAGCACCTTACATGTTACCAGCTCAGAGTGTAGGACCCCAATGTGGAGTTTTACATCAGCCACAAACTCTTTAATCTCCCCTTGTGAAAGAGGGGAGGCATTGATGGTAACCACCCGATTAGGATTAGGCAGCTTTTCCACCTTAAATCCCGCTGTACGCGCAAACTTTTCATCAATGAGATTAGCGGCTGAAACACTATCTACAAATGCAGTAATCGACAGCTCTTAGCCCCGGATTACTACCTTGGCAAGGAGCATACACTGGGAGACCACCATGGAGGATATGCAAAGGCTCAGACTAGACTCCTCCAAACCTTCTGAGCCTAGCAGTTTTCCGCCGGCACGTCTTTCTTAGGTACCAGGGGGCAAGCATTAATAAAATGTCCTTTTTTGCCACAAAAAAATCAGACCCCTTGCTTTCTGGGCAAGGGACATTTATGCTTGTTATTATGTGTATGTGATATACCAGCGATCTGCATAGGTTCCATGGATTCACCCGAGGCAACCTCACCAGAAACTGCCCCCCCCACAGGCAATGTCTCCTTCGACCTCTGACGAAAGCGGCAATCAATGCGCACTACAAGTACCATAGCAGCCTCCAGAGAGGCGGGAGTCTCATACATTAGCAGAGCTTGTTTAACCCTTCCAGAAACCCCATGCAAAAATTGACTCCTTAGTGCAGGGTCATTCCATTGAGTGTCCACAGCCCAGCGACGAAATTCCGTACAATAATCCTCTGCCAGTCGCTCACCCTGGAGTAGAGAGCGTATTTTAGACTCTGCTAATGCCAGTCTGTCAGGATCGTCATAGATTAAACCAAGAGCAGAAAAAAAAGTCTACGTACTCAAATGCAGGTGAATCAGAAGGTAGTGAAAAGGCCCATGCTTGTGGATCACCACTCAGCAAGGAAATTACCAAGCCCACACGCTGAGCCTCATTTCCTGAGGAGAGTGGACACATACAAAAATACAATTTGCAGGATTCACGAAATACAACGAACTTACAGCGATCACCAGAAAATCGTTCAGGGAGAGGTAGCTTGGGTTCAGCTGCCCTGACTGATGCCTCAGTTTGCACAGCAGGAACTGAGAGGCCTTGTTGCTGGACCGCCCCCCTCAGTTCAGTGACCTGTATGGACAGAGCCTCCAGCTGCTTGGTTATGGAGACTATAGGATCCATGGTAAATAAAATTTGGGCCGACTATAATGTCATAGGAAGCCTAGGTAACTATGGGCTAAAACCCCGGGGCCCCTGTGGAGTCCCTCAGACTAGGGGAAACCCTGTCTGTCCCTCAACCCAGGGTTTACACTGAAGGTGTGCCTGCCTGGGCCTCCACCCTGTCCTTGTCTCCTGTCCAGCCCTAAGCTGAACCCACCACCCTCCACCAAGTGAGGAGACCAAACACCAGACCCCACAAATAAGTATGAACAGGGATAAAGGAAACGCACCACATCGCGTACACACAGGAAAATACAAAAATGTGCAAGGGCATCCAAAAAATACAACACAGGGAGGCAAAATGGCAACAACGGAATATACTACACCAGAAACAGTATGCTCCTTAGACCACCACTCCAGACCGGTATCGCTAGCACAAGACATGAGCTATAGTCGGCGACGCCCATAGTCGCTCAGGACAATTTAAAGACAGAGGGCATGGCTAAGCCCTCAGCCAGAATGACAGCCTTGTTAACCCAATCCAAGCCGGATCAGAAGACCAACCAGCGCCGCTAAGAACAAAGTGGTAGGATGGGGTATTACTACTGTCTGCTGGACACCATGGTGCGAACAGTGTCCGACATGACAATATCAAGCTGACCAAGTTCGTATCTGAGCATAGCAGACAGGAATTACACTAGAGTGCAAAAAGCAGGACTTGCATCTGAGTGCAGCAAGTAGGATTTGTCTCTGAGTGTAACTAGCAGGATTAGTACTTAGAGTGTAGCAGGCAGGATTTGCATCCGAGTGCAGCAAGCAGGATTTGTACTTAGAGTACAGCAGGTAGAATTGCATCTGAGTGCAGCAAGAAGGATTTGCATCTGAGTGCAGCAATCAGAATTTGTACTTAGAGTACAGCAGGCAGGATTGCATCTGAGTGCAGCAAGCAGGACTTGCACTGGTATGCAACCTTTCACAACATACACTATAAACAGGAAGGTTGCTTAGGTACCTCCCCAGTAGAGAGGAAGCAATATATACATAATGCCTCATAACCATTGGCTGTGGAGGAAATAGCAAGTGCATGCGCTAGCCCTTTAAAAGGGCAGGAGTGCAAACGCTTTGCCCTTAGGACATGGTTAGAGACCTATCTGGAAGTGCTGCTGGGAGCATGTGGATCATGAAGAAGAGAGGAACCAACTGCAGTGCGGGTAAGTGAACTGACAAGCCAGAGCCCCTGTCTGTCAGAGCAGTGCTAACACACTCTGGGCCCATAATCTCTTGGCAGCGGATTATTCAGGATACTCTCAAAGCATTTGACAACAGAGCTTCTTTATTGAGGAACAATCAGGAACAATATGCTTAATAGATCAGGAATAAATCATTTGTGTGTTTCTCTCTGTGCAGCATCTACAGCAGGCTGCTTCTCTCATACACAGACACAAGAAAACAGGAAATACAGTCACATGCTTTCCCTGTGTGAGCCTCTGGGAGTTTTTTTTTTACTTTATAAGCTGCATACAAATCTAGCAACAAAACACTCATAGTGTTTGCCACATGGGGTTTTTTTGCCTTCCTCTGGATCAACATGTTAGGGCAAGTTAGGATAGGATATGGGTTGAACTAGATGGACTTAAAGTCTCCCTTCAACCTTAATAACTATGTTACTATGTTACTATGTTAGACAGGAATGGAGTTGTTGCAGCAAACATATTCCAAGAAGTTCAGACGACACACATAAGACGTCAGATGTGGACATCAATGTCAAACATATGTACCAACCTCCAAAACTTTGAGGACTCCACCAAGATGGTGAGCAACGATGATGACTCCATAATTAGCATCATCATCCCGCTTCTCTGTGTTCTGAAACACACTCTGGTCACAATGTAAGACGATGCATTGCAGGCGGAGCACAATGAGATGGAGCAAGGAACCAAACAGGGTGATTACACACAGCCCAGCCTCATCTCATCCCAACGTGGATTGAGTGACAATGAGGAAGAGGAGGAGGAGGAAGAACAGGAGCTAGTTTCATGCGCTATAGATGGTACTGCCTGCACAACTGTCATATCATCTGTTCAGCAAGGATGGCCTCAGGACAGGGAGGAGGAGGAGGAAGAGGGCATGGTCAGTCATCCTCTTGGTGAGGACATGGAAGTCTTGCCTGTTAGCAGTCTGGCACGCGTGGCTGAGTTTATGTTGCTCTGCATTTCCCGTGACCCACGTGTTCTCCAAATTCTTGGTGACAGTCATTACTGGTTGGTGACACTTCTAGACCCACGCTACAAGGAGAACTTTCTATCTCTTATTCCCGAGGTGGACAGGTCTACTAAAATGGGGCAGTACAGGCCCTTGTTGCGGAATGGTTAAAAAGTTCCCATCAGAAAACGCTGGCGGCAGAGGTCACAGTTCATTTGACAATCAAGGAGTACTGGCGTTAAAGACACAAGTCCAATCCAGCAGAGGCAGGGCAACACTGGCAAAGTTCTTGGAGAGTTTTCTCAGACCCTCCCATCACACAGGCCCTGAGGCATGGGATAGTCTCACAAGGAGTGCAAAATTTTGGAAGATGCTGAGAGGGAGTACCTTGCTGGTCGTACCAACATCCTCCGTAATTCATCTGTGCCTTATAATTATTGGGTATTCAAGCTGCACATGTGGCATGAACTGGCTCTCTACGACTTGGAGGTCCTGGCCTGGCCTGCCACTAGCGTTTTGTCAGAGTGTGTTTTTAGTGCCACTGGTAGAATTATAACTAGAGTTGAGAGATACCGTCCGATACTTCAAAATATCGGATCGGAATGGATCGGCCGATCTTTAAAAAAAGTATCGGTATCGCCGATGCCGATACCGGAAGTCCCATTCAAGTCTATGAGACTTCCGGTATCGGAATTGGAAAAACCCTTTCCTGCCCTTGTACAGCCTCTCGGGGGTCTGTACGGGCCTTCCGGGGGTCTCTGCCGGCCTGCCGGGGGGCTGTGCCGGCCTGCCGGTGGGCTGTGCGGACTGCCCGGGGTCTGTACCGGCCTGCCGGTGGTCTGTGCAGGCTTCGGGGGGGCTGTGCCGGCCTGCCGGTGGGCTGTGCGGACTGCCCGGGGTCTGTACCGGCCTGCCGGTGGTCTGTGCAGGCTCCGGGGGGTTTGTGCAGGCTCCGGTAGTCTGTGCAGGCATCGTCCGATGGGACTACAAGTCCCATCGGGCGATGCCTGCTACCATGACAGTGATTGACACATTAGCCAATGATGGGACAGTAGTAGTCCCATCATCCGGCTAATGTGTTAAATGTAAAAAAAAAAAAAAAATACTACATACATACATACTACATGCATGCTACATACATACTACATGCTACATACATAGTACATATATACTACATGCATGCTACATACATACTACATACATACTACATATATACTACATGCATGCTACATACATACTACATGCATGCTACATACATGCTACATGCTACATACATACTACATATATACTACATGCATGCTACATACATACTACATGCTACATACATACTACATACTACATACATACTATATACATACTACATGCATGCTACATACATACTGCATGCATGCTACATACATACATACATGCTACATACATACTACATATATACTACATGCATGCTACATACATACTACATGCTACATACATACTACATACATACTACATATATACTACATGCATGCTACATACATACTACATGCTACATATATACTACATACATACTACATACATACTACATATATACTACATGCATGCTACATACATACTACATGCTACATACATACTACATACTACATACATACTACATACATACTATATACATACTACATGCATGCTACATACATACTGCATGCATGCTACATACATACATGCTACATACATACTACATATATACTACATGCATGCTACATACATACTACATGCTACATACATACTACATACATACTACATATATACTACATGCATGCTACATACATACTACATGCTACATACATACTACATACATACTACATACATACTACATGCATGCTACATACATACTACATGCTACATACATACTACATACTACATACATACTACATACATACTATATACATACTACATGCATGCTACATACATACTGCATGCATGCTACATACATACATACATGCTACATACATACTACATATATACTACATGCATGCTACATACATACTACATGCTACATACATACTACATACATACTACATATATACTACATGCATGCTACATACATACTACATGCTACATACATACTACATACATACTACATGCATGCTACATACATACTACATGCTACATACATACTACATACATGCTACATACATACTACATACATACTACATGCATGCTACATACAATACATTCATACAATACATACATAGACATACAGTACATATAACATAGAGTAACATACTTACCAATACTTGTCACATTGTTCCCCGAAGCCATTGTCTTTTACAGAATAAATATTAACATAACAAACCACAAAAATACTCACCCATGATCCGAAGCAGTCCACGAGTGTGTCCCACGACGATCTTGGGTAGAGAACTCCAGCATCAGATGATGCTGCCGCTCTCTACGGGCTGCAGGAATCCAATGACGGAAGGTAGGTATCCTTCCGCACTGTATTCCTCCGCCACTTAAAAAAAAAAAAAGTCCCTAGTCTCACTTTATGGTAAAAGCTGTGTGGGAAATTCCCACACAGCTTTTACCATAAAGTGAGACTAGGGACTTTTTTTTTTTTAAGTGGCGGAGGAATACAGTGGGAGGTCTATTCCCATGCACCTCTTTACACCCACACATGGGTATATGCTTCCTGATTTGGGCTATTTCCTGTTGTCCTCCTCCTTCTTCATAATGGGAACATTTTTCATGAGGCCCTCCTCTACATCTCTTCAAAGGGGCATTGGAATGCCTCCAAATTTTTGGCAGTTCTTGCATTCACTGCATAGGCAACACTATGGGAGAACAACTTCTTCATAATGTGATCATTTTTTCATGAGGCCCTCCTCTATGTGTCTTCAAAGGGGCATTGGAGTGGCTCCAAATTTTTGGCAGCCCTTGCATTCACTGCATAGACAAACACTATGGGAGAACCAATTCTTCATAACGGGAACATTTTTTCATAAGGCCATCCTGTAGGTCTCTTCAAAGGGGTATTGGAGTGCGTCTAAATTTTGGCCAGGCCTTGCTTTCACTGCATAGGCAAACAGTATGGGAGAACCACTTCTAATAATGGGAACATTGTTTTCAGGAGGACTGCTGTACATCTCTTCAAAGGAGTATTATGGTGTGCCCAAATTTTTGGCAGCCCTTGCATTCACTGCATAGGCATACTGTAAGGGAGACCCACTTACTAAGAATGGGAGCATTGTTTTCAGGAGACCCTCCTGTACATCTCTTCAAAGGGGTATTGGGGTGCATCTAAATGTTGGCCAGGCCTTGCATTCACTGCGTAGGCAAACAGTATGGGAGAACCACTTCCAATAATGGGAGCATTGTTTTCAGGAGGCCCTCCTGTACGTCTCTTCAAAGGGGTATGTTTTTGCATCTAAATTTTGGCCAGGTCTTGCATTCACTGCATAGGCAAACAGTATGGGAGAGCCACTTCCTAAGAATGGGAACATTGTTTTCAGGAGGCCTTAATGTACGTCTCTTCAAAGGGGTATTTGGGTGCATCTAAATTTTGGCCACGCCTTGCATTCACTGCATAGGCAAACAGTATGGGAGAATCACTTCCTAATAATGGGAACATTGCTTTCAGGAGGCCCTCTTGTATGTCTCTTCAAAGTCTCTTCAAAGGGGTATTATGGTGCGTCCAAATTTTTGGCAGCTCTTGCATTCACTGCATAGGCAAACAGTATGGGAGAACCACTTCCTAATAATGGGAACATTGTTTTCAGGAGGCCCTCCTTTATGTATCTTCAAAGGGGTATTGGGGTGCATCTAAATGTTGGCCAGGCCTTGCATTCACTGCACAGGCAAACAGTATGGGATAATCACTTCTTAATAATGGGAACATTGTTTTCTGGAGGCCCTGCTGTATGTCTATTCAAAGGGGCATTGGGGTGAGTCCTAATTTTTGCAAGTACTAACACGCGCTGCATATGCAATAACAGTATAGGAGACCCACTGTTTAATAATGGGAGCAACAAAGCATAGCCGGCTGATGACTCTCTAAGAATAGTGAGGGCCAACTGCTGGTCCTTTAAGAATAGTAAAGGCTGCCTAATGGCCATATGAAAAGAGTCTTTGTGACTTTCAGAGTCCCTTCTTCATAAATGAAACAGGATGTGTCTGATGATGTGTCACACACCACATTGCCAGATAAGGTTGTAAAATGTTAAAGTGACATTTCCCAGTGAATGCATTTGTCTTGGTTGAAAGCAATGCTAATGTTCAAAAACGCATCAAAAACGTGCTACATGTGAACATAGCCCAAGGTGTGGAGGAGGATTTTTTCTTTTTATTGTTATTTATTTTGCCTTATATATAATTGATTACCCTGGAATGTATGTTCGTTAACATATTTCCCAGGAAATCCATTTCGGTTTCGTTTTTGAATGTTTTATTGTGAGTCTGTAAAAGTGGCGTAAGACTGACAACATTATTCACAGCAATGACCTGGGAGTCCGAAATGCTTCCAGGGGTCTTCCCCATGCTGTTCCCTTGTCATTTAAGCACTGTTCCCATCAATTTCTGCAATTTCTAGGCCCTCTGCAGACCGCTGGGTGGGGTCGCCAGAAAAATGCTCGAGTTTCACACAGACTTACATTGAGCTCGTTGCACAGGTCGATCACACGAGCATTACAATTTGCTCGACCCAAGCAACGAGCACCCAAGCATTTTAGTGTTCACCAACACTACTTTGTAGCCTTCAAGTGCAGTACAGCAGTTCATTATTGGGTGATTCGTTCTTCTTACAGTAATAACGTGATCTGTATTACAGCCCCAGCTAAATAATGGAATATTTCTACATTATGATGAATCATCAACACAAAGCACAAGCTTTATACACTTTGATAGGGCAAGGACCTTTATCCTGTAGGAAAAACCATGTGTTTTTGTTACATAAGTCTTTAGCTTTTGATACCAACGTTTTCTGCAGTGTTTTACAATTGAAGCAAATATCAAGCATAAAGACTTTTTTGACAATTGTTTTATTAACTCCTTTCTGCCATCTGATGTACTATACCGTCTATGTGACCTGGGCCTGGATCTTCTGCTGTGCTGGGCCTTGTGGTGCCACAGAAGCCTGTGACACCACAATCACTGCTGAAAAAATAAGAAGGAGGACAAGACAGAAGAGAGACTACAATCGTAAGGCTAAGTGCACATGTAGCAGAAAATTTCTGCTTAAAAACCTGACTCCCTTCACAGAAACTGGACGTTTTTTTCTGCGCATTTTCTGCGCTGTTTTTGCGCAGAAAACGCGCGGTTTTTATGCGGTTTTTTTGCGCGTTTTCAAAACGCATAGAACAAGCCAGAAACGCGGAAAAATCCGCGAAATTAATGAGCACGCTGCGTTTTTTACCGTGATGCGGATTTTTCGCGGTACAAAACGCATCAATATGCACAAAAAGTGCAAAATGCATAGAAATGAATGGGAAGCTTATTTTTAGCGGTTTTATAGTGGTTTTATTGTAAAAAGCGCTAAAAATACTGCTAAAAAAACGCTGTGTGTGAACACAGCCTAAGTGTTTTGATCCCTGATTCCTGAGAAAAATATGACAAATATCAAACTTATAAGGTCAAAAATTCAAGAAAACTTATGCCTTATATAACAATGATGATTCAGATGAAAATGAAGTAATATCTCCTCGACTATATGGATTTATGCTCATATTTTGTTATGAAAAAATCTTTCAATAAAAACATTGTTTAGAAAATTAAAAAAAAAAATAAATTAACTTTTATTATGTCTATTAAAATGTCTATTAAAAATACAAGACATTACCAAGCACCATGCAAGCAAATGTGCCGGCTACCATCACCCTTTATGATACCTATTAACACAAGCCTACCTACCAGCGGAGGTTGGCACACTAAACACAAAACGAGATTAGCGCCCCCGCTCCTTGGCGGCTGACCCTAAATCCCCTAGATGTCCCTATGTTGGTGAGTCACATAATCACCCATTTATCCAGATATAGAAAGGAGTGTATAGGTGTTGCCAATGAAGGACTGATATTAAGGTAGGCAATAACGGAGAGCATGTGCAAAAAAAAGGGGGGGGGGAAATAGTAACACGCTAATAAAGTGACAAGTGCAAACACTTAGTATCTAGCTCTACTGTTCCCTATTGCTGTATAGCCTTCCTAACGGTGGAGGTTGGCACCCTACTGGTCAGCGGAATGGCGCCCGCCTCCATGATGGCTCTCCCTGGGGGTCCCTGATCTCATTATAATATTAACACAAGGTGACCGTAAGGTAATTAACATCCAAAAATGCCCAAAAGACAGATAAGAACTCTAATGGCACACATAATGTATGCTTAACATATTTGTTGATGACAGCAAGCTTAAAAGGTACTTATGATTTGTTGATATTCAAGAAATCTAAACGTGTTTCACCATATTGGATCATCAGGAGGTTAGATGTAGGGATGCTGCATGGTAGGCATCCATTCTAAATATAGATAACCCAACAATTAGGGGGATGCCTACTCCATCCCTGTACTAGAGGTGTATACCAATATCCCGCAAAATGGAGCTGAATGTTAAGTACTAATCATAAACATGGATGACAATTGTCCTCTAGATTTTAAGAAATTTAGCATCATTTGAAATCACAAATGCCCATTGGTCAAAGGCTAAAATATATAACTACTTTCAGTGATGAAAAACGTAAAGTCAATTAGCGCCATTGCCACGTGCCTTCCAGCTAGAGCGGGAGCACATCAATAGTTCCTGTCTCTGGGTGCTCTTGCACTGCATATGTCCAGAAGATGTGGAAGCAAAACCGGAAGATCATTCATTAACACCATCATGTGTGTTCCACCTGGAACGCATCTGCAGTTCTTGTCTCCGGATAACGTTGCAATGCGCATTTCCCGAAGACACGCAGCTCTTAACATTAAGGACGGAAGTGAGTTATGCATATGAGCATAATGCGTTCCACCATGGAACGCATGCCTGCATCATAATTAGAGACGGAGGAAGGATCACATGACAGCATAAATAAATCCTCCCCATAACACTTAGCTGTAATATCGTAAATGCTTTTTGCATTAGTAGTGAATCAGGGACTGGCAGTACCAGTCAGTCTCTTAAATCTCTTTTTGGTGATCTGTATACTGATTACAAGGAACATATAATGTCCTGGTGGAAATAAAGACTTTAGAAAATTATCTTAAAAATAGAGTGGTACTAAGGGGCCTTAGGATAAATCTTAATCCATCACGCAGAACTGCTTCTCCTGAATTACTCACCAAGTGGTTCAAAGAGTCAGTGGACTCATCGGTGAGGTATGCAATTACTTTCGGAGTAAGAAAAAAAGCTTTTTGATTCATCTACAAAACAATTAAATAAATCAGCAGATAACATCTTGAAATATAGGGCGGACCCAGACTTTAACAAACGGGAGGGCACTCAGGAAGGAGCGGGCCCCAGTACTTCCGGAACTGAAGGTGCTCGTAATGTACCCACCAACTGGAAAAAAAGGTAAGCCACAAAAAAGGTGCCTAGTATGTTACAAAAGGGGAATATGCAAGGACACCATTTATCAATGCCCCCAAAAACCTGGCCTGTGTATGAAAGACTGCTTCAAACTGTACCACACCTTCATGCACCACTAATTTACTTAAATTTACATAACATGAAACAGTATATTAGTTCCAAAGAGGGGGCATTTCTAGATAAGTTCCTTGGCGGTCTAGTTTCCAAAAAGGGGGCACTTGTTGAGCATTGCCACTGTTTAGCTACATCTGGATAAGTTCCTTGGGGATCTAGTTTCCAAAAAGGGGGAACTTGCTGGGCATTGCCACTCTTTAGGCACATCTAGATAAGTTCCTTGGTGGTATAGTTTCCAAAAAATGGTACTTGTGTTTTTTTTAACTATTTAGGCACATCAGGGGCTCTGCGAATGGAACATGATGCCTGCAGACCATTCCATCAAAGTCTGCATTCCAAAACGTCACTACTTCCCTTCCGAGCCCCAACGTGTGTACAAACAGTATTTTTTCCCACATATGGGGTATCAGCGTACTCAGGACAAATTGGACAACAACTTTTGGGGTCCAGGTTCTCCTGTTACCTTTGGAAAAATTAAAAATTGGGGACTAAAAGATAATTTTTGTGGAAAAAAATGTGTTTTTCATGCCTGGACATTATAAACTTTAGTGACACACTTGGAGGTTCAAAGTTCTCACCACACATCTAGATAAGTTCCTTGGGGGGGTCTAGTTTCCAAAATGGGGTCACTTGTGGGGTTTTCTACTATTTAGATACATCAGGGGCTCTGGAAATGGAACATGACACCCGCAGACCATTTCATCAAAGTCTGCATTCCAAAACATCTCTACTTCTATTACTATTATTATTACTATTATTATGCATTTATATAGCGCCATTTATTCCATGGCGCTTTACATGTGAAAAGGGGAAACATAGACAAGTATAGTAAACATGTGTAAGACAAGGGACACACAAGTACATAAGGAGAGGGGACTCTGCCCGCGAGGGCTCACAGTCTACAGGGATGGGTGAGGATACAGTAGGAGAGGGTAGAGCAGGTCATGCTGTGGTTCAGTAGACCGAGGATCATTGCAGGCTGTAGGCTTGTCGGAACAGGTGGGTCCTCAGGTTCTTCTTGAAGGTTTCCGATGATGGTGAGAGTCTGATGTGTTTCGGCAGGGAGTTCCAGAGTATGGGGGAAGCACGGGAGAAGTCTTATATGCGGTTGTGGGAAGAAGAGATAAGTGGGGGGGGGAGTAGAGAAGGAGATCTTGAGATGATCGAAGGTTGCGTGCGGGTAGGTACCTAGAGACCATGTCACAGATGTATGGAGGAGACAGGTTGTGGATGGCTTTGTATGTCATGGTTAGGGTTTTGAATTGGAGCCTCTGGGCGATAGGAAGCCAGTGAAGGGCCTGGCATAGGGGGGAGGCTGGGGAATAGCGGGGAGACTTCCTTTCCGAACCCCGATGTGTACCCAAACAGTAGTTTTCTCCAACATATTGGGTACCAGCGTAATCAGGACAAATTGGACAGCAACTTTTGTGGTCCAATTTCTCCTGCTACTCTTGGGAAAATAAAAAATTGGGGACTAAAAGATCATGTTTGTGGAAAAATTATTGTGAAATTATTGTGAAATTTTAGTGAAACACTTGGGGGTTCAAAGTGCTCACCACACATCTAGATAAGTTCCTTGGGGGGTCTAGTTTCCAAAATGGGGTCACTTGTTGAGAGTTTCCACTGGTTAGGCACATCAAGGGCTCTCCAAATGCAACATGGCATCCGATCAAAGTCTGCATTCCAAAACGTCTCTACTTCCTTTCCGAGCCCCGATGTGTACCCAAACAGTAGTTTTCCCCGCACACATATGGGGTATCAGTGTACTCAGGACAAATTGGAAAACAACTTTTGTGGTCCAATTTCATCTGTTACCTTTGGAAAAATAAAAAATTGGGGACTAAAAATCATGTTTGTGGAAAAAATATGATTTTTTATTTTCATGCCTGGGCGTTATAAACTTTAGTGAAACACTTGGTGTTCAAAGTGCTCACCACACATCTAGATAAGTTCCTTGGGGATCTAGTCTTCAAAATTGGGTCACTTGTGGGGGGCTTCCACTGTTTAGGCACATCAGGGGCTCTCCAAACGCGACATAGCGTCCAATCTCAATTCCAGCTAATTTTAGTTTGAAAAAGTCAAATGGCGCTCTTTACCTTCCAAGCTCTGCTGAGCGCCCAAACAGTGGTTGCCCCCCACATATGGGGTATCGGCTTACTCAGGACAAATTGGACAACAAGTTTTGCTGTCCAATTTCTCCTGTTACCCTTGGGAAAATTAAAAATTGGGGACTAAAAGATCATGTTTGTGGAAAAAATATTTTTAATTTTGACGGCTCTACGTTATAAACTTGTGTGAAGCACTTGGGGGTTCAAAGTGCTCACCACACATCTAGATAAGTTTCTTGGGGGGTCCAATTTCCAAAATAAGGTTACTTGTGGGGGGTTTCCACTGTTTAGGCACATCAGGGGCTCTCCAAATGCGACATGGCATCCGATCTCAATTCCAGACAATTTCGGTTTGAAAAAGTCAAACGGAGCTCCTTCCCTTTTGAACCCTCCCATGCGCCCAAACAGTGGTTTTATCCCACATATGAGTTATCAGCGTACTCAAGAGAAATTGCACAATAACTTTATCTCTCCATTTGCTCCTTTTAACCTTGTGAAAGTAAAAAAAAAATTGTTGCTAAAATATCATTTTTGTGACTATAAAGTTAAATGTTAATTTTTTTCCTTCCACGTTGCCTCTGCTCCTGTGAAACACCTAAAGTATTAATAAACTTCTTTAATGTGGTTTTGATCAGCTTGAGGAGTGAAGTTTTTATAATCGTGTCATTTTTGGGTATTTTCTGCCATATAGACCCCTCAAAGTGACTTCAAATGTGAAGTGACCCATAAAAAAAAGGTTTTGTAAATTTTGTTGTAAAAATGAGAAATCGCTGGTCAACTTTTAGCCCTTATAACTTCCTAACAAAAAAAATGTTGTTTCCATAATTGTGCTGATGTAAAGTAGACATGTAGTCTGTTTTAAGGGCATACAAATTCAAGTTTGAAAATTGTTAAATTTTTGCCATATTTCCCTTTTTTAAGAAATAAACAGAAGTCATATCAAATAAATTTTACCACTATAATGAAGTACAGTATGTATCGAAAAAACAGTCTCAGAATCGCCAAGATCCATCAAATCATCCCAGCGTTATTACCTCATAAAGGGACAGTGGGCAGAATTGTAAAAATTGGCCCGGTCATTCATGTGCAAACCACTCTCGGGGGTAAAGGGGTTAAAAAGTTACAAAACATACAAAATAAAAAGAAAGAACCCTGACATAAAATGTACATAATACAGGAGATGGGGAAGTGATACAAGAACTTAACTTTTATGAATTGTGCAAGTATGCCAGTGCAGGGAAGAACATTCCAGGTCACAGGTGTAGCACTTGAGAAATCATGTAGATGGTAATGGAAATCTCTTAGGTGGTTGGAGTTGAGGAAATACCAAAATTTTGAATCAATGTATAAAGGAATGATGCTGATATCGACACTGAACAAAAATATAAACGCAACGCTATTGTTTTTGTTCCCATTTTTGATGAGCTGAACTAATTTTCTATGTACACAAAAGGCATTTTTCTCTCAAATATTGTTCAAAATTTCTCTAAATCTGTGTTAGTGACCTCTTCTCCTTTGCCAAGAATATCTATCCACTTTACAGCTGTTGAATATCAATTTGCTGAATAGACACATGATTATTGCACAGGTGCCTTAGACTGCAACAATAATAGGCTGCTCTAAAAAGTGCAGTTTTATCACACAGCACAATGCCACAAATGTTACAAGTAGAGTCGAGCGACTTTTGTTTTTTTAGGGTCGAGTTTCATTTCATGAAACCCGACTTTTCCAAAAGTCGGGTCGAGCAAAATAGGCCGACTATAGGGAAAAGTCGGGGTTCCGACCGAAACACGAAACCCAATGTAAGTCAATGGGGAATTAAAGTCGGCAGTGAGAGGAGGACAGGAAACACACCTACAGTGGCCATTTGAATGTCAAAAGCATCAATTCTTATTACTTAAGCTTGTCAACCTTAATTTACTTCATAATACTAGTTACGCACTGAAAAATGGGGGTTATTTGGCTACAGTTGTGGGGGGGTAGGGCTGGCTCCAGGTTTTCGTGGGCCCAGGGCCAACGAGCGCCCCTTTAACACATACCACAACTCATGACGCTCCGATACGGCAGAGAAATAGCAGTATAGTACAATGAAAAATACTTCACTTCTTACATCTCATGACTGATATCTATTTTAAATTCTCCAATACCTCCAAAAACGGACAGTAAATAACTCCATACAGTATTATGGCCAGCGCTTAGTGCGCTATACAGAGTAATGAGGCCCATATACTTCTCCATATGGAATCATTGATCCCATATAATGTTTCAAACCGTATATGATGAGCTCCACATAATGCTATAGTATATGTTGGTCCCAATGGATGAAGCTCCACTGTCTTATGGGCCCAAATAATGCTCCATATATAATGGGCCCCATTTCTACTGCTCTAGTGTATAATGGGCCCTGTAAATGCTGCTCCAGTGTCTGATGTCCACCTTTGGAATGCTCCAGTGTATGGTGGGCCCCATATATCATTCACCAGAGTATAGTGCTCCCCAAAAATTGCTGTCCCAACATTGAAAACAATTACATAAGTCTCCTTGCTAGGGAATCCCTGCACTACTCTGAACTCCTTGTAGTCCCTATCTTCTATCTCACTGCACTTGGCTGTTTAGGCCCTCCCACCGGCAGAGACACTTTTGCGTACTATGCGGTGCCCTGTGCCAGTGCCATCGTCCATGAGTACGCCCCCCCCACCTGCTCAAGGAACCTGCACTTTCATCTGCACCTTCCTCTTTGTCACCGTGTAAGGTGGTATAGTATGTGGGAAGGGGAACCTGAGTTTCCTCTGGGTCAGATTCTGGCAGTGTAGAGTGCGAGGGGAATGTAGTGGTCTGGGTCAATGTACCAGCAGCATCATCCAGCAGTGGCTGGGCCTCAGTGCACTTGTGGCATCCCCAAGAGTACGGTCGCCACTGAGGCATTACCTACCTCCTAGGGAGTGTGTTGTCAAGCTTGGGAGCAACGAATGATCTCTCTAGCAGTCAAACCAACACACAACACATTTCCCACTCCAGGCTAGCAGGGAGACCTCTGAACCTGACTGCTGAGGAGCTGCTCTCTGTGGTCGGGAGGAGGTAAGTTAGGGCACTCTGTGCAGGGAAGGGGAAGTGTGTGGACGTGAGAAGGGGAGCTGGAGGATGAGCAGAGTTAAGGCTCACTCCTAGCTGGAGCGCATGATCCCGATTCCGGTCTCCGAGTTTGTAGGGACACTGACGTTCCTGCAGCAGAAACCGGGGGAAGTAGCAGCTATAAATGCTCTGTACCCAACTAAGGCTAGGAGGCCCCAGCATCGACGTGTGGGAGACAGAAGGAAAAAGCTACAGCTGTCTGCCATACAAGTAAAGTCTGAGGAACATCTGTTAGACAGGAGGCGCTTCAGTGAACCACGGTCCTGTGAGTGCTTCCCCCACAAGCGCTATAAAGGAGACGTTCCGGAAGGTACATGTTGGCGGAGTGTTGGAAGGGAGCTTTCCATTTTGGTCCCGGAGGTTGGCTGAGGTCCTGACCCGGAGGACACAGCACGGAGGCAGGCATCTGTGTAACCTGCAGACTGTGAGTAAAGCTTTGGAACTGCACGCTCTGGTGTCCTACAGTTATTCCAGCATCGCTACATCTGGGTACCAGCACCTACACCGCCTGTGCCTTTCCCCCATCACTACATCTACACTTCCCTGGGACTCCAGCTCCACCTGTGGGGAGCTTCACCATCTTTGCTGCACAACACCATCAGTCCCAGAGGATCTGCATGCAGCGTCGGCCTAACATCTATGTTGCCGAACACCACAGGTGGCGTCAAACTATCTATATAAACTCTTTACCATTATACCACGCCATTTACATGGGCGCCCAGGGCCACCGTCCGGGTCACCGCTGCTGTGACACATCCCACTGACACCGACCCGGTACCGAGTACCCCACAGCCCTGGGAGGGCGACCCATATGCCGACTGCTGATCAGGCGGCGTTATTCCCACGAACCTCCAAACAGCGTCCATGAAGGCAAAGTTTTTGGTTTCCGGGGGCAGTATGATTGCAAAGCTGAACCTTAAAGGAATGTCAAAAAGGGCACCACCAGGAGTGGAGCCTGTGGCTTAATTGGACTCCACCCGGGAAACCACAACCATGCCACCTAAAGAAAAGATGCACACTTTGAAAGCTTTGTCGATTCTGTGTGTGGTGTGGTATGTGTGTTTGTAGTTGTGCTAGCGATTTCTCAGCTTTATTCCGTTAACAACCGAGACTCCGGCATGCCCCCGCAGTACGCGTCAAGCTTACTAGAGGGATAAGTGAGGCTCTGGCACGTGAGATCGAGCAATAACAGGTCTAGCATTCCCATACATGTCCAGGGCTGAATGCACGCTACACTGAAAGGACCAGCTTTTGTCGCTTACAGGTGCAGACAACCTGCTGAACTCCGTTAGTGATGGGGATCTGGGATTTAGATTATTCCCCGCGAACGATGATTTCCCAGTAAGTTCAGGTCAACCGCAATTCCGGAGTTAGGCCTAACCGTCATTCCTGAAAAAATTACTTGTCCAAACCACAGGTGCTGTAGCTTGCTTAACAGCTCGGCAGCCGTTCTCAGGCCCAGTATGGATTCAACAACATTGTAGAAAGTTGAAAAAGGGTACAGTGTCACCGGATAACACGTATATATGTAGCCTAGTTTACACATTAAAAATATATGTCTATAGATCAGGAGGCAGACTCAGATGTTCTCAGGCTCAGTATGGATTTGACCAGATTGTACAAAGTTGAAAAAAGGGTACTTTATCACTGGATAGCAGGTATAAATAGCATAGTTTAAACATGTAAAATCTCCGTATTCTCAGTATGGATTACACAGCAATCTAAAAAGTGGAAAAAAGGAAATGCATTTGAGGCGTACACAACTATATACTTTTGGTGTTATTTTTAAATCTTCATATATATTTCTGTCTCAGTAATACAGTCCAGCCTCTCTGCAATAGGAAATGAGATGCATACAATTACTGACATAAAGGCTAGTGATTGCAGAAATCTAGGAATTACTATTCACGGGAAAAACTTCCTTCACAATTCTCATAGGCAATGCTGACCCTCAATTAATTTGTGTGTTGAGACAGTGAAAACATTTTTTTGTGAATAAAGTCTTGCTGTATCGCACTTCCATTGATTCCATCACTGTTACTCATCTCAATCAAATTTTTATCACAGGGAGCGATGTAAACATGGTGCTCACTGGCTATCATGATCTGTCACGTAACTTTGGAGTGCAAAAGACATAAGCCACAGGCCGTAGGCGATTCTATTTGATTGGCATGAGAGGGCACATTTTAAAATGTGCGCCAGAATGTCACACGTTTTTGAGTAGGAAAACTGTGAAAGCTGATGATAAACCACCACTGCATGTCATTGTGAGTTGACGTCCATAAGAAATGGAAGCCATTGATCATCTGGAGCTAGAGCCCGGCCAGCAGGACAGGGCATAGCTACATCTTAACCATCATCTTTCAGTTCAATCAATTTGTAGTGGCACTCCCAGTGAAGGATTTGACAGCCCAGACTACACAGCGGAGGAGCAGGGAGAGGTAAACATTGCAAATGCAAGGGGGGCCCACTCGTGGGCGTCGGTACTGGCACTGGGCCCCTCATAGTACGGCGGTGTGTCTGACGGTGGGTGTGCACCACCACCGTCAGAGACACTTGATTGCACTATGAGGGACCCTGTGCCAGTGCCCGCGCCCAAGAGTCGGCCTACCCACCTGTCCAGGGCAACGACACTCGCACGGTTTCGTGCGCTAGGTGGTGACCCCGGCCATGGGGGGGGCAGCCCAGTTAGGGCGGTTTACAAAGTGGCATATGTTGATGTGGGACATTCAGCTGCTGCAAAAGGCGAAATAGGTCAAGAGCGCAGAATAGGAGGAGGACCAAAGCAAGCCATTTTTCTGGCAACCTATGTGTCATCAAGGGAAGGTGGGACAAAATTCTTGGAAACCCATGCATGGTTCATTTTAATGAAGGTTAGATCATCCACATTTTGGGTTGACAGACGGGTCCTTTTTTCTGTCAGGATTGATCCAGCTGCACTGAAGACTCCTTCCGATAGCACACTTGCAGCTGGGCAAGCGAGCTCCTGTAAGGCATATTGTGCCAATTCAGGCCAGGTGTCCAGTTTAGCGGCCCAATAGTCAAAGGGGAATGACCTGTGCGGGAGAACATCGATATGGGAGGAAAAGTAGTTTGTAACCATAGTTGACAACTGCTGTCTCCTGTCACTTTCCATCGATGCAGTATTACCAGTTGTGTGAGCGGTACTTGAAAAATCAGTCCACAACATTTTCATGAAACCCCTGTCTCCAACGCCACTTCTGCTGTGTGCACCACGAACACCTCTGCCAAGCTGCCCCTGGCCCGTACGGCTCGTGTGAGAACCATCACCGCTGCTGTGTGCTGGGAATGCCTCAACCGGTTTACCAGAGTTGCTTGTTTATTAGCCAATATTAGGTCAAGGTTCTCGTGTGGCATGATGTTTTGTAATTTGCCTTTGTAGCGTGGATCCAGGATGCTGGCCAACCAGTAGTCATCATCGTTCATCATTTTGGCAATGCGTGGGTCCCTTTTTAGGATCTGCAAGGCATAATCTGACATGTGGGCCAATGTTCCCGGTGTCAATGATGCACTGCGAGTGCTGGTTGGAGGAGCACTTTCTGGCAAATCCACATCCCTCCAGTCACGCACAAACCCAGTACCAGACCTTGCCACGCCAACATTTTCACTTGCCCCACGAGATGCATCCTCCTCCCTTAAGTAATCATCCCCATCATCATCCTCCTCCTCCTCTTCTTCCTCCACCTCGTCCAGGAGAGGTCCCTGAGCAGACAATGGCTGAATGTCATCAAGGATTCCCTCCTCCTCTTCCTCCTTGTCAACATTGGCTGCAGACGCCTGCTCCTTAAGGTGCGTCAAAGTTTTCATGAGCAGACACATAAGTGGGATGCTCATGCTTAGGATGGCGTCGTCTGCGCTTACCAGCCGTGTGCATTCCTCAAAACACTGAAGGACTTTACAGAGGTCTTTCAGCTTCGACCACTGCACACCTGTCAACTCCATTTCTGCTCTCAAAGTGCCTGGCCATGTATCCTCCCACAAATGCATTATGGCCTACCTCTGTTCGCACAGCCGCTCAACCATGTGCAGGGTGGAGTTCCACCTTCTTGCAATGTCGATAATGAGGCGGTGGTCGGGAAGGCGGAGCAATCGCTGCAGCTTCTGCATACGAATGAAGTGTACAGGCGACCGGCGGATGTGCGCGCACAGTCTTCGCACCTTCTGGAGCAGGGCTGTTAACTCCGGATAATTGTTGAGGAAGCACTGCACCACCAGGTTCAAGGTGTGAGTCAAGCAAGGTATGTGGCTGAGTTTTGAAAGGGCTATGGCTGCCACAAAATTACAGCCGTTATCACTAACTACCTTGCCTGCCTCAAGATGTATACTGCCCAGCCATGAATCAGTTTGTCGCTGAAAGTACTCGGCCAGCACCTCCGCGGTGTGTCTGTCGCCCAAACACATCATCTGCAACACAGCCTGCTGACACTTTCCACTAGCTGCTCGATAGGGGGACACCTCGTGTGCAACAGTGGCAGCTGCAGATGGAGTGCTCGTACAACTGCGCTCTGTGGACGAGCTTTCACTTCTGGAGGAGGAGGAGGAGGGTCGAATGCCTACAGCCAACTGTTTCCTATACCGTGGGCTAGGCAGCACTGTCCCACCACCGCTGTCCCCTGTGGACCCTGCATCCACCACATTAACCCAGTGCACAGTGATGGACACGTAACAGCACTGGCCATGTCGACTGGACCATGCATCTGTTGTGAGGTGTACCTTTCCACTCACTGACTGCTTGAGTGCATGGACAATGCGGTCTTTCACATGATGGTGGAGGGCTGGGATGGCTTTGCGAGAGAAGAAGTGGCGACTGGGTAGGTCATAGCGTGGTACTGCATAGGCCATGAGTTCGCGGAAAGCTGCGCTTTCCACCAACCAATAGGGCATCATCTCTAACGAGATTAGTTTGGCAATGTGGGCGTTCAAACCCAGTGTACGCGGATGAGAGACTGAGTACTTTCTTGACCTACTCATAGTCTCTGGGAGGGTGAGCTGAACTTGAGAGCTGCATATGGTGGAACTAGCGTTGGCAGGGCGGACTGAGAGAGGGTTGATGATGGTGATGGAGTTGGTGTTCTTTCTGATGGCCTATATTCAGTCTTTCGTTGATATAACAGTGGGATTTCCTGACTGCTTTGGCCTTGCAACGACACCTCAACATTTGCTGCTGTGCTAACCAGTGGGCTTACAGTGGGGGAAACAATGTAGCGTTGCTGACTACCTTCTTGAGGTTTGGTGTTATGTCCACGCTTGTACTACTTCTTGAGGTTTGGTGTTGTGTCCACGCTTGCAAGTGCATGCTGGTTAAATGTCTAAGCATGCAACTGGTATTCAAATTTTTCAGATTTTTCCCTCGGCTAAAGGTCTTTGCGCACTTCTTACAGATAACCTTGGCCTGATCATGAGGATTGTGTTAAAAAAAGTGCCACACTGCACTCTTCCTACTTTGAAAGACATTTTGCGGCCTAGCACGCTGTGCTATTTTGACCGTCGGGGCAAGCTGTCCAGCAACTCTTTTGATTTTTGGAACCTGTCTTTGGAGTGTTCCGGGCCTGCCAGATAACAGCTGTTGTGATGTCGATGTCTGCTGTGATGTCGATGTCTGCTGTGGATGGTCCTCCTCCTCATCTGAGCTATTGGAAGCAGCACCCTCTTCCCCCAATGGATGCCAATCTGGGTCAACAACTGGGTCATCCATCACCTCCTCTTGAATGTCATGTGCACCTTCCTCTGTGTCACCGTGTATGGTGGTATAGTATGCGGGAAGGGGCACCTGAGTCTCATCAGGGTCAGAATATGGCTCATTACACTGCGAGGACAATGTAGTGCTCTGAGTGAATGTACCAGCAGAATCATCTATCAGTGGCTGTGCATCAGTACAATCCATGTCAGATTCATCTTGGCCTGGGTAATTCACCATTTCACTTGATAACCCAGGCATGGTATGTGAAAACAGCTCCATGGAGTAATCAGTTGTATGGCCTGCGTCATCCTCCAAACTTTTTTGGGGTGAAGGACACAAGGAAAGGTGTGGTTCATGAACATGAGCCTCCAATGACGACTCAGTGCTTTTATTTTTTTCAACTTCAGAAGAGGAGGCGATAGAGCTGGAGGCTGAGCCAGCAATGTAAGCCAAAACTTTTTCCTGAAGCTCTGGCTTTAAAAGCGGTTTGCCAACTCCTAGAAAACAAAGCCTTCGAGGCCTCGTGGAGCCAGACGATGATGCAGGCTCAACACCTCCTGGATTCGGTCCTATTTTGCTTTTGCCACTACCATCAGAACCACCACCAACACCATCATTACCAGCTGGCAACCCCCGCCCAACTGCACAGCCTCTTCCACCAGCCTTCCTCATTTTTGGTAAAAATGTACAGAAAATCCCACAAACTATATAGTAATGTAAAACAAGGTACAAGGTGTATATAGGACAGGGGAGATGTAGAATTTCTGAACACACTTGTGGACACTGTTGGATTGTGTGAGGCCCAGTGAATATCACACCGCTATGTCACAGGCTCAATGTCGCAGGTGTGAAAAATGTCACTATAGGACAGGGGAGATGTAGAATTTCTGAACACACTTGTGGACACTGTTGGATTGTGTGAGGCCCAGTGAATATCACACCGCTATGTCACAGGCTCAATGTCGCAGGTGTGAAAAATGTCACAATAGGACAGGGGAGATGTAGAATTTCTGAACACACTTGTGGACACTGTTGGATTGTGTGAGGCCCAGTGAATATCACACTGCTATGTCACAGGCTCAATGTCGCAGGTGTGAAAAATGTCACTAAAGGACAGGGGAGATGTAGAATTTCTGAACACACTAGTGGACACTGTTGGATTGTGTGAGGCCCAGTGAATATCACACCGCTATGTCACAGGCTCAATGTCACAGGTGTGAAAAATGTCACTATAGGAAAGGGGAGATGTAGAATTTCTGAACACACTTGTGGACACTGTTGGATTGTGTGAGGCCCAATGAATATCACACCGCTATGTCACAGGCTCAATGTCGCAGGTGTGAAAAATGTCACTATAGGACAGGGGAGATGTAGAATTTCTGAACACAATTGTGGAAACTGTTGGATTGTGTGAGGCCCAGTGAATATCACACCGTTATGTCACAGGCTCAATGTCGCAGGTGTGAAAAATGTCACTATAGGACAGGGGAGATGTAGAATTTCTGAACACACTTGTGGACACTGTTGGATTGTGTGAGGCCCAGTGAATATCACACCGCTATGTCACAGGCTCAATGTCGCAGGTGTGAAAAATGTCACTATAGGACTGGGGAGATGTGAGAATTTCTGAACACACTTGTGGACACTGTTGGATTGTGTGAGGCCCAGTGAATATCACACCGCTATGTCACAGGCTCAATGTCTCAGGTGTGAAAAATGTCACTATAGTACAGGGGAGATGTAGAATTTCTGAACACACTTGTGGACA
The DNA here is from genome assembly GCF_039654945.1 of Dendrobates tinctorius. Lineage (NCBI taxonomy): Eukaryota > Metazoa > Chordata > Amphibia > Anura > Dendrobatidae > Dendrobates > Dendrobates tinctorius. The sequence continues at coordinate 25,480,135 of NW_027361754.1, read as the reverse complement.
GTTGGATTGTGTGAGGCCCAGTGAATATCACACCGCTATGTCACAGGCTCAATGTCGCAGGTGTGAAAAATTTCACTATAGGACAGGGGAGATGTAGAATTTCTGAACACACTTGTGGACACTGTTGGATTGTATGAGGCCCAGTGAATATCACACCGCTATGTCACAGGCTCAATGTCGCAGGTATGAAAAATGTCACTATAGGAAAGGGGAGATGTAGAATTTCTGAACACACACTTGTGGACACTGTTGGATTGTGTGAGGCCCAGTGAATATCACACCGCTATGTCACAGGCTCAATGTCGCAGGTATGAAAAATGTCACTATAGGACAGGGGAGATGTAGAATTTCTGAACACACTTGTGGACACTGTTGGATTGTGTGAGGCCCAGTGAATATCACACCGCTATGTCACAGACTCAATGTCGCAGGTGTGAAAAATGTCACTATAGGACAGGGGAGATGTAGAATTTCTGAACACACTTGTTGACACTGTTGGATTGTGTGAGGCCCAGTGAATATCACACCGCTATGTCACAGGCTCAATGTCGTAGATGTGAAAAATGTCACTATAGGACAGGGGAGATGTAGAATTTCTGAACACACTTGTGGACACTGTTGAATTGTGTGAGGCCCAGTGAATATCACACCGCTATGTCACAGGCAGAAATTGGCTAGTGTATGACAAACTACAAGGTGTATATAGAATTGGGCAGAATAGGAATCTCCCTAGAGTGTAGGTCTGTAAGAACGGAACAAGTCCTCGACTTATCCTTACAGAGTCACACACAGATAGCTTCACTGTGGCCGTGATAACAGCCGTTACACAGTACTGAGAGAGAAGCGTGCACGTACACCGCTGTCCAGTGTCCGTAAAGTTGTCAAGCTCCGTGTTTTTTAAGTATACGGACTGACACACGCTGTCTCTCTATAGTTTTGAATGTGATCAAACAGCAAATATACTTAACTGTTTGAAAACCAGACAAAACTAGAATGTGGAGGTCTGTAAGAGCGGAACATGTCCTTGACTTATCCTTACAGAGTCACACACAGATAGCTTCACTGTGGCCGTGATAACAGCCGTTACACGGTACTGAGAGAGGAGCGTGCACGTACACCGCTGTCCGGTGTCCGTAAAATTGTCAAGCTCCGTGTTTTTTAAGTATACGGACTGACACACGCTGTCTCTCTATAGTTTTGAATGTGATCAAACAGCAAATATACTTAACTGTTTGAAAACCAGACAAAACTAGAAGGTGGAGGTCTGTAAGAACGGAACAGGTCCTCAACTTATCCTTACAGAGTCACACACAGATAGCTTCACTGTGGCCGTGATAACAGCCGTTACACGGTACTGTGTGAGGAGCGTACACCGCTGAATGGTGTGAAAAAATGCACGCTCAGTACCTCACCAGGACAAAAAAAAAATTTGGATTGCTTTTAAAAAAGCAGTTTGCAGAGCAGTGGGAAAACAGCAATGCAGCTATCAGGAAGCCTTATAAGGCAGCCTAGCAACCAACACAGCTGATCCAGCAAAATATAGCCTCCACTTGCACTGCACACACAGTGACTGGTGTTGTGAGTTCATTTTCCCCTCCGTCACTGAGGCCTGGTGAACTCCCTATTCTAGTGAAGGAAGGTAGTGAGCCTGATTATCAGGCACCTGGGACTAATGAAGACGATTGGCTGAGTGGAGTCACTGACTGGATTTAAGGCAGCCTACGCCCTTTCTGCCCTGCGGGTGATTTCTCTGTGGACTCTTGGACTCCAGTCTGATTCCTGCTCTCCTAAAGCTAAGTTTTCTGTTTTGCCTTTTTGCATCTAAGATTTGTTTTTGTTTTTCTTGCTTTTTGGATTCTGCCACTCCCTGCTGGAGTGTGCAGTGTTCCTTGAGCTCTGTCTTCTGAAAGTACATGAGTGCTGATTTAGTTTTTGAAGCTTAGTTGCTTCGGGGCCATTTTTATATCAGCTTGTTGGCTTTTGTCTCTGATAGGGTTTTGGCAGATTGCAGACAGCAGCCTTCCTATCCGTTCCTATCTAGGTAGTTTTTGGGCCCCGTCTTTGCTCAGCCTGTCTTTCTGTCTGTGTAAGTGTTTTCATCTTGCTTCACCGTCATTATATGTGGGGGCCTGCCTATTGCTTTGGGGTCTGCTCTGGGGCAGTTAGATTTCCCCTTTCCTTCTTTAGGCCTATGTATCTCTCCGGCTGTGATCGAGGGGTCTAGGTCATCGTAGGAACCCCCCACGGCTACTGCTAGTTGTGTTGATAGGTTCAGGGGTCTGCAATCTGATAGTTGCCAACTTCTCTGGTTTTCAGGACTTAGCTAGCATTTCTGTTTTTGCCTCCTACGGTGACTCAATCATAACAGAATCACCCGCCAAACCGCAGATCCTGGAGTACTCAATAGCAGGAAAGAATTGTGTTTAAAAAAAAAAAAAAAAAAAAAGGGTGTGTGTATATTCTTTCCTCTATATCTCTGAGGCTGTAGGGGGAATTTTTTTTCCTCTCAATGGAGATAAAGCAAGTGTCTGAGCGTGTGGAGCAGCTCGCTGCTGAAGTGCGAGGAATTTCCGCCTATCTTGCTCGTTCACATGCTGTTGAAGCAAAGATCCCCACACCTGATGTATTTTTTGGGGATCGATCTAAATTTTTGAGTTTCAAAAATAATTGTAAATTATTTTTTGCTTTGAAGCCTAACTCGTCAGGGAGCCCCGCGCAGCAGGTTAAAATTGTCATCTCTTTGCTGCGCGGCGATCCCCAGGATTGGGCGTTTTCTTTGAAACCAGATGACCCTATTCTGACTAATGTGAACGCATTTTTTCAAGCCTTGTAGTTGCTGTTCGACGAACCTAATGCTATTGATCAGGCTGAAAAGACCCTGTTAGCATTGAACCAGGGTCGAGAATCTGCAGAGTTGTACTGTCAAAAGTTCCGAAAGTGGGCAGTCCTTACTATCTGGAATGATAGTGCCTTGGCTGCTCTCTTTCGGAAGGGTTTGTCAGAAGCCGTAAAAGATACTATGGTGGGATTTCCTGTTCCCTCTGGTCTGGACGATTCTATGTCTTTAGCCATTCAGGTTGATCGGCGTTTACGTGAACGCAGGATTACACGAGAGGTGTTGCCACCGGTTGAACAGACGTCTGAACCTATGCAATGTGATAGAGTTTTGTCTAAGGCGCAACGTCAGGAATTCAGAAGGCGTAATAAGCTGTGTTTTTTCTGTGGAGATGCCTCACATGTTATTTCTGTTTGTCCTAAACGTGAGAAACGCTTTGCACACACGTTTTCTGTTGGTGGGGTTCAGCCTAAGTTTCATTTGGCGATTACTCTGATCTGTTCCCTGTCCACATTTTCCGCCAAGGCTTTTGTGGATTCGGGAGCAGCGCTAAACCTAATGGACTTGGATTTTGCTAAACGTTGTGGATTTCCGTTGACACCTCTGCAGATGCCTATCCCTTTGAGGGGGATTGATGCTACCCCTCTGGCTAAAAATAAACCTCAGTTTTGGACCCAGTTGGTCATGCGGGTCGCACCAGACCACCAAGAAAATTGCAGATTTTTGGTGTTGCATGGTCTGCATGATGCCGTTGTTCTGGGGTTTCCCTGGTTGCAGATTCATAATCCAGTTTTGGATTGGAAGTCTGTGTCTGTGGTGAGTTGGGGTTGCCGGTGTACCTTTAGTGAAGCTCCATTTTTTTCCACCTCTCCTCAGTCGCATGAGGTTCCTGACTATTTGGCGGACTACTATGATGTATTTAGTGAGAATGAGTATGCGTCCTTGCCTCCTCATAGGAGTTATGACTGTGCAATTGAACTAAACCCGGGGTGTAAATTTCCTAAGGGTCGGCTCTTCAATTTATCTGTACCTGAGCACGAGGCTATGCGGTCCTATATTAAGGAGGCGTTGGAGAAGGGTCATATTAGACCATCCTCTTCACCCTTAGGTGCCGTTTTTTTTTTTGTGGCCAAGAAGGATGGTTCTTTAAGGCCTTGTATTGATTATCGTGCCCTCAATAAAATTACTATTAAATATCAGTATCCGTTACCCCTGATTTCGGATCTATTCTCTAGAGTCAGAGGTGCTTGCTGGTTTACCAAGCTTGACCTCAGGGGGGCGTATAATCTTATCCGCATTAAGCAGGGGGATGAATGGAAGACGGCGTTCAATACTCCGGAGGGACATTTTGAGTACCTGGTGATGCCTTTTGGGCTCACTAATGCCCCTTCTGTCTTCCAGTGCTTCATGAACGATATTTTCCGAGACTTTGTCGATAAATTTTTGATTATCTATCTGGATGATATTTTGATCTTCTCCAAGGAGTGGGATTCTCATGTGGAACATATTCGGGCTGTGTTCCGGATCTTGAGAGAGAATTCTCTGTATGTCAAAGGATCAAAATGCCTTTTTGGAGTTCAGAGAATTTCTTTTTTGGGATTTATTTTGTCTCCGTCAACTATTGAAATGGACCCGGCCAAGGTACAGGCCATTTATGATTGGGTTCAGCCCACTTCTTTGAAGGCCCTCCAGAAGTTTTTGGGTTTTGCTAATTTTTATCGGAAATTTATAGCAAAATTTTCTAGTATTGCCAAACCATTGACTGACCTGACCAGGAAGGGTGCGGATGTGTTGAATTGGTCTCCGGAGGCGGTTGCTTCCTTTCAGGAGCTGAAGCGTAGATTTACCTCCGCCCCGGTTCTGCGGCAACCTCATGTCTCACTCCCGTTCCAGGTAGAGGTGGATGCTTCTGAGATTGGTGCAGGAGCGGTGTTGTCCCAAAAGGATCCGGTAACATCTAAAATGAATCCCTGTGCTTTCTTTTCCCGTAAGTTCTCTTCATCTGAACGTAACTATGATGTGGGGAATCGGGAACTGTTAGCCATGAAATGGGCATTTGAGGAGTGGAGACATTGGTTGGAGGGAGCCAAACATCAAGTTGTGGTCCTCACTGACCACAAAAATTTGATTTACCTAGAGTCGGCTAAACGCTTGAACCCTAGACAGGCTAGGTGGGCCTTGTTTTTTACACGTTTTGATTTTGTGGTCTCTTTCCTTCCTGGAACTAAGAATGTCAAGGCAGACGCCCTCTCTAGGAGTTTCTTTGCTGATTCTCCTGTGGTGACCAAGCCTGCCACCATCTTAGGCGAAGGGGTAGTTCTTTCTGCCATCTCGCCCGATTTGAGACTTGCTCTGCAAGAGTTCCAGGAGGACAAACCTGAGCGTTGCCCCAGTGGAAAGTTGTATGTTCCTGACCAGTGGAAGAAGAGAGTGATGTCTGAAGTTCATTGCTCTGCATTGGCTGGTCATCCAGGTATTTTTGGTACTAGAGATCTGGTGAGTCGCTCTTTTTGGTGGCCCACCTTGTCTCATGATGTCAGGAATTTTGTGCAGTCCTGTGGGACTTGCTCCCGGTCTAAATCTTGTTCTCGCTCTAGTGGGTTGTTGATGCCTTTGCCGGTCCCCAGGAGGCCATGGACCCATATTTCAATGGATTTCATTTCTGATATGCCGGTCTCTCAAAGAATGACTGTTATTTGGGTGATTTGTGATAGGTTCTCTAATATGGTTCATCTTGTACCACTCCCTAAGTTGCCATCTTCCTCTGAGTTGGTGCCTCTGTTTTTGCAACAGGTGGTTCGCTTGCACGGGATTCCTGAGAACATTGTATCTGACAGAGGAGTTCAATTTGTGTCTAAATTTTGGAGGACGTTCTGTTCCAAGTTGGGAATTCAGTTGTCCTTCTCCTCTGCTTTTCACCCTCAGACCAATGGGCAGACAGGGAGAACAAACCAGACCTTGGAGTCGTATTTGAGATGTTTTATTTCTGCTGATCAGGATGATAGGGTTTCATTTTTCCCCTTGGCCGAATTTGCTTTAAATAATAGAGCTAGTTCTGCCACTTTGATGTCACCTTTTTTTTGTAACTTTGGTTTTCACCCTCGATTTTCTTCAGGGCAGGTGGAGCCTTCTGCCTGCCCAGGTGTTGACACTGTGGTGGAGAGAATGCACCAGATCTGGGACCAAGTGGTGGATAAGTTATCTCTCTCCCAGGAAAAGGCCCAGCGGTTTTCCAATCGACATAGAACCATTGGTCCCCAGTTTAAGATTGGTGATATGGTGTGGTTATCATCAAAAAATATTGCTATGAAGGTGGCTTCTCCTAAGTTTAAGCCGAGATTTATTGGACCTTACAAGATTTTGGAGATTATTAATCCGGTCTCTTTTCGTTTGGCTCTTCCTGTCACATTTAAGATCCATAATGTGTTCCATAAGTCCTTGTTGAAGAGGTTTGTTGAGCCAGTTGTGCCTGAGGTGGCACCTCCGGACCCTGTATTGGTTGAAGGTAACTTGGAATATGAGGTAGAGAAAATTCTGGATTCCCGTCTGGCTAGACGGAGACTCCAGTATTTGGTTAAGTGGAAGGGTTATGGTCAGGAGGATAATTCCTGGGTCTCTGCCTCTGATATTCATGCCAAAAGATTGGTGCGTGCCTTTCATCGGGCTCACCCTGATCGCCCTGGTAGCGTTGTTGAGGGTTTGGTGACCCCTCCTCAAGGGGGGGTACTGTTGTGAGTTCATTTTCCCCTCCGTCACTGAGGCCTGGTGAACTCCCTATTCTAGTGAAGGAAGGTAGTGAGCCTGATTATCAGGCACCTGGGACTAATGAAGACGATTGGCTGAGTGGAGTCACTGACTGGATTTAAGGCAGCCTACGCCCTTTCTGCCCTGCGGGTGATTTCTCTGTGGACTCTTGGACTCCAGTCTGATTCCTGCTCTCCTAAAGCTAAGTTTTCTGTTTTGCCTTTTTGCATCTAAGATTTGTTTTTGTTTTTCTTGCTTTTTGGATTCTGCCACTCCCTGCTGGAGTGTGCAGTGTTCCTTGAGCTCTGTCTTCTGAAAGTACATGAGTGCTGATTTAGTTTTTGAAGCTTAGTTGCTTCGGGGCCATTTTTATATCAGCTTGTTGGCTTTTGTCTCTGATAGGGTTTTGGCAGATTGCAGACAGCAGCCTTCCTATCCGTTCCTATCTAGGTAGTTTTTGGGCCCCGTCTTTGCTCAGCCTGTCTTTCTGTCTGTGTAAGTGTTTTCATCTTGCTTCACCGTCATTATATGTGGGGGCCTGCCTATTGCTTTGGGGTCTGCTCTGGGGCAGTTAGATTTCCCCTTTCCTTCTTTAGGCCTATGTATCTCTCCGGCTGTGATCGAGGGGTCTAGGTCATCGTAGGAACCCCCCACGGCTACTGCTAGTTGTGTTGATAGGTTCAGGGGTCTGCAATCTGATAGTTGCCAACTTCTCTGGTTTTCAGGACTTAGCTAGCATTTCTGTTTTTGCCTCCTACGGTGACTCAATCATAACAGACTGGTGTGTTGTAGAGGCAAAATCGCTAGCAGCAGAAGCAGTTTTTGGTGTCTTCTTCCCTGCCTAACGCTCTCCCTACAGAATCAGCAGCAGCAGCAGCAGCTCTCCCTATTCTGAGATCAGCATGAGTAACATGGCGGTCGGCGTGCACGCCCTTTTATACCCCCTGTGACGCCCACCAAAGCAAGCCAATCACTTGCATGCCCTTCTCAAAGATGGTGGTGACCCCTGCCTATGTCATCACGTTGCCCAGAGTGTCCATGGATCCTGATTGGCTGAAAAAGGGCGTAAAACAAACTTTTGAAACGCGACTTTGGCGCTAAAGTCGCCGAGCTCGTGGCTGACCTCACCCTAGGGTTGGGTTTCGTTTCATGAAACCCGACTTTACCAAAAGTCGGCGACTTTTGAAATTTTTTGACCCGTTTCGCTCAACTCTAGTTACAAGTTTTAACGCAGAGAAAAATTGGCATAATAGCTGCAGGAGTGTACATAGTGGTGGAACCACTGTGCCACAGTCCAGGGAGAACCTGAACTAAGCGACCACCTTGTTCTTCACTAAAGCCCCTGATGGTGTGGCTAGACTTGATCCCAGGTGGAAGCCAGGTGCTACTTCAGAACAGATAATGGAATCACAGCAGTTGACCCCCAAAGTAGCAGGGAAGCAGGACCGGCCAGGAACTGGTAAACAGGAGAACGTGTGACTGCATAGACAGAACAGGTTCTGTATAGGACTGCACAGTTGGTAGACAGAACAGGTTCAGGATCAGGTCGGACAGGCTAGGTTCAGGAACATACGGCAGACTTGGATGCAGGGTCACAAGTGCAGGTTCAGACTGGACAGGTGAGGGTAGCTATACCAGTGTGGATGAGCAGGATCAGGCTCAGGACTAGGTAGAAGCAGGACGGGCTGAGGAACAGCTTACAGTAGGACAGGCAGGGTCAGAATGAAGAAGCACATGTATGGGACATTACCACTAGGTAGGAGGATAGCATTCTGATACTAATGTTGCTAAGGCACCTCCCAATAGGGGAGGGTGCATAAAATGTCAGGCGTCTCCCAGTTATCAGCTGAGAATGTTTTCACAAGCAAGTTCTGCCCCTTCAAAAGGAAGAACTAGTCTGCACAAACAACAGCTTATTCTGAAAAGTCACCTGACATGACAAGTACAGTTTAAAAAATTTCAGCCATATAACTAAACTTACAACAATGCGGTGTATTTTATGTACTAGAACAGAGGCAGGTGCTTAGCATTTATTTCAGTGAAACTGCATCATCTTTGTGCCTATATAATATTCCCACTGTGAAGGATGAAGAGGAAGCTCTTAGTAAATATTTATTTTTCTGTGAGCTCCACTTTTGTCTATTTATTGAAGAGGATTTCATCGCTGTCAGAGATCTCTGCATTGCGCTGCACCATTCCTGATTTCTCCATGTCATTCTTACCGCATCTTATTCCCAATGTGCAGCACTTTTATATGTTAATATCCAGTACTGTGAACTCCCAAGAGTCCGGTCTCTGGCCTGTGATTCTCTTTCATGTCTTCTCTTTCAAATTAAAGTAACACACAGTTCCTGTCTCATTCCCTTTTTACATCTCATTTTCTGCTTCCATAAATCTACATTTCTTTCTTTCCTTGCTCTTCCAGTCTATACATTAGCCTTCTCTCAGTCTCTTGAGTCTCCCAGACTCCTATCTTTTACAGTAAGTAAACCTTTTAACTTTATTTTATTGAATATTGGAAAATGTCAGCTTTACATTCCACTATATGACAATGCATTTCTTAGATTTTTTACACCATACTGTATAGAAGAGTTGAGCAAATCTCCCTAAATTCAACTCAGAATACAAGAGGAAGATGGATTTGTATTGAGTAAATTTCATGCAAAGAGTTATCGAGGAGTTATTTTCAGCGGGTTCAATCCAAAAAGACACTTGAAAAATCACATTTCCTAGTCAATTTGATCATAGAATCATAGAATCATAGAATCGTAGAGTTGGAAGGGACCTCCTGGGCCATCTGGTCCAACCCCCTGCTCAAAGCAGGATTCGCTAAATCATCCCAGTCAGATGTCTGTCCAGCCTCTGTTTGAAGACTTCCATTGAAGGAGAACTCACCACTTCTCGTGGCAGCCTGTTCCACTCATTGATCACTCTAACTGTCAAAAAGTTTTTTCTAATATCTAATCTGTGTCTCTTCCCATTCAGTTTCATCCCATTGCTTCTAGTCTTTCCTTGTGCAAATGAGAATAAAGTTGATCCTTCTACAATGTGACATCCCTTTAGATATTTGTAAACAGCTATTAAGTCTCCTCTCAGTCTTCTCTTTTGCAAACTAAACATTCCCAAATCCTGCAACCTTTCCTCATAAGACAGGGTTTGCAGACCGGTCACCATTCTGGTCGCTCTTTTCTGAACTTGCTCCAGTTTGTTGATGTCTTTTTTAAAATGTGGTGCCCAAAACTGGACACAATATTCCAGATGAGGTCTGACCAAAGAGGAGTAGAGGGAAATAATGACTTCACGTGATCTAGACTGTATGCTTCTGTTAATACATCCTAGAATTGCATTTGCCTTTTTTGCTGCTGCATCACACTGTTGACTCATATTCAGTCTGTGATCTATTAGTATACCCAAGTCTTTTTCACATGTGCTGTCACTTAGCCCTATTCCTCCCATTCTATATATGCTTTTTTCATTTTTATTGCCCAGATGTAGTACTTTGCATTTCTCCCTGTTAAAAACCATTCTGTTAGTTGCTGCCCACTTCTCCAGTTTATTTAAATCTTTTTGAATCCTCTCTCTCTCTTCTCTAGTATTAGCTATCCCTCCTAGCTTTGTGTCATCAGCAAATTTAATCAGTTTACCCTCAATTCCTTCATCTAAATCGTTGATAAAGATGTTGAACAATACAGGGCCCAGGACAGAGCCCTGTGGTACCCCACTTGAGACATTCTTCCAACTGGATGTGCAGCCATTTACGACCACTCTTTGGGTCCGATCACTAAGCCAGTTATGAATCCACCTAACAGTTGCCTTGTCCATTCCATACTTAGTCATTTTTTCAATAAGGATTGTATGAGAGACTTTGTCAAATGCTTTGCTGAAGTCAAGATATACTATATCTACAGCATTTCCTTGATCCACCCAATCAGTGATACCGTCATAGAAGGAAATTAAGTTAGTCTGACATGACTTATTAGTTACAAACCCATGCTGACTCTGTTTAATCACTTCATTCTTATCCAGGTATTGACATACATGTTGTTTAATAATTTGTTCAAAGATCTTTCCTGGTATAGAAGTCAGACTCACCGGCCTATAGTTGCCTGGGTCCACCTTCTTCCCCTTTTTGAAGATAGGAACAACATTTGCTCTTCTCCAGTCTTCTGGCACTTCTCCTGTGTCCAAGAATTTTCAAAGATTATGGAGAGGGGTTCAAAAATTTCTTCTGCTATCTCCTTCAGTACTCTGGGGTGTAATTCATCTGGACCTGGAGACTTGAATTCATTTAGGTTAGCTAAGTGTTTCCTCACTATCTTTCTGTTTATAGATATCCTGGATTCTTCTATTCCCTTAATAGGACAGTGAATAACAGTTGATGTTGCATTTCCTTTCTGAGAGAAAACAGATGCAAAATAGGAATTTAAAAGTTCAGCCTTCTCAACATCCTGTCTTACCATTTCATCATTTTCATCCTGTAAAAATCCTATAGCATCTTTGACTTTTCTTTTACTTTTGACATATCCCCAAAATCCTTTATTATTGCTTTTGACATCTCTTGCAAGCCTCAGTTCATTTTCAGCTTTAGCTAATCTGATTTGTGCCCTGCAGGTTCTGCAGACAGCATTATATTCTTCTTTAGATATGCCTTCCTCTTTCCATTTTATAAACATTTTTTTCTTCCTTTTTAGCATGTGCTTAAGTTCTGTGTTCATCCATCCTGGTTTCCTTAAATGCTTCCTATTCTTCCCTCTTTTCGGAATTGTTAACAACTGTGCTTTGAGAATTTCATTTTTCAAGATTTCCCATCCTTCCTGGACATTTTTGTCTTTAAGGATATCCAGCCATTGGATCCCTCCAATTCTCTTTCTGAATCCCTTAAAATCTGCCTTTCTGAAATCTAACCTTGACGTCTGAGTCTTCACAGGTCTTCCACCTCTAGTAATCCAAAATTCTAAAATAGCATGGTCGCTACCTCCTAGGGTCCCAGCCACTTTTACCTCCTCAACCATTTCCTCCCTGTTTATAAGGATTAGATCCAAGGTAGCAGTTCCCCTTGTTTTCTCCCTTACCTTTTGGAAGATAAAGTTGTCAGCAAGAGAGGATAAGAATTTCCTTGACCTGTTAGTTTTGCCTGAGAGAGATTCCCAACAAATGTCTGGATAGTTGAAATCTCCCATGACAACTATGTCATATTTTTTGGAGAACTTGGCCATCTGATGCATAAAGAGTTCATCTATATCTTCGGCTTGCACAGGCGGCCTGTAGTAAATGCCTACAATGGTGTCCTTTCCATTGTTCTGTCCTTGTATTCTTACCCAAACAGTTTCCACAGAACTCCCAGTCTCTGAAGCTTCAATCTCTGTGCAGATATACGCGTTTCGAACATACAATGCGACACCCCCTCCTCGTTTATCAAGTCTATTTCTTGCAAATAAGTTGTATCCTTCTAGTCTTGTATTCCAATCATGTGTATTGTCCCACCAAGTTTCAGTGATTCCAATTACATCATATTTCTGTTCCTGTGTTAGTAGTTCCAATTCTCCTTGTTTGTTGCCCATGCTTTGTGCATTAGTATAGAAACATTTTAGTTTGTGATTGGTTTCTCTTTCTCCATTATTTTTATTAATTAGATTCTTTCGTCTTTGTTCTTCCTTTCCACTTCTAATAGCAGAGTTCTCAATAGCATTTGTCAGGTGTATGGCTTTTTCTGGTCTTTTGCTTCCCTTCCCATGTTGTTCTAGTTTAAAGCTCTCCTTACAAGTGTAGCAAGGCGACTTCCAAATACATGCTTTCCAGTCTTCGTAAGGTGCACCCCATCTCTAGCAAGTAGTCCATCGTATAAGTAGTTCACTCCGTGATCCAGAAATCCAAATCGTTGCTGACGGCACCATCGACGTAGCCAGTTGTTCACCTGCAGAATCTTATTCCACCTCCTTGTTCCATGGCCATCCACTGGGAGGATGGAAGAGAAGACCACCTGCGCTCCCAGTTCTTTCACTTTCTTGCCTAAGTCTTCAAAGTCTCTGCAGATGATTTCCAGGTCGTTTCTTGCGGTGTCATTTGTCCCCACATGTAGTAGCAGGAATGGGTAGTCATCTGTAGGTCTGAAGAGTCCTGATATCCTGTCAGACACATCTTTAATTTTTGCACCTGGAAGACAGCACATTTCTCTTGTAGTTATATCCGGTCTGCAGATAGTGGCCTCTGTTCCTCTCAGCAGGGAATCCCCCATGACCACCACTCTCCGTTTCTTCTTCACAACATTTTTCTTTCTCCATCCAGGAGGACTCTGAAGGCGTACAAGGTTGCTGTTTGTTGGCAAAGTCTTATCCTGATGTATTTCTTCATCGTTTTCCTGCGTGAGAGCCTGGTACTGGTTCCTGAGCAGTATGGGTGCTGACTGCCTCCTCATAAAGTGTCTGCATGTGCATACAGTATACTCTGACACTACCCTCTCTCCATACCTATCCCACCACTGCCGGTCCTCTGATCGCTTCTTCTGTCTTCTGTCTTTGATCTTCTATCTTCTCTTTTCTACCATTGTTCTGAGTGGTGTGATCACATGGGGCCTAGTGAACAGAAAATAACTGACCAGAAGTGGACAGAGGCTCAAAGAAAAAGAAGAAAAAAGAGAGAAGACAAAAAAATAGAGGCTCATGTTAGGAGGACCAGGGGTTGGATAGATACGAAAAGGACCGCAATAGAGGATTGGGCAGGGGAACAGGTGATGGGGATCTGAGCATAATGTTCTTGTTGTTTTAACCCTTTAATTTATTATAGGGTATCAATATAATTTGGACAATAATAACACAAATAAAATGTTCTTGAAGAATCAGAATACCTCATTTCAATGTAGCATCTTCCCCTTAATGTTTAGAAACAATAAAATCACATGGCTTGGCATCAGCCAATCAGTAGGGTGTTATGCACCTGTCCTGGATCCGGGCTTCGTTTTTCTCACCCCACTCTGATAAACTCTGTTTTGCTTCATATCTTGCTTTGAAGATGGACCAGAGTGAACCCATGTGATCATCTGCCTGGGCCTATATTTGGCTCACCAAGACACATGCCTGTGTCTTGTGTAAGATAGCACTTACTGAATGAGTTGGGGGACCCTCGCTTGGCAACGGGATGAAGGCACTCAGGAACATTTTCTCGCTTAAACAGTCCATGTGGTTTATTTAGACTCAGCATAAACCACTCTAGGCCGTGTTACACATCACAGACCTAACACATTGTCCATAGCACTTCTTAGTACATGGCTTTAAGTCGCAGTCAATAAACACGCCGGACTTCTCTTTGTCCAGTTACCTTGGGCGACCGCACACTGTACAAGTGTCTCTTTCACAGTTTTACTCCATGACACACAACATTAAATTGCAGTCTCTAAACACGCTGGACCTCACTTTGTCCAGTTACCATGGGTGACCGCACAATTTATTTACTGACCCTCGTCAGTACACACAGTCCCCCATACTCTGGGTTTCCTTCCATGAGCTCCACTCTACACGCTGACTCCTTGTTAGTACTGGCTTCTAGGGAAGCTGCCTAACTGGCATCACTGTCATGACAATGACTTGTTCCACAAGCCAAACCAGACAGTTCAGACCCTCAGATGGATGGTAGCTTTCCCACCATGGTTAGCCATCACAGGCTCTGCAGGTTCATGGTCTCACCCGGTGCTCTTCAGGAATCCAGTCGACTCGCAGGACCTCCCAACACAGAGACAATCCAGGTCCATGGCCTCACCATGTGCTCTTCAGAAATCTGGTCCACTCACAGGACCTTCCAACACAGAGACCATCCAGGTCCATGGCCTCACCATGTGCTCTTCAGAAATCCGGTCCACTCACAGGACCTTCCAACACAGAGACCATCCAGGTACATGGCCTCACCATGTGCTCTTCAGAATCCAGTCCACTCACAGGACCTTCCAACACACAGAGACCTGTCCTCTTTCAGGACCTTACAACACAGCTCATGTGACCAAACCACAGTCACATTACGTAGCTCAAAACCACCCCCATAGGTGGGAGGTTTTTGTGGCTAGCCAATCCCGCCCAGCTCTCTGGCTAATCTTGTAAGCCCCCTTATAAACAAAAACAAGGCTCGTAGAACTACAAGTCACAGAGCAACATTTCAGGCTTACAGCGCAGAGGACCTCCTCCCCTTTGACACATACTGGCCATTTACAACAATGCCTGTCACTGTCTCACACTTGGTATTAAGACTTTTTGTCTGTGAATAGTTCCCTGTCTGCGGTCTCTCAGGCTACTTTCACACTTGCTTTTTTTGCGCTGCCCTGCGTGCGCAATGCAAACACGCATAAAAAACGCATCATGCATTTTTAATGCGTTTTCTTGTTTTTTGCGCATAGTTTTTGCAAAAAAAGCATGCATTTTTAAACGCTGACGTGCGCATGACCATGTGCATGTCAGCGCTCCCATAGACTTTAATGTGATTTTGGGTGAATTTCATGCGCACTGCGTGTACATACGTTTTTTTGAGACAGGTCGGACCCACAAAAAATGCAACAGGATGCATTTTGTGCGCCCGGGCGCACACTACAAAAAAACACATGTGCATACAAACGCGTACAAACGCATGACAATGCGCACCCATGTTAAGTATAGGAAAAAAAACGCATGCGCATTTATGCGCAAAAACGCAGCGCAAAAAACACAAGTGTGAAACCAGCCTAACACTTCACCTGTTTACCTGCCGCTTCCAGTAGCTTAGATTCTTGTACCCAGTCTCCAGTGCTCTCCAGTACCTCTGCTACCTTTCTCCCTCGTACCTTATCTGATTGCTGCACTGACGCCTGTGGTCTGTGTGCCCACAAGTACCTTGGTCTTGGAGGATCCACTTCACCAGTTGAGTCTAACAGAGGGACTATCATAGTCTATATAAAAGTCATGACAGAGAATGCAGTATCCATTTTGTTGCGAATTTGGATAGTGAGAGGACGTTACCGTTCACAACTTAGCCATACAGATAGAGAGAGAAAGCCATAAAATATTGAAGAAACTGTACAAATAGTGTGACAGCATAACAGTAAGGAAGGGTTAACATCTGTTAACTCAAAGCGTAGAGTGCAATATTACTACCTAAGGGGCAGAATGATGGACCTTATACCAGTATAGGTGTGTAAAAGGTGGACAACACTATAGTGCAGGTGCCACAGTGGGGGTAATCCTACTACATTTTGGGCACAAAGGAAAAATAAGAGCTACTTCTGTGTGAGGGACACATGCGGAAGCATCGCTACTGTATTGTAATAGCCACTGTCTCTTATGACTCCCATTAGATTGATTGTCCGTTGATATTGATAGGTTCGGCCGAGTCTAATGTGCATCGTGGTGCCGGGCCACTAATGGTCAAAGAGATGTAAAACCCGCATGTCTGATTTCGGACTGCTGATCACATTGTTTTTCTGGAGATAAGCTGCCGGCTGAGTTATTGGCTTTCTCACGGAACTCTCTTGTATATGGGAGTGTCGGCTGAGATGGCTCGGCAGCACAATCATCCAAAGCATCGTTCAGCCAACAGTCATCTAATGTGTATGGCTGGCCTTACACCCCTTTTTCCACTACATAACCAAACTTTGCTTTATTTTTTTATTTATGACACTAAACCTTTTAAATTGTATGAATGGAAAGTTATGTCCTGAATTTCACACTGCAACTTTAAAAGGGTTTGCCAATAAAGATTGGGAATTAAAAAAAAAACCCTCAATTCCAATTTGTAGAATGAGGCTCCTTATCTTGTCATAATGTTTATAACAGTTCTTGTTGTTGGTTTGTGCCACTCGAGCTGATCACCACCCGCCCGTTGAGCTTTCGACAAGGTAACACACAGAGGACACAAACTGTCACGGTGACATTTGCAGGCTGTGTCCCTCCTCCATTGTTCTGTCAGACTCATTGTCCCATGCGAGTCTCATACAGCATCATTGTACCATCGAATCTCTTCGGCTGCCCTTCAAGTCAATGAAAGGGATTTCGCCCACTGGGACCTTGTGCATTGTCACCTTATCTAGGGCTCTCTTCGCTTCCCAACATCTTATCTCCCCCCATCCGACACTCCTTGCCAAGAAGAAACAGATACAAATTAGGGAGTTGAATACGCCCGTGTTTAACCCTTCATTCGGAGGCTCAGCACTTCTCTATAATTACTGCTACAGACAATGAGGCACATACCCTTTAAAGGCTTGCGTCGGTTTTCTTGTCATTCATTATCTAATGACATTGGCTTGCCTGTGCGAGAAAAAAAAAAACAAGTTTGTCTCTGGAGTGGAAGTTGATGTGTAAGGGTGCTCATTTTATACAAATTATGAGTTTCACAAGTGCAGCAATTATAAGGCTTGCAGAGTCAAAATTGGGACTGTCACATTAAAATAGACAAGGTTGGAGATGAGTGGAGCCTGTCCAGCCGCCTCTCCGGAGTTTGTACAATTGTTTCAGGCTCATATGTCTAAATATTTCTGTGAATTTCTTTTATAGAGATTTTTTAATAATGTACTCGTAGTAATGTTGGAAGATAAAATTACCACTTTCTACAGTCTGGAAGACTTTCTTTTCAGACTGAAATTGGTGTTAAAGGAGTAGTAAACAAGAGCATTTTCTGCATGTTCCTGATAAATGGCAAAGGGGGAGGCTCCTGCTGCAGTTTTGTTATTGTAGTATGAGACAAAATAGAAATAACGAAAACTTTTGGTATTATATTGCAAGTTTAGCACTTCTTTAATTAGTTATATACTTAAAGGGAACCTGACAAAACATACATGCTACTCAAGAGTGACAGATCTCTCCTGACATGCATGTATAGAAAAAACCTTTCACTCAAGGCCAACAGATGGGGAAAATTCGCAGGGGACACACCTGTCTGAATAGTCTCAAGCGCGACTATATCCCTGGCAGCTATTAAATTATATTTTTCTCTGAAACGCCACTGCATCTCAAAGTTAAAAATATAGGGCCGGAATCATGCAGTCACTGTCACTGTCTGATACATGTTGCCCATGGTTCGGACACAATGTGTCAGCTGTCATGTTGGATATTACTAATTAAAGAAGTACGAAACCTGGAATATATTCCATTTTTTTTTCTTTGATTCTATTTTGCCTTACGTTGCAATAAAAACTGCAGCAGGAGCCTTCCCCCCTCTGCCCTTTCTCAGGAACATGTAGAAAATGTTCTTGCTCACTACTCCTTTAAACATATCTGGCTGGAATTGTATAGCCACTGTGTGATGCATGCTGTTCATGGATCGGGCAGTAGGTATCAGACGTCAGGTTCCCTTTAAACATTTAATTTCCACAATAGAGGTTGTTTAGGATAAGGTTATAGCAAACTTTGATATGAAAAGGCAGTATGCAAGGGTACTATCCCATATAATATAGTGTATAAAATCACACAGAAAGCTAATTTGAGGGTAGAGCCTAGCAAACTTCATTGGACTGGATTTGCCTTCTAAAGATCAAAGTATGATTGTAACATCCAAACAGAAACAGTGAACAGGTGTGAACTAGTGCTTCCTAAGAGTAGCCATCTCCATACAGTATACAGTATGTAGCTAATAGTGATGAGCGAGCATTTTCGAATATTGTGCTTTCGGAGCATGCTCGGGCGTTATCCTAGTATCTTGGGCGTGCTCAAGTAATATACAGTGGGGATAAAAAGTATTTAGTCAGTCAGCAATAGTGCAAGTTCCACCACTTAAAAAGATGAGAGGCGTCTGTAATTTACATCATAGGTAGACCTCAACTATGGGAGACAAACTGAGAAAAAAAAATCCAGAAAATCACATTGTCTGTTTTTTTTTCATTTTATTTGCATATTATGGTGGAAAATAAGTATTTGGTCAGAAACAAGCAATCAAGATTTCTGGCTCTCACAGACCTGTAACTTCTTCTTTAAGAGTCTCCTCTTTCCTCCACTCATTACCTGTAGTAATGGCACCTGTTTAAGGCTACTTTCACACATCAGTTTTTTGCCGTCAGGCAGGATCCGGCTATTTTTAGAAAAAACGGATCCGGCATAAATTTTGGAGAACTGTAGAAACGGATCCGTTTTTTTGCTGGATCCGTCTAGCAGGTTATATCTGTTCCTGGGGGCTGGCCAATTGGATCTGAGCATGCGCAGACTTAAAAAAACCGGATCCGGTGGCTGGATCCGTCTTTTTCTGGATCCGGCGCATTCCGGCGCCCATAGACTTTCATTGTAGCAAAAAGCTGGAAGCGCCGGGTCCGGCGCTTCCGGCTTTTTCGCCGGAGACAAAAAACGTTACAGTAGCCGTTTTTTCCAGACGCCGGAATGAGACAAGTTGCCGGATCCGGCAAAAAACGGATGAAACGCAATGCCATCCGGCGCGATCCGGCGCTAATGCAAGTCAATGGGGAAAAACTGGATCCGGCATTGCATTTTGCCAGATCCGGTTTTACAAAAAAAAGCCGGATCGCGCCTGAAGGCAAAAAACTGATGTGTGAAAGAGGCCTAAACTTGTTATCAGTATAAAAAGACACCTGTGCACACCCTCAGTCTGACTCCAAACTCCACTATGGTGAAGACCAAAGAGCTGTCAAAGGACACCAGAAACAAAATTGTAGCCCTGCACCAGGCTGGGAAGACTGAATCTGCAATAGCCAACCAGCTTGGAGTGAAGAAATCAACTGTGGGAGCAATAATTAGAAAATGGAAGACATACAAGATCACTGATAATCTCCCTCGATCTGGTGCTCCACGCACAATCCCACCCCGTGGGGTCAGAATGATCACAAGAACGGTGAGCAAAAATCCCAAAACCACGCGGGGGGACCTAGTGAATGAACTGCAGAGAGCTGGGACCAATGTAACAAGGCCTACCATAAGTAAAACACTACGCCACCATGGACTCAGATCCTGCAGTGCCAGACGTGTCCCACTGCTTAAGCCTGTACATGTCCGGGCCCGTCTGAAGTTTGCTAGAGAGCATTTGGATGATCCAGAGGAGTTTTGGGAGAATGTCCTATGGTCTGATGAAACCAAACTGGAACTGTTTGGTAGAAACACAACTTGTCGTGTTTGGAGGAAAAAGAATACTGAGTTGCATCCATCAAACACCATACCTACTGTAAAGCATGGTGGTGGAAACATCATGCTTTGGGGCTGTTTCTCTGCAAAGGGGCCAGGACGACTGATCCGGGTACATGAAAGAATGAATGGGGCCATGTATCGTGAGATTTTGAGTGAAAACCTACTTCCATCAGCAAGTGCATTGAAGATGAAACGTGGCTGGGTCTTTCAACATGACAATGATCCAAAGCACACCACCAGGGCAACGAAGAAGTGGCTTCGTAAGAAGCATTTCAAGGTCCTGGAGTGGCCTAGCCAGTCTCCAGATCTCAACCCTATAGAAAACCTTTGGAGGGAGTTGAAAGTCTGTGTTGCCAAGCGAAAAGCCAAAAACATCACTGCTCTAGAGGAGATCTGCATGGAGGAATGGGCCAACATACCAACAACAGTGTGTGGCAACCTTGTGAAGACTGACAGAAAACGTTTGACCTCTGTCATTGCCAACATAGGATATATCACAAAGTATTGAGATGAAATTTTGTTTCTGACCAAATACTTATTTTCCACCATAATATGCAAATAAAATGAAAAAAAAAACAGACAATGTGATTTTCTGGATTTTTTTTTCTCAGTTTGTCTCCCATAGTTGAGGTCTACCTATGATGTAAATTACAGACGCCTCTCATCTTTTTAAGTGGTGTAACTTGCACTATTGCTGACTGACTAAATACTTTTTTTCCCCACTGTATATACATATACAGTTGTGCTCAAACGTTTACATAGCCATTTATTGTCAAACTACTATGTTTTCTCTTTTTAAATCATAATGACAACGCAAAACATCCAAATGACCCTGATCAATAGTTTACATACCCTGGTGATTTTAGCCTGATAACGTGCACAGAAGTTGACACAAATGGGTTTGAATGGCTACTAAAGGTAACATCATCACATGTGACCTGTTTGCTTGTAATCAGTGTGTGCATAATAGCTGAGAGTTTGTGGGATCCAGACAGACTCTTGCATCTTTCATCCAGCTACTGATGTTTCTTGATTGTGAGTCACGTGGAAAGCAAAAGAATTGTCAGCGGATCTACGGGAAAAGGTAGTTGAACTGTATATTACAAAGGGATACAAAAAGGTATCCAAGGAATTGATAATGCCATTCAGCAACGTTCAAACTGTGATTAACAAATGGAAAATCTGGGGCTCTGTAAAAACAAAACCACGGTCAGGTAGACCAACAAAAATTTCGTCCACAACTGCCAGGAAAATTGTTCAGAATGCAAATAAAAACTCACAAATAACATCAGCTGAAACACTGGACTTTCTGAAAACTAGCGATGTGGCTGTTTCAGGGAGGTACTTCAAGAAAAATGGGCTGCATGATTGAGTCGCCAGAAGAAATCCATTACTGCACAAATGCCACAAAATATATTGCCTTCAATGCGCAAAACAGCACAGAGACAAGCCTCAAAACTTCTGGAACATGGTAATTTGGAGTGGTGAGACCAAAATTGAACTTTTAGGCCACAACCATAAACGTTACATTTGGAGAGAGGTCAGCAAGGCCTATGATGAAAGGAACATTATTCCTACTGTAAAGCACGGAGGTGGATCACTGATGTTTTGGGGATGTGTGAGCTATAAAGGCACAGGAAACTTGGTCAAAGTTGAAGGAATGATGAATGCAGCATGTTATCAGCAAATATTGGGGGCAAATTTGCAATCATCAGCCCGGAAATTGCGCATGGAACGTACTTGGAGGTTCCAACATGACAACGATCCAAAACACAAGGCCATGTCGAGTTTAGAAAAAGTTTTGGTGTTATCATTCATATTCTCTGAAAAAAGGCCAAGAAAGCAAAAATTCTGCTGGGGTATGTTACATTTTGAGCACAATTTGTTCACACCTGATTTCTGTTTGAAAGTGTCGGTCATTCTTTTGATATTTGTATACATTGGCTTTCTGACTGAGTACTACACCCCTCAGTCTAAGGCATTTTTAATTATAACTAGTGTTGAGCATTCCGATACTGCAAATATCGGGTATCAGCCGATATTCGCTGTATCGGAATTCCGATACCGAGTACCGATATTTTTACAATATCGTATACCGGAATTGGAAGTTCCCATAATGCAACGAGCCAGTGTTGTGGCTGTGATTGGCTGCTGAAATGATGTCATCATGATGTGCGGTCTGTGCGCATCATGATGCGTGGTCTGTGCGGGCCTGCCGGGGGTCTGTGCGGGCCTGCCGGGGCCTGTACAGGCCTCTTGGGGGTCTATGCGGGCCTGCCGGGGGTCTGTGCGGGCCTGCCGGGGCCTGTACGGGCCTCTTGGGGGTCTATGCGGGCCTGCCGGGGCCTGTACGGGCCTCTCAGGAGTCTATGCGGGCCTCTCGGGGGTCTGTGCGGGCCTGCCGGGGCCTGTACGGGCCTCTCAGGGGTCTATGCGGGCCTGCCGGGGTCTGTGCGGGCCTGCCGGGGGTATTCCTCCGCCACTGTAAAAAAATTTATGGCAAAAGCTGCGTGGGAACTTTCTCACACAGCAATGCCAAAAGTGAGACTAGGGACTTTTTTTTACAGTGGCGGAGGAATACAGTGCGGAAGGATACCGACCTCCCGTCATTGTATTCCTGGGATAGAGAGTGGTGGCATCAGCTGATGCTGCTGTTCTCCACAGGAGATCGTTGTGGGACACTCGTGGATTTCTGCGGATCAGGGAGTATATTGCTTTTTTGTTATTTTAATATTTTTTAAAGATGACACTGGCTTTGGGTAGCAAAGTGACAAGTGATGGTGAGTATGTACTCTATGTTATATGTACTGTATGTCTATATGTATGTATTGTATGAATGTATTGTATGTAGTATGTATGTTGTATGTATGTAGCATGTTGTATGTATGTAGTAAGTATGTAGTATGTATGCATGTTGTATGAATGTAGTATATATGTAGTATGTATGTAGTATGTATGTATGTATGTTGTATGAATGTAGTATATACACTCACTGGCCACTTTATTAGGTACACCATGCTAGTAACGGGTTGGACCCCCTTTTGCCTTCAGAACTGCCTCAATTCTTCATGGCAGAGATTCAACAAGGTGCTGGAAGCATTCCTCAGAGATTTTGGACCATATTGACATGATGGCATCACACAGTTGGCGCAGATTTGTCGGCTGCACATCCCTGATGCGAATCTCCCGTTCCACCACATCCCAAAGATGCTCTATTGGATTGAGATCTGGTGACTGAGGAGGCCATTTGAGTACAGTGAACTCATTGTCATGTTCAAGAAACCAATCTGAGATGATTCGAGCTTTATGACATGGCGCATTATCCTGCTGAAAGTAGCCATCAGATGTTGGGTACATTGTGGTCATAAAGGGATGGACATGGTCAGCAACAATACTCAGGTAGGCTGTGGCGTTGCAACGATGCTCAATTGGTACCAAGGGGCCCAAAGAGTGCCAAGAAAAAATTCCCCACACCATGACACCACCACCACCAGCCTGAACCGTTGATACAAGGCAGGATGGATCCATGCTTTCATGTTGTTTATGCCAAATTCTGACCCTACCATCCGAATGTCGCAGCAGAAATCGAGACTCATCAGACCAGGCAACGTTTTTCCAATCTTCTACTGTCCAATTTCGATGAGCTTGTGCAAATTGTAGCCTCAGTTTCCTGTTCTTAGCTGAGAGGAGTGGTACCCAGTGTGGTCTTCTGCTGCTGTAGCCCATCTGCCTCAAAGTTCGACGCACTGTGCGTTCAGAGATGCTCTTCTGCCTACCTTGGTTGTAACGGGTGGCAATTTGAGTCACTGTTGCCTTTCTATCAGCTCGAACCAGTCTGCCCATTCTCCTCTGACCTCTGGCATCAACAAGGCATTTACGGCAACAGAACTGCCGCTCACTGGATTTTTTTTCTTTTACGGACCATTCTCTGTAAATGCTAGAGATGGTTGTGCGTGAAAACCCCAGTAGATCAACAGTTTCTGAAATACTCAGACCAGCCCTTCTGGCACCAACAATCAGGCCACGTTCAAAGGCACTCAAATCACCTTTCTTCCCCATACTGATGCTCGGTTTGAACTGCAGGAGATTGTCTTGACCATGTCTACATGCCTAAATGCACTGAGTTGCCGCCATGTGATTGGCTGATTAGAAATTAAGTCTTAACACACAGTTGGACAGGTGTACCTAATAAAGTGGCCAGTGAGTGTATGTAGTATGTATGTATGTTGTATGAATGTAGTATATATGTAGTATGTATGTGGTATGTATGTAGTATATATGTATGTTGTATGTAGTATGTATGTTTTTGTTTTTTTACATTCAACACGTTAGCCGGATGATGGGACTACTACTGTCCCATCATTGGCTAATGTGTCAATCACTGTCATTGTAGAAGGCATCGCCCGATGGGACTTGTAGTCCCATCGGACGATGCCTGCACACACACACAACCCCCGGCAGGCCCGCACAGACCCCCGGCAGACCCGCATAGACCCCCGAGAGGCCCGTACAGGCCCCGGCAGGCCCGCACAGACCCTCGGCAGGCCCACATAGACCCCCGAGAGGCCCATACAGGCCCCGGAAGGCCCACACAGACCCCCGGCAGGCCCGCATAGACCCCCGAGAGGCCCGCACAGACCCCCGGCAGGCCCACATAGACCCCCGAGAGGCCCGTACAGACCCTGCCCGCACACACAGACGCGCACAGTGCACTGCCCACACTCTTCCCCCCTCCCGAACAGGATGTGCAAGGAAAGAAAGGGGGTTTTTTACTTCCGATATTTCTGTCCCATAGACTTGAATGGGACTTCCGGTATCGGAATCGGCGATACCCGATACTTTTTGGGTATCGGTCCGATCCAATCCGATCCAATATTTCTCAATATCGGATGGTATCGCTCAACACTAATTATAACGGATCCTACTTTCCCATATAAATATATCCGAAAGAAACATATGAACCCAATTTAGCAAAAAAAATAACAATCTCTATTCAATAGAAAAATTACATACATCACATAGAAATTTAAAAGGTGGGAAACCCAAAGAGGACACCACCCCCCACATGCGTGCTAGTAAGAGGTTCCCCCGGAGGAAGGCTGATTGCCGAAACGTGCCTAGGGGCAGATATCACCACCAACAGGAGATAAAGCTGATTTTGCACTTAGGTACTATTTACAAATGACCGGCGATTTTACTGATACTGTATTTTGGAGTCTTGGTGTCTGTTTGTTACCACAACTTGTTGAAAAGCAATTAGTGGGGTTCCTTTAGCCTGTGCAACCTCTTACTAGCAGGCATGTGGGGGGTGGTGTCCTCTTTGGGTTTCCCACCATTTCTATGTGATGTATGTAATTTTTCTATTGAATAAAGATTGTTATTTTTTTGCTAAATTGGGTTCATATGTTTCTTTCGGCTATATCTAACTTTTTGGGCTTACAAAGGGGACTTACAAATCGTGTTTAGTACAAGATGTGTTAGAATATGCTCCGCTTTTGGACTTCAACATTTTTGTTAATTTCCCATATAAATGTAGACTCTAGTCTAAGAAAGGATTCACATTAGGCAGGTTCCCAGCAAAAAGAATTGCCTTATCGTGGGTGCCGGGTACAAATGAATTGGCCAATTTATGCGCTAAATATTCTCAAATTTTCCTATTTTCTAGAGCAGTAATGCCTTCCATAGCGCTACAGAGTGCAACTTTATTTATTGTTACTTATGGAGATGGCTGTTGTTAGTATGCACCTGTTCTCACCTGATCTCTGTTTGGAAGGGACAGTCATTCTTTGATATTTGTATACTTAGGCTCTCTGACTGAGCACTCCACTCATCAGCCTCAGACAGCTTTAATCACATCAAGATCCTACATACCCATAATAATGTAAAAGATTCACATTAGGCTAGGTTCCCACCTTGTCCTGGCTACTGGGTACACATAAATTGGCCAATTTATGCACTAAGTATCAGTTTTTCTTATTTTCCAGAGCGATAATACAATTCCAATTTCATATATTTCATGTTTGCATGCTATAGCACTACAGAGTGCTACTTTGTTAGTTATATAAGGATCTGCCTTCTTAAAAATGAAAAATTGTACATTTTTTCCCATTGTTACAGATTCATGATCTATTGCTTGGGGCTCAAGTCTGCAGTTACTCGATGTGACTGCAGACTTGTGAATCTTTACAGCGCACAGAGGGTTCTACAGTTCCAGTGCCAGTAGTTGGTGATGGAGTATGACTGCAAGTATGACATTTACGCATACCGACTAGATGTGTGTGGTCTCGCTCAATACAAGGGAATTCAGCGAGGTCAGACACGTCTAGTTGGAAGTTGGCCAGAATTATGAAAATTGCACATTGACTCCCGCTGGCACTGGAGAATCCTCACGGCATACAGTGACTGCAGTCTTGAGCCCCAAACCTGGTCAAACCCAAATATAACATCAGCCCTCAGCCGTCGACTTTCCCTCTGCTGGTTATGAAAATTATGTGGGAACCTACACAATTTTTTTAAAATTTTTGAAAAATAAACAGATAGTGTTTCAAGCAGATTTCTGACAATTGCTGTTTTGCCACAGCCTATGTAGGTTAATTATGTTAATGCTCCTACATAGGCATGTGTGTTTATTTAACTCTTTATGTACCATTTTATTAATGAGGGCATCTGGCTGACACCTGTTCATTATTACTAAACCTCAGGCTTGGTATTACACATATACACAAACACACACACATACAATTTGTTTTGTGTGTAAACATTATGAAATTGAACATAGTATGTAATGGAGAATGAAAACAAGGTTGAACAAGGAAATTACATCACAATTTTTCTTAAATCTATCTTTATTTAGCTATATGGATTTACAAAAATGTATAAAGGCGCATAAAAAGGCCCATAGAAAAAAGGACGCATAGAAAAAAAAAAGAAGTGCGCATTTTCCACTGCGTTTTTCTGCCAAGAGATGCAGAAACCTTGCTGAAATTTCTGCAAGCAAATACGAAACGTGC
This sequence comes from Dendrobates tinctorius, assembly GCF_039654945.1. NCBI lineage: Eukaryota > Metazoa > Chordata > Amphibia > Anura > Dendrobatidae > Dendrobates > Dendrobates tinctorius. The sequence goes on along the minus strand of NW_027361754.1, from coordinate 25,453,469 downwards.
ACACACAGCCTTAAAGGGAACCTGTCAGCAGTTTTGGCTGATATAAGATATGGCCACTGCCTTTTAGGGCTTAGCTACAGCATTCTATAATGCTGTATATAAGCCCTGATCTGACCTGCAAGAGAAGAAAAAGGAGTTTTATTATACTCACCCGGGAAGGGCGGGGCGGTCTGGTCCGATGGGTGCTGCAGGTCCGGGTCCTCCCATCATCTTGTCATGTCACCCTCCTGCTTGCTTCATCGTTCCCCCTGGAATAGCACTCCTGCACAGACGTACTTCTCTGCCCCTGAAGTACTGCAGTGCGCAGGGCCTCTCTGACCTTACCCAACTCCTGCGCAGTGCAGTACTTTGGTCTGTCTGCAACGATAAGTACGCCTGCGCAGAAGCGCAATGTCGGAGAGCAATGAAGCAAGCAGGAGAGTGGCAACGCAAGAAGATGGGAGGCGCCAGACCAAGACCTGCGAGACCCATTGGATCGGACCGCACCGGACCACCCCTCGGGTGTGTATAATAAGACTTATTTTTCTTATCTTGCAAATTGGATCTGGAGCTTATCTACAGCATTATAGTGGCGGTATCTTATATTGGCCAAAACTGATGATAGGTTCCCTTTAAGCTAAGCTTTTGCATAAAGTCACAAGCGGCTACACTAAGAAGCGACGTTATGTGACCGACGCCCAACACTATACAGTACTCATTTCAACGCCTCGTTTCGAAGCCTAGGCTAGACAGATTTGACTGATCAGACAGACAGGTGCGCACCCTCTCTCACAAGAGACGTTATTCCGTTAGACACATGGACAGCCCTTAACTAGAACTACTGATGGAGTCATTTTGACTCCTTTCGTTTTTTATTTCTCTTCTGTGACTACATTTTTCAGAATTCCGGCTTGAAACTCGGTGACTTTTCCTCAAATATGATGTGAAAAAAGATTTTGTGAGAATAAATAATTTTGGTGAAAAATTTGCGCTTTTTTTCAAAATTTACCAAGAACTACTGAAGGGAGTCATTTTGACTCCCTACTATATTTTGAGGTCCTTTTGTCACTAAAGGTTGCTATAAAGTTTTGTGCATAATTTTTTCACTCTGTCTTATTTACCCTGATGTTCATATAGATGTAGTTCAATTTACATGTCAACTTTTCACATTTCCTTGTCTTTTACCTGCTTGTATTACTGTGTAATACTGAACAAAATAGCTTGTTTACTCTAGGCTCTTATCTTATGCTAATGAAGGGTGGTGTTTTTCTAAGGTCCTAGCAGGAGACAGTATTCTGGATAGTAACTTTACTTTCAGTTCAGCTGAAGAGACAAAGAGAACAGACGCAGACATAGGAGCTCTGAAGACTCATACAGGTATGAATTGTTATGAAATAGTTTAGCTGTCTGTCAACTGATTCAGCCCACCTACTTTTGAAGGTGGCAGAACAGTTATTATTTCTTTTAGTTTTCATTTCATTTCTATTTTTCAGCAGGGAACTATATAGAATTATGGAATTTGTGAGGAATATGGAGAGAAGACGTTTGATAAAGCCTCAGGATATTCTGGCTACTTTGCAATCCATACCGGAGGATGAATCCGAATCCGAATTGCAGGAACATGTATTTGATTCTGACAGTGATGAAGATTTCATTCCTCAGAACATATCAAGTGAATCTGAAGACTCAGAAGGAACAAATCCAGAAGGTAAGTAGTTATGTGTATTTATTTGTTCTTCCACACACTGAGTTAGGGCCTGTGCACACTAGCAGAATTCTGGCTGAATAGCCATCTGGATATTCTTGCCGCAATACAGGCCGTACCTGCCCGCTCATGCCTGAAGCTCCGCTCCGAACCCCGGGCTGGAGCCGCTGTCAGGGACAGAGCAGCGCTTGCTTACGCGCGAGCACGGCTCCGTCCCAGACAGCGGCTCCAGCCCGGGGTTCGGAGCGGAGCTTCAGGTATGAAACTCCGCTCTGTACCTGAGCGGGCAGGTACGGGCCGGATTGTGGTGAGAATATCCGGTCGGATATTCCGCCGCTAATCCAGCCAGTGTGCACGGACCCTTACAAAACAAAAATTCTAAATATTCATCAACTTTTTTCCAGATATTCCAAGCACATCAACTGGGGATCGGGCTCATGCAGTTATGTTGCCTCGTGACCATCCTCCTGGTCGTGGACAGAAAAAATCAGCAAAACGTCCCAGAAATGAAAGAACAACAGATAACGATGGAGGCGAAGGTAATGCAACAACAAACACCAGAGAAGGCGAATCTGAAGGAATACTAGTTTCAGCGGATGGTATTCAATGGAAACCTGTTGAAATTGGAGAACACTTGCCTGGTAGGCGTGCCAGCCAAAATATTCTTCGAGAAGCACCTGGCCCTACAGGATACGCCAGAAGAAATATCATTATCGATAGTCCTTTGAGCGCATGGCGTTTATTTTTTGATTCATATATATTGACACATATAAAGAACTGTACGCTTGCAGAAGCATGCAGGAACAATAATTTACAGTTTACTCTATCCGATGAGGAGCTAGATGCATTCATTGTGATATTCTATGCTCGTGGAATATCTGGCACGAACCGTCACTCGATTAGCAGTATTTGGTGTAATGACTGGGGAATACTGTTTTGCAAAGCGACAATGTCTAGGGACCGCTTTGTTGAAATTATGAGGTTTCTCAGATTTGATGAGAAATCTACTCGATCGGAGAGACTGCAAACGGACAAGTTTGCTCTATTTTACACTTACAGTATATCAAGGAAAGCCCAACAAAAATGTTGTCATTTTGAGTTCCGTCCATCCAGATGTTGTTGTTGCGTCTGATTCCGCTAAAAAAACTCCAGAAACGGTAAAGTTTTACAATGAAACAAAATATGGAGTAGATGTAGTGGATCAGATGGCACGAAAATATACCACACGAACATGCACAAGGAGATGGCCTGTTCATGCATTTGAAAATGCCTTAGACTTTGCGGGTATAAATGCATGGATAATATTCAAGGAGATTACCCACCAAAAAATGTCACGCAAGGCATTTTTGCAAACGCTTGTGAGAGAGTTGAGTGGTCCTTATGTAACAGATAGGGAAAAGGGTTCCACGTCCCAAGTTTCTACATGCTCAGAAGTGATGGTTCAAACAAAATTTTGCCAGATCAAAGAAAAGTGCAAGAAAAATAGATCTGTCAGCAATTGTAAGACTTGTGGTAAGTCTTTGTGTGGGCAATGTACTGCCATAAATCAAAGGCAATGCCTAAAATGCGAAACACCAAATGTTTAGAAGGTGAATTCTGCGCCATATTTTCATTTTTATGCTCCTCCACCTACATTTTCTCTGCTTTTTGTTCTTCAGTTGTTGTTTATATGTGTGCACTTGAATAAAAAAAAATGTTTGAAAAACGTCTATTATAATTATTGTTATTTTCTGTAGAAAAATAAGAAAAGCAGAAAAAAAACAATCAAAAGCATTACTGTTGGATCTCACAATAATAATACATTACAAAAAATATAATTATTAATAAATAACCACAAATGAAACTCTAAAAATAAACGAAAACAAGCAAGGAGTCAAAATGACTCCTTTCAGTAGTTCTAGACGGGGTCACGAGTCCAGTAGTCCTAGTGTTAAGGCTTCATTTACATGGTCCAATGCTAGCTGTATGGGGACCGAATGACTGTTGTTACCACATTGACATCCCGTACAGTTTGCAAATTATTGGACCAGGAGATGTGCTGCAGACATCAGTGATTTTAACAATGCAGTCAGCCCATGAACAAGCGTTTTTCTCGACCCTACCATATTTACACAGGCCAATGATCATGAGCGTGATTTCTTATAAATGCTCATTCAGCCAATTATTAGTCACTGTTAAATTACCATTTCGAAAGGGACACATACATTAGGAAGTCAGTCAGAGATCAGTGATACAAAGTGTCTAAAATACATTTTTAGAAAGTTTTTAGGAATAGATACATAGGTGATTGCTTATCCTAAATGTGCATAGTGGAAGTAAAGGTTGTAAATAAGCATTGAACCCAAAAATATAATCCTATTTGCTGTCTGAGACCCTCCAAGATTTACCTGTCAGTATTTAGCTTTTAGACGGCAGATTTAATGCTAGACGTCCCTGCGGTTTATAATTATGAATTTGACAAGTTCATGTGTTTGCTGTTAATTATTATAATTAGCCTTCGCTTCGCACAGACGCACCCGCTTAACAACAATATTAGCAGCAGGAGGAGACCCCGTGACGGATTCTGGAAGATAAGTGTGCGATGGTGCCCCTCAGATAATCTGGAACTGAATTAACCTCTTAGGATAACACATATGTTTTATGATAAACAAGTTTAGGTTTAAATTGTAACCAGAGCTAATTGTAACTTAATCAGATTTATTACATTTAGTATAGAATTTACTACACTAAGCATGGCCTCTCAACGTAAGGATCCCACTGCAATATAATATAACTGGCCCACATCTCCTCAATACCCAATACTGACCATGTTAATGGTTCAAGATTGCAAAGTTGCCAATATTTCAACAAAGTTAGTCTACCCTTTCGATAACTCCCCATCCCTCCCAGAGAATTCCCCACAATCTGGCCTAATTTTGGATGGGTTTTATATAAAGCTTGGCTTTTCCTGTCCAGATGTCCTGGGAAATGCAAGACTGTTCTGCACCACATGCAAGTGCTTAGGCAGGAGTCGTGCCCCTCTCTGGTGTTATTGTCAAAACCCAAACTCTTAACAAACTCACTTTTCTTCTTCTTGCCATTCATCATATTGATAACATCCTTCCCCAGCACTATATTTTTTGAAGGTGTCGATTCTTCTTCTCTCTTGCTTCTTTATCATCCATGTGTCACATCCGTATGTTACTATAGAAAAGATCAGATTGCGTTCAATCCATGTCTTCGTCACCAGTTAAACGTTCCTTGATTTGAATACCTTGTCTAGTTGCTTCATTGTTGATTTGCCCATAACTATTCTCCTATTGAATTCCGGTGTCATTGCTGCATCTTGATTGATCATTGATCCGAATAGGTTAAAGTTCTTTAGATGTTCATATTTGTTGCAATCCATCTCAAATGTGCCCCGGTTGTACCTGGCCATGGTCAATATCTTTGTCTTCTTTGTGTTGAGTTGTAGTCACATTTTCCAGTTTTCCTACTTGACATGTCATAATGTGTTCTTAATTCCATCTATGCTTGTTGTGATCAACAAAACCCTTTTCAAAACCCTTTACAGACTGCAAATAACATCACAGTCTCTGAGTGGCCATATCTAGACACATACAGTTGTGCTCAAAAGTTTACATACCCCAGCAGAATTTTTGCTCTCTTGGCCTTCTTTCAGAGAATATGAATGATAACTAGTGTTGAGCGATACCTTCCGATATCGGGAAATATCGGATCGGATTGGATCGGACCGATACACAAAAAGTATCAGATATCGCCGATTCCGATACCGGAAACCAATGCAAGTCAATGGGACAGAAATATCGGAATTAAAATAAACCCTTTCTTTCCTTGTAGGTTAATTCTACATGAAGGAAAGCAACTAAGAATAATGTAGAATGTATTGGGGGAGGTGGAGGAGACATTAAAGGCATAGAGGTTTAGCCCAATCAAATGGAATAGCAGGAATTAATTTTTTTTAAGACGTTCGGCGTTACAAAGATATTGACTATGTTAAAGGGGTTGTGTAGCAATAGAGGGAGATGATCAGAAAAGGCACATGTTGGCGGAGTGTTGGAACGGAGTGCTTCATCTAGCTTGGAGGTTGACTGAGCCCCTGACCCGGAGGACACGGCACGGATGCGGGCACCTGTATGCACAACAGACTGTGAGTAAAGCTTTGGAACTACATGCCCTGGTGTCCTCCAGTTATTCCTGCGCCAACACACTCAGCACTGCAACATCTCTGTGCCTGGCACTGCACCATCTATGTCTCTTCACTACCTCTCCATCTACACTGCCCTGGGACTACAGCCACAACATCATTGCTGCACCACACCATCTGTCCCAGAGGATCTGTCTGCAGCGTCAGCTTAACATCTTCATTGCCGAACACCACAGGTGGCATCACGAATCATTCACTCATAAACTTTAATCATCATCCACACGTTCAACATTTCCCTTTTACAATGGATGCCAAGGGCCTTGGACCGGGTCACAGCTACCGTGACATCTCCCATTGAAACCAATGGGCCCAGGACCGAGTACCCCACCAGCCCTGGCGGGCGATCCAACTTGGCGGAAATACATAACAGAACAGGTTGTTCGGGCTTTTCACATAATCTCAGTGCATATTTAGGCTGCAGAATGCTGACAATAAGTAATTTACCTTCTGTGGCTAGTCTGCACGGTTTCCAAGATATCATCTCTTGCTTCTAAGATAAGTGTCCAGGGGGGGTGTTCTGGCACTGAAATGAGAACTTGTCGTTTCCTCCTCCCTCACTAGTTTCACTTTCCATAGATCACTGTTCAGCGTGTGTCTGGGGGAGGAGCAGCTGGGTGGTCTGCTCGCAACCAATCACAGCCATGCCATTAGTTAAGATGCCTACATGCCTAACAGGATCTGCCCACACTTCTTAGGATTCCTCATTGGCTGAATCAAATCAAACTGGCTCATAGCATTATGGGAACTTCCGATTCCGGTATTCGATATGCAAAAAGTATCGGAACTCAGTATCGGAATTCCGATACCGCGAATATCGGCCGATACCCGATATTTGCTGTATCGGAATGCTCAACACTAATGATAACACAAAATTTTTTTTCTCCACTCATGGTTAGTGGCTGAGTGAATCCATTTCTTGTCAAACTACTGTGTTTTCTCTTTATAAATCATAATGACGACCCAAAACATCTAATTGACCCTGATCAAAAGTTTACATACCCTGGTGATTTTGGCCTGATAACGTGCACAGAAGTTGACACAAATGGGTTTGACTGGCTACTAAAGATAGCATCCTCACATGTAACCTGTTTGCTTGTAATTAGTGTGTGCATAAAAGCTGAGTGAGTTTCTGGGATTCAGACAGACTCTTGCATCTTTCATCCAGCCACTGACGTTTCTCAATTGTGAGTCACGGGGAAAGCAAAAGAATTGTCATCGGATCTATGGGAAAAGGTAGTTGAACTGTATAAAACAAAGGGATACAAACAGGTAACCAAGGAATTGATAATGCCATTCAGCAGCGTTCAAACTGTGATTAACAAATGGAAAATCTTGGGCTCTATAAAAACAAAACCACAGCCAGGTAGACCAACAAAAGTTTCGTCCACAACTGCCAGGAAAATTGTTCATGATGCAAAGAAAAACCCACAAATAACATCAACTGAAACACTGGACTCTCTGAATACTAGCAATGTGGCTGTTTCAAGGAGGTACTTCAAGAAAAATGTGCTCCATGGTCGAGACGCCAGAAGAAAGCCATTACTGCGCAAATGCCACAAAATATATTGCCTTCAATGCGCAAAACAGCACAGAGACAAGCCTCAAAACTTCTGGAACATTGTAATTTGGAGTGATGAGACTAAAATTGAACTTTTTGGCCACAACCATAAACGTTACATTTGGAGAGAGGTCAGCAAGGCCTATGATGAAAGGAACATCATTCCTACTGTAAAGCACGGAGGTGGATCACTGATGTTTTGGGGATATGTGAACTATAAAGGCACAGGAAACTTGGTCAAAGTTGAAGGAAAGATGAATGCTGCATGTTATCAGCAAAAACTGGGGGCAAATTTGCAATCATCAGCCCGGAAACTGCACATGGGATGTACTTAGACGTTCAAATGTGACAACGATCCAAAACATAAGGCCAAGTCAAGCAAAGTGAGGAATCAGAAGTGGCCATCTCAGTCTCCTGGCCTTAATATCATTGAGCCAAACTGGGGAGATCACAAGCGCGCAGTTCATGCTAGACAGCCCAGGAATTTACAGGAACTGGAGGCTTTTTGCCAAGGAGAGTGGGCAGCTTTATCATCTGAGAAAATAAAGAACGTCATCCACAACTGGCACAAAAGACTTCAAGCTGTCATTGATGTTAGAGGGGGCAATGCACAGTTTTAAGAAATGGGGTATGTAAACTTTTGATCAGGGTCATTTGAATGTTTTGGGTTGTCATTATGATTTAAAAAGAGAAAACACAGTAGTTTGACAATAAATGGCTTCACCCAACCACTAACCATGAGTGGAGAAAAAGTTTTGATGTTATCATTCATATTCTCTAAAAAAAAGGCCAAGAAAGCAAAAATTCTGCTGGGTTATGTAAACTTTTGAGCACAACTGTATAACATATATATCTCCCAGCAGAGCACCAAGAATTGATTTTTTTAAAAATGTGATAAATTCACAGTGCGCATTTTGGAACATGTAGTTAAAGAAAGAATAAAAATTAATACATCTTCACACATTCATTTTTGGGCACATTCACTTGACTTGTGCAGCAGATTCAATTTGCTCAAAATGCTATTTGTTCTGAAGATCTCTGCAGACCCCAAACCATAATAAATGGAGAGCTTGGAAAGGGTTCAATATAATAAAGATGTATACTCACTTGTTTTATGCCTACCCTTCACATGTTCTGCCAGCACAACCTTCCACCAGGTCGTACTCTTGTTTTTGGCAAGTCTTCTGACTAGTCTTCAATATGGTTTTAGCCTAGGTCTCACATGGTCACGTAGGGTTTGATGTGACCAGATTGACATCAATTACATTTAAAGTGCAAAATTTAGGATTTTTTTAAAATATTCCCACCAATACCAATATCAATTACATGTGTCTTGGTTCAGGTTGACTGCATGGACACTAGCCAGTGCCAGAAGTTCTGGACTGAAGACTGATCTAAAGTGAACAGATGACCCGTTAAGGAGTTGTGTTGACAGGAAAAGGCAAACAAGCTTAGGACAGGTGAGTATAGTTATTACTTATTACGCCTTCCAGGAACTCAAAAGAATGTAAAAGTTGAACTGAAAGTTTTGGATTATGGTGAATCTGACATTTTTAGGAATCATGCTAGGAAGGTTTTTATGGTTGTCATTGAAGTCCACAAATAAAAATAGTCTACAAACCACATCAATATAACCCCAGAAATAGATTTGGAACCTGGCATCTGGTCCTTTTAGGAAATGAGAATTCATGGAAGACCTATATATATATATTTTCCCATGTTAATCCTTGTGCTGATGTTGGAGGCATCAAGTGTTGTAGTTTTAATGTGACACTTACTAACTAGAATTAGATTTAGTCTGCTCCGTAATTTTCTTTTTATTTTAAATCTGTCATCAAACTAGTCATGGATATCTAATATGGCCAGTCTATTATCGTCCCTCGGGGACAGAAGGTAGGGATTGTGCTTGTTACCATTTATCGACTCGCAATGTATATCACCGCTTAGAAAACGTAGCTGTTTGTTGGAGATATGATACCATGGTGACAGAGCGTTGGTTATATTGCAATGAAATCTTCTTGCTTCTCACTTCAGCACTTTTATAGCATTAGGTGCGAAGTGAAAGAAAAGAGAAACTTCAAAACCAGAAAGAGAAATAAAGAAGAGGAAATCGATGGCCAGTTAATGCCGCAGAGAGCAATTAAATACCCCCTCCTTTCATAGCGGCGGCATACGGTTTTAAGTGCAGGTGAAAATTTACACAGTTCCACTGTTACGAGGAAGAGAGTTTAACTAAAGGGACAGATTTATCATCATAAAAACTGAACTCCGGGGCTGAGAAATATATGTTTGTGGAGTCACAACCGCAAAGTGAGATGAGGATGTAATACTGGAATGAACGTGGGAAAATAGAAGGGAGGGAGAGCGCGGCAGACGCACAATTCAGGGCTTATTTTTCTCTAGAAAATTCTATCCAGCGTAGAGTAGAGTCTTCCAGGATGGGTTGCACGTCTACAGCTTCACCAAAGCAACATAGCAATTTCAAGGAGGCAAAAAAGTTTCAAGCAATGTAAAAAAAACTTTCAAAAAGTCAAGTTGTAAGCTATGTAATGAATTTGGAAATGTTTTTAGAAACTAGGAACTTTAGAAACTTTTCAACGTTGAAACTTGAGGTTTTTTTTTTCAGGCTGAAAAATCCAAATCTGAAAACTGTTTGTAAAAGACACATGGTTTTTATTGCATTTTTTTGGGGGGAGGGAGTTGTTTTGATGTAGTTTCTGATGAGGCATTTTTGCTGTGTCTTTTTGGAGGGGGCATTTCTACCGACAAAACCTGGTAAATGAAAAGAGAGATTAAAAACACATTTTGTACCAAGTAGAGGATAAGTTGAAGAATTAGATAGCAAATAAATGAGCTGAAAAAAAATGTGACTCATATTTTTGGGATAGTTTTCTCATTCAAATAAATTTCACAGTTTGTTATTAATTCGAAGCAATTTTAATATGGATTTTGGAGTGGAATCTGTGACAAAAGACATATAAAAAAACGCATATGAGCATACCCTCAAGGTATCCAAAGTATACCTTGTGGATATATTTTTTACAGTGTTTTTTCACTCATCTATTGTTGTGGATTCCACATTAAAATTCACCTTAAAAATGCTTCAAATCATCAAAAAGGATATTTTTATAAGGACCTTGAGGCAGATTTTGCTAAATAATCCACATGGAAAACTACTCTTAGGTCACATGCACACATGCAGTATTTGGTGAGTTTTTTACCCCAGTATTTGTAAGCCAAAACCGGGAGTGGGTGAAAAATGCAGAAGTGGTGCAAATGTTTCTATTATGCTTTTCCTCTTACCGTTCCCCTCCTGGTCTTGGCTTACAAATAGAGATGAGCGACTTTTTTCTTTTTTCTGGTCAAGTCGGGTTTCATGAAACCTCGAACGAAATCGGTCGACTATAGGGAAAAGTCGGGGTCCGACTGAAACACGAAACCCAATGAAAGTCAATGGGGAAGCAAAGTCGGCAGGGAGTGGAGGACAGTAAATACACCTACAGTGCCCATTTCAATGCCAACGACATCAAATCTTATTACTTAAGCTTGGCAACCTTAATTTACTTTATAATAATAGTTACGCATTGAAAACTGGGGGTTATTTGGCTAAAGTTGTGGGGGGGTAGGGCTGGCACCAGGTTTTCGTGTGCCCTGGGCCAAAGAGTGTCAGTGCGCCCTTTTAACACATACCACAATTCATAATGTTCCGATACGGCACAGAAATATAGGTATAGCACAATGAAAAATACTTCACTGCTTACATGACTGATATCTACCGTATTTTTCGGACTATAAGACGCACTGGACCATAAGACGCACCCCAATTTTCAGAAGGAAAATAGGGAAAAAAATAATAATGTGTCAAATGGGGGTCCGTCTTACAGTCCGAATTCAGCTTACCTGGGAAGGGATCCGGCACAGGTAGAGGAGTAGTCACAGGGGTCATTCAGTTGTCCAGGCTCGTGCGGTGGCGGCTCTGTGCTGGGGCAAGTTGGTTGTGCTGGGGCAGCTGTGCTGGGGCTGGGGCAGCTGTGCTGGGGCAGCTGCGCTGGGGCTGGGGCAGGTGGGCTGTGCAGGGGCAGCTGTGCTGGGGCAGGGGCAGCTGTGCTGGGGCAGCTGTACTGGGGCAGGGGCAGCTGTGCTGGGGCTGGGGCAGCTGTGCTGGGGCTGCTGCGTTGGGTCTGGGGCAGGTGGGCTATGCTGGGGCAGCTGTGCTGGGGCAGGGGCAGCTGTGCTGGGGCAGGTGGCCTGTGCTGAGCTGGGGCAGGTGGGCTCTGCGGGGTGAGGCTGGCAGCGGGCTGTGCTCCGGTGCAGGGGAGGCAACTCCGCCGGCATTTCCTCACAGCCCGGAGGCCTCCTCACACCCCTTGCTGACCGCCACCATGTTGGGGTGGCCTCCGGGAACATGGACGCTGGTCCGGGGACGGCGCTTGCGCGGGTTCAGATCTCGTCCCGAGATCTCGGGGGACGAGATCTCGTTGCCGAGATTTGAATCTCATCCCTTGAGATCTCGGGACGAGATCTGATCCCGCGCATGCGCCGTCCCCGAACCGGCGTCCATGTTCCCGGAGGCCACCGCAACATGGCGGCAGCCAGCAAGGGGTGTGCAGGGGCCTCCAGGCTGCGAGGAAATGCTGGCGGAGCCGCCGCCCCTGCACCGGAGAACAGCCCGCTGCCACCACCGCACCGCAGAGCCCCGCCCGCTGCCACCACCGCACCGGAGGTTAGTATATTGCGACCATAAGACGCACCCCCCACTTTCCCCAAAAATTTTGAGGGAAAAAAGTGCGTCTTATGGTCAGAAAAATACGGTATTTTAAATTCTACAATAGCTCAAAAACCGGACAGTATATTACTCCATACAGTATTATGGCCACCACCTAGTGCGCCATACAGAATAATGAGCCCCATATATTTCTCCATACAGAATAATTGGTCCCATATAATGTTCCATGCAGTATATGATGAGCTCCACATAATGCTACAGTATATGTTGGTCCCCATGGACGATGCTCCAGTGTGTTATGGGCCCAAATAATGCTCCATATATAATGGGCCCCATTTCTAATGCTCCAGTGTATAATGGGCCCCGTAAATGCTGCTAAAGTGACTGATGTCCCCCATTTGGAATGCTCCAGTATATGATGGGCCAAATGGATGATGCTCCAGTGTATGATGGGCCCCATATATCATTCTCCAGTGTATATTGCTCACCAAAAAATGCTCCCAACATTTAAAAAAATTAAATACTTCTCGCTGGGCACTGCTCTACTCTGGACTCCTCAGCATTGCCATTTTAAAGCTCTCTGCACTTGTACTGTTTCGTTAGAGGGCATACAGACGTGATGTCATTGCGCTCTGTAACCTGAATGTCACTGTCAGGAAAGGCGGAAGACGTCACGGCGGTGGAGCAGGGAGAGGTAAGTATTGCAAGTGCTGTGGCCCTGAGCAAGCATGGGGGCCCACTCATGGGCGACGGCACTGGCACAGGTCCCCTCATAGTACGACAGTATGTCTGACGGCGAGTGGGCCCTCCCACCGGCAGAAACACTTTTGCGTACTATGAGGGGCCCTGTGCCACTGCCGTCGCCCACGAGTAGGACCCCCCACCTGCTCAGGGAACTGGCACTTTCATCTGCACCTTCCTCTGTGTCACCGTGTAAGGTGGTATAGTATGCGGGAAGGGGCACCTGAGTTTCATCAGTGTCACATTCTGGTTCTGTAGAGTGCGAGGGGAATGTAGTACTGTGGGTGAATGTACAAGCAGAATCATCTAGCAGTGGCTGTGTATCAGTGCACTCCATTTCCAATTCATGTTGGACTGGGGAATTCGGAATTTCACTTAATAACACAGGCAAAGCCTGTGAAAAGAGCTCCATAGCATAATCTGAAGTGTGGACTGCCGCATCCTTCACTTTTAGTGGGGGTGAAGGAGATAAGGAAAGGGGTGGTTCCTGACCAGAAGCCTGCACTGACGACTCAGTGCTTGCATTTTTTTAAACTTCAGAAGAGGAGGCGATAGAGCTTGAGGCTTTTTCGGCAATGTAAACCAAAACCAGTTCCTGATGCTCTGGCTTTAAAAACAGTTTACCTACTCCCAGAAAAGGGAGCCTTAAAGGCCTTCTTGTGCCAGCTGACGACGCAGGCTCAACACCTCCTGCCTTAGCTGCTATTGTGCTTTTGCCAGAACCAGCCGATGCACCACCACCACCATCAGTACCAGCTGGCCCCCCCACACCCATGTTCGCGGCCTCTTCCACCATACGTAATAATTTTTGTGAAAATGGACTAAAAATACCAACAGATATATGGTACTGTTTCAGAAGCGTACAGCTCTTTACAGTCTAGGGATAATTGTAAATCTCCGTATATATTTCATGAGTCAGACACAGATGGTCACAGGCTCAGTATGGATTAGACAATAATATAAAAATTTGCAAAAGGGTACAGTATCACTATATACAAGTTATATATAGTAAAGTTTAAACATACTGAATCTCCATATTTATTTCAGGAGGCAAACACAGATGCTCTCAGGCCCAGTATGGATCCGACAACAATATAGAAAGTTGAGAAACAGTACTATGGCACCCCAGAGGGTACGGTTGCCACAGAGGTCCTCATCTAAAGGTGTGATATTCCACCCTCAGGTAGTCCTGCATCTCATCCAAAGGTGTGATATCCCACCCTCAGGTAAGGAGGGATCACCACTCAGGACTCCTAACCCTGCACTCAACACACTCACATGTTAGTCAGTGCTTTCTGGGTGTACCCAGCGGGAGGATGGCCTCATCCCAGACTGACTAGGAAAGGGTGTTGGGGGTTAGTGTGGAAGGTAGGTACAGTGGGAGGAGCTTAGGTAGTGGAGTGATTGTGGGCATCTAATCAGAGAGAGCAAGCTGACAATTGATGGGTGGAGCTAGTCTGAGGTAAATGGATCTTTCTAGAGAGTTGTCAGTCGGTGACAGGACAGAGTAAGAGCAGGATTGCTGTGAGAGGGCTGAGGGTCAGAGAAGAAAGAAAAATCTTGTCCAAGCAAATAGACTGGAAGGAAGGGGTCCTTGGGGCACGGGAAGTGCAATAAGCCACGTGTGAAGACCGTTTCTGGAGAAGGAAGGACCAGGCCTCATTGGGGAAGGAGGCTCCTGAAGGTAGTGGAGAAATACAGGGCTCAGCTAGAAAGACGGAGGCTGAGGTAACTTTAAGTGCCTCAGTCACAGCCGCATTCATTACTCAAAAAGGCAGCAGTTGGAATATAGGACCACAGAGCCTGACCCACGTCGCCTGGTATGATCCGTGGCTGCCGGCTTGGGACACTGTTTGCGAAGGCCCACAGCAAGAAGGAAAGGAGAGATCAGCGAAGAGACACGGCCTAGAAAGGATACACAAGGAGGAGTCTTGAACAGGTGTTCCTAATCTACCTTTGAGTTTGCCGGACCCCTCCCTCGGATGACACAGTACCAATTGGGTCATCTTGTGCACAAAACTTTTGAGGAAAAACTCAGAAACTGCACCCAACTGCATCCTTGGTGGCTTTTACAACTCGCCTGCTACACACGCTACACTCACCATCACCGTCAATGGCTCACAAACACCATCTCAACTGCCCTGGGATACAGCTCTGCCCATGGAGAGCTTCGTCATCTTGTCTGCTTTAACACCGGCACAGAGGATCTGCATTGCAGCGTTGACTACCCTAGTCGAGCACCACGGGTGGCGTCACGATCCCCCTTTTCCAAATTAATTATCATACTGTTACCAAGGCTGGTCAGGAGACAAATCTCCAGGAGTGGACCCTCTTGCACCAAGGGGCCCCGGGCGAGCTGTCAGGTGGAGCCAACCCCTATACAGGGATCGTTAGGAGCAGGCCCAGGGGTTCGGGTACCACGATAGCCGACACCGAGAGGGGCGGCTCAGGATGGACTGGAGTAGGAGTGCGGGACTGAAGCGTAGACAACAGAGTGGGATCACTGGAGACTGGACCGGAGTAGGACTGCAGGACTGGAGCATAGACAACAGGACGGAGCACGAACACGGGAGGCAGGACTGGAGTAGGACTGGAGTGTGGATAGCAGGATGGAGCAGGAATGCCGGAGGCAGGACTGAAGGACTGGAGTGTGGATAGCAGGATGGAGCAGGAACACCGGAGGCAGGACTGAAGTAGGACTGAAGGACTGAAGTGTGGATAGCAGGATGGAGCAGGAAGACCAGAGGCAGGACTGGAGTAGGACTGAAGGACTGGAGTGTGGATGGCAGGGTGGAGCAGGAACACTGGAGGCAGGACTGGAGTAGGACTGAAGGACTGGAGCGTGGATAGCAGGACCCACGGGGCATCAGACTGCGGGGCTACTGCAGGGACAACGGAAGGTAGGACTGCGAGACTGCAGAGAGCAATCGAGGAAGAAGGGCCCAGTGTGCTAGCAAACACAACGATCAGACACCTCCCTCAGGGGGAAATGGCCTGATATGGCCCTGTCAGGTCTGCCATAGGTCCGTAGGTGCTTCCGGGTCAGGGCATTGCCGGAGCACAAGTAACAGGAGGGAGCCACGGCCTATGGCGCATGCACATTGCATGCAGAGACCCTGTTGGCTCCGAGCCTGTCAGAAGGGACTGCCGTGGCTTTCGGGTGGTGGGGGCTGTGGCGTGGGAGCGGAGGCCGGGTGATTATGCGCAGGCGGCGTGACACATACCATCTTCCGCCTCATCTGAACTGTCATCTTCTTTATTAGACACCCAGGGGCACGGACCAGGTCCCAATTACCACTGTGACATACTTCCCCCTTAAAAGAGCCTGAAAGGCCCGGTACTGAGTAACCCCCGACCCTGCGTGGTGTTTCATTTTAACACCAGATAACAGGGATGTATTGTATAGTTTCAACATTATAAATCTACTTATATATTTGAGGAGGCATACACAGACGCTGTCATGGCGACTATGGATTCGACAACAAACTAAAAAGTAGAAAAAGGGTACAGTATCACCAGATCCAAGGTATATATAGTATAGTTTCAACATCCAAATTCTCCGTATTTATTTCAGAAGGCAGACACAGATGCTCTGAGGCCCAGTATGGATTACACAACAATATAAAAAGCAGTAAAAGGTCAATGGATCCCAAGCGTACTGCTGTATACAGTGTTGGGGTCATTTGGCGATCTACATATATTTTTCAAGAATAACATACAGCCTCTCACAGGCTCAGTATGGATCACACCATAATATAAAAAGAAGATGCGCAAGAAATAATCACACATGTGTGCCAATGTTCCAGGTGTCAATGATGCACTTTGAGTGGTGGGTGGAGGATGAAATTCGGGCACAAAGTGTACTGGATCAGATACAAGGTATATATAGTCTACTTAAAATACAAAAAAATTTCCGTATGTATTTCAGGAGGCAGACACATATGCTCACACACTCAGTATGGATTTGACAATAATGTAACAAGTTGAAAAAGGGTACAGTATGACCAGATACAAGGTAGATATAGTATAGTTTAAACATTCTAAATCTCTGTAGACATTTCATGAGGCAGACACAGAAGCTCTCAGTCCCAGTATGCATTAGCCAAGAATATAAAAAGTATAAAAAGGTTACTGTATCACCAGGTACATATAGTATTGTTTAAACATTATAAATCTCCTTATTTTTTTCAGGAGGCAGACACAGACGCTCTCAGGGTCAGTATAGATTACACAATATAAAAAGCAGTAAAAGGGTAATGTATCAGAAGCATACAGCTGCATACAGTGTTGGGGTAATTGTAAATCTCAGTATATATTTCCAGAGTCAGAAACAGACTCTCACTGGCCCAGTTTGGATTAGACCACTATATAAAAAGCAGTAAATGGGTAAGGTATCACAAGCGTACAGCTGTATACAGTGTTGGGTTAATCTTAAATCTACAAATATATTTCTGGAGCTACAGACAGACGTTCACAGGCTCAGTATGGATTACACAAGAAAATAAAAACTTGCAAAAGGGTAATGTTTTTCAATCGGTCAGATGCATACAGCGTTGGTGTCATTTTAAATCTCCTTATATTTTATAAGACACAAACACTCACAGACTCAGTATGGATTACACCTAAATATAAAAATGAGAAAAAGGGAAATGTATTTGAAACATACACCAGTGTACTGTGTTGGAGTACTTTGAAATCTTCGTTTATATTTCAGTGTCAGTCTGCCAGTCCAGACTCTCTGCTACAGGAAGATAGATGGATAAAAGTACAGACGTAAATTCGAGTGATTATAGATGTTTTTGAATTTGTAATCACGGGAAAACCTTCCGGGGGAATTCGCAGAGGTGATGCTGACCCTCAATAACTTTAAATGTGGATACAGCTAAAACGCAAATTAGAGAAGAAAGGGTTGCTGTATCGCAGTTGCGTCGATCCCATCACCGTAACTCGTCTCCATCAACTTGTGATCATAGGGAGAGCTGTAGACATGGTCCTCACTGCCTATCATGATCTGTCTGGTCACTTTGGAGTGCAAAACACACAAGTCACAGGCCGTAGGGGATTCTATTGGATTGCCATGAGAGGACACATTGAAAAATGGTGGCAGGAATGTCACACATCTGTGACTATGAAAAATGTGAAAGGTGATCATAAAGCACCATTGCATCTAATTGGGAGTTGACTTCCATTACAAATGGTAGCTAGAGTTGAGCGAAACGGGTCGGTGATATTCAAAAGTCGGCGACTTTCGCTGAAGTTGGGTTTCATGAAATGAAACCTGACCATAGCGTGAGGTCGGCCACGAGGTCGGCGACCAGAGCGTCAAAGTCGCGTTTCAAAAGATGCTTCCAGTGCCCTTTTTCAGCCAATGATGGAGGACGCACACTGTGGGCAACGCGATGACATAAGCATCGGTCACCACCATCTTTGAGAAGGGCATGCAAGTGATTGGCTGACTTTGTGTGACGTCACAGGGGCAATAAAAGGGCGTGAACGCCGACTGCCATCTTACTTCTGCCGATCTTAGCATTAGGGAGAAGTTGCTGGTTGCTGATTCAGAATAAGGGTTAGGCAGGGAAGAAGAACCAAAAAACTGCTTCTGCTGTTAGCGATTTCCACTTACAACACAACACTTTGTGTGCAGTGAATGGGGAGGCTCTATTTTTGTGCATCAGCTCTGTTGGTTATTAAGCTGCCTTATAAGGCTCCCTGATATCTGCATTGCTGTTTGCACACTGCTGTGCAAATTGCTGTTTTAAAAGCAAAAATACTTTTCTTCCTCTTTTCTGCACAGTTACCAAGCATTCATTTTTACACCCTTTTGTGTGTGCAGCAGTCCTGCTTATTAGGCTGCCTGCGTCCATACTTGGAATGAGAGCATCATTGTCAGCGTCCTCAAATCTATAGTGAGATCCAAAATCTCACCAATCCTATAGACACCCTCCACTTTGTCATACACCATCCAATTTCAGCCTGTTACATTGAGGTGTAATCTCTCCTGGGCTTGAGACAATAGTTCTGCGTCCTCAAATCTATAGTGAGATTCAAAATCTCACCAATCCTATAGACACCCTCCACCTTGTCATACACCATCCAATTTCAGCCTGTTACATTGAGGTGTAATCTCTCCTGGGCCTGAGACAATAGTTCTGCGTCCTCAAATCTCTAGTGAGATTCAAAATCTCACCAATCCTATAGACACCCTCCACCTTGTCATACACCATCCAATTTCAGCCTGTTACATTGAGGTGCAATCTCTCCTGGGCCTGAGATAATAGTTCAGTGTCCTCAAATCTATAGTGAGATTCAAATTCTCACCAATCCTATAGACACCCTCCACCTTGTCATACACCATACAATTTCATCTTGTTACATTGAGGTGTAATCTTTACTGTGCCTGAGACAATTGTTCAGCGTCCTCAAATCTATAGTGAGATTCAAATACTCACCAATTTCAGCCTGTTACATTGAGGTGTAATCTCTCCTGGGCCTGAGACAATAGTTCTGCGTCCTCAAATCTATAGTGAGATTCAAATTCTCATCAATAGTAGATACACCTTCTACCTTGTTTTACAGTACCATATAGCTGGTGGTATTTTGGGTACATTTTCACAAAAATGAGGAAGTATGGTGGAAGATGCCATGGAAGTGGGCGAGGGTTGCCGGCTGGTCCCGATGGTGGTGGTGGTGTTGCATCTGTTGGTAGTGGCAAAAGCACAATAGCACCTAAGGCAGGAGGTGTTAAGCCTGCGTCATCGTCTGGCTCCACAAGGCATCGAAGGCTCTCTTTTCTGGGAGTAGTTAAACCACTTTTAAAGCCGGAGCTTCAGGAACAAGTTTTGGCTTACATTGCTGACACAGCCTCCAGCTCTCTCGCCTCCTCTTCTGAAGTTTCAAAAAATAAAAGCACTGAGTCGTCAGTGGAGGCTCCTGGTCAGGAACAACACTTTTCCTTGTGTCCTTCACCCCCTACCAAAAGTGAAGGATGTGGCAGGCCACACTACCGATTACTCCATGGAGCTCTTTTCACATACCATGCCTGGGTTAGCAAGTCAAATCGTGAATTCCCCAGTCCAAGATGAATCTGACATGGAGTGCACTGATGCACAGCCACTGCTAGATTTTTCTGCTGGTACATTCACTCAGAGCACTACATTGTCCTCGCAGTGTACTGAGGCAGAATCAGACCCTGATGAAACTCAGGTGCCCTTTCCCGCATACTATACCACCTTACACAGTGACACAGAAGAAGGTGCACATGAAATTGAAGAGGAGGTGATGGATGACCCAGTTGTTGACCCAGATTGGCATCCATTGGGTGAAGAGGGTGCGGCTCCCAATAGCTCAGAAGAGGAAGAGGAGGATCCGCAGCAGGCAACGACATTGCAATAGCTGTTATCTGGCAGGACCGTAGCAGTCCAAAAACATGTTACAAAAACCAAAAGAGTTGCAGGACAGCTTGGCCAGATGGTCAAATTAGCACAGCGTGCAAGGTCTCAAAATCTCTTCCATAGTAGGAAGAGTGCAGTGTGGCACTTTTTTTAACAAAATCCTAATGATCAGGCAAAAGTTATCTGTAAGAAATGCGCAAAGACCTTTAGCCGAGGGAAAAATCTGAGAAATTTGAATACCAGTTGCATGCTTAGACATTTAATCACCATGCACTTGCAAGCATGGATGGACTACCGAACCTCACGTACCACATGTGCACCTGCTCCGAATGAAGGTAGTCAGCAACGCTACATCGCTTCCCCCACTGCAAGCCCACCGGTTAGCACACCACCAGCAGCAAATGTTGAGGTGTCGTCGCAAGGGCAAAGCAGTTGTCACGTTGGCGGGGCCCGCCGTCGCTTATGCACACCTGCCCCCATCTCGCCACGCTATGCTAGTCTCCTCCCCGCTCTAGTCCCCCCGGCATGTGGTCCTCAAGCGCAGGCGCCTTAGGCCGCGGGTGCATGCCATGCAGGGTTCTTAACCCGGCAGTGCCCGCCCTAAGGTTCTGTCCTCCTATCAAGTAGCAGCTTGTGGTATATCAGGCATCCCCAACATGGTGGAAACGCCTGATTATCGTGTGCCTTGCCTGTGTTCTGGCCGAGTTGCAGGAGTTCTTCCCTGTATCTTCCTCCTATTCCTTGCCTTGCTTCAGTCCTGTGCTCGTGCTCAGTCCTGTACTCCGTGCTCTGCCCTGTAGTCCTTCCTCTGTCCTGCACGCCTTCCTCTGCCTGTACCCTGCACTCAGTCCTATACTCAGCCCTGTACTCCGTCCTCCGCTCTGCACATCTCCATCACTCCACGCTCAGTCCCAAACTCAGTCTGGTACTCCACACTCCTTCCTGTACTCCCTCTGTTAGGTACTCAGCTCCGTGTTCCTGACCCATTCCGTTTCTTCTGGTGCTCTGGTCCTGAGCCGCCCCTCTTGGTTCTAGCTGTCACGGCACCTGTCTTCCGAGGGCCTGCCCCTAACGGTCCCTGTATAGGGGTTGGTTCCACCTAGTGCGCTTGCCACCGGGAGCTCCAGTGCCGCGATCCAGTGGCTCCACTCTCAGACATTACCTTGATCATCACAGCAGTCATGGAATCACAATGTTATTGCTACGAAAGACTGAATCTAGGCCATCTGAAACACCACCAACACCATCACCATCACCAACCTTCTCTCAGTCCGCCATGTCCACCGCTAGTTCAACCATATGCAGCTCTCAAGTCCAGCTCACCCTACCAGAGACTCTGAGTAGGACAAGAAAGTACTCATCCTCTCATCCGCGTACTGTTGTGAGTTCATTTTCTGGTCTACCAGTTGTGAGTTCTCCTTCCAGGCTCCCTCTGCTGGTAACAGGAGGTAGTGAGGCTGATTTAATCAGTAGAGATCTGCCACCTGATAATGAGGATGACGATTGGACCTCAGGAACTTCAGAATGGATTTAAGTCAGCCGACGCCCTATTCTGGTGCTGGTGATTCCTTCTGGCTTTTCAGCTCTTGGTGTTCAGCTCTGTTCCAATCATTTCAAGCTAAGTTTTTCTGCTTTTGTGTGGTGAGCCAACCCCGGCAGGGGCTGAGCTGAATATACACTCTTATTTATCTGTATTTGCCAACTTGCTTTTTGTCCCCTATTAGAGTGGCCTCTTTTTGCTCTGTCTCAGAATATTTCAGAGTGCTGACATAGTGGGAGAAGTCTAGTGACTTCAGGGTTAATTTTGTTATCAGAAGTGTTGGACATTATTTTTATAGGGTTTTTGGCAGATTGCAGACTGTGTCTTTCCTTTCCTGTCCTTTCTAGTTAGTTTGGGCCCCATCGTTTGCTCAGCCTATTTTCCTGCCTGTGTTTGTGTATTCATCTTGTTTCACCATCAATACATGTGTGGGGGCTGTCTTTCCTTTGGGGTCTGCTCTGGGGCAGTTAGTTTTCCCCTTTCTTTCTTTAGGCTTATTTAGTCCTCCGGTGGTGGCGAGGCGTCTAGGATCATCGTAGGAACGCTCCACGGCTGCTGCTAGTTGTGTGGTTAGGATCAGGGATCTGCAATCTGCATAGTTACCAACCTCTCTGTTTTTTCTGGGACTTAGCTTGTTTTGTTTTTTCCTCCTTGGTGACCTATTCATAACAGAATCACCAGTAGAGTTGAGCGATACCGTCCGATACTTCAAAGTATCGGATCGGAATGGATCGGCCGATCTTTAAAAAAAGTATCGGTATCGCCGATTCCGATACCGGAAGTCCCATTCAAGTCTATGGGACTTCCGGTATCGGAATAAGAAAAACCCTGTTTTTGCCTTGTACAGCCTCTCTGGGGTCTGTACGGGCCTTTCGGGGGGCTGTGCCGGCCTGCCAGGGGGTCTGTGCAGGCTCCGGTGGTCTGTGCCGGCCTGCCGGGGGGCTGTGCCGGCCTGCCGATGGTCTGTGCAGGCTCCGGTGGGCTGTGCCGGCCTGCCGGGGGGCTGTGCCGGCCTGCCGGGGGGCTGTGCAGGCTCCGGGGGGCTGTGCCGGCCTGCCTGGGGGCTGTGCCGGCCTGCCGGTGGTCTGTGCAGGCTCCGGGGGGCTGTGCCGGCCTGCCGGGGGGCTGTGCCGGCCTGCCGGTGGTCTGTGCAGGCTTCGGGGGTCTGTGCAGGCATCGTCCGATGGGACTACAAGTCCCATCGGGCGATGCCTGCTACCATGACAGTGATTGACACATTAGCCAATGATGGGACAGTAGTAGTCCCATCATCCGGCTAATGTGTTGAATGTAAAAAAAAAAAAAAAAAAAAAATTACATGCTACATACATGCTACATACATACAACATGCCTACTACATACATGCTACATTCATACTACATACATGCTACATTCATACTACATAAATACTACATGCAACATACATACTACATATATACTACATACATACTACATGCATGCTACATACATACTGCATGCTACATACATACTACATGCTACATACATACCACATATATACTACATACATACTACATGCATGCTACATACATACCACATACATACTACATACATACTACATACATACTACATGCATGCTACATGCATGCTACATGCTACATACATAACACATACACTCACTGGCCACTTTATTAGGTACACCTGTCCAACTGTGTGTTAAGACTTAATTTCTAATCAGCCAATCACATGGCGGCAACTCAGTGCATTTAGGCATGTAGACATGGTCAAGACAATCTCCTGCAGTTCAAACCGAGCATCAGTATGGGGAAGAAAGGTGATTTGAGTGCCTTTGAACGTGGCATGATTGTTGGTGCCAGAAGGGCTGGTCTGAGTATTTCAGAAACTGCTGATCTACTGGGATTTTCACGCACAACCATCTCTAGGGTTTACAGAGAATGGTCCGAAAAAGAAAAAAAATCCAGTGAGCGGCAGTTCTGTGGCCGGAAATGCCTTGTTGATGCCAGAGGTCAGAGGAGAATGGGCATACTGGTTCGAGCTGATAGAAAGGCAACAGTGACTCAAATTGCCACCCGTTACAACCAAGGTAGGCAGAAGAGCATCTCTGTCGAACTTTGAGGCAGATGGGCTACAGCAGCAGAAGACCACACTGGGTACCACTCCTCTCAGCTAAGAACAGGCATCTGATGGCTACTTTCAGCAGGATAATGCGCCATGTCATAAAGCTCTAATCATCTCAGATTGGTTTCTTGAACATGACAATGAGTTCACTGTACTCAAATGGCCTCCTCAGTCACCAGATCTCAATCCAATAGAGCATCTTTGGGATGTGGTGGAACGGGAGATTCGCATCAGGGATGTGCAGCCGACAAATCTGCGCCAACTGTGTGATGCCATCATGTCAATATGGTCCAAAATCTCTGAGGAATGCTTCCAGCACCTTGTTGAATCTCTGCCACGAAGAATTGAGGCAGTTCTGAAGGCAAAAGGGGGTCCAACCCGTTACTAGCATGGTGTACCTAATAAAGTGGCCAGTGAGTGTATATACTACATGCATTCTACATACATACTACATGCTACATACATACCACATACATACTACATGCATGCTACATACATACTACATGCTACATACTACATATATACTACATGCATGCTACATACATACTACATGCTACATACATACTACATATATACTACATGCATGCTACATACATACTACATGCTACATACATACTACATACATACTACATACATACTACATGCATGCTACATACATACTACATGCTACATACTACATATATACTACATGCATGCTACATACATACTACATGCTACATACATACTACATATATACTACATGCATGCTACATACATACTACATGCTACATACATACTACATATATACTACATGCATGCTACATACATACTACATGCTACATACATACCACATATATACTACATACATACAATACATTCATACAATACATACATAGACATACAGTACATATAACATAGAGTAACATACTTACCAATACTTGTCACATTGTTCCCCGAAGCCATTGTCTTTTCCGGAATAAATATTAACATAACAAACCACAAAAATACTCACCCACGATCCGAAGCAGTCCACGAGTGTGTCCCACGACGATCTTGGGTAGAGAACTGCAGCATCAGCTGATGCTGCCGTTCTCTACGGGCTGTAGGAATCCAATGATGGAAGGTAGGTATCCTTCCGCACTGTATTCCTCCGCCACTTAAAAAAAAAAAGTCCCTAGTCTCACTTTATGCCATTGCTGTGTGGGAATTTCCCACGCAGCAATGGCATAAAGTGAGACTAGGGACTTTTTTTTTTTTTAAGTGGCGGAGGAATACAGTGCAGAAGGATACCTACCTTCCGTCATTGGATTCCTGCAGCCCGTAGAGAACGGCAGCATCAGCTGATGCTGCAGTTCTCTACCCAAGATCGTCGTGGGACACACTCGTGGACTGCTTCGGATCGTGGGTGAGTATTTTTGTGGTTTGTTATGTTAATATTTATTCCGGAAAAGACAATGGCTTCGGGGAACAATGTGACAAGTATTGGTAAGTATGTTACTCTATGTTATATGTACTGTATGTCTATGTATGTATTGTATGAATGTATTGTATGTATGTAGTATATATGTGGTATGTATGTAGCATGTAGTATGTATGTAGTATGTATGTAGCATGCATGTAGCATGCAGTATGTATGTAGCATGCATGTAGTATATATGTAGTATGTATGTAGCATGTAGCATGTATGTAGTATGTATGTAGTATGTATGTAGCATGTAGCATGTATGTAGTATATATGTGGTATGTATGTAGCATGTAGTATGTATGTAGTATGTATGTAGTATGCATGTAGCATGCAGTATGTATGTAGCATGCATGTAGTATATATGTAGTATGTATGTAGCATGCATGTAGTATATATGTAGTATGTATGTAGCATGTAGCATGTATGTAGTATATATGTAGTATGTATGTAGCATGTAGTATGTATGTAGCATGTATGTAGTATGTATGTAGCATGCATGTAGCATGCATGTAGTATGTATGTAGTATGTATGTAGTATGCAGTATGTAGCATGTATGTAGCATGTATGTAGTATGTATGTAGTATATATGTAGTATGTATGTAGTATATATGTAGTATGTATGTAGCATGCAGTATGTATGTAGCATGCATGTAGTATATATGTAGTATGTATGTAGCATGTAGTATGTATGTAGCATGCATGTAGTATATATGTAGTATGTATGTAGTATGCAGTATGTAGCATGTATGTAGCATGTATGTAGTATGTATGTAGTATATATGTAGTATGTATGTAGTATATATGTAGTATGTATGTAGCATGTAGTATGTATGTAGCATGCATGTAGTATATATGTAGTATGTATGTAGCATGTAGTATGTATGTAGCATGCATGTAGTATATATGTAGTATGTATGTAGCATGTAGTATGTATGTAGCATGCATGTAGTATGTATGTAGTATGTATGTAGTATTTTTTTTTTTTTTTAACATTTAACACATTAGCCGGATGATGGGACTACTACTGTCCCATCATTGGCTAATGTGTCAATCACTGTCATGATAGCAGGCATCGCCAGATGGGACTTGTAGTTCCATCGGGCGATGCTTGCACAGACCCCCGGACATCAGCACAGCCCCCCGGCAGGCCGGCTCAGCCCCCCGGCAGGCCGGTACAGACCCCCACAGGGTGCACAGACCACCGGCAGGCCGGCACAGCCCCCCCGGCAGGCCGGTACAGACCCCCACAGGGTGCACAGACCACCGGCAGGCCGGCACAGCCCCCTGGCAGGCCGGTACAGACCCCCACAGGGTGCACAGACCACCGGCAGGCCGGCACAGCCCCCCGGCAGGCCGGTACAGACCCCAGGCCGTCCACACAGCCCCCCGGCAGGCCGGCAGAGACCCCCGGAAGGCCCGAAATGACCGCGCATCATGATGCGCACACACCGCGCATCATGATGACGTCAGGCTGTCAATCAACTTTGAACTTCCGATTCCGATGCCGAATTCCGATATTGAAAAAATATCGGAAGTCGGTATCGGAATTCCGATACAGCAAGTATCGGCCGATACCCGATACTTGCGGTATCGGAATGCTCAACACTAA
Source organism: Dendrobates tinctorius (assembly GCF_039654945.1). NCBI lineage: Eukaryota > Metazoa > Chordata > Amphibia > Anura > Dendrobatidae > Dendrobates > Dendrobates tinctorius. Next base: position 25,426,471 of record NW_027361754.1, on the reverse strand, counting down.
TCACCAGCCATACCGCAGATTCTAGGGTACTCAAAAGCAGGAAAAGGTTGTTAAAAAAAAAAGTGTCAGAATTTTTTTTTTTATGTATTTTTTCCTCTTTTTCTCTGGGGCTGTAGGAGGATTTTTTTTTCCCTAATAGAGATTAAGCAATTGTCTGATCGTGTGGAGCAACTTGCTGCTGAAGTGCAGGGAATTTCCACCTACCTCATTCAGTCACATGCTGCTGAACCTAAGATCCTTACTACTGATGTGTTTTCTGGGGATCGGTCTAAATTTCTGAATTTTAAGACTAATTGTAAATTATTTCTTGCCTTGAAGCCTAACTCACTAGGGAGCTCTACGCAGCAGGTTTAATTGTCATCTCCTTGCTGCGCGGCGATCCCCAGGATTGGGCTTTTTCTCTGACACCTAAAAATCCTATTCTAACTAATGTGGATGCATTTTTTCAAGCCTTGCGGTTGTTGTATGATGAACCTAATGCTGTTGGTCAAGCTGAAAGAACACTGTTGGCATTAAACCAGGGTCAGGATTCTGCAGAGTTATACTGTCAAAAATTCCGAAAGTGGGCGGTCCTTACTACATGGAATTATGGTGCCTTGGCAGATCTCTTTCGGAAAGGTTTATCAGAGACCATAAAAGATGTTATGGTGGGATTTCCTGTTCCCTCTGGTCTGGATGATTTTATGTCATTAGCCATTCAAGTTGATCGGTGCTTACGTGAACGTAAAACTACACGGGAGGCGCTGCCACCTTTTGAACAAATGTCTGAACCTATGTAGTGTGATAGGGTTTTGTCTAGAGCGCAACGTCAGGAGTTTAGAAGGCGTAATAAGCTGTGTTTTTTCTGTGGAGACGCCTCTCATACTATTTCTGTCTGCCCTAAACGAGAGAAACGTTTTGCACACACAATTGCTGTGGGCAGTGTACAAGCTAAGTTCCTTTTGGCAATTACTTTGATCTGCTCCTTATCCACGTTTTCCACTAAGGCTTTTGTGGATTCAGGAGCAGCGTTGAATCTGATGGATTTGGACTTTGCTAAACGTTGTGGTTTTTCCATGACGCCTCTGCGGATGCCTATTCCTTTGAGGGGTATTGATGCTACTCCTTTGGCGGAGAATAAACCCCAGTTTTGGACCCAGGTGATAATGCGAGTTACCCCAGACCACCAAGAAAATTGTAAATTTTTGGTGCTGCATAATTGTAAATTTTTGGTGCTGCATAATTTACAAGATACTATTTTTCTGGGTTTTCCCTGGTTGCAAACTCATAATCCAGTTTTGGATTGGAAATCTGGGTCTGTGGTGAGTTGGGGTTGTCAGTGTGTTCTTAGGGACGCTGTCACGCTCACGCCTTGGCTGAATGGCGTGAGCCGGGGGGTTGTGGTCCCACTGTGCCACAAACCAGGCTACCCTGGAAGGGGCGTGACTACGACAGCTACCTCGGTCTTCACTGGAGCCTCTGATGGTGAGGTCAGGCTTGTGCGGCAGGTAGCTGTCGGGTGCCACTCCAGGGTGGTGTCTGGCTGTGGCTGCTGATCCCACTCGGGAACAAGTCACTTGGACAGGTGTAACTAACAGGCAGGCTGAGACACTGGGCAAGCAGGCATGGCTTGGTACACTGGGATTCAGCAACGGCTTGGAGACACGGCTTGGAGACACTGGGCAAGTGGGCACGGCTTGGAGACACTGGGCAAGCGGGCACGGCTTGGAGACACAGGTCAAGCGGGCACGGCTTGGAGACACTGGGCAAGCGGGCACGGCTTGGAGACAGTGGGCAAGCGGGCACGGCTTGGAGACACTGGGCAAGCGGGCACGGCTTGGAGACACAGAGCAAGTAGGTGACGGCTTGAAACACAGGGCAAGCAGGAGTGTTATATGAGAGAACAGGTTTGGACCTGTTCACACAGGAGGTGCTGGTATGGATATAGGCAGGAAGGAGTGGAATATGAGGGAACAGGTTTGGACCTGTTCACACAGGAGGTGCAGGTATGGATATAGGCAGGAAGGAGTGGAATATGAGGGAACAGGTTTGGACCTGTTCACAAAGGAGGTGCAGGTAGGCGGAGCCGCAGGAGTGCGGAGTAGGCAGAGCCTCAGGAGTGCGGAGTAGGCCGGGCTCCAAGGGAGCCGGGCAGGCAGAGCGGCTAGGGAGCCGAGCAGGCAGAGCGGCTAGGGAGCCGTGCACAGATAGAGCTGCAAGGGTGCAGATTCACAGACAGAGCTGCAAGGGTGCAGATGAACAGACAGGGAGGACACAAGGAAAGACACAGCAGGGAAGGAAACCACAGACAAGGAGAAAGGAAGAATAAGGTAGGACAGAGTACAGACAGGGTACTGGAACCAAGACTCAAGGGCCAGGATATTCAGCCTCCTGGCAGGCAGACAAGGTACAAGGCAAGACAAGAAGTATTCCTCCAGAGAAGGAGGAAATACACAGAACAGGGCCTGGCTTCCTCAGCAGCAAAATACTAACTGAGATTAGACATTGCTCAGGCAAAGGTCAGTGGTTGTGGCGAAACTAAATAGTTAAGGGCTCTAGATGATTGGTCAGGGACCAATTAGCCAGGTGCACCCTGACTGCATAAGAACCAGAGAGTTCAGGCGCCGCCCCCTATACACACAGTCAGGAAACATGGAGAGCAGAGGCACAGAGCTGGCAACAGACAGAATTCACAGCATGGCTTGAAGCAGAAAGTAAGTTGGTGTGTGGGGGATGGGAGGCCATGCAGTGATGCCAGCAGGGTTGTTACAGTACCCCCCCTTTACGGCCCCTCTTCCTCAAGCCTGCCAGAATGACCAGAAGAAGGAGTACGGGACCACACACAGTCCAGGCTGACACGACATCCTTCAGGTAGGGTGGAATATGTGTGCCATCAGGAATCCCAGAGTGCCAAGCTTCTTGGTGCCTGATGGAGTCAGCTTCCAACACAGAGGGTATAAGGACTTGGATTTCTTCCTCCTGGGTAGCAGAAAGCAGGGACCTGGAAGCCTCAGACTTGACCCCTACATCAGCCGGCCAGCTGGAAACAGAAGAGACCTTCACTGAGTCCAACTTCAGCCAAATATCCCAAGTAAATTGGACCTCCTCCTTAGTATCTTCATTAGCCGGCCAACTAGAAGTTGAGGGTCCCCACACTGGCTCCATCCTTCGCCCGTTATCAGAAGAGAACTGGACCTGTTCCTCTGGGTTGGTAAAAAGAAGACATACAAGAGCTTCTTCTCCAACTTCTTCATCCACCTGCCACATGAAATCTGAAGGCATCCGTACAGGATCCATCTTCTTCCCATGGCCTAAAGAAAAATTTTCAAGCAACAGAGATGCTTCTGGGAACTGGTCACAGGAGGTGTGTGGAGAGTGTGCCACTGCTTCCTTTTCTTCAGTGACATCAGCACACCATGACCCAATAGCGAGCAGAACAGATGGGGAAGGTAACACTGTAGCCTGACCTTGTAACATTGGAACTAGATACCTTTTGAGACTAGGTAGCTCCAAGGGCGGCACCACGCTGGGTCTTCGGACCGGAACGGTCAGTAGAGTATCCGGCTCAGAAGGACCGATGGGTAAACTGGTCAGCAAGTGTAAAATAAACTTCTCCAAATATAATGCCCCGATTTGGAGCTGTAGTTGTCCCTTCGACACTCGGCTGTTCATAAGTAGGGCACGACCGTCACCAAACACTGTCACCGGATTCTGGAGCTGTGGAACAGGAACCCTACACAGACTCCGTCTGGCTTGCAGCTTTAACACATCTGCAGGGCCGAAGCTCCCACAAGGCACACGAACAGTCACCGATCTTAGTGAGGAGGAGGGACTCTTACCAAGGGCAGCCTCTCCCACTGACCCAAGGTTTTGGAGCTTGCGCTCCTTCGGACAGAAGCCGTCCGGGTGTTCCACACAACCGCAGCAATACTGTATGCCCATCTTACGACTGGTTTCAGGCTGCTGCTTTGCCAGCCCACTCTTAACAGTCTTCTTGGGTTCAACTCGAGCAGCTGCTTTAACAGGTAGAGGAACTGGAGGGTTTCGGACGGTCGCGGTCTGACGAGGCGGTTTCCTCACTGGTTTCGCCCGTCTGGCGTGCCTCTCGGATCTGGAAAGGGAAGACTTAGCAGACGTAGCTGAACTGGGTACTTCAAAGGCTTTACGGAAGGCCACCAGGAAGGCCTCGAAGTCCGAGATGATAGGATCCCCTTCTTCCCAGAGGGGAGTGATCCAAATCAGAGCATCTTCAGCCAGGTAGGACATGATGTATCCCACCTTGAGCCAGTCAGACGGGAAACAGGCTGCATTCTCTTGGACGTAGAGCACGCACTGTTCCAGGAACCCTTGGCACTCTTTAGGGTTCCCATAAAATGTAGGTGGGTCTGTAGGGTTGAGCTTCTCATAAGCCAGGAGCAGGTTGTAGATGGCATTGGAGACAATGATGGGTTCAGAAGTCTCAACAAACGGAACCACGCAAGGTGGAACAAATTCTTCCAGATGCTCATACTGGCAGAGAGAAAGTTCATCATGCTTCGCAAGCAGAAAGACATGGGACTCAGCGGGAACCATGGCCTGAGCAAACTGTCACGCTCACGCCTTGGCTGAATGACGTGAGCCGGGTGGTTGTGGCCCCACTGTGCCACAAACCAGGCTACCTTGGAAGGGGTGTGACTACGACAGCTACCTCGGTCTTCACTGGAGCCTCTGATGGTGAGGTCAGGCTTGTGCGGCAGGTAGCTGTCGGGTGCCACTCCAGGGTGGTGTCTGGCTGTGGCTGCTGATCCCACTCGGGAACAAGTCACTTGGACAGGTGTAACTAACAGGCATCCTGAGACACTGGGCAAGCAGGCACGGCTTGGTTCACTGGCAGGCAGGCACGGCTTGGAGACTCTGCTTGGAGACACTGGGCAAGCGGGCACGGCTTGGAGACACTGGGCAAGCGGGCACGACTTGAAGACACTGGGCAAGCGGGCACGACTTGGAGACACTGGGCAAGCGGGCACGGCTTGGAGACACTGGGCAAGCGGGCAAGGCTTGGAGACACAGAGCAGGTAGGTGACGGCTTGAGACACAGGGCAAGCAGGAGTGTTATATGAGAGAACAGGTTTGGACCTGTTCACACAGGAGGTGCAGGTATGGATATAGGCAGGAAGGAGTGGAATATGATGGAACAGGTTTGGACCTGTTCACACAGGAGGTGCAGGTAGGCGGAGCCGCAGGAGTGCAGAGTAGGCAGAGCCGCAGGAGTGCGGAGTAGGCCGGGCTCCAAGGGAGCCGGGCAGGCAGAGCGGCTAGGGAGCTGAGCAGGCAGAGCGGCTAGGGAGCCAAGCAGGCAGAGCGGCTAGGGAGCCGAGCAGGCAGAGCAGCTAGGGAGCCATGCACAGATAGAGCTGCAAGGGTGCAGATTCACAGACAGAGCTGCAAGGGTGCAGATGAACAGATAGAGCTGAAAGGGTGCAGATTCACAGACAGAGCTGCAAGGGTGCAGATGAACAGATAGAGCTGCAAGGGTGCAGATTCACAGACAGAGCTGCAAGGGTGCAGATGAACAGTCAGGGAGGACACAAGGAAAGACACAGCAGGGAAGGAAGCCACGGACAAGGAGAAAGGGAGATTAAGGTAGGACAGAGTACAGACAGGGTACTGGAACCAAGACTCAAGGGCCAGGATATTCAGCCTCCTGGCAGGCAGACAAGGTACAAGGCAAGACAAGAAGTATTCCTCCAGAGAAGGAGGAAATACACAGAACAGGGCCTGGCTTCCTCAACAGCAAGATACTAACTGAGATTAGACATTGCTCAGGCAAAGGTCAGTGTTTGTGGTGAAACTAAATAGTCAAGGGCTCTAGGTGATTGGTCAGGGACCCATTAGCCAGGTGCACCCTGACTGCATAAGAACCAGAGAGTTCAGGCGCTGCCCCCTATACACACAGTCAGGAAACATGGAGAGCAGAGGCACAGAGCTGGCAACAGACAGAATTCACAGCATGGCTTGAAGCAGAAAGTAAGTTGGTGTGCGGGGGATGGGAGGCCATGCAGTGATGCCAGCAGGGTTGTTACAGACGCTCCTGTTTTCTCCACCTCTCCTGAGTCTCATGATATTCCTGATTATCTGGCTGATTTTTCTGATGTATTTAGTGAGAGTAAGTCTGCATCTTTGCCTCCTCATAGGAGTTATGACTGTGCAATTGAGTTGATGCCTGGGTGTAAATTTCCCATGGGTCGGCTTTTCAACTTATCAGTACCCGAACATGATGCTATGCGATCCTATATTAAGGAGTCTTTGTAGAAGGGTCATATTAGACCATCCTCGTCACCTTTAGGTGCTGGGGGTTTTTTTGTGGCCAAGAAAGATGGTTCATTAAGACCGTGTATTGATTATCGTTCCCTTAACAAGATGACGGTTAAATATCAGTACCCATTACCTCTGATGTCTGATTTGTTCTCCAGAGTTAAGAGTGCCTGCTGGTTTACTAAGCTTGACCTCAGGCGGGCGTATAATCTTATTCGCATCAAGCACGGGGATGAATGGAAGACGGCGTTTAATACTCCGGAGGGACATTTTGAGTACCTGGTGATGCCTTTTGGGCTCACTAATGCCCCTTCTGTCTTCCAGTCCTTTATGAATGATATTTTCCGTGATTTTGTGGAAAAGTTTTTGATCATCTATCTGGATGATAGTTTGATCTTTTCTAGTGATTGGGATTCTCATGTGGAACACGTCCGGACTGTGTTCCGGATTTTGAGGGAGAATTCCCTGTTTGTTAAGGGATAGAAATGCCTCTTTGATGTACGGAGGATTTCATTTTTGGGATTTATCTTGTCTCCGTCGACTATTGAAATGGACCCGGCCAAGGTACAGGCCATCTATGATTGGGTTCAGCCTACTTCTTTGAAGGCCCTCCAGAAGTTTTTGGGTTTTGCTAATTTCTGTCGTAAATTTATATGTAGTTTTTCTGGTATTGTAAAACCACTGAATGATCTGACTAAGAAGGGCGCTGATGTGCTGAATTGGTCTCCTGAGGCTGTCTCAGCATTTCAGGAGCTTAAGCGGAGATTTACTTCAGCTCCAGTTTTACGGCAACCTGATGTCTCACTTCCATTTCAGGTGCAGGTAGATGCTTCTGAGATAGGTGCAGGAGCTGTTTTGTCACAAAAGGACCCTGTGACTTCTAATATGAATCCATGTCTTCTTTTCTCGAAAGTTCTCCCCATCTGGACACAACTATGACGTGGGGAATCGGGAATTGTTGGCCATGAAATGGGCATTTGAGGAGTGGAGACATTGGTTGGAGGGAGCTAGACATCAAATTGTGGTCCTCACCGATCACAAAAATTTGATTTATCTGGAGTCGGCCAAACGCTTGAATCCTATACAGGCTAGATGGGCCTTGTTTTTCACGCGTTTTAATTTTGTGGTCTCTTTGCTTCCGGGCAGTAAGAATGTTAAGTCAGACGCTCTTTCTAGGAGTTTCTTTGTCGATTCTCTTAATGTGACCGAGCCTACTACCATCCTAGATGAAGGGGTAGTTCTTTCTGCCATTACGCCCGATTTGAGATGCGCCCTGGAGGAATTTCAGGAGGATTAACCTGAGCGTTGCCCTATGGGAAAATTATATGCTCCTGACCAGTGGAGAAATATGTCTGAAATTCATTGCTCTGCATTTGCTGGTCATCCAGGTATTTTTGGTACCAGAGATTTAGTGAGTCGGTCTTTTTGGTGGCCTGCCTTATGTCGTGATGTCAGGAATTTTGTACAGTCCTGTGGGACTTGTTCTCGGTCTAAACCCTGTTCTCGTTCTAGTGGGTTGCTGATGCCCCTGCCGGTGTCCAAGAGGCCATGGACCCATATCTCAATGGATTATATTTCTGATCTTCCTGTCTCTCAGAGAATGACTGTTATCTAAGTGATTTGTGATAGATTTTCGAAGATGGTCCATCTTGTACCACTCCCAAAGTTGCCATCTTCCGCTGAGTTGGTGCCCTTGTTTTTACAACAGGTGGTTCAGTTACATGGGACTCCTGAGAACATTGTGTCCGACAGAGGAGTCCAGTTTGTTTCCAGATTCTGGAAAGCCTTTTGTTCCAATCTGGGAATTCAGTTATCCTTCTCCTCCGCGTTTCATCCCCAGACCAATGGACAGACTGAGAGAACAAACCAGACCTTGGAGTCTTATTTAAGATGTTTTATATCTGCTGATTGTAAAATAATGCATATCCTGTAAAATACTCAGGACTAGTTACCAGATAAAAATATAGTGGTTTATTTGGATTCTTCCATCAAAGAAAGGTTATTACAGAAAAACAGGTGAATAAAAATAAGTGAAAGAGATATTGTCCATTGTTCATAGCAAAGCAGCATGTATTCTTCTTTCTCTCTGGGATCTCACATGGCAAATGGCGTCTGTCTCTCAGTTCGGCTTCTTCGTGCTAAAGTAACATACCAGCTGTTGAGTTATGTCATCTTGCGTCTGTGTCTCATGATGGTGAGGGAAGAAGACAGCACCCTCTACAGTTAGCCATGAATTATATACGTCTCTTGAAACACGTGATCTCGGTATATATGGAGTTTGACATTTACCTCAAGGCTAAACTTAAATATGTAGTGAGCTGACATTTCTACCATGAGCCAAGCTTAAAAATAGCCTATGTCATGTAAGCTAAAGCATTCTACAGAACTGGGTGTAATAAGAAATTAACGGATTATTAATATTTAACAATTCCCCCTTTTGAGGGAGACAGACATTAACTGGAACCCTCAAATATAACGATCTTTTTTCTTCTTTTCTTCTTCTTTGACAAAATAATTTAATATCAATAATAATAATAATAATAATAATAATAATATCAGATTACCGTTATAAGTACTCAATGACATAATTGATGTGAATTCATGTTATGGTAAGTCGTGAACAATATTCATATAAAATATGTATAATTATACTTCCCTAAGTCTAAATTGAAGCATCTCAGGTCCAGTCATCATCATCTGATGTCATCTGGTCTTCATTTTGATGTCTTCTGTCTTCTTCTTGGTTCTTTTAAAAACACAGTTTTTCTCTAACATATAGATATTGTAGAAATTGTGTTGTGTGTCAAATCAAAGTCCATAAATTCAAATGTTAATACGAAAACAAAGTCTATAGATGAAATGCAGCTTTAATATCTGTGCAGTGTCATCTTTAAAAACCTGGGCTTACATTGGCTCGCCTTGGATATTCTGGAATCCTCCATCGGTACTGGTCTTTGAACAGGTGTGACGTCTTTGGTCAGCAAAGCAAGGGTTAAAATGACTCTTCCTTGCTAAACATAGCACCATAACCAGTCCTTGTCCTAATGCACAGGACATATGTCAGGGTTGTAGCTTCCTGACAATTACCTTATTGTTCACCAGCTTTACATCGAAGCTTTACAGGTGATTGAAAACTTCTGGAACTTGATAAGAACGAGATAACACAGTTCACATCAGCATCGTAGGATCATCGTCCTCTGGTTGTCAGGTTAGACACTTTAATTGTGACTGTCAGTGGTGGATACTGCACTTGTAATTAACACAGTCTTACTGAGAAGTCATAGCTTTGTTACCTTCTGGGACTTCTGGATCGCGGCATTCTTCTTCTTGCAACTGATAAGAATCAATTTTAATATGAAAAGTCTTTATTAACGTAATTTCAGTATCTTGCTTGAAGTCTTCATTCCCTAGTCTATACCAAATCCGGTAATTTTCCTATCCTATAATATCACAGCGTACCATAGCAATCAGTAATATCCATATAATTATTATCAGAATTTGTACCGTATATGGATTTCAATGTTTGAAATATTAAACCAATAATAAGTGATAATACATTATTATCCATATTTTTTCATGTGATAGAACATTTTTATGTCATAGGTGTAATTACCTTTTCCAACCCATAGGTGTCACTGTGTTTTATGTAACCAGTGTTTTCATCTTTATTAATAAGGAATATATTTATTATACTAATAATATGTAGGAATGTAAAGCCATGAACCAAAATAAGAATATATGAGTGAGCGAATGAATGAATAAAAGAATTGTTGCATATAACTCAGAAGTGAAACATTTCCTTAGTAATAGAACCATATAATTGCTATATTTAATGAAGCAATATTCTCAGTAGATATTACTTTACTAAATATTGATGAAAGAATTAAAAATAATTAAAAATAAGAATAAAAATAAAAATAAGAATAAGGCCTTTATGTTGATGCAGAGTAGTTATGTCTTCAGTAACATATACCCTTAATATTTCCATGATCTGGATTATTTCATAATTGTCATAAACTTGTGTTACCAAAATATTCAAATTATGCAACTTTGCATATAATATTCCTCTTACTGTAAAGAAATGACTCTTTATAATACTTATTATTATACCCAATACTTATACCATTGTACCTTATTAATATTTTTTCCTATTAAAATGTGTGAAGAAGAGGTATTAATCAAATGTGATGATGTAGTCAGGATCAAAAACATATTTTCCCCCTTAATACCAAAAAATATTGTTTCATGAAATAATTCATTTATCAAAACCAAAATTAAAAATAATTAATTTATAAATTGTGTAAATATTATGCTTGCTTATACCATTATTTGTCTGAAGATGTGTAACCATTAAAATTAATTTGAATATCATAAAATTATCCTTTGGAAAAATTAATTTGCATAAACCATTTTGATGTGCGATTGCACTTTGCACTTATCCACTATTAACTAAATCAAGAAATAATAATTACTATAGAAATATAGAAATATATGTTGTATAGATAATATTTCATTATGTATCTTAATATTCTAATAATTTCTTAAAGATAAAAGCTTTGGGGTTTTTTTTTTTTTCTCATGCATTCAGGATCCTGAGGCCTCACAAACATATCACATTACTCGCTCAGCAGCTGCTCATACACTCAGTCACTGTCACTCAGACTGTGTCACATATTAACTTTAAACCAAATACCTCACATACGAAGGTGTGATGAATACACGTATTTTAACCCAAATTATCCTAATCATCAATGCATTGTAAACTATTTCAATTTAGTCTCTTAATATTTCTTTGAATATTCCCCAAATACACATGACATAAATATATGTATATGTATAGCTATACTTGACATTTAGGCCTGGAAAAAAAATTCCATTGGTTTGCAAAAGTTGAGACCCCCTTAAAAATTATTTTCCTAAGGAACAGGGACATAGTATACTGGTATACTTGTATTATTAGAACAAGGTTCAAATTCCCCAGCTGTGGTTATCATTCAAGCCATGCAGAAAAGCACACACCCAGAAACCATTTTGAAATGCAATTAGTTATTTCCTTTTAAGGGTTAGATATATAAAATCATGCAATTATTGCAACTTCCTGTGTAAATAAAGGCATAAATCCTTGGAAGAGAATTTTTCCCGATTAAGTCCTGCTTTGAAATGAAAATTCTAAGGAAACATAAAAAATAAGGTTAATATCATATTCATATTCTAAATATTATTACTGATGTAGATTTTAATTTTCATTAAAAAATACAGTTCTACTATTTCTACTTCTACAAACACTCTATATATACTGTATGACTATGTATATATCCACAAACCATAAAACTACAGGATTATACTCTATAAAATAATTACATATAACTCACTAATTGTATAACACTGTTACACAAAATATATTACTTTTTCTAGCCAATTCCTACACCCATACTTATTTCTCTGCAAAAAATATCCTGAAAGGTTCTTGCCATTTTAAAGCTGATAGATTCTTGGAGCAGAGTATTCAGTTTACAGGCCATGATGTCACTCACCACCTGTTTCTGTCTGTTAAATTCGGCCATCTTGGTTACAGAAAGAAAATCAGAACTCATCATTTTTCTTAATTCAATTTGTGTCTTTTCGGTGTTCTTTTGCATCATTCCATATGGCTTATAACAAACATGTGATCTCCTTTGTACTTCATATATTTGGGGAAAACTCATTTTAGAAGGTTTTGCTAATACAGGCTTCTGATAAGATTTTACTCTGCCTGTCTTTACAAAATTAGCACAATTTACTTTCCTTTCACGATTCTCGTGTTTTCTGGCAAAATCAAGGGATTGCGCACATTCAAACAATGAATCTTTTTGTGACGCAATAACACGAGATGCAGGATTTAGAAACCAAAATTTGCTTACAAAACTCCTTATGAGGGACGGTGTTTTGACATTCTCACTCAGCATTCTATACAAACGTTCATATATGGACATGAACGTAAAAATACATTCCTTCCGACCAATCCTTAATTTTTGAAGAATATCAATATCTGGATGATTTTCATTTGATGAACAAAAAATGAGAATTTTTAATCTGTCCTTATCAGTTAAATTCTCATGTGTCTCACCAGATAACTTTAAAGTCAATCTCCTAGCAAAGTTTACAGGGATCCACATTTTGAACAACTGATTCTTCTCCTCGTTAGATAAATCAAATTTATCAACACAACTTTCAAAAATCTCAGAGTTTCTACAAACATCTATTTTGTTGTCATAAGCAGGAATTATTTGGCATATCGTTAGCAAACTTTTCCTTCGGATTTGGGCCTGTGAGTCGTCTATTTTTAGTGGTACGTCTTTCCCTTGTACATCCTCTACGTCAGTTCTGAAGTCTCCTCCTACTTCTCCATCTTGTTCCACGTCTGCAAGGTCACCTTCAATGGCTGCTGCTACTTGTAACTGTTTCTCCACATTACAGTAAATCTCGGGAATATCACTATCCTCTACACAATCATTTTTAGATTTCTCTGACACAGATCTATGAAATATATCTACCATCTGTAGAATATTTTTTAATCTCTCTCTTTCTCTATTGAAAAACTTAGAATCTAACCTCTGATTCTCGAGTTCACACTCGGCATATAAACTCAACCATAAAACTTCTGAATTAGAATTGTCTACAGACTTAAATTTCAATCTATTCTGCTTAGCATAAGAATTAATTACATCCATTTCTCTTACCTTGAAATTTCTCAGCTTGTTTCTTTGATAGACAACGCTGGGCTCTTGTCTTGGTTTCAGCACGTCTGGCACTTTGGCACTTGTAGTACTTCTCAATCTATCTGGCAATTCTTACTTCTAGGTTCTGTGTGATTCTTGTAAGTAGTGGAATTCCCGATAACTTGCACATATGATTTGACGTTAGCAAAGTCCAATCCCCCTTTTGGGCAAGTGGAGGGAAATCCGCAAAAAAGTACAAAAATTCAGATCTGGCTGGCTCTCCAATGTAAAATAATGCATATCCTGTAAAATACTCAGGACTAGTTACCAGATAAAAATATAGTGGTTTATTTGGATTCTTCCATCAAAGAAAGGTTATTACAGAAAAACAGGTGAATAAAAATAAGTGAAAGAGATATTGTCCATTGTTCATAGCAAAGCAGCATGTATTCTTCTTTCTCTCCGGGATCTCACATGGCAAATGGCGTCTGTCTCTCAGTTCGGCTTCTTCGTACTAAAGTAACATACCAGCTGTTGAGTTATGTCATCTTGCGTCTGTGTCTCATGATGGTGAGGGAAGAAGACAGCACCCTCTACAGTTAGCCATGAATTATATACGTCTCTTGAAACACGTGATCTCGGTATATATGGAGTTTGACATTTACCTCAAGGCTAAACTTAAATATGTAGTGAGCTGACATTTCTACCATGAGCCAAGCTTAAAAATAGCCTATGTCATGTAAGCTAAAGCATTCTACAGAACTGGGTGTAATAAGAAATTAACGGATTATTAATATTTAACACTGATCAGGATGATTGGGTCTCATTTTTGCCGTTGGCCGAATTCGCGTTCAACAATAGAGCTAGTTCTGCCACTTTGATGTCACCCTTTTTCTGTAATTTTGGATTTCATCCTCGATTCTCTTCAGGGCAAGTGGAATCTTCGTCCTGCCCAGGTGTGGACACTGTGGTTGAGAGTATGCAGCAGATATGGGACCAAGTGGTGGTTGCTAAGTTGTCACTCTCTAAGGAAAAGGCCCAGCGATTTTCCAACTGGCATAGGACCATTGGTCCCTGGTTTAAAGTGGGTGATATGGTTTGGTTGTCGTCTAAGAATATTCCTATGAAGGTTGCATCTCCAAAATTTAAGCCAAGATTTATTGGACTTTATAAGATTTTGGAGATTCTTAATCCTGTTTCTTTTCAATTGGCTCTTCCAGTTACGTTCAAGATCCATAATTTATTTCACAAATCTCTGTTGAAGAGGTTTGTTGAGCCAGAGGTTCCTATGGCAGCACCTCCTGACCCTGTGTTTGGTTGAAGGCAATGTGGAATATGAGGTAGAGAAAATATTGGATTCTCGTTTGGTTAGACGGAGACTCCAATATTTGGTCAAATGGAAGGGTTATGGCCAGGAGGATAATTCTTGGGTCTCTGCCTCTGATATTCATGCCAATAGATTAGTTCGTGCTTTTCACCGGGCCCATCCTGATCGGCCTGGTGGCATGGATGAGGGTTCGGTGACCCCTCCTCAAGGGGGGGTACTGTTGTGAGTTCATTTTCTGGTCTACCAGTTGTGAGTTCTCCTTCCAGGCTCCCTCTGGTGGTTACAGGAGGTAGTGAGGCTGATTTAATCAGTAGAGATCTGGCACCTGTTAATGAGGATGACGATTGGACCTCAGGAATTTCAGACTGGATTTAAGACAAACGACGCCCTATTCTGGTGCTGGTGATTCCTTCTGGCTTTTCAGCTCTTGGTGTTCAGCTCTGTTCCAGTCATTTCAAGCTAAGTTTTTCTGCTAATGTTCACACTTGATTTTGTTGGTCTATTCAGTTGGGCGACAACAGACACACCGCTGAGGTACTGGCCGGCTACTTGCAGCGACAAACTGAGTCATGGCTGGGCAGTCTACATCTTGAGGCAGGCAAGGTAGTTAGTGATAATGGCTGGAATTTTGTGGCAGCCATAACCCTTTCAAAACTCAGACACATACCTTGCCTGGCTCACAGCTTGAACCTGGTGGTGCAGTGCTTCCTCAATTATTATCCGGAGTTAACACCCCTTCTCTATAAAATGCGAAGACTGTGCTCGCACATCCGCCAGTCGCCCGTACACTCCAGTCGTATGCAAAAGCTGCAGCGATTGCTCCACCTTCCCAAGCACCGCCTAATTATCGACGTTGCAACAAGGTGGAACTCCACCCTGCACATGGTTCAG
Source organism: Dendrobates tinctorius (assembly GCF_039654945.1). NCBI lineage: Eukaryota > Metazoa > Chordata > Amphibia > Anura > Dendrobatidae > Dendrobates > Dendrobates tinctorius. The sequence goes on along the minus strand of NW_027361754.1, from coordinate 25,411,282 downwards.
AGGCTGTGCGAACAGAGGCAGGCTGTAATTCATTTGTGGGAGGATACACGGGTAGGCAGTTTGCAGGCAGACATGGAGTTGTCTGTTGTGCAGTGGTCGAAGCTGAAAGACCTCTGTAAAGTCCTTTAGTGTTTTGAGGAAAGCACGCGGCTGGTAAGCGCAGACGATGCCATCATAAGCATGAGCATCCCACTTATGCATCTGCTCATGCAAACTTTGATGCACATTAAGGAGCAGACGTCTGCAGCTAAGGAGGAAGAGGAGGAGGGACACTTTGATGACAGTCAGCCATTGTCTGCTTAGGGAAGTCTCGTGGACGAGGTGGAGGAAGAAGAGGAGGAGGAGGAGGATGATGGGGATGATTATTTTGGGGAGGAGGATTTTTCTCAGTGGGCAAGAAAAAATGTTGTCGTGGCAAGGTCAGGTACAGGGTTTGTGCGTGACTGGAGGGATGTTGATTTGTCAGAAAGTGCTCTTCCACCCAGCACTCGCAGTGCATCATTGACACCTGGAACATTGGCCCACATGTCTGATTATGCCTTGCAGATCCTAAAAAGGGACCCCCCATTGCCAAAATGATGAACGATGACGACTACTGGTTGGCCAGTATCCTGGATCCACACTATAAAGGCAAATTCCAAAACATCATGCCACAGGAGAACCTAGAGCTAATATTGGCTAGCAAACAAAAAACTCTGGTAAACCGTTTGTTTGAGGCATTCTCAGCACATAGCGGCGGTGATGTTTTTCCAACACACCGGCGTACTATGAGGGGCCCTGTGCCAGTACCGTCGCCCATGAGTGGCCCCTTCCTGCTTGCTCAGGGCACCAGCACTTGCAATACTTACCTCTCCCTGCTCCACCACTGTGTAGTCTGGCCTGTTAAATAATTCACTGGGACTGCCAATACAAATTTGGTGAAATGATAGATGATGGTTAAGACGTAGCTATGCCCTGTCCTGCTGGGCTCTATCTTCAGATGATCAATGGCTTCCATTTGTCATGGACATTGACTCACAATGAGATGCAGTGGTGGTTTATCATCAGCTATCACGGTTTTCCGACTCACAGACGTGTGACATTCCTGCCCACATTTTTAAATGTGTCCTCTCATGCCAATCCAATAGAATTGCCTACGGCCTGTGGCTTGTGTCTTTTGCACTCCAAAGTTACCTGACAGATCATGATAGGCAGTGAGGACAATGTCTACATCTGTCCCTGTGATCACAATTTGATGGAGATGAGTAACGGTGATGGGTTCCACGGTACTGCGATACAGCAAACCTTTCTTCACAAGAACTGTTTTCGCTGTCTCCACAGACAAAGTAATTGAGGGTCAGCATCGCCTCTGAGAATTCTCCCGGGAGTTTTTACTGTGATTAGTAATTCTAAAATTTCTGCAATCAGTCGACTTTCCGTCTGTACTTGCATCCATCTCGTTTCCTCTTGCGGAGAGTCTGGACTGTCTTACTGAGACTGAAATACATATGAAAATTGAAAAATACCCTAACAGTGTATACTGTTGTACGCTTCGAATACATAACCCTTTTTCTACTTTTTAGATTCTTGTCTAATCCATACAGAGGCTGTGTCTTTGTCGGACTCCGGAAATATACATGCAGATATTTAATGTTTAAACTATGCTATATATACCTGCTATCCGGTGATACTGTATCCTTTCTCAACTTTGTACAATCACGTCAAATCCATACTGGGCCTGAGACCCTCTGAGTCTGCCTCCTGATATATAGACATAGGTTTCACATGTGTAAACTATGCTACATATATACCTGTTATCGGGTGATACAGTACCCTTTCTCAACCTTCTACAATCTTGTCGAATCCATACTGGGCCTGAGAATGTATGGATTTGTGTGGTGTCATGGCCTTTTATAGGCACTGTGACGCCACACAAAGCCAGCCAATCACTTGGATGCCCTTCTCTAACATGGTGGGGGCCGCTGCCGACGTAATCGCGTTGCCCACAGTGTGCGTCCTTCATTATTGGCTGAAAGTAGGTGCTGGAAGGATTGTGGGAAACGTGACTTTGGCGCTCAAGTCGGCGACTTCATGGCTGACCTCACGCTATGGTCGGGTTTCGATCGCCTTTAGCAAAAGTCGACGGATTCTGAATTTGGCCGACCCGTTTCGCTCAACTCTACTTACAAATACTGGGGGAAAAAAATCACCAGATACTCAATGTGTGCACATGGCCTTAGAATTATTGGAATTTAATTTTGAAGTGTTTCTGCTTGATAAAATGTTTCAACTTTCACAACTGAATAAAGCAGAAAAAAACTTTAGTCATAAACCTCATCAAAATACAAACGCCAACAACATTTTTTTGGAAACATTTTTTTGCTCTGGATTATTCAGCCAGAAAAAACACTCACCAAGAAACTCTATGTGAGTATATCCAAAGAGTATTTGATGCTGTTTTTGATGTTAATATTGAAGCAGATCTGCTCAAAGATCTTGATAAAAAATAATTATATAATGATTTGGTCTCAAATTTTGGAGTACTTGCCAACTGGCAATTCAACAATACATTGACATTGATGGGGAAAACAAGATTTTCACTCTGATTCTGTCCAAAAACCAATATGGATATTGGTGCACATTGCATGACGCTAATCCTTGCAGTTTACTGGACGATTCCAAGAACCTGGGGATATGAGCGGTTGATTTTGGATTTGAAGGGATAGAAGCATGGCTTGTAAGGAAGAATACGGCGGCGTATGATGACAGTGCGCAGAAATACATGGAGAGTGAACAGAATATTACGCAGAAATAGTGAGGAGCGAGCATGATCATTACTTCAGTTTACTTCGAGGGCTCAGGAACGCACCCAGTATCGCGGTTGCTCGAATGAAATGTTTTCATCCCCACGCCTGCATGATTCGCAGCTCTTACACAGCCAAAAACATGATGGGATTGCATTTTCCTTTTTAACTCCTGACCCAGCTGCTCTGCTCTTTCCCCCTGCCAGGGACATTGCGGTGATTTAGAATTGTAGTCCTATTATGACTCACGCAAGAGACTTCTCGTTTCTACATTGAGCTTAGAAGGATTCAGCTAGTCTGTTTTTAATCACGTGATGTCGTAGACCTAATGGAAAAGAGAAGAATTAGCTGTGTAGAAAGGCAAAGTGAGCAATTGTAAGTACATTGCAGCGATGCAATATTGTAGTCCTAATGATGACTCATGCAGAGAGAGGAGACTTCTCGCTTCTACATAGAGCTTAGAAGGATTCAGTTAGTCTGATTTTAATCACATGATGTCATAGACCTAATGGAAAAGAGAAGAATTGGCTGGGTAGAAGGCAAAATGAGCTATTGTAAGTACACAGTGCTATATAATATGATGACTACAAAATATTAAGAAGATAACAATTTTGGTTAGAGTGTTTCTTAAAAACTATTTTATGTAGTAGTTATTCAAGCAAAAAAATAATAAAAAGTTACAAAAGAAGCAGCTAAAGTTTTTCCACGGGAAGCTGCTTCCTAATAATGAGTATATCTTCCCATACTCTGTAGACATTCGGTAAAATGACCTTCACAATTTTAGTTCAGCTCTACTTATAAACACAGCATAAAAAAAAGCGTCAGATCCTAACAACCTAAGATAATGTTTGCCTTATTTAGAGAAGAAAGGTTAATGGCAAAGCCTAATGACCGAAATTACCAGTAATGGCTTTCGAGTTACTGATATACTGTAGACCGCTGGCTGGCAGATAACTCAGATGATTTAGGTGCACAAGCCTGTCATGTCACAATGCGGTCAAATCCATTTTTTTTTTCGATGTAGACGTTGAGTGTTAGTGGAAAATATGGATCATTTACTAATAAGTCCTGTCCACAATGAATTACTAAATACTTAAGTTTTAACGTAGTTCTCACTACATCATAGAAAGCTCCGAACAGTAAAGATCTGTCAGAACCGTCCAAGAAAAAACCCTCTTTCCATAGTAAGAAACTCGCATGAGTCTCACGTCTCAATACCCAGCACTGCCTCCGCAGCTGAGCACTCCGTTCTGAGTACTGGCGGCAGTGCTGGGTATTGAGACGCGAGACTCGTGCGAGTTTCTCTCAAGTGTGCCCCCGGCCCAAAGCATAGGCTCAAGAGTTCGATCGCAGACGCATGACACTCTGCTGCATGGACTGCCACCAGGAATTTCAGGGCCCTATGCTGGAAAAATTTTTGGGCCTTGAGTCTTCGCCCAGTGTTTACCCCAGATCTGCCTCCACCCCTTGAACTTTCCACAGTCCCACCGCCCACTACCGGAAAAGCTCCACTTCTGCACCACTTCCTCACCAATTACACTTTAACAGTTACTTTTGAACATCATATCACATATAAAGCCATCAGCTTTTGTTTTGGCCAAAAGATTTTTTAAGCCTGCCACCACGACAAGGTAGACTCTTTGGTCAGGGCCCGACTCTACACTAACCTATTAAGCATTTCTTAAAATATTCAGTACTCTTTTTACACATATTTTATTTATTTTTCTTTAAGGAAATGTGCCACATGCATTTCTTAAAATGACCTATAATACCAGATACAAGGGATAAATGCCATAGCACCATGACTGAACCACAAATTACCACCACAGTGACCACATAATACTAAATACAGGTTTATACCTTTATCTTCTCCCATTCGTGGCCCCTTGTGTTCTACAATCCTGCCCTCAAATGTTCTGCCATCCTGGCTCCATGTGACTTTGTCCTGTCCCCATGTCTCCATTCTGCCCCCCATGTGTCTCCATTCTGCACCATGTCTCATCTTCACCCCATGTGTCTCAATTCTACCCCATGTCTCAATTCTACCCCATGTCTCTATTCTGCCTCATGTGTTTCCATTATTCCCCATGTGTCTCCATTCTGCACCATGTCTCGTCTTTGCCCCATGTATCTCAATTCTACCCCATGTCTCTATTCTGCTCCATGTGTCTTCATTCTGCCCCATGTGTCTCCATTCTGCCCCATGTGTCTCCATTCTGCACCATGTCTCGTCTTTGCCCCATGTGTCTCAATTCTACCCCATGTCTCTATTCTGCTCCATGTGTCTTCATTCTGCCCCATGTGTTTCCATTATACCCCCATGTCTCCATTCCTCTCCTTGTCACCATTATCCCCCCATATCTCCATTCTGTCTTCATTTGTGTCCATTCTGCCCATGCCGTCTCTATTCTGCCCACATATGTCTCTATTCTGCCCCCATGTCTCCATTCTGCCCTATATCTACATTCTGCTTCCATATCTCCATTGTGCGCCATGTGGTCTCTATTGTCCCCTATTTATCTCCATTCTGCACTATATGATCTCCCATCCTGCCCCCATAGTGTGGCTTTTCAAAAAAGTTGAAAAAAAAGTTTCTCCTTACCTATTTGCGGTCCAGCAGCATCCTCTCCCCCATCCATCTGAGGTGCGGATGCGCCAGTGCATGGCAGAGATATCATACGCTGGCAACATGCACGCCGACATCAGTAGCCAGTGTGTGATTGGCAGGCAGCTGTTAAGTATTACCATATGATCATCCAATCACCTGCACTACACATAGCAGCGCTTAATTACTGCTATGTGTAGGAAAATCATGATCTTCTATGAACGCCGAACACGAGCAGATCTCTGATCCACCAGCAGTTGTTAGAGGGGCATGAGCAGGGAATGTGCAGGGAAAGACGCAGGCTCAACACTACAGCCCACATCAAATGAAGGGACATGACCATGTACGTACCTATAGAAGTGGTCAAAAAGAAATTCCATCATTAAATTTTAAAATCTTTGGGCCTCAAGTTTGGCATCACAGGAATTACAGAGTTTCTCTCTAAATTCTAAAATGATGTATTCTAATAATGCTCAAGGTTTCAAATCTTACGGCAGCCTCCTTCTCAATATACTAACAATTGTCTGAATTCATTGTGTACTTTTGACAAATTGAATACAATTAACCAAATAAGGCTTTGGCTTCCTTACTGAACCATGGTTTTATTTTTTGCATTTTGATATGACTTGTTGCATTGTGTTCGGGAGGGAGGGACTAGGGTTTGCATTCTTAACGTCTGTAATATCTTTAATTTGAAATTTTTCAATAGAAAACATTTGATTTAAAAAAAAATCTAATTAATAAACAAATAAATAAGTTTTTTTTTAAAATGCAAGTTTTGTAAAAAAAAAAAAATGATGACACCTAAAAAAAACAATGTCACCTGAATTTCATCTGGCTGAAATAATTTTTGTTTTCAGATCTCATCATTCACTCTGAAAGACTGCTGGATCCAAAGAAGGACTGCCAGATCACTGAAGTATCAGATTACAGCTGCCTATTAAAGTCTATTGAGAGGTGAAGAAGAGGAGAAAAGAGAGAGTGGAACGTACATGGTTATTTTCTAGTAAGTGTTTTATCTCAATCCAGAACTGGATTCACATGCACACTGCTCAATACTGCCCATAATACTCACATACTGAAGTTTAAAAACATATGCTAAATAGAGATTGAAGAGCAGGAATCCCTTATGTCTGTGTGTGCTGTGTATGGGAGAACTCATACCAGATAGTCTCTACCCACTAGCTCAGAGACAACAGGAAATTCAATATAGATCCTGTAGAGGGGAAAGCTGGTGAAGATGCAGGATACAATTTTTATAGTGGCAGAAATAGTGTTATTCTCTACACGACGGGTCATTCTGAACAGTTATCTAAATTGACAGGTATGCTTTAAATGAAAAACACATTAATTACTGCTGTACCATTGTATTTAAAATCCACTTACACCCAATTAAAATTGACAATTTATTTTCAGATCTCGGACATATTTGACTGACAGATGTGCCCCAGGACTTGATAGCTGCACAATTATTATGTTAAGTCAGTATTGTGCCCCTGCTGATTCAATTTACCTACAGGCATTGCTTGCATACCCCTGTTCCTATGATTTACCAACAAGCTGCCATTCCATAATCTCATCAAGGACAATAACTAAAAGTTTAGTTAGAAACACAAATAACTGAGCTTTCAAATGCAAAGAAGGTTATTACGAAGATAAATGTTGCAATGATTGTACTAATAAGAGAGCACATGTGTTTTTGGCGTCCAGACGAATCTGGGATCATAGGGCTTGAATATTTGTTAAGAAGGTTTTGGCCGTAATAAAGTTTAATCCTCTTTCTGCCATTTCAAAATTTACTTTCACTAGTTCGAACTAGTGATCACCAGTTAGATCTGAAAAGCTTCTGGGAAATCAAATTTTCTATGGTTGCTTCTAGAGCCCACTGGTAAATTATAGGCAATTTCCTATGGTTGCCCCTAGAACCCATCAGGAAATTATAGGCAATTTTCTATGGATGACCCTAGAGCCCACCGAGAAATTGTAAGTAATTTTCTATGGTTGCCCCTAGAGCCCACCAGGAAATTATGGGCAATTTTCTATGGTTGCCCCCTAGAGCCCACCGGGAAATTATAAGCAAATTTCTATGATTGCCCCTAGAGCCCACCAGGAAATTATGGGCAATTTTCTAAGGTTGCCCCTAGAGCCCATCGGGAAACTATAGACAACCATTTACACTGATGAGCATCACATGCAAGGAAAACTAAGTGCATCCCCTTATAGCATTATAGTTTCTTCTGGGGGATGGCAATTTTTCGAGAGTGTAGAGAGCCGAGAAAGGAGTAAAATAAAAAATAAAAAAATAGTATACTTACGTCACCACTTCCTACCTGACCCTCCACTATATCTCTTAGTCTCTTGTCTTTTCTGGTCTTCATGGCAGGCAAGGTCCTCTTCTGTATCTTCTTTCATTCTGAGCCAATGATTCCTGAGCTGACTAGGTTTCTGCCAAAGCATGTCATGGTATTGTGCCATCAGGACATCACAATATTACCACGGATGACTAGTCAGGGCCGTGGGAGAAACAAAACCACATGGTGACCAGTTCAAGTCGAGAGTGAAGGAAGACTGGGAAGAGGACATTACCTGCCAATGCCATAAACACCAGAAGAGACTGTAGCCAGAGAAGGGCAATAGAGAGCAACTCAAGGAGCTACAGTGATGGAACAGATGAGCAGCCATGAGAGTATGCAATTTTTTAAACTTCCTTGTTTATTCTATCCTGTTGAGGAATTCCAGATCATAAGGGTGTGTGCACACGCTGCGGATTTGTCAAAAACCGTTGCGGATCCGCAGCAGAATCCGCAGTGTGTGCACACACCCAAATATGGGGCTTTTAGTTCGCTCCCAGTAATTTTGATGGAAATCCAATTTTTGGCTTAATTCAAGAGATCCCCTCAAATTTGGACAGATTTGTTCATTTCATCAGTACCACATACTGTACTTGTTTTTTTTTATGTTGAGAAATTGAAGTTTCATAAGGACTTTATAGTCTCTGACATATGTGGGGCTATAATGAAGTAAACGGAGGCAGCTGGCTCAGTCAGCAAAATAAATCACATTAATTAGAGAACTTCTCATTCCCTGACTGTAAACATCTAAATCTGTTTCTTCTAGTCAGTCCTGCAATCTATTAATGAGTAGTAATGATATTAGTCTTTTCTGGAACAAATTGCACTAATAGAAATATTTATGTTGAGCCATGAGAAATTCACCATTACAGTCGCCACCTTAGGCAGATTTTCACAGAGACGGAAATGGAAAAATATTGAAACGTCAGATATAGTCAGGGCCTATGGGTACTGACTGCACACATACTTTATTAGTAACAGCTACATGCAATTAATATGCTATTCTGTAAATTACCAAGTAATATGCATTCCATTGATGTGCTTCCATCTAGTGCTGCGGGGATGCTCCGGCCATTACACCATTCACTGCACACGTTCGTCCGTTCTCTTCGCTCTTGTCACCAGCTGTGCTCAATGACTGATTGATGGAAGGAGAGGAGTGACATACTGTAAGTCATCTCTTCTACCTCTACAATTATGTCCTGATAGGCAGCACATGTTCAGGGAGATGAGAGTCACTATATCAGGAGACTATAATCTAATACACATCTTGTTTTATTGCATAAACTGATAAAAAGAAATTAAATTGGAAAATATAAAAAACTCGGTTTTCTTTGTGTTCCGAGTTACTACAGCATCTCTAGAAATGCCTCGGGCTGTATTACACATACTGGAACTATGGCAGTGCTATGTTGCAGCAGGTCAAGTACAATAATGTTGTGTTCCAACTGCTTCCACTGTTATAATTTGCTACATGGGTACCATGGCACCATAGGCAAAACACTTAAATGCTTAACGTAACGGGTTGGGCATTTAACCAGTAAAGATTAAAAGGGATTCCACTATTAGCGCCACCCTTTCTGCAACTGTGGTCGCTAGAGTTGAGCGACTTTTGGTTTTTTAGGGTCGGCTTTCGTTTCATGAAACCCGACTTTTCCAAAAGTCGGGTCGAGCAAAATCGATCGACTATAGGGAAAAGTCGGGGGTCCGACCGAAACACGAAACCCAATGTAAGTCAATGGAGAATTAAAGTCGGCAGTGAGAGGAGGACAGGAAACACACCAACAGTTCCCATTTGAATGCCAAAAGCATAAATTCTTGTTACTGAAGCTTGTCAACCTTAATTAACTTCATAATACTAGTTACGCACTGAAAAATGGGGGTTATTTGGCTACAGTTGTGGGGGGGGAGGGCTGGCTCCAGGTTTTCGTGGGCCCAGGGCCAAAGAGCGGCCGTTTAACACATGCCACAACTCATGATGCTCCGATACGGCAGAGAAATAGCAGTATAGTACATAAAAAATACTTCACTTCTTACATCTCATGACTGATATCCATTTTAAATTCTCCAATACCTCCAAAAACGGACAGTATATAACTCCATACAGTATTATGGCCAGCGCTTAGTGCACTATACAGAGTAATGAGGCCCATATATTTCTCCATATGGAATCATTGATCCCATATAATGTTTCAAACCATATATGATGAGCTCCACATAATGCTATAGTATATGTTGGTCCCAATGGATGAAGCTCCACTGTCTTATGGGCCCAAATAATGCTCCATATATAATGGGCCCCATTTCTACTGCTCTAGTGTATAATGGGCCCTGTAAATGCTGCTCCAGTGTCTGATGTCCACCTTTGGAATGCTTCAGTGTATGGTGGGCCCCATATATCTTTCACCAGAGTATAGTGCTCCCCAAAAATTGCTGTCCCAACATTGAAAAGGATTACATAAGTCTCCTTGCTAGGGAATCCCTGCACTACTCTGAACTCCTTGTCGTCCCCATCTTCCATCTCACTGCACTTGGCTGTTTAGGCCCTCCCACCGGCAGAGACACTTTTGCGTACTATGCGGTGCCCTGTGCCAGTGCCATCGCCCATGAGTATGCCCCCCATCTGCTCAAGGAACCTGCACTTTCATCTGCACCTTCCTCTTTGTCACCGTGTAAGGTGGTATAGTATGTGGGAAGGGGAACCTGAGTTTCCTCTGGGTCAGATTCTGGCAGTGTAGAGTGCGAGGGGAATGTAGTGGTCTGGGTCAATGTACCAGCAGCATCATCCAGCAGTGGCTGGGCCTCAGTGCACTTGTGGCGTCCTCAAGAGTACGGTCGCCACTGTGGCATTACCTTCCTCCTAGGGAGTGTGTTGTCAAGCTTGGGAGCAACGAAGGATCTCTCTAGCAGTGAAACCAACACACAACACATTTCCCACTCCAGGCTAGCAGGGAGACCTCTGAACCTGACTGCTGAGGAGCTTCTGTCTGTGGTCGGGAGGAGGTAAGTTAGGGCACTCTGTGCAGGGATGGGGAAGTGTGTGCACGTGAGAAGGGGAGCTGGAGGATGAGCAGAGTTAAGGCTCACTCCTAGCTGGAGCGCATGGTCCCGATTCCGGTCTCCGAGTTTGTAGGGACACTGACGTTCCTGCAGCAGAAACCGGGGGAAGTAGCAGCTATAAATGCTCTGTACCCAACTAAGGCTCGGAGACCCCAGCATCGACGTGTGGGAGCCAGAAGGAAAAGGCTACAGCTGTCTGCCATACAAGTAAAGTCTGAGGAACATCTGTTAGACAGGAGGCGCTTCAGTGAACCACGGTCCTGTGAGTGCTTCCCCCACAAGCGCTAGAAAGGAGACGTTCAAGAAGGTACATGTTGGCGGAGTGTTGGAAGGGAGCTTTCCATTTTGGTCCCGGCGGTTGGCTGAGGCCCTGACCCTGAGGACGCAGCACTGAGGCAGGCATCTGTGTAACCTGCAGACTGTGAGTAAAGCTTTGGAACTGCACGCTCTGGTGTCCTACAGTTATTCCAGCACCGCTACATCTGGGTACCAGCACCTACACCGCCTGTGCCTTTCCCCCATCACTACATCTACACTTCCCTGGGACTCCAGCTCCACCTGTGGGGAGCTTCACCATCTTTGCTGCACAATACCTTCAGTCCCAGAGGATCTGCATGCAGTGTCGGCCTAACATCTATGTTGCCGAACACCACAGGTGGCGTCAAACTATCTATATAAACTCTTTACCATTATACCACGCCATTTACATGGGTGCCCAGGGCCACCGTCCGGGTCACCGCTGCTGTGACACATCCCACTGACACCGGTGCGGTACCGAGTACCCCACAGCCCTGGGAGGGCGACCCATATGCCGACTGCTGATCGGGCGTCGTTATTACCACGAACCTCCAAACAGCGTCCATGAAGGCAAAGTTTTTGGTTTCCGGGGGCAGTATGATTGCAAAGCTGAACCCTAAAGGAATGTCCAAAAGGGCATCACCAGGAGTGGAGCCTGTGGCTTAATTGGACTCCACCCGGGAAACCACAACCATGCCACCTAAAGAAAAGATGCACATGTTGAAAGCTTTGTCGATTCTGTGTGTGGTGTGGTATGTGTGTTTGTAGTTGTGCTAGCGATTTCTCAGCTTTATTCCGTTAACAACCGAGACTCCGGCATGCCCCCGCAGTATGCGTCAAGCTTACTAGAGGGATAAGCGAGGCTCTGGCACGTGAGATCAAGCAATAACAGGTCTAGCATTCCCGTACATGTCCAGGGCTGCATGCACGCTACACTGAAAGGACCAGCTTTTGTCGCTTACAGGTGCAGATAACCTGCTGAACTCCGTTAGTAATGGGGATCTGGGATTCAGATTATTCCCCGCGAACGATGATTTCCCAGTAAGTTCAGGTCAACCGCAATTCCGGAGTTAGGCCTAACCGTCATTCCGGAAAAAATTACGTGTCCAAACCACAGGTGCTGTAGCTTGCTTAACAGCTCGGCAGCCGTTCTCAGGCCCAGTATGGATTCAACAACATTGTAGAAAGTTGATAAAGGGTACAGTTTCACCGGATAACACGTATATATGTAGCCTAGTTTACACATTAAAAATATATGTCTATAGATCAGGAGGCAGACTCAGATGTTCTCAGGCCCAGTATGGATTTGACCAGATTGTACAAAGTTGAGAAAGGGTACTTTATCACTGGATAGCAGGTATATATAGCATAGTTTGAACATGTAAAATCTCCGTGTTTTCAGTATGGATTACACAGCAATCTAAAAAGTGGAAAAAAGGAAATGCATTTGAGGCGTACACAACTATATACTTTTGGTGTTATTTTTAAATCTTCATATATATTTCTGTCTCAGTAATACAGTCCAGCCTCTCCGCAATAGGAAATGAGATGCATACAATTACTGACATAAAGGCTAGTGATTGCAGAAATCTAGGAATTACTATTCACGGGAAAAACTTCCGTCACAATTCTCATAGGTGATGCTGACCCTCAATTAATTTGTGTGTTGAGACAGTGAAAACATTTTTTTGTGAATAAAGTCTTGCTGTATCGCACTTCCGTTGATTCCATCACTGTTACTCATCTCAATCAAATTTTTATCACAGGGAGCGATGTAAACATGGTGCTCACTGGCTATCATGATCTGTCACGTAACTTTGGAGTGCAAAAGACAGAAGCCACAGGCCGTAGGCGATTCTATTTGATTGGCATGAAAGGGCACATTTTGAAATGTGTGCCGGAATGTCACACGTTTGTGAGTAGGAAAACTGTGAAAGCTGATGATAAACCACCACTGCATGTCATTGTGAGTCGACGTCCATAAGAAATGGAAGCCATTGATCATCTGGAGCTAGAGCCCGGCCAGCAGGACAGGGCATAGCTACATCTTAACCATCATCTTTCAGTTCAATCAATTTGCAGTGGCACTCCCAGTGAAGGATTTAACAGCCCAGACTACACAGCGGAGGAGCAGGGAGAGGTAAACATTGCAAATGCTGGGGACCTGCCCAAGCAAGGGGAGCACACTCGTGGGCGTCGGTACTGGCACTGGGCCCCTCATAGTACGGCGGTGTGTCTGACGGCGGGTGTGCACCACCACCGTCAGAGACACTTGATTGCACTATGAGGGACCCTGTGCCAGTGCCTGCGCCCAAGAGTCGGCCTACCCACCTGTCCAGGGCAACGGCACTCGCACGGTTTTGTGCGCTAGGTGGTGACCCCGGCCATGGGGGGGGGCAACCCAGTGGGACATTCAGCTGCTGCAAAAGGGGAAATAGGTCATGTTCACGGAATAGGAGGAGGACCAAAGCAAGCCATTTTTCTGGCAACCTATGTGTCATCAAGGGAAGGTGGGACAAAATCCTTGGAAACCCATGCATGGTTCATTTTAATGAAGGTTAGATCATCCACATTTTGGGTTGACAGACGGGTCCTTTTTTCTGTCAGGATTGATCCAGCTGCACTGAAGACTCTTTCAAATAGCACACTTGCAGCTGGGCAAGCGAGCTCCTGTAAGGCATATTGTGCTAATTCAGGCCAGGTGTCCAGTTTAGCGGCCCAATAGTCAAAGGGGAATGACCTGTGCGGGAGAACATCGATATGGGAGGAAAAGTAGTTTGTAACCATAGTTGACAACTGCTGTCTCCTGTCACTTTCCATCGATGCAGTATTACCAGTTGTGTGAGCGGTACTTGAAAAATCAGTCCACAACATTGTCATGAAACCCCTGTCCAACGCCACTTCTGCTGTGTGCACCACGAACACCTCTGCCAAGCTGCCCCCGGCCCGTACGGCTCGTGTGAGAACCATCACCGCTGCTGTGTGCTGGGAATGCCTCAACCAACCGGTTTACCAGAGTTGCTTGTTTATTAGCCAATATTAGGTCAAGGTTCTCCTGTGGCATGATGTTTTGTCATTTGCCTTTATAGCGTGGATCCAGGATGCTGGCCAACCAGTAGTCGTCATCGTTCATCATTTTGGCAATGCGGGGGTCCCTTTTTAGGATCTGCAAGGCATAATCTGACATGTGGGCCAATGTTCCCGGTGTCAATGATGCACTGAGAGTGCTGGTTGGAGGAGCACTTTCTGGCAAATCCACATCCCTCCAGTCACGCACAAACCCTGTACCAGACCTTGCCACGCCATCATTTTCACTTGCCCCACGAGATGCATCCTCCTCCCCTAAGTAATCATCCCCATCATCATCCTCCTCCTCCTCTTCTTCCTCCACCTCGTCCAGGAGAGGTCCCTGAGCAGACAATGGCTGAATGTCATCAAGGATTCCCTCCTCCTCTTCCTCCTCGTCAACATTGGCTGCAGACGCCTGCTCCTTAAGGTGCGTCAAAGTTTGCATGAGCAGACGCATAAGTGGGATGCTCATGCTTAGGATGGCGTCGTCTGCGCTTACCAGCCATGTGCATTCCTCAAAACACTGAAGGACTTTACAGAGGTCTTTCAGCTTCGACCACTGCACACCTGTCAACTCCATGTCTGCTCTCAAAGTGCCTGGCCGTGTATCCTCCCACAAATGCATTATGGCCTGCCTCTGTTCGCACAGCCGCTCAACCATGTGCAGGGTGGAGTTCCACCTTGTTGCAATGTCGATAATGAGGCGGTGGTTGGGAAGGTGGAGCAATCACTGCAGCTTCTGCATACGAATGGAGTGTACAGGCGACCGGCGGATGTGCGCGCACAGTCTTCGCACCTTCTGGAGCAGGGCTGTTAACTCCGGATAATTTTTGAGGAAGCACTGCACCACCAGGTTCAAGGTGTGAGCCAAGCAAGGTATGTGGCTGAGTTTTGAAAGGGCTATGGCTGCCACAAAATTACGGCCGTTATCACTAACTACCTTGCCTGCCTCAAGATGTAGACTCCCCAGCCATGACTCAGTTTGTCGCTTCAAGTACTCGGCCAGTACCTCCGCGGTGTGTCTGTTGGCGCCCAAACGCATCATCTTCAACACAGCCTGCTTATGCTTTCCACTAGCTGCACGATAGGGGGACAACTCGTGTGCAACAGTGGCAGCTGCAGATGGAGTGCTCGTACGACTGCGCTCTGTGGACGAGCTTTCGCTTCTGGAAGAGGAGGAGGAGGAGGGTCGAACGCCTACAGCCAACTGTTTCCTATACCGTGGGCTAGGCAGCACTGTCCCACCACCGCTGTCCCCTGTGGACCCTGCATCCACCACATTAACCCAGTGCGCAGTGATGGACACATAACGGCCCTGGCCAAGCCGACTGGACCATGCATCTGTTGTGAGGTGCACCTTTCCACTCACTGACTGCTTGAGTGCATGGACAATGCGGTCTTTCACATGATGGTGGAGGGCTGGGATGGCTTTGCGAGAGAGGAAGTGGCGACTGGGTAGATCATAGCGTGGTACTGCATAGGCCATGAGTTCACAGAAAGCTGCGCTTTCCACCAACCGATAGGGCATCATCTCTAACGAGATTAGTTTGGCAATGTGGGCGTTCAAACCCAGTGTACGCGGATGAGAGACTGAGTACTTTCTTGACCTACTCATAGTCTCTGGGAGGGTGAGCTGGACTTGAGAGCTGCATATGGTGGAACTAGCGGTGGACAGGGCGGACTGAGAGAGGGTTGATGATGGTGATGGAGTTGGTGTTCTTTCTGATGGCCTAGATTCAGTCTTTCGTTGATATAACAGTGGGATTCCCTGACTGCTGTGGCCTTGCAACGACACCTCAACATTTGCTGCTGTGCTAACCGGTGGGCTTACAGTGGGGGAAACAATGTAGCGTTGCTGACTACCTTCATTGTGATCAGTTGCACATGTGGTACTTGAGGTTTGGTGTTGTGTCCACGCTTGCAAGTGCATGCTTGTTAAATGTCTAAGCATGCAACTGGTATTCAAATTTTTCAGATTTTTCCCTCGGCTAAAGGTCTTTGCGCACTTCTTACAGATAACCTTGGCCTGATCATGAGGATTTTGTTCAAAAAAGTGCCACACTGCACTCTTCCTACTTTGGAAGACATTTTGCGGCCTAGCACGCTGTGCTATTTTGACTGTCTGGACAAGCTGTCCAGCAACTCTTTTGATTTTTGGAACCTGTCTTTGGAGTGCTCCGGGCCTGCCAGATAACAGCTGTTGCGATGTCGATGTCTGCTGTGGTTGCTCCTCCTCCTCATCTGAGCTATTGGAAGCAGCACCCTCTTCCCCCAATGGATGCCAATCTGGGTCAACAACTGGGTCATCCATCACCTCCTCTTCAATGTCATGTGCACCTTCCTCTGTGTCACTGTGTATGGTGGTATAGTATGCGGGAAGGGGCACCTGAGTCTCATCAGGGTCAGAATCTGGCTCATTACACTGCGAGGACAATGTAGTGCTCTGAGTGAATGTACCAGCAGAATCATCTATCAGTGGCTGCCATCAGTGCACTCCATGTCAGATTCATCTTGGCCTGGGTAATTCACCATTTCCCTTGATAACCCAGGCATGGTATGTGAAAACAGCTCCATGGAGTAATCAGTTGTATGACCTGCGTCATCCTTCAATCTTGGTTGGGGTGAAGGACACAAGGAAAGGTGTGGTTCATGAACATGAGCCTCCAATGACAACTCAGTGCTTTTATTGTTTACAATTTCAGAAGAGGAGGCGATAGAGCTGGAGGCTGAGTCAGCAATGTAAGCCAAAACTTTTTCCTGAAGCTCTGGCTTTAAAAGCGGTTTGCCAACTCCTAGAAAACTAAGCCTTCGAGGCCTTGTGGAGCCAGACGATGATGCAGGCTCAACACCTCCTGGATTCGGTCCTATTGCCACTACCATCAGATCCACCACCAACACCATCATTACCAGCTGGCAACCCCCGCCCAATTCCACGGCCTCTTCCACCAGCCTTCCTCATTTTTGGTAAAAATGTACACAAAATCCCACAAACTATATAGTAATGTAAAGCAAGGTACAAGGTGTATATAGGACAGGGGAGATGTAGAATTTCTGAACACACTTGTGGACACTGTTGGATTGTGTGAGGCCCAGTGAATATCGCACCACTATGTCACAGTCTCAATGTCGCAGGTGTGAAAAATGTCACTATAGGACAGGGGAGATGTAGAATTTCTGAACACACTTGTGGACACTGTTGGATTGTGTGAGGCCCAGTGAATATCACACCGCTATGTCACAGGCTCAATGTCGTAGGTGTGAAAAATGTCACTATAGGACAGGGGAGATGTAGAATTTCTGAACACACTTGTGGACACTGTTGTGTGAGGCCCAGTGAATATCACACCGCTATGTCACAGGCTCAATGTCGTAGGTGTGAAAAATGTCACTATAGGACAGGGGAGATGTAGAATTTCTGAACACACTTGTGGACACTGTTGGATTGTGTGAGGCCCAGTGAATATCACACCGCTATGTCACAGGCAGAAATTGGCTAGTGTATGACAAACTACAAGGTGTATATAGAATTGGGCAGAATAGGAATCTCCCTAGAGTGTAGGTCTGTAAGAACAGAACAAGTCCTTGACTTATCCTTACAGAGTCACACACAGATAGCTTCACTGTGGCTGTGATAACAGCCGTTACACGGTACTGAGAGAGGAGCATGCACGTACACCGCTGTCCGGTGTCCGTAAAATTGTCAAGCTCCGTGTTTTTTAAGTATACGGACTGACACACGCTGTCTCTCTATAGTTTTGAATGTGATCAAACAGCAAATATACTTAACTGTTTGAAAACCAGACAAAACTAGAAGGTGGAGGTCTGTAAGAACGGAACATGTCCTTGACTTATCCTTACAGAGTCACACACAGATAGCTTCACTGTGGCCATGATAACAGCCGTTACACGGTACTGGGAGAGGAGCGTGCACTTACACCGCTGTCCGGTTTCCGTAAAATTGTCAAGCTCCGTGTTTTTTAAGTATACGGACTGACAAACGCTGTCTCTCTATAGTTTTGAATGTGATCAAACAGCAAATATACTTAACTGTTTGAAAACCAGACAAAACTAGAAGGTGGAGTTCTGTAAGAACGGAACAGGTCCTCGACTTATCCTTACAGAGTCACACACAGATAGCTTCACTGTGGCCGTGATAACAGCCATTACACGGTACTGAGAGAGGAGCGTGCACGTACACCGCTGTCCGGTGTCCTTAAAATTGTCAAGCTCCGTGTTTTTTAAGTATACGGACTGACACACGCTGTCTCTCTATAGTTTTGAATGTGATCAAACAGCAAATATACTTAACTGTTTGAAAACCAGACAAAACTAGAAGGTGGAGGTCTGTAAGAACGGAACATGTCCTCAACTTATCCTTACAGAGTCACACACCAATAGCTTCACTGTGGCCATGATAACAGCCGTTACACGGTACTGTGTGAGGAGCGTACACCGCTGTATGGTGTGAAAAAATGCACGCTCAGTACCTCACCAAGACAAAAAAAAAAATTTGGATTGCTTTTAAAAAAGCAGTTTGCAGAGCAGTGGGAAAACAGCAATGCAGCTATCAGGAAGCCTTATAAGGCAGCCTAACAACCAGCACAGCTGATCCAGCAAAATATAGCCTCCACTTGCACTGCACACACAGTGACTGGTGTGTTGTACAGGCAAAATCGCTAGCAGCAGAAGCAGTTTTTGGTGTCTTCTTCCCTGCCTAATGCTCTCCCTACAGAATCATCATCATCATCAGCAGCAGCTCTCCCTATTCTGAGATCAGCATGAGTAACATGGCGGTCGGCGTGCACGCCCTTTTATACCCCCTGTGACGCCCCCCCAAAGCAAGCCAATCACTTGCATGCCCTTCTCAAAGATGCTGGTGACCCCTGCCTATGTCATCACGTTGCCCACAGTGTCCGTGGATCCTGATTGGCTGAAAAAGGGCGGAAAACAAACTTTTGAAACGCGACTTTGGCGCTAAAGTCACCGAGCTCGAGGCGACTTTTGAAATTTTTTGACCCGTTTCGCTCAACTCTAGTGGTCGCTTTACACTAGCGCTACATTTACATTTAGTGGTTAGCACTGCAGCCTTGCAGCGTTGGGGTCCTAGCTTCAAATCACACCAAGGACAACGTCTGCAAGGAGTTTGTATGTTCTCCCCGTATTTGTGTGGGTTTCCTCCAGTTTTCTCCCACACTCCAAACACATTCTGATAGGGAATGTAGATTGTGAGCACCATTGGGGACAGCGATGATAATATCTGTAAAGCACTGCAGAATAGGATAGCGCTATATAAGTAAAGCATACTAAAAATAATTTACCTACACTTGGTTTCTAAGGTAATGTGCACCATTCTGATGAAGGTGTAAAGGTCGGCCAGGGCCATATTCATGGCTGAGGACACTGGTGAACCTGAGCCCTGGCCTCCTTTCACAGACAGAGTACATTGCTTTTGTTGAACACTTGCCTCCAAATTCCTGGTGCTGCTGAGGGCCACCCTCCTTTTCCTTTTTTACACCTGGGAAGTTCAAGTCGAGTAATGTTGTGTTCCAACTATTTCAGCTGTTATAACCTGCTTCAAGTGTACCATGGCACCATGGGTGTTATAACCTGCTACAAGGGTACCATAGCACCATGGGAGTTATAACCTGTTACATAGATACCATGGCACCATGGGCATAGTGCCTAAACGTGGCCTTGCTAGCATTACGAGCCAGGAAATCACTCAGTAACAATTAAAGATGTCCACTATTAGCAGCAAAACAAACATAAAAAACATTATACTTCCCCTCCCAAACCAGTGCTGTTCATTGGATGTCGACAATGCATCTTTCTGCTACAGCATATATCACTTGTGCTGATTGGATGCAGCTGTCACATGACACTGATGATTGGTTGCAATGGTCACACAACATAAACATTGTCAAAATTAATGTGTACAGGTTGCAAGATTCAAGTGCAAGGTGTGCCGTAATAAAGTCTGAAACCTCAGAGTAACTTGGTTTAGTTTGTTACTGGTGAATTTTAATTATTACTATTAATATGAGGTTGTTTATGGTATTCTGCAACCACCAAGCCTTTTGCTTTTTGCAGCAAGTCAAGTAGCTCTGTCCATCCATATTGATGTGTAACCACCTAGCTCTGTGCCTAAAAATAAACGTATAACTACTAAACTATGTGCTTCAACCTTGATGTGTAACAACCAAGCTTTTTGCCCCAAAATAAAAGCTTTACCACTAAGCTCTGTGCCTTAATATTGAGATGTAACCACCCAGCTCTATGTCTCATCATTAAAGTGTAACCACCAAGCTAACTCTGTACCTCACTATTGAAGTGTACCCACCAAGCTCTGTGCCTCTAAATTAAAGTGTAACCACAAGTCTTTGTCCCTTAATATTCAAATGTAACCACCAAGTTTTGTGCCCCAATATTAAAGTATAACCGTCAAGCTCTGTGCCTCAATGTTGAAGTGTAACCATCATGCTCTGTGCCTCAGTAGTGTAACCTCCAAGCTCTGTGTCTCAAGATTGTAGTGTAAAAAACAAGCTCTTTGCCTCAATAATGAAATTTAACCACCAAGGTCTTTGCCCCATTAATAAAGGGTAACCTCCACGCTCTTTTCTTTATTATTGAAGTGTAACCACCAAGCTCTGTGCCTCAAATTTAAAGTGTAGCCAAAAATCTATATGCTTCAATATTGAAGTGTAAATACCAAGCTCTCTGCCTTAACATTTAAATGTAACCATCAAGCTCTGTGTCTCAAAACTGTAGTGTAACCACCAAACTCAAAACCTCATTATTGAAGTATAACCACCAAGCTCTGTGTCTCAAAATTAAAGTGTAGTCACAAATCTCTGTGCTTCATTATTTTAGTGTAACCACAGAACTTATAGATTGTTCCTGTTAGGTATTGTACCAGCTGTAGATGCTACTTTACACTTTTCTGGTGTTGACTTAAAGACCAAGTTCATCTTTTTGCATCCTCTGATATGCGTTCGAACATCTGAAATCTTTGAATCTCAAAGTCTGTGATTAATAAGCAAGAATGCATGTGCTGCACTTCTGATGATCGGTGGTTATCACAATGTACAGACATTACAGGATCAATTCACAAACCTACTTTTGAAGAATCATGAAGATGACACATCATCACACTAATCTGATTTAAACCATGTTTACGTGAACAAATGCAATATCTGATAGTAGACAGGGTGGAGTTTATGCAACTAGACCCGATACATATATACTGGGAATATTTTCTCTTTTTTTCATTTCAGAAACCAGACAATTCATCTCTTAACTTCCCATCAAAGTCTCTGTGAAAATGTGTTTGATGAAATATTGATTGTATGTTTGCAATGCAGGCACTGTCTCCGGAGGAAGCGCCGCCCTTTAATCTGCAGAGCCAATTGCTATGTCACATTAAGTCCTTCTGGGCACATGTGTTCTGCTCACTCGAGACTTGTCACCCAGAATGTGACAGTATAAACATAGGCGCAATCTGCTTCCACATCAAAAGATTTGAAAGTCGCAAGCTGGCTGTATAAATCATATTGGTTAAAATAAATGAAAAACATATTGAAATCTCTGACTACACCAGCAATAAATACATAGTCTTTATGTTTTCGCCTCGCACACTAATATGTGCAAATTTATATTTAAATTAGATTAATGCAGCTGCTAACATTTTTCATTTTTGCACCAAATTCAGTCTGACATATCGGCCTCTCAAAAAAATATATATAACAGGGCACAGAATGTGATTTTTTTTCTATGTGGAAATGAAAAGTCAAGCTCAAACAGTATTTTATTGTGAACGGTCGGTTAAACATTTAGCTCCTATACTACAGGATATATGCGCAATTCTTAGGGCTGCTGTAGGGCATGCTTGCAAATTTTTCCAGAACATTCTGGAGGCTTCCATCGAAAGGGAAAACTGTATCATCCAGGCCAATTTTTGCATTTGCCGCTAGGCAGCACCACGCCATTGTTGAGGGTGATGCTTGTTATCATCAATCCTATTTTATTCCTGAGACTTGTGGCTCTAGCTAATGCAGGGTTAATCTTGTTAGTTTGGTTTCTGTCTGCTGTCAGCTGTTCTTTATAAATCTCTGTGAGCCAGTTCCCAATGCCAATCAATAGATCTGCTATCCTGGTATATACTGCTGTACTGTGTTCCTAATTGTTGTAATTTTCCTATTCGGTGATCCGTTCCTTGGTTTGACTTTTGACTATACACTAGCTTCATGATTTTGTGCCTGATGTGACCTCCTGGATCTCTCCTGACTATCTGACTATCCTACTTGCAAATTTGCACCACTGAACAGAAGCTTACTCTGTGGCCCTTGACTAGGGACCCAAGTGTAAGTGCAGATGACTGTATATGAATTAAAGAGTGAAGACCACGGCAACCCCTGAGCTCTGGATAATGGAGTAGCTTGTGCCAAGCCTGTTGGTCGTAGACATTTTTGAGCTGCCAGGTGACTAGAAACAGTGCCTACGTGACTGAAACCTATGGAACGCTTGGAAAAATTGGCAAATCTCTTGGGCCCTAATCAAACTCTCTGGAAACTCAATGAATGATGCTGTGGGTTTAATATGTTCCAGAGCCTCAAAGGGATGAGAATTGGGACTTGAATGGGCAGACAATGGACAGATTATGGCCATGAAGACAGCATGGTCATTAAAAGGACATTTGTAGAAAATTTCCAATGAAATACGAACTGGATGTCAAGCAGAAAAAGATGTCAAGTTCTCAGGGTCTACTACTTCTATGATATTTCAAGTTAGGGTCTTGTTGTAGATGCAAAGTTGCAAGTAGATCCGAAACTAGCTTTAAATGGGTTATGCAACCTCAGGGTACAAGTCTGCAGTCCCTTTATGCGACTGCAGACTTGTGAATCCTCACATCGTGTGCAAGCTGTCCGGGTTCTCCGGTGCCGGCACCAGGAGTTGGCTAGCGCATGACTGCAAGTATGTGTTTTGCATATAAGCGGTCACGTGCCGACTAGGCATGCGTGGCCTCACTCCATACGATTGAATTTAGGGAGGCTAGACACTATATCTAGTCGGAATGTGGCAGATAGTATACAAATCGCGCTCTTGATGTCACATGCTCCCAGCGCCAGCACCAGAGAATTTTAACAGCACATGCACTGTACTCCAAGGCCAAGAAACCCCTTTAAACTGCAACCTTTGTGTGCAACAACACTTTGCTCTAATCCTTATCTTTGCTTGTGGAGTGGATTATAGACAGGCAATAAACTGGAATACCACTTTAACTCAAAAACATTGAATCATTGGTATTATATTTCAGATTATGCTCATAAAAATATTATAAATGCAGAAACTCTAACACCTCAATTATTAATGAACAGAATACAAATACACTTACCAAAAAAGCTATATTCCATTAAAGAAAAGTTAGATTGTAATGAACAGTATGATGGCTGCCGGTTCATCATGTGAATTTGTGCAGAGCTCTGAATACTTCTAATACTCAATAATAGCATGTATGGCTGTCAGGAGAACAGCTCCCCTGGAAATCAGAAAATCATTAGCTCGGAAATGTTTCTTTAAAGTTACCTGGAGAGTAAGTCAATGGCCCACTTTGTACTCTCCTGCATTGCATTTAAGGCTGATGATGGAATTTTTACATGATAAAAACAATACTCAATTTTGACATTCTGCTATGAGTAAAAGAGAGATAATGATACGGGGTCACTGACATATGCAATAGTCAGCAAAATCAGCATTCAAAGGGTTATTGTTAGAGTTGAGCAGATATGTTCGGAATCTGTCGCCGAATCTGAATTTGACAAATTGGTACCCTATTCGCGACAAATTTATATTTGATGATCGGTTCTGAACATATTCGGTTATGTCTACTCCCATTGACTCCAGTGACATCAGCTGTTTTTGGCGAATATTGAAAAAAACAACATTCACCACCGATCATAATCGGAACCGAAATTTGAAAAATTTGCTCAACTCTAGTTATTTTCAACTTAACAAATTATCATCTATCCAAATAACATTTGATATTTAATCACCATTATTGGGATTTACATCGATCTCAAGAAAGGGGCTCTGAAATGCCCCATAATGGAAAAATGGGCGCTCATGTGTGTCACCTGACGATTTATTGTTTATAGGTCTGCTGGAGAGAGGCGAGTGCTTTGCCCAGCTATATGATAACATGCAAATATGGTAATATCCCTTTGACACTAGTATTGAACATGTTGTTTTGTGTATACAGCACCTATGCATACGTATTTATTTCCTTCGTTACATACCACAAACAACCTTTGTCTGCAACCTGATGCCAGGGTCATACTTCATTTCATCCGCCCCTTTTCAACTATTTAAAGAGGAGTCATCACAAAATCAAAAGTATCTCGTGTATGCTTTTATTTTTTCCTGCTGATCCACTGAGTTTTATGTTTTTTGTTTTTTAACAATACGCCAAACAGTTCCAGAGATATAGGTGTTTTAATTCAGAGCTAATTGATATAGTTTTTATCAAGAGGGTGTGGCTAAAAATACTTTATGGGGGTGTGTCTTTAGACTGCTCTGCATTATTTTCCTGTGAGTCACGCCCCTCTGAGTAAAGATCATATAAATTAGCACTAAATAAAAGGCCTATATCTCTAGAACTGTATGGCGGATTAAAAAAAAAAAACAGCATGCATAGAAGAGAAGCAGGAAAAAATAAGGCTATATGCACACGGTGCGGATTCTGCTGCAGATACGCAGAGGATTTGACCCTGCGTATACGCAGCAGAACTGCATGTGGTGTACAGTACCATTGTAGCCTATGTAAAACAAAATCCACAGTGCACATGCTGCGTTTTTTTTCCACTCAGATTTGGTGCGGAATGAAAAAAGCAGCATGTCACTTCTTTTGTGCGGTTTTGCTGCAGTTTTCCACCTGCTCCATTCTAGAAATCCGCAGGTGGAAAACCGCACAAAACATGCAGTAAAACCGCACAAAAAATTCACTAAATCCGCAGGAAATATGCAGGTCATTTGACCTGCGGATTTAGTAAATTCTGCACTGAAAATTCCAAAGCAGAATACACACCGTGTGCACATAGCCTTAGTCTACAAACTGGCCACTTATGACCTGATGACAAATTCTATTTAAATCAGCTCCAATGACAATTCTAAGAATGAACACCATGTTTTGTATTGTAAAATAGACCTGATATGGCATGGTTTGCACAACAACTTCTTGGATTCTCTATTAAAGGGAATCTGTCACTTATTTTTTCGAGTATCAGCTGCCGGCACCGCCATCAGGGGCTTATTTACAGCATTCTGTAATGCTGTAGATAAGCTGTCGATGTAACCTGAAAGATAAGAAAAATGTGTTATATTATACTCACCCAGGGGTGGTCCAGGTCCGGTTTTGGTCCGATGGGTGTCGCGGTCCGGTCCGACGCCTCCCATCTTCTAACGGTGACGTCTTCTTTGCTTCCCATCGTGGCTCCTGCCCAGGTGCACTGCTCTGCCCTGTTGAGGACAGAGCAGAGTACTGCAGTGTGCAGGCGCTGGGAAAGGTCAGAGAGGTCTAGTGCCTGTGCACTGCATCCGGAAGGGTGATGAGTGGAAAACAGCATTTTTAATGTTTGAGGGTCTGTTTGAAAACCTTGTCATGCCTTTTGGATTATCTAATGCACCTGCTGTGTTTCAAAATTTTATGAATGATATTTTCTCTGATTGCATTGGAAGATATGTTGTGATTTACCTCAATGACATTCTAATTTTCTCGCCAGACTTGGACACTCACCAGGAACATGTCCGTGTTGTGGTACAGAGACTGAAGGAGAGCTCTCTGTTGCTACCAGAGAAATGTGTTTTTCTGTTCAGGAAATCTCTTTCTTGGGGTTAATATTGTCAGCAGAAGGGTTTGAGATGGACCCTGGGAAGGTGCAGGCCATAATTGATTGGGTTCAACCTCGTGATCTTAAGGCTTTGCAGCGTTTTCTGGGATTCGCCAACTAGTATAGAAAATTTATCAAGGGGATTTCACAGATTTCTAAGCCACTTACACTTACTGACTTTACACTTAAGGGGGCAAATCTCAAGGTTTGGTCGCCAGGTGCTATCAGGGCTTTTGAAAGATTAAAAGAGTGTTTTATGTCCGTACCCATTCTGATCCAACCTGATTTCCAAGAACCGTCTTTTGTGGAGGTGGATGCTTTAAAGATCGGAGTGGGGGCAGTCTTATCACAGGGGCCCTAAACTCTGACTAATCTGCGTCCATATACTTTTCTTTCTAAAAAATTTTCACCGGCGGAGAGAAATTATGATGTTGGAAATCGAGAGTTACTTGCTGTCAAATTGGCCTTTGATGAATGGAGGCATTTTTTGGAGGGGGCGGTTCATCCAGTATCAGTTATCACAGATCACAAGAGTTTAGCTTATGTTGAATCGGCTAAAAGGTTAACTTCTAGAGAGGCCAGATGGCTCTTGTTTTTCTCTTGGTTTAATTTTTATATTACTTTCAGGCCAGGGTCTAAAAATGTGAAAGCTAATGCTTTATCTTGTAGTCTAGATCCTATTTCTCCTCCAGAACCTCTGTCCTCCATTATTCCTCAGGGTATGGTGGTGTCTTTGGTAAACTAGGAATTGGAAGAGGAGATTTGTAAAGTCCAGTCGTTGGCTCCTTCCACTTCCACAGGGTCTAAATTATTTGTGCCTGTGTACCTAAGATTGTGGTTGTTACAGGAATTTCATGATTCCGATTTAAGTGGTCATGCTGGGGTTACTGCCACAAGGAAAGCCGTTGCAAGACTTTTTTGGAAGCCATCCATGCATTATGGTATTAAAGATTTTGTATCTGCTTGTGAAGTCTGCGCACACGCCAAAGTCAGTTATAGCCATCCGGCTGGGGAATTGCCTCCATTGCCTATTCCTGAAAGACCATGGAATCATTTGTCCATGGATTTCATTACAGATTTGCCTGTCTGATGGGAAGACTGGGTGGTAGTTGATCGATTCAGCAAAAAAGCTCATTTTTTTCCTTTGTCAGGATTACCTAATGCAGAGACACTATCCAGGTTGTTTATTTCTCATATTGTAAGGTTACATGGGATCCCTTTGAACATTTTATCTGATTGGGGAGTACAATTTGTCTCTAAATTTTGGAGTGCTCTTTGCAGTAAACTAGGGACTGACTTGTCTTTTTCATCTGCTTATCACCCTGAAACCAATGGTCACACTAAGAGGACAAATCAGTCTTTGGTGACAAATTTTAAGGTGCTTTGTGGCAGCTCGACAGGAGGACTGGTCTTCATTTTTACTTCTTGCTGAGTTTTCTTTCAACAGTTGTGTAAATTAAACTACCAGGACCTCTCCGTTCTTCTGTAATTATGGTTTTCATCCCCATTTTGGTGAATTTTCTAGGACCAGTTCTGAATGCCCTGAGGTGGATGTCACCATGTATAGGTTTGGGGATGTCTGGAGAGAGGTTCAAAAGAATATTGGGACTGCCCAGATTTGTGAAAAATGAAAGGCAGATAGAAGACGTTCAGTGGGTCCTGTTTGTAACATTGGGGATAAGGTTTGGTTGTCTTCTAGAAATTTTAAACTTAAATTGCCGTCAATGAAGTTGGGTCCAAATTTCATTGGTCCATATGAGATCTTGGAGGTGGTCAATTCTGTGGCATTTAGATTAATGCTTCCTCCATCCCTTCGCATCCTTAATGTATTCCACAAATCCCTATTAAAGGAGTATGTCCCTTCTGCATTGTCTCCCACATCCCCGCCTCCTCCGCTTTCAGTGGACAGCGGCCTGTAGTATGATTTTCAGAAGGTTCTGGATTCTTGGAGGGTCCGTAATTCCCTCCAGCACCTCATTCACTAGAGGGGATACGGACCAGAGGAGAGATCCTGGGTCCCTTGTAGAGATGTGAAGGCCAATCAGTTAGTTAGGGCCTTCCATCTAAAATTTCCTGGGAAGCCTGGGGGTCCAGTGGCCCCCTCTAAAAAAGGGGTACTGTCACGGTTCCACCCCTCAGTGTGTCTGGGATGCAGTTAATGACATCTCGGCCGTCCAATCTGGTATATGGGTGTGCTGAAGCTGTCAGTACTTTGATTGACAGCTTGGCCATCCAATCTGGTACAGGGGTGTACTGAGCTGTCAGTGTGTTGATTGACAGCTCGACTATCCAATCTGAGACTGTGAGGCATCGGCTGTCTCATGTTTTCATTATTCTAATTATTGGCCATGCTTCTTAACTGAGCTGTTTCCCTGGACACTGCCAGATGTACATTCATCTTGTGAAGTTTGTAACATAGCAACATAGTTATTAAGCTTGAAGTAAGACTTTAAGTCCATCTAGTTCAACCCATATCCTATCCTAACTTGCCCTAACATGTTGATCCAGAGGAAGGCAAAAAAAACCCATGTGGCAAACAGTAAGCTTCACTTTGGGGAAAAAAATTCCTTCCCGACTCCACATATGGCAATCAGACTAGCTCCCTGGATCAAAGCAGCATTAAGGAAACTAGTGTATATACCCTGTAATATTATACTTTTCAAGAAAGGCATCCAGTCCCTTCTTAAATTTTAGTAGGGAATCACTCATTACAACATCATATGGCAGAGAGTTCCATAGTCTCACTGCTCTTACAGTAAAGAATCCGCGTCTGTGAGTATGCTTAAACCTTCTTTCCTCCAGTCGTAGAGGATGCCCCCTTGTCCCCGTCACAGGTCTAAGAGTAAAAAGATCATTAGAAAGGTCTTTGTATTGTCCCCGCATATATTTATACATTGTAAAAAGATCACCCCTAAGCCTTCGATTCTCCAAACTAAATAACCCCAAGTGTAATAACCTGTCTTGGTATTGCAGACCCCCTAGTTCCCTAATAACCTTGGTTGCTCTTCTCTGCACCCGCTCCAGTTCAGCTATGTCTTTCTTATACACCGGAGACCAGAACTGTACACAGTATTCTAAGTGTGGTCGCACTAGTGACTTATATAGAGATAAAATTATGTTCTCCTCATGAGCATCTATGCCTCTTTTAATGCATCCCGTTATTTTATTTGCCTTTGCAGCAGCTGCCTGACACTGGCTACTAAATGTGAGTTTGTCGTCCACCCATACACCCAGATCTTTTTCAGTGACAGTTTTGCCCAGTGTTTTACAATTAAGCACATAATTATACATCTTGTTCGTTCTACCCAAGTGCATGACCTTACATTTATCCCCATTAAAGCTCATTTGCCATTTATCAGCCCAAGCTTCTTGTTTACACATATCCTCCTGTAATATAAAATTGTCCTCCCCTTTATTGATTACTCTGCAGAGTTTAGTGTCATCTGCACATATTGAAATTCTACTCTCTATGCCCCCTACAAGATCATTAATAAATATGTTAAAAAGAAGCGGGCCCAAAACTGACCCCTGTGGTACCCCACTGCTAACCGTGACCCAGTCCGAGTGTGCTCCATCAATAACCACCCTTTGTTTCCTATCCCTGAGCCAGCTCTTAACCCACCTACATATATTTTCCCCTATCCCCATTGTTCTCATTTTATGTATCAACCTTTTGTGTGGCACAATATCAAAAGCTTTTGAAAAGTCCATGTACACCACGTCCACTACATTCCCTTGGTCCAGTCCTGAACTTACCTCTTCATAAAAGCTTATCAGATTCGTCTGACAGGAACGGTCCCTTGTAAACCCATGTTGATATTGGGTCATGAGGTTATTTTTCTCCAGATACTCCAGTATAGTATCTCTTAGAAAACCCTCCAGGATTTTACCCACAGTTGAGGCTAAACTTACTGGCCTATAATTACCAAGTTCAGTTTTTGTCCCCTTTTTGAATATTGGCACCACATTTGCTATACGCCAGTCCTGTGGTACAGACCCTGTTATTATGGAATCTTTAAAGATTAAAAATAATGGTCTATCTATAACTGTGCTTAATTCCTGCAGTACTCGGGGGTGTATCCCATCCGGGCCCGGGGATTTGCCAATTTTAGTGATTTTTAGACGCCGCCATACTTCCTGCTGGGTTAAGCAGGTGACATTTAATGGAGAATTTTTATCCCTGATCATGTTATCCGTCATGGGATTTTCTTGTGTAAATACTGTTTAAAAAAAGTCATTTAGCATATTGGCTTTTTCCTCAACCACCATTTCACCCACACTATTTTTAAGGGGGCCAACACTATCATTTTTTAGCTTCTTACTATTTATGTAGTTGTGCTGTGCTTTCCTGTTGGAGTGCCCCGAGTGCGTAAGCGCGACGCAGGGCCTTGGGGTACTTGGTACCGGGCCCGTTGACTTCAATGGGGGACGGTGTCACGGTGGCGGTGACCCGGTCCGTGGCCCTGGGGCGTCCATTAAATAATAAAATAGAGGGGAAAATTGTTTGTGATGTTGTTAGATGTCGTAAACCTGAAGATAAAGTTTATAGATGATTAAATACGTGACGCCACCTGTGGTATTCTGGTCAGAGGTGACCAGCGCTGCAGTGTTGTTCCCCTGAGACTGTTGATGTGGCACAGCTGAGGTGAAAATAGCTCTCCACAGGTAGAGCAATAGTCCCAGGGCAAAGATGTTTGGTTAATAGTTAAGATGGCTGTGAACATTGGGGTGCAGAGAAATGAGAGGAGGACACAGAGAGGTGCAGTTTCTTTACCTTTTACTGGCAATTGATTGCAATCCGGAGTACCACATACAGGTGATGGCTTGAGTCCGGCTCGCCTGGAGGCATTCAGTGGATCCACCTTGCCAGGTGGGGGTTTAGGACCTTCCTTCTGCACTTTGTGTGTGGGTCTCTGCTGTTTATAACTAAGCTGTGACCCTCAATTGCGTAATGATTTCACTAACCTGTATGGCTGTTAGCGTGAGCCTATTCCACGGGTACCGTCCTTTTCACCCCCAGCCCCGGGCTCCTTATCTGCTGCCGTGCCCTCAGGTGTTCAATGTCGCACAGGAATTTATAATCCCCTGTACGTTCAGATTCGGCTATCAGGGCATACAGCTCCTGTCAGACTAGGACTCTGGCGTCCTCTCTCTCTATTAGCGCTTCACTCTGGGGTCTGCAATAGGCAGTTCTCAGCTTCCCCAGAGCCTCTTCTCTCTGCTATTGTCCTTCCCCTCCTGTCAGATGAGCTCTCCATCTCTAACTGACTGGATCTTCCAGAAAGATCTTTTTACCTCACGTTTAACAGTCTTGTCATTTTCTCTCTGCTCACAGCTGCTCTCGTTTCCATGACAACTCCCTCAGCTCACTTCTAGCTGACTCATCAACCCCCTCTGCTGGCCAGAATTTATAAGACAGCTCCCTTTTCTGACCTGCAACAGGAAGTGTGATTTAATCTATGTTACCTGGCATGGGGGTCCCCTTTCTGCCTCCAAGCATGACTTCACCTCTTAAAGGGAGGCAATGTCACTGTGACAACCGGACTCTGGGGTGTCACACTGTGCCTTGAGTTCTCTATGCTTGATCTGTTGCCCAAACATGGACTTCATTCTGACCATCCATTTGTTTAACCTCTTCAGCTCTGATCCATTATCCTCCTGGTACACTGACCTCAGAACGTAAACCTGACTACGCTTTTCTCTCTTCATTCTGCTTATGACGTACCCTCCTGGCTTCTGACCTTGGACTCCTTGACCATTCTGACTCATGGCTTAGCCGTGAGAAGTGATTAGCATCACAAATCACAGGTGTGTACGGTGTTAAACAAGGGTCAATGTGCGTACTCTTACCAGTCTGTGGCTGCGCAGTAAGTTGTGGTACTCTATGTTTTATATTCTATGACACTTTTCAATCATACTTGGCAGTAACTTTGTTAGCAATTTTTATAACAGTAGCTATTCATTGGGAATGGGCCACACTGGCTATGAGTGGCTCCTCCAAAGCACCAATCCGCCTTCGATAGCAATGACGATTTCACCGGTTCACCGGCTGTCTTTCTTTGGACAATTTTTGGTAGACACTGAATATTGCATTACAGGAGCATTTCAACAGATATGCAGTCTACCAAGACTAACTCACAAAACCTGCCATTTTAAAGATGCTCTGGCCCAGTTGTCTACCCAACAAAAAACTCTCATCCATCAGATCTTCGTGCTTGTCCATTATTCCTTCTTCTAATGCATTAACTTCAATCAATGATTGCTCAGTTGCTGCCTGATATATCCCATCCACTTACAGATGGCTAGGCTATCCTGAGAAAATAATTAAGCCCTGACTTTGGTGTATTTTCCTGGTTGTTTGGATATTTTTCAATGTATTATTTAGTCCTGTATGTTATGTTAATCTCTAACAATGAACATTCTCATCGGTTTATTTGTGTGTGTAAACACTTGGATGTTGTTATTCTTTAAAAAAACAAGAAGACATTGTTAAAAAACAGTCAATGTTGTTCACTTTACCTGTCAGTGGTTTAAATGTTTGTTGATCAGTGTGTGTGTGCAGTAAATCACAATTTGGTTTCCAAATGTTTTTATAAACTGAGGATGTGTCAGCATTTGAGATGAGCGGATCAGGCAAAATTTGATTTTGCCTGTTCGTTTAGATTTTCCAGGGAAATTTGTTTTGCAGAAAAGTTCTTCTCCACATATTGTATCTGTTCAGACTCCAGAACATAATAAATGGAAAATGTTGAAATGATAAAACCTACATTCACCTTATTGCTCACCTCTCTGGCCCTTAACCACTCACCATCAGCCATCAGTCATTGTCACATTTTCTTATCGCAAACCTTGTTCCAGGTCTTCCAGCTCTGAAGAGTACTGGGATGATTCTGCGCAAACTCACGTAAGATTGCGATGTGATGGTATTAAGGTGCTCCCTGGCCGAGGTGTAATTCGGAGACCCTAAACACCCTATACATGGGTCCCTGTGTGTGTGTGTACATATTGTGGTTTCTGCTTCCGACACCTTCAGACTATGTTCTGCAGACGATTTGTAAGACACTGGGACCCTTTAACTCTGCGATGATGAAGAAAGACCGGTTTATGAAAATAAGTCTTGATTACTAGGTCTGGAACGTATGTGCAATGGGAAGCAGGAACAATGCTTAAGTTTTTCATTTGTGCAGTATGACAAAGGTTAACATGTTCTAAATGAATAACAGGCTACGCTGAGTGCATCCATCTTCCCAGTACAGGGCCACATGGGTCAAAGTGTTGCGTTGTGCCCACTACACCCAAACTGCACTTTGTGAACTGTGTAAGAGAGCTTTCTCAGACAACACCTAATGGAAATATTCCAGCCTGGCTCATCCTATATTTATGCACAAAGAAGTCCAGGTTAGGCTGGTAGAGTGGCTTAAGATCCACTTTCAGCAGGTCCCAACTTGCCCATTATAAGGAAAGATTGTTGACACTGTTATTTGCTTGTTAGATGCATGCTACCTTAGGGTATCGTTACACATAGCGACGCTCCAGCGATCCCAACAATGATATAACCTGGTAAGGATCGCTGGTACGTCGCTACATGGTCACTAGTAAGCTGTCAAACAGGCAGATCTACTCAACAACGCAGCAACGATATGGCGATCCATATAACAACCTCGGCGGTTGATGGGACCTTGTCACACAGCAGCTATTCTGACGACTCAGACCTCAATAGGCATGATTCAGCGTTGCCTTTTCGACGCCCCTCTGCTCCGATTGGTGGCCACTACTTCGCTATCACTACGCGGTTTGCTTCAGCGTCCCTGTCTCAGTCGCTAGTGAGCCATTTATTCGTGGATCCACAGTCACTGACATGGGGACACGCAATTATTATAACTGTACATGTTGAATGTTATGATTGCATATAATTGATAGCTGACCTATAAAAGGAAACGCTACAAAGATCCTAATTTCAGACCACCAATCGGAGCTGAGGGGGCATTGAAAAGACAAAGCAAAATCACGCCTGCGTCCCTGAGTTCTGAGTCGTCAACGAGGTCGTTCGTCGTTGTTATAGCGTCAAACACAGCGATGCACGCTGGCCAGCGGGACACCAACGATCAAAAAATGGCCTAGGACATTCGAGCACGATCAGCGATATCGCAGCGGGGGTCGGTCGCTGCTACGTGTCACAAGTAGCGAGATCGCTGGCGAGGTCGCTGTTGTATCTCAAAACCTGTGACGTTTCAGCGATCTCGCTAACGATCTCGCTATGTGTGAAGTACCCCTTATAGGTCTGCTCTTTGCACACACCTGATAATGACCTGAACTAACTGAGGGTGTCCTTTCTTCTCTCTAGCTCAACCAAGACTAACTGTGAAAACAGAAAGTAATCACTAGTGTCCATTACTCCTCTCCTACTATGGGCTGGCCCTACAGTCAACCCTATCACCCCAGACTATATGAGGAGAAACACAGCTCACATCAGATATAATGACATGGGTCTTCAGAGAGGGTGTTCAGTCATCTTCTCCACTTTTACAATGGCATGCTTTGTGACATTGAATGTGCATTCACAGTAACATTCCAGACCTCATCACAGCCAGAAATGTAGGCCAGAGGTAAAGAGGAATTTAGCATGAGTGGTGGTGATAAGAACGTGCAACAAGGACTGGAGGGTGATGGTGAGGTGAGCAGTAAGGTGAGTATAAGTACTTTTTTATTTTAAACCTTTTTTTAACCCTTTACAGTTCTCCAACATGACAGCCATGCTGAATCCATGTAGAAGCAAATTACAGGAAATTTATATTTTGGTGAATGCAGGTTTTTTAAATATTCAAGTAAAAGTCAACTCCTCTCAAATGTAATCACTCTTCTCTAGTCAGCATACATGCTTGCAGATGCACATCCAAGCACCAGACTCTTGATGGACAACTCTCTGTGTAACGTGTCTATAGATTTTACCGTACGGTTGAACAGGTGTAAGAAAATACAGTGCAGTCACTCGGCAAAATATCACAGTCATATCTAGTGCTAATTACTAAAAGTCTAGACCTGCTTTAAAAATAACCTTTCATGAGTGTTCATTCTGCATAAATAATGTTCGTCATGTTTTGTATCTTGTCTTTATCTAATGTATATCGAATTATAGAAATCTTCTCGGAATTTGAAGCTCTGACATTGCCTCCTTTGCTTCTTTTTACAGCGGTGAGACTATTGTTAGATTTCGTAATTCCTTTGAACTCAACTCGGCCTTCAGGAAAAATGTCTTCTACTTTTATCTGTACATATAATGGTATATATCATAATTTTCCAACTTTTATATTGATGTATACCCCTACCAGACAATGGAATGGGTTAGGAGGGATAATTTTTAGGCTAGGTGCTCGCAAGAGACATCCAAGAGAAACGGGATGATTATGCTAATAACACTCGGTTCAGAGTTTGATCAGAGTGTGGTCACAGTGTGGTCTGATTCTCTCAGATGAGGAGAAGATAAAGAAAAAAAAATTATCCATATTCTCCATTCTGTGAGGCTGTGGAAATCGGACTACACTCATATGTCATTTGAGTGCAACCAATGTTTTCCACCTCTCATTGATTTGCACGGCCGATTGCGATCCGAATATCGAATCAAACTTGAGTATGCAGCTGTTTTTTTCCATGGATCGTCTCTGTCTAGGGAAAATATCAGACATATACACAGCTTAAAAGACTAACAATGGTCCGAGTGCGATTTGATCTTTTGTCTGAGCAAACTTGGACAGTAAATACATTCATCTGCACCTAGCGTCAAAGAGGAAAAAATATGTAGATGAAGACCTGTCTCCGATGCATTGACTTTAACTAGGGTATGTCATTTATCAAAAATAGAGGCAAGAATACAATTTTTAATGAAATTCGCCTATTTAGATTTACTTTACTTCTTAAAAAAAAAAAAGATTTAACGTAAACAAAGCTGTGTTTTTTAATTTTTTCATAATAAATAGAGATGGGCGAACCTGAACAGTAAAGTTCAGCATACGTACCGAACACCTACTACTCGGGCTCAGACACCAAACACGGACTTCACCAGGAAGTCTGTATTACTGTTCCGGTGTTCGGCGGCCTGAACACCAGGTGTTTGTCGCGCTCTCATGTGCATGACGGCGCATCAAACACCGCTTCTGATCGGTGTTGAAATCATCCCCACTGGTCAGAGCCGTGGTTCCGCAGGCTGCTATTTTTAGGCTGGGTGGGCCAATATCTATGGGACCTTACCAGCCTGAGAACACCAGCAGCAAGCTGTGAGCTTTAGCAAGGCTGGTTGTCAAAAATGGGGGGACCCCATGCCATTTTTTAAAATTATTTATTTAAATAATTAATAAACACAGCGTGGGGACCCATCTATTCTTGATAACCAACATTGTTGAAGCTGACATCAGAAGGTTGCAGCACCCAGCTGTGAGTTTGGCCTGGCTGGTTAACAAAAATGCAGGAAAACCTACACCATTTTTTTTTTAATTGCCTATTTACAATGCAGGAGTCAGCTAATGAATACTCCCATCCACTTCTGCTCACGCTGTTATAAGCAGCAGCAGATATCGGATGATGGGAGCGGTTGTCTCATCTGTAAACTTTATACCTCCGATCACAGCTGAGTGCTCACGATGTCTTTTGACAGCGTGGGAACCGCGGCTCTGAACGGCGGGGATGATTTTACCGCCGATCAGAAGCAGAGTTTGCCGCGTTGTCCTACACAGGACAGCTTGGCAAACACTGGATGTTTAGTCCTCCCATTCAAGTGAATGGGGTCCGGGTTCGGGTCTGGGTACTGTTCTGGTACCCGTAACTGTTCGGCCAAACTCGCAGGACCCGAACATCCAGGTGTCCGCCCATCTCTAAAATAGACAGTGAAAGAAAAAGTAACTACAATATGAACTAAAAAGGTAAAAAAAAAAATGGTAAAATAATAATGCGTTTTATAAGGAAAAATAATAATTTAATGATGTAAAAAATTTAAAGTTATAGCTGTTTGACCAGTAAATGCAAAAAATAAATAAATGGCAATTGTACTGTTCATTGGAGCCCTGTATGTGTCTGGACGGAAGGGGTTAAAAATGTTATGCTCCTTAATATTCGCTCTTATCCATCATTTCTTTCTCACAATCCTCCTATTCCTCCCAATATCCAGAATGTTGCAGAGTACAAGGCTTTCTGCCAGGTCTCTTTGACATTATTTATTTGACTTTTGTCTATATTTTACTCTTTTCAATAACCATAACTCAACCAAAGTTGACTATATGTTGAGATGTATTCTGTTGTAATGTCCAGGATATGGGTGTTGTGTTGTGCAATATAGTTTTCCCCAGAGTGTTTGATATAAATATGCCCTTGTCTGTTTTTTACTCCCACGGATTTTCGATATTGTCAATAACACGGGCTTATTTTTTACTTTCTCTCTATGTAGCTTTTTTTCTTTCACGGATTTAACTATGGAATATATTGCAATAGTTTGACTAGCACCAGAAACTACTAGACTAGAAGTAGAGAATGCTTTGATAAAAAAAAGTATTTTTTTTATTAACACATCAAATTTTAATGTAAGTGAAGTAAATCAGTGAAAAATATATATATATAAAAAAATAACTGTATGTTCAGCACTGATATTGGATGATTTCAGGATGATACATCCAGAGTGAAAGCAGCAATTCTGATGTTTTTTCTTAACATTTAATCTAGCAGTGGTTCTTGATGGCTCCATAAAAGGGTTTGTTAGAGATAATAATATTCATGACCTCAACACCACCGCCGATCAGTAAATAATGAACAGATCCGAATATCTCAGCTCCATACACTGTGTAGTGGCGGTTCTTAGGTTCAGCTATTATTGAAGAATATAGGAGCTGGCCGCACCTTCCTCAGCAACGCAATAGGCATCTCTGTCTGGCAGAAGATGTTCAACACTTGATCCGGATCTGCTAACAATGCCATTCTACCTTTGACACCCCATAATCTAGTCCTTGCCCCAATGACTATAAAATTAGCACATGCGCAGGTGAGAATTTATTCCTTTGCCCTGAACAGGACACAATAACTGTAAAAGACACAGTACTCTTAGTTTGTTGGTACACAAGTAGGGTCCCAACTCTTATGAAACAGGTAATGAAGAGCTTGGCACTTGTAGTCTAGAAAATGTGTCAATACGATTAATTGGTAAGTATATTCCCTCAAGCAATGCATTATGTTTTGCTTATATTGACATTCATCAGATATGCCATAAGAATGGGGAACCTGGTAGTGAATAAGCGCTGTGTAAAGCTGTAACCCACTGTGTGAATTGCTTTCCTCAGGACTTATTCACTGCCAGGATTCCAATTCTTACTTTGAACTATAGCACATCTGATGAAGGTCAATATCAGCGAAACATCATGAATTGCTTGTGGGAATATACTTTCCAATAAATCATATTGACACGCTTCCTTAACTACAAGCGCCGAGTTCATCATTACCTGAACAGGACACAGAGAATTGCACGTGGTGGTCATCTAATCAGCGAGGCAAGAGCAACATATACAACTTTGTGTAGCTTACTATTCCCACAATCAGTGCATGATGTTTCGCTCATGT
The DNA here is from genome assembly GCF_039654945.1 of Dendrobates tinctorius. NCBI lineage: Eukaryota > Metazoa > Chordata > Amphibia > Anura > Dendrobatidae > Dendrobates > Dendrobates tinctorius. Next base: position 25,372,641 of record NW_027361754.1, on the reverse strand, counting down.
TGACTTTCTTCAGATGTGCAATAATTCAAAGAAAGAATCGGAATCCTGTTAGGGAATAAGCGCGGTTAAAAGCCATTCATGAAGCGGTGATCGCTTTCCACAGTGCTTATTCACTACCACGATCCCTATTCTTTCTTTGACCTATAGCACAGCTGAAGAAGGTAAATATGAGCGAAATGTCATGCATTGCTTGTGGGAATTTACTTATCAAAAAATCGTATTGACAAGCTTTCTTAACTATGAGTACCAAGTTCTTCATTACCTGAACAGAACACAGTGCTTTGTGTATGCCGCGGTCTCCTAATCAGTGAGGTAAGTGCAAAACATGCAAGTTTCTATAGTTTAATTTTCCCCCAAGCAGTGCATGACATTTTGCTCATATTGTCCTTCTTCAGATGTGCTACAGTTTAAAGAATGAATTGTGAATACGTGCTGTGGAAAGCCATTCACAAAGTGGGTTACCGCTTTACACAGTGCTTATTCACTACCAGGATCCCCATTCTTTCTTTGAACTATAGCACATCTGAAGAAGGTCAATATGAGTGAAACGTCATGCACTGCTTGCCACGCTTTCTTAAATATGAGTGCCAAGTTCTTCCTTGCCTGAACAAGACACAGTGAAATGTGCATGCGCTGCTCTTATAATCAGCGAGGCAAGAGCAAGGTTTAGTTGGAGTATGGGATGTCATCCATATCAAAGTAATACAGACCAGATCATTTTGGTGCATGGTCCAGAGGCATTCACCAGACCACCACATTTATTTTATTTTATAGCAAAGTTTGGTTTGGGGTCTCTCCAGACCCCAGATCATAATAAACATAACATGTAAAATATTTCAAAAATACTCATATTAATCTCACCGCTCACTTTTCCGGTCCCTCACTGCAACCCATCTGGTCCTTGCTGCATCTTCTCACCTTCTTGTGCCGTAAGGTCATGGCACCATTACCTTGCGAGCGAATGCACACTATGGGGAAATTAGCATGAGCGGCCGCAATCAGAAGATGTGGCGAGGACCGGATGGGTAACGGTGAGGAGCAAAGGGGTCAGAGAAGTGGGCGCTAAGGGAATATAAGGATTATTTTTTTTTCCTTTTTCATTAACAACTTGCAGGCCTTTAACTACTCATCGGACGCCATTTAGTTGAATCCATGCAGAAGCAGATTTTTAAAATATTGTCATATTGGGGAATGTTGATTTTTGTAAAATTAAAATAGAATTTATTTGCTCAACTTTCATAAATACCCTTCTGTGTTTCTTCCCTAACACTGTAAATAAAACCTAAAACAGCAGCGATCAGTGGCGCCGCCGTGCATCTGTCAGTCTCTCAATCTCTTTTGCGATCAGTTCATCTCAATCAAATTTTGTGTGTATTTATCTTTCACATTCTGCGCTCCACGTGTTTATTTCTCTTCTTAGGCACATTTGCAATGACAGCGAGGAGATCTCAGTCTGACAGATATCACAGCTCACCGTACAGGGATTATTCTTTCTCTTCACTCCGACTATTTGCTTTCATATCCCCATTAGCCATATGCTGCTTTCTGCGGCGACAGAGGAAAGAGGATGGCTTCATCATTACCATTCCGAGAAATAGAGAGCGCAATTTAGGTAATTAAAAGGCTTGTTGTTTCTTTGTGGAAATAATCAAGCTGAAGAAGGTGTGAATTATTCTAGAATAGTTGTTTTTCTTAATGATCATCTATGTAGAAAAGACACATTTAACTATTAATTGAATTTGTAAAGATCTGGCCAAGTCTTGACGAAGGGTGTAGCTGCTTCATATTTTTATTTTGTACTGTGCTCTTTTATGGATTGATTACAAAAACTAAAAAAGAATGCAAAAATTGCATTTAAATTCAAAGCATTGTGACGCAGCGATCAATAGCGGGTTGGGGTGTACTTACTTGGCAGCGACATAACATACAGGAGGACTCAATTTTTCTTAAAAGTTCACCTGGGTTTATTGCTCCATATCCCCAGCAGCACAAACACAGAGTAAGTCAGCCTTTAGATCCGGCAAAGCGAAATAACAATGTCCTTAAACAGGGCTTTGTCCCGTCAGACCTGTGGGCACACAGGCTGTGACATATCCAGCATGCAGGCTCTATAGCCTAAACACAGTCTCTCACTGGCCCCGGTCAGCATAACACGGATTCCTCTCTCTTACCTGTTAGAGTCGGCTACACAGTATCCCGGTTGCCTCTTGTCCTCAGAGATATCCCATAAACACTGTCTCTTTCTGACCCCGGTCACCACAACACGGATCCCTGTCCGTTACCTGTTGGTGTCAGCCACACAGGTTCCCGGATACCTCTTATGCTCAGAGGTATCCAACAATGTCTCTCACTGACCCTGGTCAGTATCACTCACGGTTTCAGACCGTCCACTCCGGAGGTGTCTCACAGGCCTCCTTCCTTTGGCTCAGCCTAGCCAGCACTGCAACATGTGCTCAAGCACACAGGCTCCATTAGGTAGCCTTAACCACACCCACAGGTGAGGTAACATCACATGCACTGGTCAGGTGATCATGACATCACCGCAGGTCCTCAAACATACACAACCACATGCAGGCTTCATCTTGGTAATTTAGACACACACCCCTTGGGTGGGTATGTAGGTGACTGGATCCACCCATCTCTCCAAGTCACCTGGAAGTCTCCCAATGTATAGCAAAATCCTCAGCAATAGATCTGCTGAGCAAAACACATCCAGGCTTCCATCACTAGGCTACCCACCTCTGCGATACATACCGCCCATCAATCACATGACCAGTCACCATGCCACAGTGTGAACACAGCCCATAACTGTATGATGCTATAGATGTTGTTAAGATCCTGCAAGTTTTGATGTAACTTTTTCATGTTTTATTGTTTTTAGACAAAAATACTTAACTTAAACTTAAAAGGAAGGAAAGCATAGCAAGAAGTTTTATACTCTCCTAGTTTTAGGGATCTATTCCTTGCTTTGGAAAAAAAGGAAGATGAATGCAAAATGTGAACACAGCCTATAACTATGCGATGCTTTGAACAGAATAAGACAGATAAAAGGGGTGCTCCCGTCTGGGATATTTACAGTATATTTTTTCTTCAGGATTTTCTACTGACCAAAACACTGATGAAAATCAGTCCATTTCTTTAAATACAAGAAAAATCACTGATGTCTGAATGAGGTTTTAGTTTGCATAGTCATGAATGTGCTGGAACTGCGTCGGTTTTTTTTTTGGAACCAATCCAAACAAATTTAGGGATTCCCCAGGATGAAAAAAAGGAAGGTTGTTCACTCATTTTGCCTACAAATGGATGGTCCTATTTGGTTTGAGGCCCATTAAAGAGTGTTCCTCTGCAACATCAGAAATATATGGTTGTCTGTCCCTGCCTTCAACTGTCTACAACTTACCTTTTTGCATGCTGCCAGTTGCTTCCTGCTTATCAAGTCTTGGCCGTGTTACCAGGCAGATCAAAAAGTCTGCTCAACCAGTCTGCTTTCTTTCAGGAATTTTAGTGGTATCATTTATTTTTAGCTACAAGGGTCTAGCTAGGGCATTAGTCCCATGTGCTGGTTCTCAGGCAGTTGGGGGTCGCCGACAAGCCACTTTGTTTAGACTGTGATATTTAAATACAGGGTGAGGACAGTACATTGAACCTTTTGCTTCCAATAAAGGAAAGCCCAGCTTAAGTGGCTTGTGAAGGTGTTCACCCCCTTGGCTTTTTAGCTTGTGTTTAAATATTTTTGTAATCTGATTTATGTGTGATGCATAAGCACTAAATAGTCTAAATTGGTGAAGTGAAATGAGAAAAATTTAGGCAAATATTAAATGTATGGGATAAAATATATAAAACTTGGTATGTGCATATGTATTATTCACCCCTTTTGCTATGAAGCCTCTAAAATATTCTGATGCAAGCAACTATCTTCATAAGTAACATGCTTGTTGTGTAATCTAAGTGTCACGTGTCTGTCAGTATATGCACTTTTCCTTTTCTGAAAGCCACAGAGGCTGCAACACCATTAACAAACACTATGAAGACAAAGGATATCTCCATACAAGTCAGGGCCAAAGTTGTTGTTCAATCAGGGTTGTGTTCTAAAAAATTAACCCAATCTTTGATGATTCCCCAGAGCACTATCAAATCCATAATCATCAAATGGAAGATTATACCACAACAAACCTGCCAATAGAGGGCTGCCCAACAAAACTCTCAGCCAGGGCAAGGACAGCATTAGTCAGAGAGGCAGCACAGAGACCAAAGATAACCCACAGTTAGCCATATACTCCAGAGAGGTGGAATTGATGCAAGAGTGGCAAGGAAAAAAAGCCTTTATTTACATACAAAGATTGTAAGGCTCATTGTGAGTTTTCTAAAAGACATGTGGGAGACTCCCCAGAAGTATGGAGAAAGGTGCTGTGGTCTGATGGTGGTCAAAATGGAGTTTTTATGGCCACCAAGGTAAATGCTGTGTCTCGCACCAAACCAAAACAGTTCATTACCCCATGTAGACCATCCACAAAGTGAAACATGGTGATGGCAGCATCATGCATGGGAATGTTTTTTGGCCGTAGGAACAAGGAAAATAGTCTGAGTCGAGGGGAAGATTGATGGTGCGAAATACAGGGATATTCTTGAACAAAACTTGTTTCAGTCTGTCAGTGATTTGAGACTGGGGCGGAGTTCATCTTCCAACAAGACAATGACCAAAAGCATATTGCTAGAGCAACATTTGAGTGGTTTAAGAGGAAACTTTTAATTGTTTTTGAGTGGCCTAGTCAAAGCCCAGACCTTAATCCAATTGAGAATCTGTAGTCAGACTTGAAGATTGCTGTTCACCATTGAAAATCATCTAACTTGAAGGAGCTTTGAGGAATGGGCAAAAATCACAGTTGCAAGATGTGGAACGCTTATCGAGACTTATCCAAAGCAACTTACAGTTGTAATTGTCACAAATGGAGGGTCTACAAAGTACTGACTTTAGGGTGGTGAAAAGTTATGCACACTGAAATTTTCAGTTATTTTGTCCTATTTGTTGTTTGCTGCACAAAAAGAAAAGAAAACCAAATGTTTCAGCTGTAGGAATGTTCTTTACATGAACACATGCAAACTATCAAAAAACAGTGAAATTCTAGGTTGTGAATGCTTTTGCAAGCTACTGTACATATCTGGCAAAGCAACTCACTGCAGTTTAGGTGCATCTGCCCCTCTCGTCATTTGTACTTTCAAAGGCACCATGCGTTCCTGACAAACAACCATGTTCTGCCATGGGGAAGCAAAGCTTCATAAAATATGCCATAAAAACTCTTTAAAGGGGCATTCTTAAGGTTGTAGGTTATCTCATACCCATGTAACAAGGTGGCCCGAGGTGGTAATCCCAGACGAGTCAACGAAGCCACAGTCAGTATACACCTTGGGCACCCTGCGCAGAAAGAAAGGTCCGGACAGGCACAGCTCCCAGACACAACTTGCAATCCAAAAGAGAAAATGACATTAATAGCAAAAATGAACGTAGTACGAACACTGGTGTTCTGCTCTCTCCCTAGCTTCGTCTGCGGCCATACCCACAATGGCTACAATGACCAAAAGAAGTGACAGTCCCCACACCGGAATCTGGATGCTTGAAGTCCGTTCGGCGGGGCCTCCACAGCCCGTAATACTGTCCTTAAGTACTGGGCAACAGATTCTATCCCCTCCTGGGTTCTGGCAATGCCTGTTTTGTGATCCTTTAGTCCGGGGCAACAGATTCTGTCCCCTCCTGGGGTCTGGCAATGTCCCGGCTATGCCGCACACCTGCCCAGGGCAAACGTGCTTGGGCTACTGACTGGGACCAGCAGCTCCCAGCTGCCTTTTTTCCTGCTGCTGGCCCAGCCCACATCTTTAACTCTTAACTGTTCCTAACCTAGCTCTATACATATATCCAAAACACATGTGTATCCCCGCCTCTCTCTCTTTTGGGACATGCATAAAAAGCCATTTCGCCCAGCGAGCCCATACCGGGCAGCACCTTTCTGAACCCTGCTCATGAAGGTATATTCACATGTTCAGGTTTTTAAATATATTAGATAGGACTGCTCCGAGAAGGGTATGCCTTGACGCGGCGGAGTGGCTTAGCGTACATTTTTTTGCAGAAAAACGTATCAACAAAATACCCTGGTTTTGTTAACATCTTTTACTAGCACTTGCTACTTACAGTTACATGTATTCTACAGCAGAGTATTTATGCACGTTTGTCATGCTGTGTTCTGTTTCTGTGTCTTAGCTCTATACATAGGCAAGTAAAGGGGAAACTCCCCACAATATAGACATAATGCAGTGTAATACAGTATGAGTACATAGTAGTATAACATATTTACATAAGGAGAGAGGGAGTACTGAGATTCTCCACCACCTTCTTACACCCATAATATAGGAGATAACTTCTCCTTCAATGGAGACTCCACCGATCCTGAGGCCCGGGGCTTCAAAAAACCCCATGTGAATGAAGCGAAGGTCGATCATGTGCACTGCCACTCCATGCATTCGTATGGGAGTGCCAGAAGACCAACCAAGTTACCTCCAGTGGTTCCAGTAAGGATAAATGGAGTGGCAGTGTGCATAATCAAACTCTAATCATTTCACATGGAGCTTTTCAGAGCCCCTCTGAGGGCTCTAAAAATGGCTTCTACCAGCACACCCCTAAGAACAGAGGATAACTTTTAAACTACCCCTTTAAATTGTTAAATGTTAAATGGCTGTGCCACATTTATCATAATAATTTACTCCACTAGATTGTGGAAATCAAAGCAATTTTAATTGAAATAATAGATATTTCTGTTACATAATTCTTATGGCATCCATCTCAAAACATCCATCTAATGTGTACAGTGCAGATGGTTGCACATGCTCAGAAGCTCAGTCTAATTAACTGGATCCTTCTGCACATCAGCAGTGGAGTCATTTCTCATATTCTGCTGCCCAGCCAGTATGAATGGGCAAACCAAAAGTTTCTTCTTCTCGCTAGCACTGGACTCATTAGACAGATGTTCCTTGATAGAATTCATGGATTTAGTTTCCTTAATAACCACACTTGTAACTATTTTTTTAAATTGATATTTGTTCTGTTTTTTTTACCTGATCTAACATCGTAAACTTGTTTTGATCATGGAACAATTTTCAGCAATAATTTCAGGTTTTCTATCTATTATGAGCTTTTCGAAGCGTCGTTGAGAGATTTTAGCACACTCTTTTTTTTTTAAACTGCTTTCATTCAGACCCAATTGGAAGTAATATTGTGTTAATTTCCTCCTTTGGACCCTGCTAGATTTGATTTAACTAAACTACATGAAGCAAAATTTTTGCTACTTGTGGATATTTTGGGTTATTGTTGCAGTACCAATTATGGATTCAAAAAACGGGTAGAAGTTCATCATAGTGAATATATGAATGAAGTTATTATGTCATCTTTACCACATAGGCAACGTTGTAAAAATAAAGTCAGAGCAACAGAGGGGAATTTACGTTTTATTTTACCCATTTCAGCCACAAGGAATTTTTTTTTCTTGTTTTCATTACGTTATATAGAAAACTAGATGATGGCATTCAAAACTTGTTTCACAAGAAAACTAGCTCCACAAGTTGATGGAAAAAATACTAAAGAAATTATGACTGAATCTTCTTTGTCTCAGATTTACATTGCCATGTCCATGGTGCTGAAAACTTCTCGGTTGGTGTTTTCTTCAAAATTCAGCTGCAATGTCTCAATCTGCAGCAGGTATAATAAGGGAACATATTTGGCTTTCTCTCCCTTCTGACCGACATGTCTCAATCTATAAGGAATGGTGACATGTGTTGTTGCAAAAAAAATTTCATCCTATGTCTTTGCCAATTCTACCTTGGAACCAGTTTTTTACCCTAAGATGATTTTTGGGCTTCCTCTCCGGCTCCAAGTCAATATGATAATGATTCTCTCTCCACCCTTCATAAGAACTAACCAGATCCACCTCTGGTTTAAAGTTTTCCAATCTCTCTTCATCAATGACATGATTATTTTTGCAGAACCAATAGACTAACAACTAATTTCAAGAGCTCTGAATAAGCTCTGTACTGAACAAGATGGTGCACTTCAGCTACCAACCCAACTCCTGTACTGCACACTGTGCAAAACCAGTCAATTACTACCTCACAGTTTACTCTTTGACCCACTCAACTGGATTTACTTGGCAAGTTAGCAAAACCATCTTCTGCTTGGTCCTATAGGTGACCTCTTGCAAGAACTTCTCACAAACCACATAATCACAGCACTCAAACTCCATAACCTTTACATCACTCCCGACCTCTCCTGATTAGAGATGAGTGAACCCCTGGATGTTCAGGCTTGGTGGATTATGCGAACAGTTTAAAAAAGGTTTGGTTCGGGTACCAAAATAGTACCCAATCCTGAGACCGAACCTGAACCCAGACCAATGGGGTGGCAAGAACATCCAGTGTTTGCTACGCTGTCATATGCATGACAGTGCAGCAAACACTAACTGATAGGTCGTAAAATCATTACCACCGGTCAGAGAGCCCCGGTTCCCATGCTGTAAAATGACAAAAGTTTACCTCCTGTCACTGGCATCAGCTGATGGGACTACTGCTCTCATCAGCCGACACTTGCTGCTGCCAATAACAGCGAGAATAGGCGCGGCTGAATAGAGAATTCATCAACCAGTGCCTGCTCTCTAAATAAATAATTTAAAAAAATGGAGTGGGTTCCCCTGTATTTTTTATAACTGTCAGTTAAAACTGACAGCTGTACTCTGCAACCCTCAGCATTCAGCTTTAGCAAGGCTGGTTATCAAGAATAGAGGGGTCCCCATGCTGTTTTTTTAAAATTATTTATAATTATTATTATTATTTATTTATATAGCACCATTGATTCCATGGTGCTGTACATGAGAAGGGGTTACATACAAATTACAGGTATCATTTACAGTAAACAAACTACAATAACACTGATACAGATGGGAGAGGACCCTGCCCTTGCAGGCTTACATTCTACATTATACATTGTGAGTAACAGTATAGAAGGTTATGAATAACATAATATTATAGGTAGATGGTTGACCCAGCTAAGGGGAAGGACTTTTTTTTCCCTATGGAGAAAATTGGCTTCTACTCTGTGGGTTTTTTTGCCTTCCCCAGGATCAACAATGCAGAACAGCTGCACTAAAAATAGGCTGAACTAGATGGACATAAGGTCTTCCTTCAGCCTTCAAAACTATGTTACTATGTTACAGGATGATGGGTAGTGGTGAGGAGGCAGCGGGGTAATTGCAGCCTGTAGGCTTTCTTGAAGAGGTGGGTTATCAGGTTCCCTCTGAAGGATCCGAATGTGGTTGATAGTCAGACGTGTTGGGGCACAGAATTCTAGAGGATGGGGGATATTCAGGAGAAATCTTGGAGGCAATTAGGTGAGGAGCGAATAAGTGTGGAGGAAAGAAGGCGGTCTTTGGAGGATTGGAGATTACGTGATGGAAAATTTGGGGAGATTAGTTAAGAGATCTATGGAGGAGACAGGTTATGGATGGTTTTGTAGGTCAGTATTAGTAATTTGAACTGGATATGCTGAGGGAATGGGAGCCAGTGAAGTGATTTGCAGAGGGGAGAAGCAGAGAAGTAGCGAGGAGAGAGATGAATTAGTCGGGCAGCAGAGTTTAGGATGGACTGAAGAGGTGCGAGAGTGTTAGCAGGGAGGCCACAGAAAAGGATGTTGCATTAGTTGAGGCAGGAGATGATGAGGGTATGCACAAGCATTTTAGTAGATTGAGGGTTGAGGAAAGGATGGATTCTGGAGATATTTTTGACCTGGAGGCGACAGGAGGTGGAAAGAGCTTGGATGTACAGTTTGAAGGACAGGGCAGAGTCAAGGGTTACTCTGAGGCAGCAGACTTCCTGTACGGGGGAAAGCGTGATGTCATTAATTGTGATAGATAGACCAGGTAAGGGTGATCTGTGAAATGGAGGAAAGATGTTGAGTTCAGATTTATCCACATTGAGTTTGAGGAAGTAAGAGGAAAAGAAGGCGGATATGGCTGATAGACATTCTGGAATTCTGGACAGCAGAGAGGTGACGTCTGGGCCAGAGAGGTTCATCTGAGTGTCGTCAGCATACATGTGGTAATGGAATCCTTGGGAATTTATGAGTTGCCCCATTCCAAGTGTATAGATTGAGAAGAGTAGGGGTCATAAAACATAGCCTTGGGGGACTCCAACAGAGAAGTGGGATGAGGAGGTAATGTGGGAGTGGGAGACGCTGAATGTGCGGTTGGAAAGGTTTGAGGAAATCTAGGATAAGGCGAGATTTTTGATGCCAAAGGAGGAGAGGATCTGTAGTAGGAGGCAGTGGTCAACTGTGTTGAAAGCAAAGGATAGGTCTAGAAGGAGGAGTATATAGTAATGTCTGCTAGCTTTGGCTGTAAGTAGGTCATTAGTAATTTTAGTCAGGGCAGTCTCAGTGGAATGATGGGGATGGAAGCCAGATTGTAGATTGTCAAAGAGCAAGTTAGATGAGAGGTGGGAGAAAAGTTCAGCATGGACGTGCTTGCTCCAGGATTTTGAAACCGAAAGGAAACAGCAATATTGGGCGATAGCTGGACATAGTGGTTGGGTCGACGGTTGGCTTTTTAAGGATAGGTGAGACTGTGGCATGTTTGAAAGCAGAAGGAAAGGTACCAGAAGTTAGTGATATGTTGAAGAGATGGGTTAGTGATGGGATAAGTGTGGTGGTGAGGTTGGGGAGGAGGTGGGATGGGATGGCGTCTAGTGCACAAGTGGTGAGGTGTGATTTGTAGAGGAGACAATTAAGCTCCCCTTCAGTGATGTTGGAGAGGGAGATTATGGGGTTTGGGCATTGGTCTGGTATACAAACGGGTTGTGGTGATTGAACAATAAAGACTTGCCTTGTTAAGTCGATCTTTTTTTTTTAAGTGTGTGGCAAAGTCCTCAGCAAAGATGAAGGAGGTGGGAGGGGGGCAGTGGTGTGCAGGGGATGGAGTAAAAAGTTTTGAATAACTGCTTGGGGTTGTAGGATAGGGAAGATACAAGGGGTTGTGAAGTAGGACTGTTTAGCAGAGGTGAGGGCAGATTTGAAAGCGGACGTTGTCTGTTTGAATGCAGTGAAATCATCTAGCGAATTTGTTTTCTTCCAAATCGCTCTGCAACCCAGGACACTTGCCGGAGCTTTTTAGTGATGTTATTGTGCCAGGGTTATCTATTGATACTTTGCAATCTGCAATGAATGAGAGGGGCGACCATGTCAATAGCTGATGCGAGAGTGGCATTGTAGAAAGCAGTGGCACTGTCTGTGTCGTGGAGTGAGGATATGGAAGCCAGTGGTAGAATAGTCAGAGATCGTGTGGATGCTTAGGTGTGTGAGGTTCCTGTGGCGGTGCGCATGCTGCTGGACATGGGTGACAGGTGAGGAGGACAGGGATGAGAAAGTGAGTAGATGGTGGTTGGATAGAGGGAGAGTGGAGGTGGTGAAGTTAGAGAGCAGAGACGGGTGAAGACCAGGTCTAATGTAAGTCTGTCTGTGTGGGTGGCTGAGGAGGACCACTGAGTAAGTCCAAAAGATGAAGTAAGGGACAGAAGTTTGGAGGCTGTTGACTGAAGGGTATCAGTGGGGATGTTGAAGTCACCCATGATGATAGTGGGTATGTCAGTGGAAAGACAGGGAAGAAGCAGGTAGAGAATTGGTCAATAAAGGCAGTGGCTGAGCCCGGAGGTCGGTATATGATGGCCACTTGGAGGTTGGAGAGAGAGTAAATGCGGACTGAGTGGACTTCAAAAGAGAGGAGGATAAGGGAGGGTAGATTTGGGATTGGGTTGAAGGTGCAGTTAGTGGAAAGGGGAAGACCCACTCCTCTAACATGTCTGTTGCTGGAGCGAGGCGTGTAGGTGAAGTGGAGGCCTCTGTAACACAGTGCAGCAAGGGAGGTGGTGTCAGAGGGTGTCAGCCATGTTTCTGTGAGGCCAAGGAATGTAAGATTGAGAGACAAAAAGAGGTCATGAATCACATGAAGCTTATTGCAGATGGAGCTGGCATTCCAGAGTGCTCCAGAGAGAGGGAGCAGGGTGTGGGCATCAGGGGCATGGATTTTACATTGGAGAGATTGCGATAGTTCATGTTAGATAGGGAGCTGTAGGAGGGGGTAGTAATGGGAGATATGAGCTCTGGGGTCCAGGATTGGGAGATATGGCGCCAGCAGTGAGGAGAAGCAGAGAGAGGGAGAGAAGGTGGGAGAAGAAGAGTGGTCAGCTTATTTTATGTTTTATTAGGAGAAATCTGAGGTTGAGGAGCACATCAGCAGAGGTCAGGTGGGTAGGTAAGAGGGAAGTAGAGATGATTATTTGGTTAGGGGGTGCTGGGGTTTGGTGATAGCAAAGGAGAGTGAGGATTAGTGGAGCAAACACTGTAAGGTCATATGCAAACATTGTGAAGGCGTAAGATGGGTTAATTGAAAAGTTATGTCCAAGTAATAAGTGCTTACTTGGCAGACATACCCAAAAGATACAGATACACAATGTGGGGTCTTGACTTCTGCCGTGACTGCCATTGAAATAACTGCAGCTTCTCGATGCTTAGGTGCAGTGTTGCTTTGCAGGGGACGCGTGCCAGACCCCACACGCGTGCACCTCTAAGGATGCTACTAAATTTATAGGACTGAGTAAAGGATCAGGTGAGAAGGATTGTGGAAGCTGGTTTTGGATAAATTAGCAGTTGTCTCGCACACCAGGGGAGGATAGATGATCAAAGATGCTGGGCCTGGCTGCATCCATATGCTGAGCTCTGCAAAGGAATACTTGGATTTCATCCGCGCTGCCCAAATGATGAAATTCCAGAAGGTTGATAAAGTTTGACAGTTTGACATTTCAAAAAAATGAGCTCCAAACAAATTTTTGAAATCTGTGTGTACTTAATGCACCACTTATGTATGCTTCATGTGGTATCTCCTGAAGAAGAGGTTGCAAAAAAACCTTGAAACGCGTAGAATAAACCACTGTCAAACTTTATCAACCTTCTGGAATTTCATCATTTGGGCAGCGCGGACGAAATCCACGTATTTCTTTGCCGAGCTCTGTTTCAGATAGCCGGTGACCGACTTCTGGATCTGCAACAGCCCTTATCTATACATGCTTTGAATACCTACTACCAGGTGAGCAGTTTTTTGTCAAACCGCTTACTTTATTTGTGGGATAAGACCCTATATTGCGCTTGTGTCTCCCTCTTTCCTCACAATACATCCATATGCTGTAACACCTTGCACCAGATAACGTCTCTAGCGACCCCAGCATGGATATACAGCAATGAGTAATTAGGTACAATGCACAAATGAATTTAGCAAAGATTCAGCAGGCACTGTTATGTACCATTAAAAGAAATGTTGCAGGATGATAAACAACAGGTGACAGCAAGCAGAGGTTGTACCATTAAAGGAAATGTTGCAAAATGGTATACAGCAGATGACAGCAAGCAGAGGTTGTACCATTAAAGGAAATGTTACAGGATGATAGACAGCAGATGACTGTAAGCATAAATAAATAATTTAAAAAATGACGGGGGTCCCACCCACTTTTTACAACAGCTGAGGGCTGGTATCTTCAGGCTGGTAAGGGGCCATGGATACTGCCCCCCCCAGCCTAAAAATAGCAGCCCACAGCTGCCCAGAAAAGACGCATCTATTAGATTGTGCATCAAAATTAATACCTTGAGCATTATAAGACCCCTTATTGCTTTGTACTCTTTTTTGGAAACTTTGAAAATTCTCTAGAGATACAAAAGAAAAGAAATGAAACGGATAATAGCTCTGAGCCACCAAATGCACACAAGATTTCTTGCCAATTTGAGCTAAATTTTGATTGCTAATTCTCTACTACTGCAGATAGCAATGCAACCAAGAATGAAAAATTATGCAAAAAAAGAAGTAATACAACAGTAAATCGGTAAAGAAGTGACTCAAAAAGTAATATCTGTGCTGGATTTCAGATCCAGGTGATATTGTTAAAACTAATAACTATTGTACTGAGCATTACAACATTTATATCATCAATACACCTTTTTGAGCACTAATTAAAAATTGTAATTTTTTACGTCTGATTACATATGTTTTCACTGCCTGCAATGAGAACACTTGAGTTGTTATATAATCCAGAATGTGACCCATGCACATATTCAGCCTCTGATTCATTGAATACATAGAGGTTTTCTGTATTCAAAACGGTCTTTCTGATTTGCAGTAATGAGACGGCGACATTATTTAATCAAGCCCTTTCTGTTCTGAGGACCTGGAGACACTTCAGATACCTGGATTGCGGTTGGGTTCTGGTGTTATTTTACCCTCGTGAACTCTTTTCTATTTATTTTTTAACCTTTCCTTTTTACTATTTCCATTCACATTTCAGATTCACATTTCTTTTACTTGTTTGTTCTTTACTTTTAAAACATATCTTATCTATGCTTATTACATTTCAACCTTGCCTTTCTGACAAGTCAAGTGTATGTTCACTGTATTAAAATGTACTTGTAGTGTTAAATGAGTTTGCAGAATAATGGTTTTGTGCATGAGAAAAAAACATTATTCATGCTTTTTTAGGATGAAATTTTCAATAGTTTTTCCCTCTATAAGCTCTAATTTTCATGATGGGAAGCATAAAGGACTTTATACAGCAGTACAAAACAGTGTAGCTATGAATCCATCTTTGAGGTGACAGGAAACATTTACTGGAAAGCAGCTGCGATGTCCATGTGTCTGCTTTCAGCTTACCTGGTGAGGTGAATCCTGCAAGCTCTAGGATGGGGTGGGCATACGGATGACAGACATCAATGTAGCAGGCAGACAAGGCATGTGGGAAAAAGGTACTGGAAGCACTAGAGGTAGACAGGATACAAGAGAACTGAGAGTCTTAATACCAAGACACAGATGTGTGGTGGGCCTTATATAGGCCCAGGATGAAGATCACATTGAGCATGCCGAACCACTTGCAAAGCCTGATGTGGAGCACAACAGAGTTCAGCTGACCGGGGCAAAGGGAGCAGAACCTGGACAGGTGTGTAACACTGTCTCACTGTCCAACAGTCTCATTCATCTAAATAGAGCTGGAAAAATCTGTGCACCTGCTGCAAAATGAACACTTTTTAAGATGAACAGAACTGCTGTACTTTGCAAGCCATGAAGACGATATCAACAGCCCCATATTCTAAAACTAGTCATACTGACTGGTACATCCCTGAAACTCAACCCGAGTTTTTTTTTGTCCACATAAGTACTTGAAAGACCGGCGTTAATTGTCAAAAGAGATATCTCGTTATACACAATTATATCTTAAATTGTTATTTCCACATGGCTGAATTGTTCACTGGCAGTTAATTGAATTGATAACAGGAGATCACCTGAGCTTTAAGATAGCCCATGAACTTTTATTGTGGAAGAACAGTTTTCTAGCTGTGCTTCAAAAAAGTTATTAATGTCGCCCTAATAAGACTGTGGACTTTCTGTAACACGAATATCCAGTTTTGCCTCTTGAGTGATAGCGGCGGTCTGCTGGTTCAGTGGATTGCATTGGGAATGTTCATGCAGGTCAATTACTATTTGGATTTTCTGTATCAGAAAATTGGGTAAAATCAGTTGTCCAGTTGAAGAAAGTAGTCACCTATCCTTGCTGATCAGTGCATTTCCTTGGGACCGTCACTAATCGACAGATCGGGGTAATTTTTTTTCCTGGTGGGTCATTTTAATCCCTATTACAAAATGGTGCATCAGGTTAGACGCTCGACCGCGGCTCCATTCATTCTCTTTGGAAAAAAGACCATCGTTGTGCATGCTAGCCTCATGGTGAATGAATCGAGCAGTGGTCGAGCATGGGCACTGCTGATACATTCTAACATTCTGCTGATCAGTGCAGATGCCATCAATTTCTAAGTGAGTTAATCTTTTCAAGTGAAATTGAAAAATGTCCAACTCTAACCTGTCAATAAAAATGTCTAGAAGATTCTTGTTTTCTTTACATCTTACACAGCGTCCCAACTTTTCGAGAATTCAATTCAGGTTGCAGATAAATTTTTAGATCGTGATACTTAGTCAAGTCAGTGCTATTCTTCTGTTCCTCTTCTATAGCTCCATAGTGGTCATTTCCAATATGACCAAAAAGAGTCTCCTCCATTTTTCTAATGTATTTTAAGTTATTTTTTATTTTATTTATTTTTTATTTTTTTAAATAATTCTTTCCATACAATGATTTTAATTCCACAGAATGAAAAATTTAGGCAGAATTCACTCCAATGTATTTTGCAATGTTTGTTGCTATGTTTTTGTTGCCCTTTTTTAATGTCTTTTGTGGGGCAAAAATCCAGCAACCAGGTGTTAGTTTAAAATATACAGAAGATTACTAAAAGTCTGCATATATTGGGGTAAATTTATCATCCCTGTACTCCAGTTCTCTCCTGTCAAAAAGTCAAAACATTTGTGGCAAGAAGCAGTTGCTCAAAACGTGACTTTTTTTGCCTTTTTATGCACACCTGAAATTTTACAAAAAAAAAGTGGGAAAGGCTTGGCAAAGAAGACATGGCCATTGGTCAACTATCACACACCACACTACTATAAGTCATGCTAGAAAACTAGCACAAATGACTACTGAAATCTAGGTCAGCTAATAACTGGTACAATTTTTTTTCTACTGCATGAAAAGGACAAATATGTACTGATTTTTTTAAGAGGCTAGCATAACCGCGTCTAAATAAATTGTTTTGAGGTTCTTATGATTCTAAACTATCGTGAGAAAAGCCAGTCTTGATATTTTCCTGTTTTGTTTTAAATTTTGGAAGTTTTGAGGTGTTGTTTTTTAATTTTTTTTAGTGGCATGGATTTTCTTCACGTAGAGAGGGAAATTTCTTTTTTTCGCATCATGAAGTTGGATGAATAGATGGTGGTGGGTGTGTGATATACAGCCTATAGATGATACAGTAGCACCAAATTCTACTTGTTTGGACCACCGAGTGGGTTACAGCAATAGGATAACTAAACTTTTGGGGTGAGATATACACCTGATTAAGGCTCGGGTAAGGAGCCGAAACTCGGGTTGTGTCTTAAAGAATCTCCCAATAAGGGCTCATACTCATTTGCAAGAAAAACGGACTTGTGCAATCCGAGAAAAAAATCGGATTGCGCTGCGACCAATGTTATTCAATGGGTTACATCTCATCTGTGATTTTTTTCTCAACTGAAATCGGACTGATAAAAAAATCGCAGCAAGCTGCTATTTGCAGCGTATCTCGGACAAGACTGCAAGTCAGTGGGTGTGAGAAAAAAAAATTGCACAGCACTTGGACCATACGCATGCCATCCGTTTTTTACAGATACCTTACCATTCTGTGGTATAGAACACTGTAAATGGTCCTGTAAATGAATGCAGAATAATAGTTCCAGAGAAAAAAATGCATGGCATACGCATGTCATAGAGATGCTATGTGAGTAAAATCGCATTGTACTCGCATGACACTCACCCGGTTTTTTGGTCCTGATATTAGAACTTTTTTTTCACACATATGGGTATGAGCCCATACAGTAGACAGCACACAAATACATCTCTGCAATTCTGCTCTGCTATGGACTTTCTATATGGCATTTTGTCCCGCATGCCTCTCTACAAAAGCACATAATGCCAGCTCTAAAAGTAAAACAATAAAATCACAGAGAAAAAGTCTGCTCAGCATGCAATTTTAGGTTAGTAAATTATGCCTGGAAAGAGCTGGGAGCCCAGCCATTTGCAATGCTGCAGGTCATCAGACACATCCTAATTACCTAGGAATAAATTGCTATTATTTCCTCCTCCAGAAGACTACATAGTTCACAAACTACCATCATCTTGGCACGCTCTCTCTTTTTTTCTATCGAGCGATATATACATATCCTGATATATGCTTTACCAGAAAAGGTCAAACATACTTTATGCAATAGACTAATATATCTGGAGGTTATGATAGAGCGCAGAGATGTTGTCCCAATCCCAGGTCACCAACGAGCTAATGATCTAGTCTTTTACTTGGAACATACTATTTTAAAAGTGCTCAGAACTTGTAAACTGATTTTCTTGGATAGCTGTTACATATGTAAGAAAACAACAGCTGTTATGCTATCTTGCCTGTGATAATAATGAAATGAATGCTGAGAAGTGACTTCTAGAGAAGGAGAGTTGTCCTATTCTGTAGGCTTGGTGGTCAGTGTGGCTTCATTACCATCTCGTCAGAGCCTTATATCGGTAGTGTTTGCCCAACAAAATGTCCCCCCAAATCTTTTTCTGAACTTGCCTAAAGAATTCAACGTTGTGCTAGCAAAACCCTGAACAAGCTGCAATTTACATCACAACCATTGTCAGCCATGACCCCATATCAACATATACACCATAAACATTGCAGAATATCACCAATTCATTATAGATGAGCAAATTGATTTGCAGGACCCTAGTTCAGCGACCCATCAGTATTTTATGGCAGCCAATTGGCAGCATTAGCAAAAAGCCTCCAACCTGTTGGCATTAGTGATGAACGAACGTGCTGGGATAAGGTGTTATCCGCGCATGCTTGGGTGATAACCGAGTGTCTTCGGCATGCTCGAAAAATATGTTCTAGTCCCTGCGGCTGCATGTCTCGCCACTGTTCAACAGCCGCAACACATGCAGGGATTGTCTAATAAACAGCCGCGAGATATGCAGCCATGGAGACTCGAACATAATATTCAAGCACGCCGAAGATATTCTATTAGCACATGCATGGTGTAGATAATCTTAATCCAAGGCATGGACTATGCTCCTGTGTAGCATTTTGTATGCCACAATTAAGAGCGGATTAACTGCTCAAAACGAGTAGGCTTTTTAATTCAATTTATAATATTACTCATTATAACATGTTTTTACTTAATATTCAGTAAAGAGTATTTTATGCTTTATCCATGTGGCTGGACTAAGCATACATTTTTGTATTTTCTAAAATATACTTGGAGGGTATCCCTAATGTGAAAAAATGATACAGAGGGAAAAAGGACCCAAACGTAAAACCTGTTCATACGATAGTGTAGAGACCTCCTTTGATGGGTTTTCAGGTTGCTTTTCAAGGTTTCAAAGTTGGGGGAGAGTTTTTCTAGTTTGAATAGCAAGTTACAAAGTATGGAAGAAGCATGGGAGAAATAATGGAGATTGTTATGTGAAGAACAGATGAGACTAGAGCAAAGAAGGAATGAGAAAATGGAAACGGTCTTAGTTTTTTTGAAAAAATTCCACCTGATGAAGACGGATCCTCCGTCGAAACGCGTTGTGCTTTAACCCCATCTCTTGTCTGAATCTCTTTCCTGCGCTCCTAAGACCGTTTCCATTTTCTCATTGCTCCTATCCTCCAGGTTTTCGGCTGGAGCTGCGGTGGAGACCTGACATTTTTGTCTGCCCCTGGGTTGCTTCCTAAGCACTCCTCTGTGACCGCTTATCACTGACTCTTAGAGCAAAGAAGGAGGCATAGAGACCTTGAACATTCCAAAAAAAACATGACTTGACTCATGCGAGTAACTTCTGGTGTGTGAGTTCATACTGTCCCTACAGTACATCATCTCTATGGGCTACTTAAAAAGAAATTGTCTTTATTAAGTACCGTAAATTCAAGGCTAGACTGTACCACCAAAGGATCCTCTGACGGCTATGCTGTCACCATAATGGACCCATTATATTAAAGCATCCACATGTACCAAAAGGCAACTTGTAACCATTCACAAATCACTATTTCTCATTACAAAATTCAAAAATAACCTTTTAGACAAATGTAAATGTCCTGGGAGGGCCCTATATTCTCTGGTGGAACCTAGTACGTCGTTAGACAACCCTTTAGTTTGAATAGACAGACCTATTTTATATTCTCTAATTTGTTCCAAGGTGGAATAGTAATCTGATGCATCTGAACGAAATATATTACTGAAGAATAGAGTTGAGCGATACCAGCCGATACTTGAAAATATCGGATCGGAATGGATCGGCCGATCTTAAAAAAAAGTATCGGTATCGCCGATTCCGATACCGGGAACCAATGCAAGTCAATGGGGCCAAAATATCGGAATTAAAAAAAACCCTTTCTTTCCTTGTAGGTTAATTCTACATGAAGAAAAACAAATAAGAATAATGTAGAATGTATTGTGGGAGGTGGAGGAGACATTAAAGCCATAGAGGTTTAGCCCAATCAAATGGAATAGCAGGAATTAAACTTTTTTTTTAAAGACGTTAGGAGTTACAAAGATATTGACTATGTTAGCCTCATTTATATTTTGCCAGACATGTATGTCTTCTTCTTCTTTCTTCTTTCTTCTTCTTTCTTATTCTTCTTCCTTTTTTTACCTTCTTCTTCTTCTTCTTATTCCTTTTTTTACCTTCTTCTTCTTCTTCTTATTCCTTTTTTTACATTCTTCTTCTTCTTCTTCTTCCTTTTTTTACATTCTTCTACTTCCTTTTTTTACATTCTTCTTCTTATTCCTTTTTTTACATTCTTCTTCTTCTTCCTTTTTTTAAATTCTTCTACTTCCTTTTTTTACATTCTTCTTCTTCTTCCTTTTCTTACATTCTTCATATTCTTCTTATTCAACAATTATTATTCTACATATTCAACTTCTTCATCTTCTTCCTATTCTTCTTCATCATATTCTTATTTGTGTCAGGCATTCCTGTAGTTGTTATCTAGAAAAGTTAGAAGTTTACACCTTCCGTTCTGCCTGTCACAAAAGATTTACAACAGGATTTGTCCGCATTCAGTTTGGCCTGCAGCAGCAGGCCTTTTCCAGGGGCACCACGAGGAGGAACGGACTCACCCCCATACACTTCTTAGTCTTCTTCTGCTTATAAATAAGATAATATCATTTGCTCAGAGTATTAGTCTTATGCTTAATGTTCTTCTGCTTTGTTTTTTTATGCTTCCTTGTCTTCTCTCTCTTGTTGTTCTGCATCTTGGTGGTTGTCTTCCTGTTCTTTGTCCTCTTGAACCAGCTGACGGTACTGGCACCCGGAGGGGCAGCAGAAGGAACAAGAGCCAATGGCACTACCGAGGACCAGCTGACGGTGCTGGAACCCGGTTACTAAGCAGGAGGTACCTGTGCTACAAAGCACTACCAAGGACCAGCAGACGTTGCCGGAACTCGGATACCGAGATGGAGGCACCTAGGCCAAAGGCTCTGCCGAGAACCAGCTGACGGTGCTGGAACCCGGATGGGTAGCATAAGCTGCAAGAGCAAATGGAAATAGCGAGGACCAGCTGACAGTGCTGGCACCCGGAGGGGCAGCAGAAGGAATAAGAGCCAATGGCACAACCGAGGACCAGCTGACGGTGCTGGAACACGGTTACTAAGCAGGAGGTACCTGTGCTACAAAGCACTACCAAGGACCAGCAGACGTTGCCGGAACTCGGATACCGAGATGGAGGCACCTAGGCCAAAGGCTCTGCCGAGAACCAGCTGACGGTGCTGGAACCCGGATGGGTAGCATAAGCTGCAAGAGCAAATGGAAATAGCGAGGACCAGCTGACAGTGCTGGCACCCAGAGGGGCAGCAGAAGGAATAAGAGCCAATGGCACAACCGAGGACCAGCTGATGGTGCTGGAATCCGGTTACTAAGCAGGAGGTACCTGTGCTAAAAAGCACTACCAAGGACCAGCAGACGTTGCCGGAACTCGGATACCGAGATGGAGGCACCTAGGACAAAGGCTCTGCCGAGAACCAGCTGATGGTGCTGGAACCCGGAGGGGTAGCATAAGCTGCAAGAGCAAATGGAAATAGCGAGGACCAGCTGACAGTGCTGGCACCCAGAGGGGCAGCAGAAGGAATAAGAGCCAATGGCACAACCGAGGACCAGCTGACGGTGCTGGAACATGGTTACTAAGCAGGAGGTACATGTGCTACAAAGCACTACCAAGGACCAGCAGACGTTGCCGGAACTCGGATACCGAGATGGAGGCACCTAGGCCAAAGGCTCTGCCGAGAACCAGCTGACGATGCTGGAACCCGGAGGGGCAGCTGAAGTTACCCCTGAAAAGCAAAGTTGGCATACCGCAAGCTGGCCGCAGTTACCGAATCACACAGTCCTACAGGGGGTGCTTGTCCTACTGGCACTACGGAACAAGCCTTTCTTACCAGAACCCGCAGTCCACATAGGAAGCACCTAAACTGCTGGCACCCTAGCCTCGGCTAACCCAACCGCAACACGACATGGCAACTTGGGGTGGCAAACTGACATTGACACTTCCCGGAAACAGCAGGCAGGGCTGGAACCAAGCTGGGAAGGAGGGAGTACCCGTGCCAAAGTCAGTTATGAGCAGCAACTGGCGATGTTGGAGCCCAGGGACAAGCACTTAGCAGGCTGAGGCCTGATGTGCTGTCAATTGGGAGGCAGCAGGACAGATTGCCATCAAAACAGCAGGGGAACAGCTGACGTTACTGAACCCCACAAACACAGGAGCTAGTGTTTTACTCTGTGAAGACGGCACTTCCGAGCAACAACTGGCTGTGTTGAAGCCCAGGGACAAGCACGGAGCAGGCTGAGGCTGCATTGAAGAAATTTTAAGATCGGTTGTAGACTTCTACTAATTTTAACCAAGCTCCACTTAGGCCTGTGGCTTCACTGATTTTCGTATTTCCCCTGTCCTCCAACCGCTCCAGTTACAGCTCCGAAGTGGCGTCTGCACAATCCACACTTGTTCCTGTGTTACAGGTGTTCAGTCCGGTCAGTTAATCCCCTGATGTGTGTCCGGCAATGTCGCCTGCTCTGTCCACATTCTATGGGAATGTGGACAGAGCAGGCGACATTGCCGGACACACATCAGGGGATTAACTGACCGGACTGAACACCTGTAACACAGGAACAAGTGTGGATTGTGCAGATGCCACTTCGGAGCTGTAACTGGCAGGGTTGGAGGACAGGTGAGATACGAGAGACAGTGGAGCCACAGGCCTAATTGGAGCACGCTTAAAAATCAGTAGTAGTAGGAATGCGGAGACAGCAGGAGAGACTGCCTTCCACACAGCAGGGGAACAGCTGGCGTTACTGAACCCCACTGAAGCACGGGAGCAAGTGTCTCTTTCCGTGTGGACGGCACTTCCGAGCTACAACTGGCTGTGTTGAAGCCCAGGAAATAGGAGGGTGTAGGCAGAGGCCTACTGTCTTTGGAATGCGGAGACAGCAGGAGAGACTGCCATCCACACAGCAGGGGAACAGCTGGCGTTACTGAACACCACAAACACAGGAGCTAGTGTTTTACTCTGTGAAGACGGCACTTCCGAGCAACAACTGGCTGTGTTGAAGCCCAGGGACAAGCACGGAGCAGGCTGAGGCTGCATTGAAGAAATTTTAAGATCGGTTGTAGACTTCTACCAATTTTAACCAAGCTCCACTTAGGCCTGTGGCTTCACTGATTTTCGTATTTCCCCTGTCCTCCAACCCCGCCAGTTACAGTGTTCCTGTGTTACAGGTGTTCAGTCCGGTCAGTTAATCCCCTGATGTGTGTCCGGCAATGTCGCTTGAACGAATGTGTTTGGCTCTGTGGAGACGACACTTCTGAACACCAACTGACGCTGTTGGAGCCCAGGATTACGCATGCCGCATGCAGAGGCCAATGGGCAGCGGTTTTTATGGAGGTTGTTGACTACTACTGATTCTAACCATGCTCCACTTAGGCCTCTGGCTCCACTGTCTCTACTATTTACCCTGGCCTCCAACCCCGCCAGCTACATCTCTGAAGTGGCGTCAGCACAATCTACACTTGTTCCTGTGTTACTGGTGCTCAGTCCCGTCAGTTGATCCCCTGATGTTTGTCCGGCAAGTTCGCCAGCTCTGTCCTCATTCCCACTACTGGTTATGGGAATGTGGACAGAGCAGGAGACCTTGCCGGACACACATCAGGGGATAAACTGATGGGACTGAGCCACATGAACACAGGAACAAGTGTAGATTGTGCTGACGCCACTTCAGAGATGTAGATGGCAGGGTTGGAGGCCAGGGGAAATAGTAGAGACAGTGGAGCCAGAGACCTAAGTTGGGCACGGTTAAAAATCAGTAGTGGTTTGAATGTTGATGGAGCTGGTGACTTTGCCGTCCACACAGCAGGGGATCAGCTGGCGTTACTGAACCCCACTAACACAGGAGCTAGTGTGTTTCTCTGTGCAGACGACACATCTGAGCGACAACTGGCTGTGTTGAAGCACAGGGATTATAGTTCAGGTGGTATAAAAATGAACACACCAGCAGACCTGGATACAGTTGCCAACCACTAATTTAGTCTGTAAGAGGAATGGCAAAGTCTTTGGAGATCCAGGCCTTGTTCATTTTCAGAAAAGTCAGCCGGTCAACATTATCGGAAGATAGTCGCGTGCGACGGTCTGTTAGTACACCACCTGCGGCACTAAAGACGCGTTCCGATAATACACTGGCAGCAGGGCAAGCCAGCACCTCCAATGCATACTGGCTAAGCTCTGGCCATGTATCCAGCTTAGAGACCCAAAACTTGAAGGGGGAAGAGCCATCTGGGAGTACAGTGACAGGGCAAGACATGTAGTCTGACACCATCTGACGGAAGCGTTGCCTCCTGCTGACTCGAGGCGTCGCTGATGGTGTAGACAATTGTGGTGGACACACAAAACTTTGCCACATTTGGGCCATAGTGGTCTTGCCTTGTGCTGCGGCGCTGCCTCTGCTCCCTCTTTGTGCAGAGTTTCCTCCACTGCCTCGACGCACAGAGCTGCTTTGTAAAGCACTAGCAACAATGCTGTCGGGTGGAATGGAAAACATTATGGACTGCACCAGTGACTCTTCGTACTCCCGCAGTTTACGCTCCCGGTTCAACGTTGGTATGAGCCTTTGTACGCTGTCCCGGTAGCGAGGATCTAGGAGGGTGTACACCCAATAATCAGCCGAGATGAGAATGTGGGCGATGCGGCGGTCGTTTCTCAGGCACTGCAGCATGAAATCAAACATGTGCTGCAGACTCCCAACTGCCAAAGAACCGCTGTCCCCTGTTTGAGGCGTGACCTCGGCCTGCTCTGCATCACCCCACCCTCGCTGTACGTACTGAGTAGAGGTTCGTGTACCTCCCTCCTCTGGAGAGATGTCTTCCTCCTCCATCGACTCCTCCTCATCCTCCTCACAAAGTGTCCCCTGCCTAGGCCTTTGTGAGGAAACACGTAGCGCAGACTGTCCAGAAGCAGATGGCATTTGGGACTCCTCATCCTCCACCTCTTCCGAAACCTCATCCCTTAGTGCTTGCAGTGTTTGTTGAAGCAGGCAGATAAGGGGGACAGTCATGCTGACTAGTGCATCATCTGCACTCGCCATCCGCGTGGATTCATCGAAGGCACGCAAAACGAGGCAGATGTCCTTCATAGAGGCCCACTCAATGGTGCTGAAGTGTGAACGGCGCACAGTGCGACTTGTTTGCGCCTGATGCAGCTGGTACTCCATGACTGCTGCCTGCTGCTCACACAACCGCTCCAACATATGTAACGTTGAATTCCACCGGGTGGGTAGGTCACATATGATGCGATGTTCCGGAAGGCCAAATCGTCGCTGCAGAGCAGCGAGGCGCGATCTTGCCGTGCTGGAACGCCACAAGTGAGCGCACTCTATGCGGACCTTGTGCAACAGTGCATCAAGATCCGGATAGTCCCTCAGAAAGCTCTGCACGACCAAGTTAAGCACATGTGCAAGACATGGGATGTGTGTGAGGTTGCCTAGGCCAAGAGCTGCCACCAGATTTCGGCCATTGTCACACACTACCAAGCCCGGCTGGAGATTCGCTGGCCCAAACCACACATCGCTCTCCTGCTTGATAGCATTCCAGAGCTCCTGCGCTGTGTGGCTTTGATTCCCCAAAGAAATTAATTTGAGTACAGCCTGTTGACGTTTGGCCACGGCTGTGCTCATATCGGTCGTAACAGGCTCCTGCTCTGCTGTTTCTGAGGAACTTGAGTAGGAGGAGGAGTCTATGTGTACAGACTGGAGTCCTGCAATCCGTGGCGTTGGAAGAACACGTACAGCGCCACTCTCCAGATCTGTACCCGGCTCCACAACATTGACCCAGTGGCCAGTGAGGGAAAGGTATCGTCCCTGTCCATGGTTACTGGTCCACGCATCGGTGGTCAGGTGGACCTTGCTACTAACGGCATTTGGTAGCGCATGTTTT
Organism: Dendrobates tinctorius; assembly: GCF_039654945.1. NCBI lineage: Eukaryota > Metazoa > Chordata > Amphibia > Anura > Dendrobatidae > Dendrobates > Dendrobates tinctorius. Next base: position 25,346,441 of record NW_027361754.1, on the reverse strand, counting down.
ATTTTGCCCTCAACATGTTTCTGCAGGGCAGGGACAGCTCACCTGCTGAAATAAAAGCAGCTGGGCACGTTGTATTGGGGGACTGCCAATGCCATTAAGTCCCGGAAGGTGTCAGTGTCCACCAGCCTGAATGACAGCATTTCAACTGCCAGAAGTTTGGCAATGCCAGCATTCAGAGACTGTGCTCGGGGATGGTTTGCCGAGTAAGGGCGCCTTTTATCCCATGCCTGTGCTACCGATGGCTGTGATGTATGGGAACATGCTGCTATGGGTGGAATCTGACAGGGTCTCCTGACAACAGTGGCAGAGGTTCTTCCTTGGCGATCCTGTGAGGAAGCCGAACCAGCAGTGTGTGAGCTGGAGGAAGAGGCCCCAACACGAATTGAAGAGGTGGTAGGTGGTGCTGTACTTTGGCCTACGTCTTCAGGGTGTCTCTGCAACTCCAACTCGTGCTTGGTGCGCACATGTTTCCACATATTTGTGGTATTGAGGTTGCTGACATTTCTCCCTCTTTTGACTTTCTGATGACACAGCTTGCATTTGACAAAGCAAATGTCATCTGCAACTGTGTCAAAAAAGGACCATGCACTGCAAGTCTTGGGAGCGCCCGTTTTGCCTTTGGAATGAGGAATGCTCCTAACGGTGCCGAAGTGGAGGGTACAGGCAACCAAGTCTTCCCCCTCCCTTTGCCTCCTGTTTTGGCCGGTAGGGGAATCTCTTCCTCCGAGCTGCTCCCACCACCTTCCTGTTCCTCACGCCATGATGGGTCAAGGACCTCATCATCTTCCCTCCCCTCTTCAAACAGCTGCTTCTCCGGGGTTGTCTCGCCAGCACCGTACGCACCAGAAAGTGGCAACTGAGTCTCGTCATCATCTGATGCGTACTGAGGTGTGCTGACCATAGGCACTGGCCCACTCGCCTCTTCAGATTCAGAGGGACAAAGAAGTTGCGCATCACTGCATACTCCCTCTTCTTCACATTCAGGAATGCTGCTTGGCTGGCCCCCTCTTTCCAAGCCAACAGATTCCGAGAACAGAAGTAGACTGTGATGGCTCCTGTCCATGTCTCTCTGACTGCCTGGGCACTTTGGCAGGTGGTGAAGAGACAGATGGTTGCTCTTCTGTGCTCTGGTCCTGAGAGGCTGTGGAAGTAATTGAAGTCGATGCGTTAGCTGCCATCCATCCGACAACGGCTTCAATTTGTTCCTCCCGCAGCAGTGGGGTACGTTGAGGTCCTACAAAGCTGCGCATAAAGGACTGTTGCCTGCTAAAACTGGGGTATGCTGATCCACTGGTGCCCGCAGCAGGCCCAGAATCCCCACGTCCTCTACCTGCAGAATCCCCACGTCCTCTCCCTGCAGAATCCCCACGTCCTCTCCCTGCTGAAACTCCACGCCCACGCGCCTTACTCCCTGCCTTCTTCATCTTGCCAGACTGCTTAAGATAGGCAGAAAAGTACAAAGGGGGGCCTTAGTGTGCTTATTCCTGAACAGCTGGTTACAGGTACAAGAAACATTAATTTTATGAAGTGTGTGTGTGTGGACTACACTTTAATAGGAGCTGATGTGGCCTACACAAGTTCCAAATGTAGTGTTTGGTGAACTTTTTTTGTGGTTTCTTTGTTGGAAACAAACTCAAAGTATGTGAACAAAGAATTGAAACTGATAGTATCACCAACTTTTTGGAGCTATTACAATGCAGGCAGGTAACCTACAATGCAAAAGATGAGGCTCCAAAAAAATTGGGTAATACTAATCTGGCTGCGCCGGCAGGGCACAAGCCAGAAAAAAAGGCTGCTCTATCTACTCCTATATAGTGTTTGCAACCAACCAATGTTGATGGATACGGATGGATGCACACTAATAGGAGAAGAAAAAATGAGCAGCACTCAAAGACAAATATGTGTGAGGCAGTGACGCACATTGAGCGTCCTACAACCAGACGTAGCTGCAGGACACTCTACTCAGCGTGAGCTGCACTCACACACAGTCAGAGACCTCTCAGACAGCCGTGAACAGTGCTGCTAAGTGGGCACTGGCACTGACAGGCTGCAGAAAGGCTCCGCTGTGTACACCTATATAGTGTTTGCAACCACCGTAGATGGAGACGGATGGATGCACACTAATAGAAGAAAAAATGAGCTGCACTCAAATAAAAATATGTGTGAGGCACTGACGCACGCTGAGCGTCCTACAACCAGACGTAGCTGCAGGACACACTACTCAGGGTGAGCTGCACTCACACACAGTCAGAGACCTCTCAGACAGCCGTGAACAGTGCAGCAAAGTGGACACTAGCACTGAAAGGCTGCAGAAAGGCTCCGCTGTCTACTACTAGTGTTTGCAACCAACGTATATGGATACGGATGGAAGCACACTAGATTGAAATTATGTAAAAAATGCAGCTCAAAAATTAAAAGATGTATGAGGCAGCAGTGATCACACTGGGTGGCCTACAGCCTGACGTGGCTGCAGGACCCACTCCACAGCGTGAGCTGCACTCACACAGCCCTTGCAGACAGCTGTGAACACTGCTGCTAGGGCAAAGAAGGCTACAGTGGTGGTTTATGTAGCCTGGGTAAAGCACTAGATGTTTGGTGGAATCGCTATTTCTAACTGTCCCTCACAGTCTTCTACAGCAGCCTGTCCCTAACTGAATTCACAGCAGAGTGAACCAGAAATAGCGGCTGCGGTGGCTTTTATAGTGCATCATGACATCATTTCGGCAGCCAATCACAGCCATGCCAATAGTTAACATGCCTACATGCCTAACAGGATGTGCCCACACTTCGGAGGATTCCCATTGGCTTAATCAAAGCAAGCAGGCTCATAGCATGATGGGAACTTCCGATTCCGGTATCCGATATGACAAAAGTATCGGAAGTCAGTATCGGAATTACGATACCGCTAATATCGGCCGATACCCGATACTTGCGGTATCGGAATGCTCAACACTACTGAAGAAGCACTCCCACAAAACCTCTTATTGCCTAAACCATGTATATATAGTGTAGTATAAGTGCGGTAACATGTTCACAGATCACTGTCTTCCCCCGTTTCCAGCACTGCTCCTATCCTTTTCTTGGTTATGTGATTTCTATTTTGTGAACTGGAAATGGCTACTACACGGTGCGTCTATGTAATCTCTAAACGAGGCTCCCTTAGCTTACATTGTTAAAGCAACCTTTGTCTCAAATAGTCATCATTGTGATCCGGTGAGTTGGGTATAGAAGGCACATGACCAAGATAAGGGCTGGAACGGCGCTGGAAATTGGGGCAGATGGCAATTGGTGAGTATACTAACACATTGACGCTACACTACAAATACATTTACAGAGATTTAGGCAATGAAAAGCTTCATGGGAGTGCTTCTTTAAATCGATCTGATGAGCCTGGTGTACTTACTATGAGTATCAATGTCAGAATGGCTGAATAATTATTTTTGAAAGTTTATTCTCAATCTCCACCTATCTAGTCTGAATCACAGCTCCTCAGAGTCCGTCCTCCCTGCTGCTGAATCTATTTCCACCTAGCCTGTTTGAGAGCTCCTCACAGTCCGTCCTCCCTGCTGCTGAATCTATTTCCACCTAGCCTGTTTGACAGCTCCTCAGAGTCCGTCCTCCCTGCTGCTGAATCTATTTCCACCTAGCCTGTTTGACAGCTCCTCAGAGTCCGTCCTCCCTGCTGCTGAATCTATTTCCACCTAGCCTGTTTGACAGCTCCCCAGAGTCCGTCCTCCCTGCTGCTGAATCTATTTCCACCTAGCCTGTTTGACAGCTCCTCAGAGTCCCTCCTCCCTGCTTCAGTTAATTTTCTGCTGACCTAGCTTTATTGGCAGCTCATCACAGTCCCTGAATCTCTTTCCACCTATCCTGTATGACAACTCCTCAAAGTCCCTCTTTCTTGCTGCTCTCTAAATCTTTGCCCACCTAGCCTGTGTGACAGCTCCTCGGTGTCCCTCCTCCCCACTACTGCTGAAATCTCACAGTGCTTAGGACAAGCTGCAGCTGTCAATCAGGTTGGTGGAGCAGCGACTGAATACACTTGGACTCATGAGCCCTCTTATTCTTTAGGTTTCATAAAATATCTATTTTAATATCAGGATTTTACATTCTGATATGGATTTTCCTAGTAAGTACACCAGCCTCATCAGGTCTACAATCTATATTTAATAATATACACTGTTTTATTGTAAAATCTGTCAACAAATCCTCTTCACACTTTATTCCAAACCCTAGATATGCTACCTGTTCACTGATTTGCCTCTTTAATTAAATTCTGCCATATTGGTATCCTTTTTTTTTTCCTCTAGCACAACCTATTGGATCATAGACACGGCTGAGCAATCTGATAGATTCTCTCATCCATGTGTCGGAAAAAAAGAAAATTGCATCTGTATCAAGTGCGTGCAACATTTAAGCTAATTTATTTTCGCAAAAGGTCAAAGGCTTTGATGAATATCTGCTTTGGACACAAAATTATCCACGGACTGTCAAGAATAAGCTGTGGAATGATAGTGATGAGGAAATTTTGGAAAACATTTGCAGACACTTCAGAGGTTTAGAATTTAAATCCCCCATATTTACTCCATCCAAATCTATTATTTTTGTTGTGTAAGTAACTGGAGGACAAGAAGAAAGAGCAGCCATCTTTCAAAACACATCCGACAGCAAGTTTCGGAGGTCTCACAGTGGAATGCTAAATCCACTTTGGTCCACACATCATTGTAATGTCATTTTTTCCCGGAGCCATTTGTGACCTCCCTGTCCTATCTGCTTGGTAATAAAACTGGTATTTACAAGAGATGCTGGAACAATCCCTCAGGTTATTTCAAGGATAAGACTCGAACACTGAAATAAGTAGGAAGAATATGTATATCCTTTGGAAATAAAACCAAACAGACCTTCATTCTAATCCCACGTTATCCGGGAGACATTTCTAAATCCTGGAAACAAGTTCCCATTGCTGTCTCGAGGACAGGCTGCGAGAGGGAAGCAGCGTCTAACGCTCGGCGCATATCTCTGATAAAAGCTATTTCTATTTAGCTCACATTGCTGCGATGTCTAAATAACGAGTTACATGTCACATACAGACAGCTTAATATACTCTGCGCACTCAGAGTATTTAGCTTGTACAGAGGGAGGGTGGATGCTGTCTGGCTGCAAAGTATTTCTATTACATTAATGTGCCGAAGTACATAACACAGCAAAAATAAACTTTTTTCATTCATTCGCTCGACTCACGGAGTTTAGGAGATGCATAAAAGTTAACCATATGTTGGTGGTCACATTTTGCTGCTTTTTGCTGAGAAATTGTAAACATTAGGTAATTATTCTTTTCTCCATAGTGCTCATCTGATGAGTTTGTTTCTCCAAGTCGTGAGCAAAACAGACCAAAGGGGATTAAACAGCAGGCAGGATTTGCCAGACAGCAGCACATAGCCAGGAGTTTGGATACACACAGAAATGGTAAAATTGATAGCATGTCAAGGACTTGCAGCAATAAAATGATTAATGGCCGAGAGTTGTAAACTATCAGCAGATTGATGGTCAACGGCATAGACGTATGCAATCAGGAAAAAAGTGGCTAACGGCAAACAGGGAACCTGGAAACTACTGTAGCTTGCAGAAAATGATTACAAGTAGCTGCAGCATAATAGTGTGAACAGCACCAGTATTAACAGAGAAGAGTTTATGATGCTTACAGCAGATGAATAACTGCAAATCAGATCCAAGAGTTCTCTGGAAGAAGACATCAGATGACAGCAAGATATCATTGTATTCAACTACCTATGACCTGCGAGCCTATGTAGAAGGCCACTGACAGATTCCCTTGAACGTAAGGGTTATTGTTGATGAATTCAGTGTCGGTTCTGCTACTTTGCAAATACCAATATTACTGTCAAATGTAATGGCATCAAACTGCTGCTTCTTTCTGTGTAATTAGGGCATTCCTGCCAAATTACTAACCAGCATGGCTCTCTGCTCCTCAGATAACTACTCTAGTATTAACTCAAGGTGTGGTTGACTCTGTAAACCTTTATATCTCATATGCTCACAATCAAAAGTGTTTAGCTTACTCCAGCTGGTCCATCACCTTTAGCAATATTTTTGTTCTATTTTTTTTTCTATTTTTTTCTCGCAATCATTACTTATGTGAATTAATGCTGTAATTTGTATGTGAAATCTAGCCGCCTCTTCCAACAAAGACATGGTGTAATTAATGGAAAGTTTTGGCGTCTAGTAGATGGTCCTCAGATTGCATCCGTTTTTACAATGCTGGCGTCTTTGGAACAATTTCCACGATGAGCACATTAATTGTAGGAGCGCAGTAAAAATTGTCTTAATCTAATGAACTTACCTACATTTATAGCAGGAACAAAAGAAAGAGTCTGGCTTGTAATGATTAATTCATAGACGAACGCTAAAAAAATCAAGACATTGACATTGATTATAAATATGAATAATGCCAAGACCACAATATTTCTTTCTTTTCAAAATAATTTCCTAGTCAGTTTTTTCCACCTGTTTCTTCAGATGTGACTGTCGACAATTCCATCTCACCTTATCTAAAACTGTAGAGGTAATTAGCTGGAGATATCTCAAATTTCGTACAAAAGTAACTTCCGATGTGTCTGGAGAATCTCTAACTTTACTGTCCTTTTTTCTTACATCAATGATGTGCAAGAAAATATAAATCTTGTTATCCGCTCAACCAAGAATATGTGACTTCTCCATTAAATTCGGAAGTCCTGGCCCCGCATTAGAGGTCCGTTTATTTCAGCGTGAGCTGCGGTGATCTGAAGATTCGACAAGGACCAGAAGGGTGACGTTGAGGAGTGGAGGAGCCAGCAAGGAGAGCAGTAAGTTGAGTATGAAGGTTTTTATTTTTTTACATCTTACATGTAGAGACCCAGAGCATAATAAGCGATACTGATTTTGTGGAGAATATCTTCACCGCAAATTGAATTTTCAAAAAAGGGCAAATTCTAATTTCGCATGATCATCTCTAGCCAGCACCACATGTATGAATGAGTCTTTATTTTGTCTAATTTAAAGGGGTTATCCAACACCTCTCAGTTCGACTTTGGGAGGTGAGTTGCAGTGAAAGTCCCATAGCAGATATCTGGAGGGTCTCATGCAGATGTTGTGCCATGGTCCTTTTTTAACAATAGGACAGGGTCACTATACATGCATGAGACCCTCCAGATATCCACCAGGGTGCATATTTTGGTGCTTGATAAGGATGAATGAATAGATGGTTGTGGTAATATACACTTGCCTATAGTTGGGACAGCAGCACCAAATTCTACTTGTTTGGACCACCGAGTGTGTTATGGCAATTGGATAGCTAAACTTTGGAGTGATGTGGCACCCCAGATGTTCGATTGCCACAATGGCCTTGGCTCTCCCCAGGGTGGAGTGATGTCATGCCTGGAAGCAAAGAAGGAATCCCCTTACCAGGTAGTTCCAGCATACAACACAGTTCCTACTCCAGGCCAGCAGGGGGAGCTCTAAACATGACTTCAGGGGAGCTGCTCTCTCTGGTCAGGAGGAAGAAGTTAGTGGAGGGAGTTAGAGCCTGAACAAGGTTAAGAGAGGTCGTGTGGAGAGGAGCTGGGGATAGGAGCTCCATCTGAGCTCACCCCAGGCTTGAGCGCCAGTGACCGGGCACCGGAGCCCAAGGCTGTCTGGATACTAAAGCCCCGGTGAGCAGAATCTGGAGGGCAGAAGACTGCAGATCCTCTGTCTCCTACTGATACTCGACGACACAGCAGCACATGTGAGCCGGAGATGCCAGATAGGAGCGATCCCTGAAGCAGGCTCCAGCTGCCTGTCATTGGAGAGGAGTTCTACCTAAGCATCAGACTGAAAGAGGAACTTGAATAGAGTTTACAGCAGCAAGTACCTCAGAGAATAGCGCTAGAATGGAGACCTAACAACCCACCTCACTAAGGAGATCCCCACATTGCTTCCAGGCTGACCGCCTCCAGAACCATCTGTAACCTGAGCCCCAGATTGTACCTGCACTGCTCAATAAAAGGTAAAGGAAACTGCACCAAGCTGTGTCTTCTGAATCATTCCTGCATCACCTGCCCTGCATCACACTCACCACCAACAACACCTTTATCATCCTAACTGCCCTGGGACACAGCTCTACCCATGGAGAGCTTAACCATCTTTGCTGCCCTACCATCACCCCAGAGGATCTGCATTGCAGCGTCGATCCCCTGACCGAATACCATGAACACTTTATTACAAACTTTATTATCCCTTTTTCACTATCCCTTTTATTGGACGCACAGGGCCACGAGCCAGGTCACTGCTGCTGTGACACTTCCCCTTTAAGAAGCGGCCCAGTACCGAGTATCCCTACTGCCCTGGCAGGCAATCCAGTGTCATATACAATTGATGAGGGTTCCAGTATGTAGCCAAAACCCAGGTTGTGTCTTGAAGAATCTCCCAATAAAGGTATTACACTACAACCTTCCTCCCTACTAGAGATGAGCGACTTTGCCTTTTTTAGGGTCGAGTCGGGTTTCATGAAACCCGACTTTCTCAAAAGTCGAGTCAAACGAAATCGTCCGACTATTGGGAAAAGTTGAAGGTCTGACTGAAACACGAAACTCAATGCAAGTCAATGGGGAAGCAAAGTCGGCAGGGAGTGGAGGACAGTAAACACATCTACATGCCGGACCGCTTTTTTAAAGTGCGCAAAATCTCTTTCTCTCTCCTGCACATGTCATCTCATTGCCCACAGTATACGTCCTTGCTCAGTGGCTGAAAAAAGTCACGTGCAAGCATTCTGGGAAATCCGACTTTGTCGCTCGTTTTGCCGATCGCATGGCCGACTTCACGCTGTGGTCGGGTTTCGGTCAGCGAAATCCGACTTTGCCATAAGTCGGCGACTTATGAATCTGGCCGACCTGTTTCGCTCAACTCTACTCCCTACTTCTTTGATCCAGTAGACAGCGCACTATTAATTCCCCGCAATCTTTTATGAGACCCTTCAGATATCCACCAGGGTGCATGCATGATGCCACACATCTGAGCACAAGTCCTGTCAAATGGCTCTATTTGCAACGTCGGTCACATCTTCTAAAACAGAAGTGAGGGGCGCTGGATAACTCCTTGTGGTTTTCATGTATTTTTCTAACTTTACATTATTGCATCAGCTCTTGGTTTACTAACTCCAGAAAGCAAAGTCTAAAAGTACAATATTACAACAATGAAAAAACTTACAAGAAGCAAAATAAATAAAATCTTGCTATAACTAAATAAGTAAAAAGCAAGTGCGTTTAAATAACACAGGGTTCTAAGTAATACAATTTTTGAACAAAAGAAGCATGAAAGGCATCTCACCGTTGTCAAACTGACCCTGATCAAGATGGTTCTACATTGTCTAATATTAAAACCTTACCATGTGTGAAGGCCGATCTCAATGTGTGAATAAGGGCAGACAAAAGGACCCCGTCCCGACCTAAGGACACCAGCCCAGGAAAGCTTTTAAGGCTGGAGTCACACTAACCTGCGCAAAATACAGTCCATAGTTTACTTGCGTAATATGGATGAATGACCACTAAATAGTGCTCCGTAGGTCATCCGTAAGCAGGGTGAGGTCGCGTATTTTGCGCATGTCTGCATCCATATGCAATCCGTGTGGCATCCGTATGCAATCCGTATGGCGAGATTTTCTCACAGCATTGCAAAATGGACATTTAACGGTTTTCAGGCCTGCAAACAATTTAAATCATTAGCCTGCACCCTATTTAGACACTCAGAAACAGGTGGATGCCTACATTCTGTACATTTGTCACCTTGCTTTCACGAGGTGTGTTGGTGTTCTTTGTGTAGCATGGCAGAGGGTCTGCGATTCAATACAACTGAGCAGGTTCTCTTTAGCTGGCTTTTGTCACGGCGCTTTGGGCAACCATATCCTGTGACAGTGGATCCTCGGAGGAGGAGACGCATGTGGGTCCATCCACTTTTGAGGCAACGACTCACAAGAGGGCATTTTCACCGCCTCTATTCTTCTCTGTGGGAGCATCCGGAGAAATTTTACCAGTACTGTCGCATGAGCATTGCCACATTTGATCGACTCTTGGAGACAGTGCGCCCTGGGATAACCTTTCAGGACACAAGGATGCGCAAAGCCATATCTGCAGAGGAGCGACTTCTAATCACAATACGGTATGTACTACACAACCACATTCTCTATATTCCTAATGTGTGTGCTAAATTATGTTTTTTGCCCTTCTTGGACAAAGTTGAATGCCATCATCTTACTCCAAATATGAATCACCTGACACAGCAGAATGTTACATCTAATATGTCCAGCATATCACTTAGTCATTGTACCACCAAATATGTGTGTGTTCTTCTCTATCATTTCCTAACAAGTTTGGTCAGCATGTAAATGGTTTTTTTTTACTTTTGCCATTCTAAACTTTACTATTTCTGTTGTTCTACAGCTTCCTGTCCACTGGCCTGTCTTATGCCGCCCTCCACCATGAGTTTCTCATAGGAAAATCAACCATTTCAGGCATAGTGAGGTCTACATGTGCACAAATCTGGACAAGACTCCATCAAGTGGTCATGCCCGAGCCCAGGATGGAAGACTGGTTAAGGATATCAAGGGAGTTTGAGGAGGACTGCCAGTTTCCAAATTGTATTGAGGCCCTGGATGGCAAACATATCAGGGTGCGTAAGCTGACGAACTCTGGCTCCCAATTCTTCAATTATAAACAATACTTTTCTGTTGTATTGTTGGCTCTGGTAGACCCTCAACAAAAGTTTATAATTGTTGACATTGGGGCCTATGGAAGGACGGGAGACTCTAGAGTCTTCAATACTTCCATAATGGCTCGGCGGCTACGCAACAACCAGTTGGATCTACCACCACCACGCCAGCTACCAGGCTCCCCCGAACAATCTGTCCCTTATGTCCTTGTGGCAGATGAGGCCTTTCAGTTATCGCGCAATGTCATGAGGCCATATCCCCGGCGCAACCTTGACCACAGGCGCAGAATTTTTAACTTGCGCCTATCACGTGCTAGGCGACTGGTGGAGTGTTCCTTTGAGATTCTTTCTGCCAAATGGCGAGTACTCCAGTCTGCCATTCAGTTGAGTGAGCAAAATGTGAATGAAGTTGTGAAAGCCTGTGTTGTTCTGCATAACTTCACCAGGATACATGATTGCTCCTCCTCTGATGGTGTTGTGCGTAGGCCGGACAATGTGCGCAGGGTGAGACCACCTATGAACCCTCAACGTAGACCGCTCTCTGGCCTCAAAGTGCGTGATATTTTCACTAATTACTTTATCTCACCTGAGGGGGCAACTTCTTGGCAAGAGCATGCTGTGTCTATGTTATAATTTGTTTCTTTAAGTGTGTCAAAATATATATTACTCAAGCCTTTATGATTCTATGAGTGTTTCAGTGCATTGGTTGGTGTCTGTTATTATGTTGTGAGGGATTGTGAAAAATCACACAGAGACGTTAAGTAGAGTCGACAAATATTTAGTTTTGCCTTTTTTTTTTTTTTCGCTTAAAGGCAAACATAATTTTGCCATAACACAAATTTGGCAATGGCCAAAATGACGCTTTGTGCCTTCTTTAACTTGTTGTAAAATCAACATAACAGAACAAAACAGCCACAAACATTAGGCCAAAAAAACATTGCTGCATCACTAGATTAACCTAGATTTGCCAACAAAAGGTGAGCTCCATCACCAAAATAAAGGCAACGAGATAACACTCACATTTCCACATAATGTTAGCCAAACATAGAAAGATTCCACCATGACAGGCAAGGCTACCTCACAGCTTTCACACAGATATTACCTGTCTGTACACCAGACAATATTTAAGCATGCTATACCGGAAAGGATGAAAATACAAAACTCACTTGTTAATACATAGAGAAAGCGGGTTATTCTGAATACTTGTCGCCTAGAATTTTTGTCCTAGAGCTTGCTAACAAAAAAGGTGACTACTTAACTAAGGCGAGCACGCCTTTCCTATGCGTTTGCAAGTGAGTAGTGTATTTTCATCCTTTCAGTTTACAGCATAGCGCATTTAAAGATTCTCTTTTCTATACACATGTAATATCTGTCTGAAAGGCGTGAGGTAGCGTTGCCTGTCATGATGGATTGTTTCATATGTTTGGAAAACATTGTTTAAAAATGTGAATGTTACATTATGTTATAAATGTTGGTGAAGGAGAACACCTGTTTTTACATTTAGATTAGGAGCACCAGTTACATCTGACTGGACATCTCCAACCATCAGAATCATAAATCCTCATATGTTGGGGAAGGGGAACGTGGATCACCAGCCTGTGGGTGCTGCTGGACATTGTGGCCAACATCGCCCTGTGTGGGGCCATACTGGTGCCCATGATGCTGGAATTGTCCAGCCTCCTGGGACTGTTGGGGATACTGGCAAAGAGTACTGATGATGGTGAGGGGCATCTTGTTGGCTCTGGTAGGCCCGTGGCTCATACCCACCAAGATAGCCAGATCGTCCCCAACCAGGTTGGGACCAGCCTCCAACACTGGGTGGGTACAAGTGGCCATATTGGTGGGGTTGGCTTGAGGAAGACATTTGGTGCTGTGGTATAGACGGTTGGGTAGGGGGAGGAAGGGGTTGAGGTGTTGGCCCATGTATTAGGGGCTGTTCAGACCCTGCTTGAGCAAGCATCTGTGTAGATGGTCTAATGCGCATTAAATTTCGTGGTGAGAGCTGCCACCTCTCCAGAAATTCAAAAACCTCATATGGGGTATTGGGGGGGGTGCTTGCATCAAGCAGGATCTGAATACATCCCCTAATATGGAGCCTGACCTCACGGGTAAGGGCACGGAGATAAAGGGTGAGGCTACGTGCATAGGCCTCCTCACCATCATCTGTTGTTACTCTGGACATATAATCTGGACAAATAATTTAGCACCCCTGTGTCCACATTGGTCCTACTCTCTTGAAGAGTGACCTGGCGCCTTCTTCTTGTTCGCCGTGATACTACAGCAGCCTGTGGGGAGGACCTGATCTGGGCAGTTGAGCTGCTGCTCAAGTTGCCCGGCTCTTCCAGGATGGGTGAGGTGGCAGCAGCAGACCGTCCTGGTGGTGTGGTGTGTAGGGCAGCCATTGTGTGGTCTTGTGATGCCTCATCTTCAGCCATCCTTCTTGTAGGGGGAGCAGATGAGCCAGCCAGCTCATCCCCTACAGGATCTATAATTGGCTCTGCCTCTGAGGCCGTTCCTCGATCCGTAAGGTTGGATTGAGTTCTGTTATGAAATAGAGGCAAAAAGACATCAATATTTTTGTCCCTGTAAAGTATTTTTGTAATGTATTTGTGTAATGTGGTGTGAGCTATGTACTTACGGTCTCAGATCCAGAATTGGGGCGAGGAAGTTCAGCCGGTCATAGTAGATATATTTTCTCTTCACATGCCCAGCATCACCACTCCTGGACCACTGCTGGCGTTCCCGGCGGAACTGGTCCCGGATGCTTCGCCAGTGTTTCATCACATCTTCCACTGCAATGTGACAGGAAAGATTGTCAAAATCACATATTTGAGAGGTCACATTTTCTATCAGTAGTCTAGCCATGTGGCCTTTTGGGGTGTGCTTTCTACCCATGGTGGCATATGTAATTGGGCCGATACACAGGATCTCATTAGCTACACTGAAACTAATATTATTGGCTAGGAGGATGAGGAGCTTGTGGCCTAACCCCTAATTATGGCTGTGTGAAGCCACGTGTCACATCCAAATGTAACGGCCTCATGAGGCTAATAAAATTACATGCCCAGGAAGGGGGGTGCTGATTGTAGAATCATTTTGAAGCGTGCGCTAAGGTTAATGATGTTTTTATGGTTGCACTTACGAATTTTATGCTGCTCATCACGTGGTCTGTCACCAAAGTCATGGTACATCTGGTGACAGATGCGCCTCCATGACGCCTCCTTCCTTGTCTGGTTCGCATAATTAGCATCGCGTGGGTCCCATATTTCGGGACGCTCCTGCACCAGCACAATGAGCATCTCAACATTAATATATGTGGACGCCATGCTGCTGCTGTACTCCGTGGAGGCTGACTTCCTGGATGTCTGGAGCGCTTTTTGAGCTCATTTGCATGTCTAGGCTTCCTGATGATGGATTGGCCCATTTCCTGTCACCAGCCAAAAGACCTGCGTATTGCTCGCAGGTCACACGTGTGTTCCGTGTGTAATCCGTATTTTTTGCGCACCCATTGACTTGCATTGGCGTACTACGGGCGTAGTACACTGACAATCGCAGCATGCTGCGAGTGGCACGGAGCGTAGGATACGGAGGAGAAATATACAGCTGGTGCGAGTGACCCCATTGAAAATAATTTGTCCGTGTGTAATGCGTGTTTTTTGCGCCTCTCACGCGCCCGTATTCCTCGCCAGTGTGACTCCGGCCTAAATGTGATTTACAGCTCAAGAGGGTGAGGCCACACCCCGACTTGCACAGAATGTAAAAATACAAAGAAAAAACGCACAAAAATTGAGCTTAGTTAAAGTTGGTATACATGCAGCATATAAACGCATGTTCACTTTGGCCATAAAACATTGAAAAAAAACAATGTAACAATTAAAAGTAAAATGCAATTTTGTACTGTAAAGATATGCAAATAAATCTATCAGCATAGATCTCATGCTCCAAGACACTGTCATACAGGATGGGCATTTTAACCCCTTTACTCCCAAGGATGGTTTGCACGTTAATGCCAAGGCCGATTTTTACAATTCTGACCACTGTTCCTTTATGAGGCAATAACTCTAGAACTCTTCCATGGATCCCGGTGATTCTGACAATGTTTTCTCGTGACACATTGTACTTCATGTCAGTGGTAAAATTTCATTGATATAACTTGCGTTTATTTTTTTTAAAGAAAAGGAAATTTGGCGAAAATTTTGAAAATTTTGCAATTTTCCAACTTTGAATTTTTATGCCCTTAAATCACAGAGATATGGCTAGCTTCAGACTGGCGTTTTTGCCCGCAGCGCACGGTGCCGCTAAGCCCCGCCCCTTGCCATGCCCCCTCCGGTCATCTCCGCCTAGTGTCGAACATTGCTGCATGCGATCTGCACACCCTATCTTTAGCATAGGGTGCACAGACCGTGCGCTGGCCGTTCGCTAGTAGGATTTTGCATGCACTGCGCCCTTTTGACAGTGCGCCGACGTGCGCCGAATGCACCATGTTGCATTTTGGTGCGCTCGGAGCACCGTCAAAAGGGCGCAGCGCACGCAAAATCCTGCTATTGCATGGCCAGCGCATGGTCTGCGCACCCTATGTTAAAGATAGGGTGTGCAGATCGCATGCAGTGATGTGCGACACTAGGCGGTACTGACCGGATGGGGTGCGGCAGGGGGTGGGGCTTAGCGGCACCGTGCGCTGCGGGCAAAAATGCTAGTCTGAAGCTAGACTATGGCACACAAAAAACTTAATAAGTAACATTTCCCACATGTTTACTTTACATCAGTACAATTTTGGAACCAATATTTTTTTTGTTAGGAAGTTATAAGGATTAAAAGTTGACCAGCAATTTCTCCTTTTTACAGCACCATTTTATTTTTAGGGACCACATCACATTTGAAGTCAATTTGAGGGGTCTATATGATAGAAAATATCCAAAAGTGACATCATTCTAAAAACTGCACGCCTCAAGGTGCTCAAAACCACATTCAAGAAGTTAATTAACCCTTCAGGTGCTTCACAGGAATTTTTGAATGTTTAAAAAAAAAATGAACATTTAACTTTTTTTCACAAAAAAATTATTTCAGGTCCAATTTTTTTTATTTTACCAAGGGTAACAGGAGAAATTGGACTGCAAAAGTTATTGTGCAACTTGCCCTGAGTACGCTGATACCTGATATGTGGAGGGGGACCTCTGTTCCCGCGCATGGCAGAGCTCGGAAGGGAATGAGCACCGTTTGACTTTTTCAGCGGAAAATTGACTGGAAATGAGATCGCGTGGCATGTCACGTTTGGAGAGCCCCTGATGTGCCTAAACAGTGGAAACCCCCCACAAGTGACCCCATTTTGGAACTAGACCCCCCAAGGAACTTATCTAGATGTGTGATGAGAACTTTGAACCCCCAGGGGCTTCACAGAAGTTTATAACGTACAGCCGTACAATTATAAAAATCATATTTTTTCCACAAAAATGATCTTTTCACCCCCAACTTTTACTTTCCCAAGGGAAACAGGACCCCAAAAGTTATTGTGCAATTTGTCCTGAATACGCTGATACCTCATATGTGGGGGTAAACCACTATTTGGGCGCATGGCAGAGCTCGGAAGGGAAGCAGCGCCATTTGACTTTTTTGGCTGGAATTGAGATCAAATGCCATGTTGCGTTTGGAGAGCACCTGATGTGCCCAAACAGTGGAAACCCCCAATTCTAACTCCAACCCTAACCCAACACACTTCTAAGCCTAATCTCAGCACTAACCCTAACCCTAGCCCTAATCCTAATGGGAAAATGGAAATAAATACATTTTTTTAATTTTATTATTTTTCCCTAACTAAGGGGGTGATAACGGGGGGTTTGATTTACTATTTATGGCGGTTTTTATTTTTGGCAGCTGTCACACGGTAAAAGACGCTTTTTATTGTAAAAATAGTTTTTGCATCACCACATTTTGAGAGCTATAATTTTTCCGCAATTTGAACGACCGAGTCATGTGAGGTCATATTTTTTGTGGGACGAGTTGGTGTTTTTATTGGTATCATTTTCGGGCATATGACATTTTTTGATCGCTTTTTATTCTAATTTTTGGGGCGCAGAATGAACAAAAACCAGCATTTCATGAATTTCTTTTGGGGGGGGGGGTGCGTTTACACCGTTCCACGTGTGGCAAAATTGATAAAGGGGTTTTATTCTTTGGGTCAGTACAATTACAGCGATACCTCATTTATGTCTTTTTTTACGTTTTGTCGCTGTTATGCAATAAAAAGAATTTTATATAAAAAATAATTATTTTTGCATCACTTTATTCTGCGAGCTATAACTTTTTTATTTTTTTGCTGATGATGCTGTATGGCAGCTTGTTTTTGTGGGACAAGATGACGTTTTCAGCGGTACCATGTTTATTCATATCCGTCTTTTCGATCGCGCATTATTGCACTTTTTGTTCGGCGGTATGATAATAAAGCATTGTTTTTTGCTTTTTTTTTTTTAAGGGGTTAACTAGTGGGATAGTTTTATAGGGTGGGTCGTTACCGACGCGGCAATACTAAATATGTGTACTTTTATTGCTTTTTAATTTAGAAAAAAAATAATTTATTAGGGAATTTTTTTTAAATAAATTTTGTGATTTTTTAAAATTATTTTTACACGTGTTTTTTTTTTTTTACTTTATTATATTGTCCCAGGGGGGGAAATCACTGTCTTTTGTCAGGTCGCCGATCTGACACTTAGAACAGTGCTGTGTCAGATCGGTGATCTGACAGGCGCTGCTGCAGACTTCCTCCTGCCTGCTCTCAGCAGGCAGTGAGGAAGACGACTCCCTGAAGGACCCCGAAGGCCCCCGCGGCCATATTGGATCCGGGGGCCTGCAAGGAAGAGGACTCTCTGAGCGACGAGGCACATCGCATCGCTCCGGGGGTCGCAGGGAAGCATGGAGGGAGCCCCCTCCCTGCGCGCTTCTCTCCTATGTCCCCGGTACTCTGCGATCATGTTTGATCGCAGTGTGCCAGGGGTTAATGTGTCGGGGCGGTCTGTGACTGTCCCTGACACATAGTCCTGGGTGTCAGCTGTGATAATCAGCTGACACCAGGCCGCGATCAGCTGCGCTTCCCCCGTGAGCGCCAGTGATCGCGTGTGATGTAATATTCTGTCCTTGGGACTTAGGTCCCAGGTCACATGGACGGAATATTACGTCCAATGTAGGAAAGGGGTTAAAGGAGTTTTCTACCTTGGGGAACAATTATTTTTAAATTACGTAAATGCATATGCTTGAGGCTAAAAATCTCATTTACCATTGAGTTCCATTAAAAATGTTGTTTTTTATAGGTTCTTTGCTTTCTGGAACAATCAACCTTGATGTGGTCATATTACAATGTGAGAGGAGCTAGAAAAAGATAGATAAAGGAGTTACAAACTTCACTTCAGACAATCATAGTGGGCTCACTGACAGATTCTCAGTTCACCCATTCTTAAGCCAATCATAGACAATGCATCAGATAGGTGGCTGAAGGCAAGCGGTGTAAAATTTTTAAATAAACCCAAATGTGAAAGTGACTTTTAACCCCGAATACATGCATTGGTCTTTATTAAAACCCTCATTGCCAATGTTGAAACTCATACCAAAAATTGAATTATTGTATGTCACTCAAGGGGCGCAGTCAGGTGGCCAAGATGTAGTACACGGACTGGACGGCGGCTCTCCCTACCCAAGTGTGACAGCTTCATGTATTTCTATGCAGCTGACAGACTCAGGCCGGGAGAGCCGCCGTCCAGTCCATGCTCTGTGTTGCAATCTCATTCTCATTTATATGGCCATCTGACTGTGCCCTAAGCATGGTTTCTATATTTTGAGTTGTGAAAGCCAAATTTTTAATTTTTTTAAGAGAATTTTTTAAGAGAAATCTCTATAATCCTGAGTAGAGTTGAGCGAAACGGGTCGAAAAATTTCAAAAGTCGCCGACTTTTGGCAAAGTCGGGTTTCATGAAACGAAACCCGACCCTAGGATGAGGTCGGCCACGAGGTCGGCGACTTACGCGCCAAAGTCGCGTTTCAAAAGTTTGTTTTGCGCTCTTTTTCAGCCAATCAGGATCCACGGACACTGTAGGCAACGTGATGACATAGGCAGGGGTCACCACCATCTTTCAGAAGGGCATGCAAGTGATTGGCTTGCTTTGGTGGGCGTCACAGGGGGTATAAAAGGGCGTGCACGCCGACCGCCATCTTACTTCTGCCGATCTCAGTATAGGGAGAGGTTGCTGCTGATACTGTAGGGAGAGCGTTAGGCAGGGAAGAAGACAAAAAAACTGCTTCTGCTGCTAGCGATTTGGCCTGCACAACACACCAGTCACTGTGTGTGCAGTGCAAGGGGAGGCTATATAGTGGTGTATCAGTGGTGTTGGTTGTTGGGCTGCCTTCTAAGGCTTCCTGACATTCCTGCATTGCTGTTTACCCACTGCTCCGCAAACTGCTTTTTTAAAAGCAATCCCAATTTTTTTTTTGTCCTGCTGAGAAGAAAAAAAAACTGCTTCTGCTGCTAGCAATTTGGCCTGCACAACACACCAGACACTGTGTGTGCAGTGCAAGGGGAGGCTATATTGTGGTGTATCAGTGGTGTTGGTTGTTGGGCTGCCTTTTAAGGCTTCCTGACAGGCTGGCATTGCTGTTTACCCACTGCTCTGCAAACTGCTGTTTTAAAAGCAATCCAATCTCCCTTATCCTCTAGTCACTTTTGTCACAGCTGTGCCATCGAGCCTGTGACATAGCGCTCAGATATCAGTGGGCCTCACACAATCCAAAAGTGTCCAGTGTCCAAAAGTGTGTGCAGAGATTCAAAATCTCCCTTATCCTCTGGTCACTTTGGTCACAGCTGTGCCATCGAACCTGTCACATAGCGCTCAGATATTCATTGGGCCTCACACAATCCAAAAGTGTCCAGTGTCCAAAAGTGTGTGCAGAGATTCAAAATCTCCCTTATCCTCTAGTCACTTTGGTCACAGCTGTGCCATCGAGCCTGTCACATAGCGCTCAGATATTCATTGGGCCTCACACAATCCAAAAGTGTCCAGTGTCCAAAAGTGTGTGCAGAGATTCAAAATCTCCCTTATCCTCTAGTCACTTTGGTCACAGCTGTGCCATCGAGCCTGTCACATAGCGCTCAGATATTCATTGGGCCTCACACAATCCAAAAGTGTCCAGTGTCCAAAAGTGTGTGCAGAGATTCAAAATCTCCCTTATCCTCTAGTCACTTTGGTCACAGCTGTGCCATCGAACCTGTCACATAGCGCTCAGATATTCATTGGGCCTCACACAATCCAAAAGTGTCCAGTGTCCAAAAGTGTGTGCAGAGATTCAAAATCTCCCTTATCCTCTAGTCACCTTTGTCACAGCTGTGCCATCGAGCCTGTCACATAGCGCTCAGATATTCATTGGGCCTCACACAATCCAAAAGTGTCCAGTGTCCAAAAGTGTGTGCAGAGATTCAAAATCTCCCTTATCCTCTAGTCACTTTGGTCACAGCTGTGCCATCGAGCCTGTCACATAGCGCTCAGATATTCATTGGGCCTCACACAATCCAAAAGTGTCCAGTGTCCAAAAGTGTGTGCAGAGATTCAAAATCTCCCTTATCCTCTAGTCACTTTGGTCACAGCTGTGCCATCGAGCCTGTCACATAGCGCTCAGATATTCATTGGGCCTCACACAATCCAAAAGTGTCCAGTGTCCAAAAGTGTCTGCAGAAATTCAAAATCTCCCTTATCCTCTAGTCACTTTGGTCACAGCTGTGCCATCGAGCCTGTCACATAGCGCTCAGATATCAGTGGGCCTCACACAATCCAAAAGTGTCCAGTGTCCACAAGTGTCTGCAGAAATTCAAAATCTCCCCTGTCCTATAGACACCTTGTACCTTGTTTTACATTACTATATAGTTTGTTGGATTTTGTCTACATTTCTACCAAAAATGAGGAAGGCTGGTGGAAGAGGCCGTGGAATTGGGCGGGGGTTGGCAGCTGGTAATGATGGTGTTGGTGGTGGATCTGATGGTAGTGGCAAGAGCAAAATAGGACGGAATGCAGGAGGTGTTGAGCCTGCGTCATCGTCTGGCTACATAAGGCCTCGAACGCTTAGTTTTCTAGGAGTTGGCAAACCGCTTTTAAAGCCAGAGCATCAGGAAAAAGTTTTGTCTTACATTGCTGACTCAGCCTCCAGCTCTATCGCCTCCTCTTCTTCAGTTGTAAAAAGTAAAAGCACTGAGTCGTCATTGGAGGCTCATGTTCATGAACCACACCTTTCCTTGTGTCCTTCACCCCAACCAAGATTGAAGGATGACGCAGGCCATACTACTGATTACTCCATGGAGCTGTTTTCACATACCATGCCTGGATTATCAAGTGAAATGGTGAATTACCCAGGCCAAGATGAATCTGACATGGAGTGCACTGATGCACAGCCGCTGATGGATGATTCTGCTGGTACATTCACTCAGAGCACTACATTGTCCTCGCAGTGTACAGAGCCAGATTCTGACCCTGATGAGACTCAGGTGCCCCTTCCCGCACATTATACCACCATACACGGTGACACAGAGGAAGGTGCACATGACATAGAAGAGGAGGTGATGGATGACCCAGTTGTTGACCCAGATTGGCATCCATTGGGGGAAGAGAGTGCTGCTTCCAATAGCTCAGATGAGGAGCATCCACAGCAGACATCGACATCGCAACAGCTGTTATCTGGCAGGCCCGGAGCACTCCAAAGACAGGTTCCAAACATCAAAAGAGTTGCTGGACAGCTTGTCCAGAGGGTCAAAAGATCACAGCGTGCTAGGCCGCAAAATGTCTGCCAAAGTAGGAAGAGTGCAGTGTGGCACTTTTTTGAACAAAATCCTCATGATCAGGCCAAGGTTATCTGTAAGAAGTGCGCAAAGACCTTTAGCCGAGGGAAAAATCTGAAAAATTTGAATACCAGTTGCATGCTTAGACATTTAACCAGCATGCACTTGCAAGCGTGGACACAACACCAAACCTCAAGTGCCACATGTGCAACTGATCACAACGAAGGTAGTCAGCAACGCTACATTGTTTCCCCCACTGTAAGCCCACCGGTTAGCACAGCAGCAAATGTTGAGGTGTCGTTGCAAGGCCACAGCAGTCAGGGAATCCCACTGTTATATCAACGAAAGACTGATTCTAGGCCATCAGAAAGAACACCAACTCCATCACCATCATCAACCCTCTCTCAGTCCGCCCTGTCCACCGCTACTTCCACCATATGCAGCTCTCAAGTCCAGCTCACCCTCCCAGACACTATGAGTAGGTCAAGAAAGTACTCAGTCTCTCATCTGCGTACACTGGGTTTGAACGCCCACATTGCCAAACTAATCTCGTTTGAGATGATGCCCTTTCGGTTGGTGGAAAGCACAGCTTCTGCGAACTCATGGCCTATGCAGTACCACGCTATGACCTACCCAGTCGCCACTTCTTCTCTCGCAAAGCCATCCCAGCCCTCCACCATCATGTGAAAGACCGCATTGTCCATGCACTCAAGCAGTCAGTGAGCGGAAAGGTGCACCTCACAACTGATGCATGGTCCAGTCGGCATGGCCAGGGCCGTTACGTGTCCATCACTGCGCACTGGGTTAATGTGGTGGATGCAGGGTCCACAGGGGACAGCGGTGGTGGGACAGTGCTGCCTAGCCCACGGTATAGGAAACAGTTGGCTGTAGGCGTTCGACCCTCCTCCTCCAGAAGCGAAAGCTCGTCCACAGAGCGCAGTCGTACGAGCACTCCATCTGCAGCTGCCACTGTTGCACACGATGTGTCCCCCTATCGAGCAGCTAGTGGAAAGCGTCAGCAGGCTGTGTTGCAGATGATGTGTTTGGGCAACAGACACACCGCCGAGGTGCTGGCCGAGTACTTGAAGCGACAAACTGAGTCATGGCTGGGCAGTGTACATCTTGAGGCAGGCAAGGTAGTTAGTGATAACGGCCGTAATTTTGTGGCAGCCATAGCCCTTTCAAAACTCAGCCATATACCTTGCTTGGCTCACACCTTGAACCTGGTGGTGCAGTGCTTCCTCAAAAATTATCCGGAGTTAACAGCCCTGCTCCAGAAGGTGCGAAGACTGTGCGCGCACATCCGCCAGTCGCCTGTACACTCCGTTTGTATGCAGAAGCTGCAGCGATTGCTCCACCTTCCCAACCACCGCCTCATTATCGACATTGCAACAAGGTGGAACTCCACCCTGCACATGGTGGAGCGGCTGTGCGAGCAGAGGCAGGCCATAATGCATTTGTGGGAGGATACACGGCCAGGCACTTTGAGAGCAGACATGGAGTTGACAGGTGTGCAGTGGTCGAAGCTGAAAGACCTCTGTAAAGTCCTTCAGTGTTTTGAGGAATGCACACGGCTGGTAAGCGCAGACGACGCCATCCTAAGCATGAGCATCCCACTTATGCGTCTGCTCATGCAAACTTTGACGCACCTTAAGGAGCAGGCGTCTGCAGCCAATGTTGATGAGGAGGAAGAGGAGGAGGGAATCCTTCATGACATTCAGCCATTGTCTGCTCAGGGACCTCTCCTGGACGAGGTGGAGGAAGAAGAGGAGGAGGAGGAGGATGATGGGGATGATTACTTAGGGGAGGAGGATGCATCTCGTGGGGCAAGTGAAAATGTTGGCGTGGCAAGGTCTGGTACAGGGTTTGTGCGTGACTGGAGGGATGTGGATTTGCCAGAAAGTGCTCCTCCAACCAGCACTCGCAGTGCATCATTGACACCGGGAACATTGGCCCACATGTCAGATTATGCCTTGCAGATCCTAAAAAGGGACCCACGCATTGCCAAAATGATGAATGATGACGACTACTGGTTGGCCAGCATCCTGGATCCACGCTATAAAGGCAAATTACAAAACATCATGCCACAGGAGAACCTTGACCTAATATTGGCTAATAAACAAGCAACTCTGGTAAATCGGTTGCTTGAGGCATTCCCAGCACACAGCAGCGGTGATGGTTCTCACACGAGCCGTACGGGCCAGGGGCAGCTTGGCAGAGGTGTTTGTGGTGCACACAGCAGAAGTGGCGTTGGAGACAGGGGTTTCATGACAATGTTGTGGACTGATTTTTCAAGTACCGCTCACACAACTGGTAATACTGCATCGATGGAAAGTGACAGGAGACAGCAGTTGTCAACTATGGTTACAAACTACTTTTCCTCCCATATCGATGTTCTCCCACACAGGTCATTCCCCTTTGACTATTGGGCCGCTAAACTGGACACCTGGCCTGAATTGGCACAATATGCCTTACAGGAGCTCGCTTGCCCAGCTGCAAGTGTGCTATCAGAAA
Organism: Dendrobates tinctorius; assembly: GCF_039654945.1. NCBI lineage: Eukaryota > Metazoa > Chordata > Amphibia > Anura > Dendrobatidae > Dendrobates > Dendrobates tinctorius. Next base: position 25,322,386 of record NW_027361754.1, on the reverse strand, counting down.
GAGTCTTCAGTGCAGCTGGATCAATCCTGACAGAAAAAAGGACCCGTCTGTCAACCCAAAATGTGGATGATCTAACCTTCATTAAAATGAACCACGCATGGGTTTCCTAGGATTTTGTCCCACCTTCCTCTGATGACACATAGGGTGACAGAAAAATGGCTTGCTTTGGTCCATCTCTTCCTGGGACTTGACCTATTTCACCTTTTGCATCAGCTGAATGTCCAACATCAACATATGCCACTTTCTAAAACTCCCTAACTGTGCTGCCTCCCCCCCCATGGCCGGGGTCACCACCTAGCGCACGACACCGTGCGAGTGCCGTTGCCCTGGACAGGTGGGTAGGCCGACTCTTGGGCGCGGGCACTGGTACAGGGTCCTTCATAGTGCAATCAAGTGTCTCTGACGTTGGTGGTGCACACCCGCCGTCAGACACACCGCCGTACTATGAGGGGCCCAGTGCCAGTACCGACGCCCACGAGTGGGCCCGCCTTGCTTGGGCAGGGCCCCAGCATTTGCAATCTTTACCTCTCCCTGCTCCTCCGCTGTGTAGTCTAGGCCGTCAAATCCATACTGTGCCTGACACCGTCTGGGCCTGCCTCCTGATGTATAGACATATATTTTGAATGTGTACGCTATCCATACATGTTATCCGGGGAAACGGTACCCTTTCTAACCTTTGTGCAATCACGTGCAATCCATACTGGGCCTAACACCGTCTGAGCCTGCCTCCTGAGACATATATTTTGAATGTGTACGCTATCCATACATGTTATCCGGGGATACGGTACCCTTTCTAACCTTTGTGCAATCACGTGCAATCCATACTGGGCCTAACACCGTCTGAGCCTGCCTCCTGAGACATATATTTTGAATGTGTACGCTATCCATACATGTTATCCGGGGAAACGGTACCCTTTCTAACCTTTGTGCAATCACGTGCAATCCATACTGGGCCTAACACCATCTGAGCCTGCCTCCTGAGACATATATTTTGAATGTGTACGCTATCCATACATGTTATCCGGGGAAACGGTACCCTTTCTAACCTTTGTGCAATCACGTGCAATCCATACTGGGCCTAACACCGTCTGAGCCTGCCTCCTGATGTATAGACATATATTTTGAATGTGTACGCTATCCATACATGTTATCTGGGGATACGGTACCCTTTCTCACCTTTGTGCAATCACGTGTAATCCATACTGGGCGTGAGAACGGCTGGCGAGCTGTTAAGCAAGCTACAGCACCTGTGGTTTGCACACATAAGTTTTTCATTTTTTCAGGAATGACGGTTAGGCCTAATTCCGGAACTGCGGTTGACCTGCACTTACTGGGAAATCATTGTTCGCGGGTAATAATTGTAATCAGTGATCCCCATCACTAACGTTGTTCACCGGGTTATCTGCACCTGTAAGCGACAAACGCTGGCCTTTTCAGTGTAGTGCACATGCAGCCACGGACATGTAAGGGCATGACACACCAGTTATTGGCCAATCTCATGTGCCAGAGCCTCACGTGTCCCTCTAGTAAGCCGGACTCGGACCGCGGGGCATGACGGAGTCTCGTTCGTTAACGGAATTAAGCTTGCAATGTGTGCATCTGTTCTGTAGCTGGCATGGTTGAGGTTTCCCAGGTGGAGTCGAATTTAACCGTAGGCTCCACTCCTGGTGGTGCCCTTCTGGACATTCCTTTAAGGTTCAGCTTTGCAACCATACTGCCCACGTAAAACAAACACTTTGCCTTGATGAACGCTGTTTGGAGGGTCATGACTCGTGGGAATAACGCCGCCCAATCAGTTAACCTGCTAGAGAGATCGTTCGTTGCTCCCAAGCATGACATCACACTCCCTAGGAAGAAGGTAATGCCACTGTGGCGACCATACTCCTGGGGGCGACACAAGTGCACTGATGCCCAGCCACTGCTCGATGAATCTGCTGGTACATTGACCCAGACCACTACATTCCCCTCGCACGCTACACGACCTGAATCTGACCCTGATGAAACTCAGGTTACCCTTCCCATATACAGTTCCATCTTACACGGTGACAAAGAGGAAGCTGCAGATGAAAGTGCAGGTTCGGCCCACCCGCTATCAGACACACCACCGTACTATCAGGGGCCCTGTGCCAGTGCCGTCGCCAACGAGTGGGCCCCCCCTGCTTGCCCAGGATCACAGCACTTGCAAAGTTGAAATACTGTGCAGTGAGATGGAAGATGGGGACGACGAGGAATCCAGACAAGTACAGGGATTCCCTAGCGAGGAGACTTATTTGATTGTTTTCAATGTTGGGACAGCAATTTTTGGGGAGCACTATACTCTGGAGAATGATAGATGGGGCCCACCATACACTGGAACATTCCAAAGGTGGACATCAGACACTGGAGCAGCATTTACAGGGCCCATTATACACTAGAGCATTAGAAATGAGGCCCATTATGTTTGGAGCATTATTTGGGCCCATAAGACAGTGGAGCTTCATCCATGGGGACCAACATATACTGTAGCATTATGTGGAGCTCATCATATACTGTTTCAAACATTATATGGGACCAATGATTCTGTATGGAGAAATAGATGGGCCTCGTCATGAGATGTAAAAAGTGAGGTATTTTTCATTGTACTATACCGCTATTTCTCTGCCGTATCGGAGCATGATGAGTTGTGGTATGTGTTAAAGGGGCGCTCTTTCGCCCAGGGCACATGAAAACCTGCAGCCAGCCCTCCCCCCCCACAACTTTAGCCAAATAACCCCCATTTTTCAGTGCGTAACTTGTATTATGAAGTTAATTAAGGTTGACAAGCTTAAGTAAGAAGAATTGATGCTTTTGGCATTCAAATGGGCACTGTAGGTGTGTTTCCTGTCCTCCTCTCACTGCCGACTTTTATTCCCCATTGACTTACATTGGGTTTCGTGTTTCGGGATGACCCCGACTTTTCCCTATAATCGGACGATCTTGCTCGACCCGACTTTTGGAAAAGTCGGGTTTCACGAAACGAAACGCGACCCTAAAAAACCAAAAGTCGCTCAACTCTAATCCTGAGTGCTTACTTACCAAAGTGCATGCTTTTATTAAAACGATTTTTTTTTATCCTGCTGTAATGCTCTATTAGATACAAACAGATGCCAGCTGAATACATCGGCCAGTTTTGGGACGTGATTCTACCCAGATTCTCCATCCTGTCTTGTAAAGGTGTTTCAGAGTGGTAGTGCGCATTCAGATAGGTATATAAATCTGATTGAGACTGGCGCGCAGTGCACGGACTGGCCGGCGTCTCTTCTTACCCGAATGTGACAGCTTCATGCATTTCTATGCAGCTGTTACGCTCAGTTCAGGAGAATTGCGGCCAGTCCATGCACTACGATCAGATCAAGGTCCAATTTAAACTGCCATTTGACTACGCTCTTATACACATATTCTCTAGGTCAGGATTGGGGTCTGAGGAGACTGCAGCACCGGGGAACTGGGGAAGTGAGTATTTTATTTTTAATTTTTTTTCTGTATGGAGCATTAGATGGGGCCCATTATACTGTATGCAGCTATTATATGGGGCCACTATACCATATTTAGCTATATATGGGAGTCATTATATACTACATAGAGCAAAATAGTCCTCCATACAGTATTATGGGCACCACATATTCCTCTAAACAGAATTATGGACCCCATATATTGTTCCATATGTTGGCATATGTAACAGAAATGGACTTATTGTTTATGTAAAGGAGGACTTTACACTAGCCTGACAGCAGATGGCGATAGTGTGAAGTTATATGTTTGCTGTATTGTGGAGAGGGAAGCTCTCTTGTTGTTGTTTAGTTTTACTTTAGCTTTTGACTGTATTATGCCAGCAGCAGGCTGTGTGCTTCTGAATTCTTATCTCATGTTTACCCATAAGAAGTAAATGCTGTTTACTCAAGATAAATTGCTCAGTGAAGTTCTCCTGTGTACCAGTGAATTCTCAAAAGATACACTCTGCTACACCATAAAGTATAATTGGCAAAACATAGCGCTCCATACAGTGTAATGGGTTCCATATATTGCCCCATACAGTATAATGGGCCACATATATAGCCCCATAAAGTATAATGGGGCCCATATAGTGCTCTATACACTATACTGCCCCTATATAATGCGCCATACAACCATACAGAACAAAGGGCCCCATATATTGCTCCATACAGGATTGTGGACCCACACAGTGCTCAATACAGTATAGTGGCCCCATATGTTGCTCCATACAAAATAATGAGCCCCATATATTGCTCAATACAGAATAATAAGCCCCATATATTGATCCATACAGAATAATGGCCCCATAGATTGCTCCATACAGAATAATGGCCCCATAGATTGCACCATACAGTATAATGGGCCCCATATAATGCTCGATTTTGTATATAATACACAACATAGTCCTCCATACAGAATTATAGGCACCACATAATCCTCCGCACAGTATTATGAGCACCACATAGTGCTCCATACAGAATAATGAGCCCCATATATTGTTCCATGCAGTATAAAGGACCCCATATATTGCTCAATACAGTATAATTCTCTCTACATGTACTTACATTTCTTATCCATGCATCATGAATCTTGGTATGTGTTAAAGGGGTCCACTGAGACTCTTTCACCTGGGGCTCACGAAAAACTGGAGCCAGCCCTGCTCCAAGTAATCAGAGGCTATTTTATTGTGTGATTTGTGGCAATTTTTTCTGGTGAAAAAGAATAGAAATTGGGGTGAAAATTTGCAGAATTTGAAAACATAATCTAATTGAACAAATAGAACAAATGGACATGAACTTTCAAAATCTAGCAATGGATTTCTAGGACTTAGTGCTGCTGATCCTAAGATCAAGAGCTGTACTTGTGTCTGCAACCATTCATCTTAAGATAAAGTAGTATAACTTAACAGGTTGACCAAGTGTGATCACCATGCTTGTGAAGAACACATTATATTATTCACGCCAGCGCGCCAGATAGATGTGCAAAACAGGAGTCAGAGATGGGACGTAAGAGATTCCTCTCTGCTCACTTCACACAGGAATTACTGATAATGGTCGGTGAAGATGTCATGTAGGTTTTCTTAAAAGTACAATACAAGCAAAAAGAATAGACTATGCCTAGTGTCAGGTCACACGAGTTTAACCCCTTCACCCTGAAGCCTGTTTTCACCTTCCTGACAAGGCCAATTTTTATAATTCTCTCCACTGTCAACTTATGAGGTCATAACTCTGGAACGTTTCAATGGATCCTGGTGATTTGAGAAAGTTTTTTGTGAAATATTGTACTTTATGATAGTGGTAAAATTTCTTTGATATGACTTGCGTTTATTTGTTAGAAAAGCAGAAATTTGGCAAAAAATTTGAAAATGTTGTGAATTTTCATATTTTAATTTTTATACCCTTAAATCAGAGAGTCATATCGCACACAAAATAGTTAATAAATAACATTTCCCACATGCCTACTTTACATCAGCACAATTTTGGAAACATAATTTTTTTTGTTAGGAAGTTATGAGTTAAAAGTTGACCAGCAATTTCTCATTTGTACAACAAAACCATTTTTTTTAGGGACCACCTCATGTTTGAAGTGACTTTGAGGGGCCTATATGACAGAAAATACCCAAAAGTGACCCCATTCTAAAAACTATACCCCTCAAGGTACTAAAAACCACATTCAAGAAGTTTATTAACCCTTCAGGTGCTTCACATGAATTTTTGGAATGTGGAAGAAAAAAATAAACATTTACTTTTCTTTCACAAAAAATGTTTCTTTAGACCTAATTTTTTTTTTCACTTTCGCAAGGGTAACAGGAGAAAATGGACCATACATTTTGTTGTGCAATTTTTCCTGAGTATGCCGATACCCCATATGTGGGGAACAGTAGGGCTCAGAAGAGAAGGAATGCCATTTCACTTTTTGAAGTAAAATTTGCTGTATAATTAGCAGTCGCCATGTCGTGTTTGGAGAGCCCCTGAAGTGCCTAAACAGTGAAACCCTCCACAAGTGACACCATTTTAGATTCCCTTAGGGAATTTATCTAGATGTGTATTGAGCACCTTGAACTCCCAGGTGTTTCACATAAGCTTATAACGTTAAGCCGTGAAAATAAAAAAAAATCACTCTTTTCCCAGATATATCTTTTTTAGCTCCAAATTTTGCATTTCATAAGGGTAACAAGAGAAATTGCCCAATAAAATTTGTTGTACAATTTCTCCTAAGTACGCAGATACCCAATATGTGGAGGAATACAACTGTTTGGGCACACGGCAGGGCTCGGAAGAGAAGGAGTGCCATTTGACTTTTTGAATGTAAAATTTCCTGGAATTTTTAGTGGACGCCATGTCGCGTTTGAGAGCCCCTGATGTGCCTAAACAGTGGAAACCCCCCTCAAGTGACCACATTTTGGAAATTATAACCCTTTGGGAATTTATCTACAGATGTAGTGATGATTTTGACTCCCTGGATGTTTTCCAGAAACTGGCAGCAGTGGATGTTGCTGAGTAAAAATTGCAAACTGCCATTGTAAAGACCAGTACGTTATGTCCAGCTCATGCTTCTGGAGACACACACATGCAAATTAGGTGGGCTCTCATCACTATAGAAATGCCAAACAAGAGGGAACTAAATGTTGTTTAGGCACACTGGGGCTCAGAAGGGAGAGGAGGCATTTGGATTTGGGAGCACAGAATTTGCTGAATTTCTTTTGGGGAGCTTGAAGCCATTTAGCTTTTCCAGAGCCTTTGTGCTACCAGTAAGGTGGAAATCCTCTATATTTCCATTAACAGATGATGGACCTTAGTGTATTCTTTTTTGGGGGGGAAATAGTTGAAGCTTTTATTTTATTTTACATTAGGAATCACATTTATGTGGCGCTCTGCTCTGAGCACTTACTTTAGGGCTTCCATCTAAATCTCTAAATGATGTGACAAATGAACCCCCCAAGGGATCCATTCACTATGAGGTAGCAGATTTACTCTGGACTCTGTCTGGCCTCTGTTCAGCGGTGTCCTTTTCAGAAGTGGCCGACAGCACTTTTTTGCAATCTTAAAAAGACGGACACTGCAGAATCACAAGTTAGACAGCATCCACAGTGCATCTGTGAAAACCCCAGAGTCCAGTAGCCATGGTGACATTGCCTCCCTCTAAGGGGTGATGTCATGCCTGGAGGCGGGGGGGTCCCCATGCCAGGTAACACAGTGTACATGTCAATCCCTGCTCCAGGCCAGAAAGTGGAGCTTCCTTATAAATTCTGGCCAGCAAGTGTGGTTAGTGAGTCAGAAAGAAGTCAGCTGAGTAAACAGGGGAGTTGTCATGGAAATTGGAGCCAGCTGGAGCTCGTGACAGGACAATGAGAGAGGAGAGTCGGCAGTTGGTCTGTGGAGAGGGAAGGGACAGGAGCAGAGACAAGGGTTCTGGGGAACTAAAATCGCGTATAGCTGACCCCAGAGCGAAGCGCTGATAAAAAGGGACGCCAGAGTCCTTGTCTGGGTGGGTGCTGTATGCCCTGACAGCCGAATCTGGAAGGCAGGGAACTGCAAGCTCCCTGGCCAAACCGAACCCCTGAAGGCACGGCAGCAGACCAAGAGCCTGGGGCTGACAGTGAAAAGGACAGTCTCCGTGATATAGGCTCATGCTGTCTGCCATACAGATTAAAAATCATTACGCAGGAGAGGGCCGCAGCTTAGCTACAAGCAGCAGGGACCCAAAAAGAGAGCGCAGAAGGAAGGTCCCTAACCCCACCTGGCAGGGTGGATCCCCTGAATGCCTCCAGGCAAGCTGGACTCAATCTGTCATCTGTAATTGTTACCCCAGATTGCATCTACTTTCAAGTAAAAGGTAAAGAAAACTGCACCTCTCTGTATCCTTCACTTGTTCTCTGCACCACAACGTTCACCACCATTTGAACAATCAAGTATATTTGCCCTGGGGCCCCGCTCTACCCGTGGGGAGCTGAACCATCTTTGCTACGTCACCTTCAGCCTCAGTGGACCAAAACTGCAGTGTCGGCCACCCATTGCCGAACACCACAGGTGGCGTCATGATTAAATACCACATAACTATTCTATATTTTATGACACGGCCAGGGTCATGGAAACAGATCACAGCCCCGTTACCTCCCCCATAGAACTGTCCAGTCCAATTCCTGGTACACCACGGCCCTGGTGGGCGCGTCACCTCCATCTGCTTCATTATAGGGAATCTTCTCCGGGGGTTCAGTCTGAATCATGTATTTCAGAGATTTACACCCGGTGTAAGCACTCAGCACAGAGCACAGGATAAATGTCCGCCAAGCCTTACTGTGGGAGGCAGAATGAAAAAAAATCAACAGCATGTGAAGAATTGGTGTTATTTATTTTTTACTCCTCATGCAGTATAAGTGATTAGGCGACTTTATTCTTCTGGTCGGTGAGATTACAGCGATACCAGAATTAAATCAGGTTTTTATGTTTGGCTGCTGTCACACACTAAAAGACGCTTTTTATTGCAAAAACTATAATTTTTCATATTTCGGCCGACAGAGTCATGTAAGGGCTTGATTTTTGCAGGACAAGCCGACATTTCTATTGGTATTTTTGGGCGCATGACATTTTTTGATCACTTTCTATCCCGATTTTTGGGACACAGAATGAACAAAAACCAGCAATTGAGGAATTGCTTTTTTTTGTACCGTTAAAATTGGTAAGACAGCTATATTCTTCGGGTCAGTATGATTACAGCAATAGCTCATTTATATTTTTATGCTTTGGTGCTTTTACACAATAAAAACTACTGTATAGAAAAAACAATTATTTTTGCATCGCTTTATTCTGAGAGCTATAACTTTTTATTTTTATGCTGATGGGCCTGCATGGTGGCTTGTTTTTTGCGGGACAAGATGACATTTTCAACGTTACCATTTTTATTTATATCCATCTTTTTGATCGTGTTTTATTGCACTTTTTGTTCGGCTGTATGATGATAAAGCATTGTTTTTTGCCTCGATTTTTATTGCTTTTTTTTTACGGTGTTCACAGAAGGGGTTAACTAGTGGGATAGTTTTATAGAGCAGGACCTTATGTAGGCGGCGATACCAAATATGTGTACTTTTATTGTTTTTTTATTTACATAAATAAATGTATTTATTGGAAAAATATTTATTTTATTTTTTTCATTATTTGGGGATTTTTAAAAAAAATATATTTTTACACATTCTAATATTTTTTTTAAACTGTTTTACATTGTCCCATGGGACATCACTATATAATGTCAGCGCACTGATCTGACACTAGCACTGCAGAGTATCAGATCAGGATCTGACAGGCAGGGAAGGGAGCATGTCGGTGCCTGCTTTCCTGCAGGACCCTTAAAGACCCTGCGGCCATCTTGGTACCGGGGGTCTCTACGGAGACCATCAGGCCAACACAATCGCATCGCAATGTCCTGATGAAAGGCTTCTCTATGCCGCTTTCACTACTCACAACGGCATCAGAGGGGTTAAATGCCCACGACTGGTGCTAGCACTGATCGTGGGCATTGCTGCGGGGTGTCAGCTGTCACATACAGCTGACACCTGCACCCAATCACCGCGGCACTCAGCATGAAGCCGCGGAATCGGCGCGCACTACTGTTTGCGGGAACACATCTCCCACAGAGCAGTACTAGTACGGCGCACGTCGGGAAGGGGTTAAAGAAAATAGAACTCATTTACTATATTAAATTAGCAGTCTTTAAACACCATTTTTTCAGTGCTTAGATTTAATGTTTATTTATTTTTATTTATTAACTTATTTTTTACTTTATTTTTGCATTTTCACAACTTGACTTTAGTTTTGTGCATTCATGCTTTGTTCACTTTATTTTACATATTTTCCAGTCCTGTAGAAAATTCAATCTTTTAAAACAAAGCTTTAAAGCCATATACAAAATTGTTTGCAAGTGCAATGGGGGCAACTTGATGCACTTAAGTTACACAGGCACACCCAAATCCTCTTCCAGACTACTTTGCATGTGGCTTCAAAGCTTGATTTCACATTGCTGGCAGTTGGTATTACTACCAGACAAATATGATTTTGGTTGTTTTCTAGAACCTATACAACCATTCTATTAGCATCACACTATGACGGTCTTCGGTAAGCAAGGAGCGCCGCAAGCTGTCGCTGGAACTGGGACACTTACTATACCTGTCCCATGGGTGCTCTTGAGGGTAGAGAGGCCCAAGTCTCCGACCTTACTATGCTCCTGTTAACCCCTGTTCTTTCCCCTCCCTCACTCCATGCTCCATGAGGCATGGGTCAGAAATGTAAGGCAAACAAGACACAAAGACAAAACATTGATAACAGAAAGCAACAAACATACAAACACTCACCAAAGGTAGACAAGTATATAGGAAAGGATAGGAATGTACCAACCAAATGGGAATAGCAAAGTGAGGAAAGCATACACCCAAAAATAATAGTAGTAACAATAACAACAATGGTCTCATATTCAGAACATCATCTCCAATTAGTTGTGAAGCAACGCTTTCACTGGCAAGGCAGAGAGGGTCTGGCCAGGTTTTATAGGGAGAGGTAATGACCAGATCAGAAAAAGCAGAAATGGAGCTGCAAGTTTCTGACCAGCATAGAAAGGGTTGGTAACCTCTTCAACACCAAAGGATACACACAGGCTAAATGGAAGATCTGTGATTCACAATACATGCTGATTTTCTAACCCCAGATCTCCCAGGAGGACTTGACACACTCGTGACAATTAGCTTCTGTAGTAAAAATCACTATGAAATTTTCTTCTTAACTATTTTCTTTTTAGAAATATGAAATCAAGTCCCAGGGCAGAGTAGGTGAAGTGACACTTAAATGGTGTAGTGTCAGGTGCAGAGGATGTAGCAGTGCCAGGCAGGTTGACGCAGGAATAAGTGGAGGACATCAGGGCATGTAGTTCCAAAGCTTTACTCACAGTCTGTTATGGTACAGGTGCCCGCATCCGTGCCGTGTCCTCCGGGTCAGGAGCTCAGCCAACTTCCAGGCAAGATGAAGTACTCCTTTCCAACACTCCGCCAACATATGTGCCTTTTCTGAACGTCTCCCTCTTAGCGCCTTTTAGTGAATTACTCACAGTACTGAGTTACACTGGAGTTCCTCCTGTCAGATGTTCCTAAGAATTCTACTTGTACGGCAGACAGCTGTAGACTGCTTCGGGGACTCCTACCTAGTCCCGGCTCACACACGTTGCTGTTGTGCCCCCAAGTCTGTACCGACTGTCTGGGGGTCTGTGCAGGCTGCGGGGGTCTGTACCGGCCTGCCGAGGGGCTGTGCCGGCCTGCCGGTGGTCTGTACCGACTGTCCGGGGGTCTGAGCGGACTGCCGGGGGTCTGTACCGGCCTGCCGGGGGGCTGTGCTGGCCTGCCGGTGGTCTGTACCGACTGTCCGGGGGTCTGAGCGGACTGCCGGGGGTCTGTACCAGCCTGCCGGGGGGGCTGTGCCGGCCTGCCGGTGGTCTGTACCGACTGTCCGGGGGTCTGAGCGGACTGCCGGGGGTCTGTACCGGCCTGCCGGGGGCTGTGCCGGCCTGCTGGGGGGCTGTGCCGACTGTCCGGGGGTCTGTGCAGGCTGCGGGGGTCTGTACCGCCCTGCCGAGGGGCTGTGCCGGCCTGCCCGTGGTCTGTACCGACTGTCCGGGGGTCTGTGCAGGCTGCGGGTGTCTGTACTGGCCTGCCGGGGGGCTGTGCCGGCCTGCCGGTGGTCTGTACCGACTGTCTGGGGGTCTGAGCGGACTGCCGGGGGTCTGTACCAGCCTGCCGGGGGGCTGTGCCGGCCTGCCAGTGGTCTGTACCGACTGTCCGGGGGTCTGAGCGGACTGCCGGGGGTCTGTACCAGCCTGCCGGGGGCTGTGCCAGCCTGCCGGTGGTCTGTACCGACTGTCCGGGGGTCTGTGCAGGCTGCGGGGGTCTGTACCGGCCTGCGGGGGGGCTGTGCCGGCCTGCCGGTGGTCTGTACCGACTGTCCGGGCGTCTGTGCAGGCTGCGGGGGTCTGTGCAGGATCGTCCGATGGGACTACAAGTCCCATCGGGCGATGCCTGCTACCATGACGGTGATTGACACATTAGCCAATGATGGGACAGTAGTAGTCCCATCATCCAGCCTATGTGTTGAATGTACAAAAAAAAAAACATACTACATGCTACATACATACTACATACATACTACATACATACTACATATATACTACATTCATACAACATACATACATACTACATACATACTACATGCTACATACATACTACATACATACTACATACATACTACATATATACTACATTCATACAACATACATACATACTACATACATACTACATGCTACATACATACTACATACATACTATATATACTACATGCATGCAACATGCATACTACATATATACCACATGCATGCAACATTCATACTACATATATACTACATGCAACATGCATACTACATATATACTGCATGCATGCAACATACATACAACATATATACTACATGCATGCAACATGCACATATACAACATATATACTACATGCAACATACTACATATATACCACATGCATGCAGCATGCATACTACATATATACCACATATATACTACATGCATGCAACATACATATATACTACATGCAACATACATACTACATATATACTACATGCATGCAACATACATATATACAACATATATACTACATGCATGCAACATGCATATATACAACATATATACTACATGCAACATACATACTACATATATACCACATGCATGCAACATGCATACTACATATATACCACATATATACTCTACATGCATGCAGCATACATACTACATACATACTACATATATACCACATGCATGCAACATGCATACTACATATATACTACATGCAACATGCATACTACATATATACTACATGCATGCAACATATATACAACATGCATGCAACATACATACTACATACATACTACATACAGTATATACTACATGCATACTACATATATACCACATGCATGCAACATGCATACTACAAATATACCACATATATACCACATGCATGCAACATACATATATACTACTTATATACTACATGCATGCAACATACATATACAACATATATACTACATGCATGCAACATACATACTACATATATACCACATATATACTACATGCATGCAACATACATATATACTACATATATACTACATGCAACATGCATACTACATATATACTACATGCATGCAAAATACATACTACATATATACCACATGCATGCAACATGCATACCACATATATACTACATGCATGCAACATACATATATACTACATGCAACATGCGTACTACATACAGTGGGGAAAAAAAGTATTTAGTCAGTCAGCAATAGTGCAAGTTCCACCACTTAAAAAGATGAGAGGCGTCTGTAATTTACATCATAGGTAGACCTCAACTATGGGAGACAAACTGAGAAAAAAAAATCCAGAAAATCACATTGTCTGTTTTTTTTTCATTTTATTTGCATATTATGGTGGAAAATAAGTATTTGGTCAGAAACAAGCAATCAAGATTTCTGGCTCTCACAGACCTGTAACTTCTTCTTTAAGAGTCTCCTCTTTCCTCCACTCATTACCTGTAGTAATGGCACCGGTTTAAACTTGTTATCAGTATAAAAAGACACCTGTGCACACCCTCAAACAGTCTGACTCCAAACTCCACTATGGTGAAGACCAAAGAGCTGTCAAAGGACACCAGAAACAAAATTGTAGCCCTGCACCAGGCTGGGAAGACTGAATCTGCAATAGCCAACCAGCTTGGAGTGAAGAAATCAACTGTGGGAGCAATAATTAGAAAATGGAAGACATACAAGACCACTGATAATCTCCCTCGATCTGGTGCTCCACGCAAAATCCCACCCCGTGGGGTCAGAATGATCACAAGAACAGTGAGCAAAAATCCCAGAACCACGCGGGGGGGACCTAGTGAATGAACTGCAGAGAGCTGGGACCAATGTAACAAGGCCTACCATAAGTAACACACAACGCCACCATGGACTCAGATCCTGCAGTGCCAGACGTGTCCCACTGCTTAAGCCTGTACATGTCCGGGCCCGTCTGAAGTTTGCTAGAGAGCATTTGGATGATCCAGAGGAGTTTTGTGAGAATGTCCTATGGTCTGATGAAACCAAACTGGAACTGTTTGGTAGAAACACAACTTGTCGTGTTTGGAGGAAAAAGAATACTGAGTTGCATCCATCAAACACCATACCTACTGTAAAGCATGGTGGTGGAAACATCATGCTTTGGGGCTGTTTCTCTGCAAAGGGGCCAGGACGACTGATTCGGGTACATGAAAGAATGAATGGGGCCATGTATCGTGAGATTTTGAGTGCAAACCTCCTTCCATCAGCAAGGGCATTGAAGATGAAACGTGGCTGGGTCTTTCAACATGACAATGATCCAAAGCACACCGCCAGGGCAACGAAGGAGTGGCTTCGTAAGAAGCATTTCAAGGTCCTGGAGTGGCCTAGCCAGTCTCCAGATCTCAACCCTATAGAAAACCTTTGGAGGGAGTTGAAAGTCCATGTTGCCAAGCGAAAAGCCAAAAACATCACTGCTCTAGAGGAGATCTGCATGGAGGAATGGGCCAACATACCAACAACAGTGTGTGGCAACCTTGTGAAGACTTACAGAAAACGTTTGACCTCTGTCATTGCCAACAAAGGATATATCACAAAGTATTGAGATGAAATTTTGTTTCTGACCAAATACTTATTTTCCACCATAATATGCAAATAAAATGAAAAAAAAACAGACAATGTGATTTTCTGGATTTTTTTTTCTCAGTTTGTCTCCCATAGTTGAGGTCTACCTATGATGTAAATTACAGACGCCTCTCATCTTTTTAAGTGGTGGAACTTGCACTATTGCTGACTGACTAAATACTTTTTTTCCCCACTGTATATACTACATGCATGCAAAATACATACTACATATATACCACATGCATGCAACATGCATACCACATATATACTACATGCATGCAACATACATATATACTACATGCAACATGCATACTACATATATATTACATGCATGCAACATACATACTACATGCATGCAACATGCATACTACATATATACCACATATATACTACATGCATGCAACATACATACAACATATATATTACATGCATGCAACATGCATACTACATATATACAGCATATATACTACATGCATGCAACATACATACACTCACTGGCCACTTTATTAGGTACACCATGCTAGTAAGGGGTTGGACCCCCTTTTGCCTTCAGAACTGCCTCAATTCTTCGTGGCAGAGATTCAACAAGGTGCTGGAAGCATTCCTCAGAGATTTTGGACCATATTGACATGATGGCATCACACAGTTGGCGCAGATTTGTCGGCTGCACATCCCTGATGCGAATCTCCCGTTCCACCACATCCCAAAGATGCTCTATTGGATTGAGATCTGGTGACTGAGGAGGCCATTTGAGTACAGTAAACTCATTGTCATGTTCAAGAAACCAATCTGAGATGATTCGAGCTTTATGACATGGCGCATTATCCTGCTGAAAGTAGCCATCAGATGTTGGGTACATTGTGGTCATAAAGGGATGGACATGGTCAGCAACAATACTCAGGTAGGCTGTGGCGTTGCAACGATGCTCAATTGGTACCAAGGGGCCCAAAGAGTGCCCAGAAAAAATTCCCCACACCATGACACCACCACCACCAGCCTGAACCGTTGATACAAGGCAGGATGGATCCATGCTTTCATGTTGTTTACGCCAAATTCTGACCCTACCATCCGAATGTCGCAGCAGAAATCGAGACTCATCAGACCAGGCAACGTTTTTCCAATCTTCTACTGTCCAATTTCGATGAGCTTGTGCAAATTTTAGCCTCAGTTTCCTGTTCTTAGCTGAGAGGAGTGGTACCCAGTGTGGTCTTCTGCTGCTGTAGCCCATCTGCCTCAAAGTTCGACGCACTGTGCGTTCAGAGATGCTCTTCTGCCTACCTTGGTTGTAACGGGTGGCAATTTGAGTCACTGTTGCCTTTCTATCAGCTCGAACCAGTCTGCCCATTCTCCTCTGACCTCTGGCATCAACATGGCATTTCCGGCCACAGAACTGCCGCTCACTGGATTTTTTTTCTTTTTCGGACCATTCTCTGTAAACCCTAGAGATGGTTGTGCGTGAAAATCCCAGTAGATCAGCAGTTTCTGAAATTCTCAGACCAGCCCTTCTGGCACCAACAATCATGCCACGTTCAAAGGCACTCAAATCACCTTTCTTCCCCATACTGATGCTCGGTTTGAACTGCAGGAGATTGTCTTGACCATGTCTACATGCCTAAATGCACTGAGTTGCCGCCATGTGATTGGCTGATTAGAAATTAAGTCTTAACACACAGTTGGACAGGTGTACCTAATAAAGTGGCCAGTGAGTGTATATACTACATGCAACATGCATACTACATATATACTACATGCATGCAACACACATACTACTTATATACTACATGCATGCAACATACATACTACATACATACTGTTATGAATGAGTCACCGTAGGAGGCACAAAACAGAAATGATAGCTAAGTCCAGAAAACCAGAGAAGTTGGCAGCTATCGGATTGCAGACCCCTGAACCTATCAACAACAACTAGCAGTAGCTGTGGGGGGTTCCTACGATGCCCTAGACCCCTCTATCACAGCCGGAGAACTGCCTAGCCTAAAGACAAAAAGGGAAATCTAAACTGCCCCAGAGCAGACCCCAAAGCAATAGGCAGCCCCCAACATATAATGACGGTGAAGCAAGAAGAAAAAACACTAACACAGATAGAAAGATAGACTGAACAAATGATGGGGCCCAAGCTAACTAGATAGGACAGGATAGGAAAGCTGCTGTCTGCAATCCGCGAAAAACCCTATCAAAATAAGAGCCAACAGACTGACAGGGAAAAAGGCCCTGAAGATGCTAGGCTTCAAAAAGACTAAGTCAGTACTCAGGTATTTTCTGAAGACAGAGCAAACTGACAAAAAAGGAATTCAGCTCACCCCAGCAGGGAATGGCAGAATCCAGAAAAGCAAGGCAAACTAAAACCAAAACACAAATGCAAAAAGGCAAAGCAGAAAACGTAGCTTTTGAGGAGCAGGAATCAGACTGGTCTCCTAGAATTCCACAGAGAAATCACCAGCGAGGCAGAAGGGCGTCGGCTGCCTTATATCCAGTCAGAGATCCCCGTCGCCCAGTCATCCTCTCCCAGCTCAGGTGCTTGGTAATCAGCCTCACTACCTTCCTTCACCAGAAGAGGGAGTTCATCAGACCTCAATGGTGAAGGAGAAAATGAACTCATAACAGTACCTCCCCCTTGAGGAGGGGTCACCGAACCCTCATCCACGCCGCCAGGGCGATCAGGGTGAGCCCGATGAAAGGCACGCACCAATCTTTTGGCATGAATATCAGAGGCAGAGACCCAGGAATTATCCTCCTGACCATAACCCTTCCACTTAACCAAATACTGGAGTCTCCGTCTAGCCAGACGGGAATCCAGTATCTTCTCTACCTCATATTCCATGTTACCTTCAACCAATACAGGGTCCGGAGGTGCCACCCCAGGAACCACTGGTTCAACAAACCTCTTCAACAAGGACTTATGAAACACATTATGGATTTTAAATGTGACAGGAAGAGCCAACCGAAAAGAGACCGGATTAAAGATCTCCAAAATCTTGTAAGGCCCAATAAATCTAGGCTTAAACTTAGGAGAAGCTACCTTCATAGCGATATTTTTTGATGATAACCAAACTATATCCCCCACCTTAAACTGGGGACCAACGGTCCTATGTCGGTTGGAAAACCGCTGGGCCTTTTCCTGGGAGAGAGATAACTTATCCACCACTTGGTCCCAGATCTTCGCCTAAGATGGTAGCAGGCTTGGTCACCACAGGAGAATCAGCAAAGAAGCTCCTAGAAAGAGCGTCAGCCTTGACATTCTTAGTGAGAGGAAGAAAAGAGACCACAAAATCAAAACATGTAAAAAACAAGGCCCATCTAGCCTGTCTAGGGTTCAAGCGTTTGGCCGACTCCAGGTAAATCAAATTCTTGTGGTCAGTGAGGACCACGACTTGATGTTTAGCTCCCTCCAACCAATGTCTCCACTCCTCAAATGCCCATTTCATGGCCGACAGTTCCCGATTCCCCACATCATAGTTACGTTCAGATGGGGAGAACTTTCGGGAAAAGAAAGCACAGGGATTCATTTTAGATGTTACAGGATCCTTTTGGGACAAAACAGCTCCTGCACCAATCTCAGAAGCGTCCACCTCTACCTGGAACGGGAGTGAGACAGGTTGCCGCAAAACCGGGGCAGAAGTGAATCTTCGCTTCAGCTCCTGAAAGGAAGAAACAGCCTCCGGAGACCAATTCAACACATCAGCACCCTTCTTAGTCAGATCAGTCAATGGCTTGGCAATACTAGAAAATTTTGCTATAAATTTCCGATAAAAATTAGCAAAACCCAAAAACTTCTAAAGGGCCTTCAAAGAAGTGGGCTGAACCCAATCATAAATGGCCTGTACCTTGGCCGGATCCATTTCAATAGTTGACGGAGACAAAATAAATCCCAAAAATGAAATCCTCTGTACCCCAAAAAGGCATTTTGATCCTTTGACATACAGGGAATTCTCCCTCAAGATTCGGAACACTGTCCGAACATGTTCCACATGAGAATCCCAATCCTTGGAGAAGATCAAAATATCATCCAGATAGATAATCAAAAATTTATCCACAAAGTCTCGGAAAATGTCGTTCATGAAGCACTGGAAGACAGAAGGGGCATTAGTGAGCCCAAAAGGCATCACCAGGTACTCAAAATGTCCCTCCGGAGTATTAAACGCCGTCTTCCATTCATCCCCATGCTTAATGCGGATAAGATTATACGCCCCCCTGAGGTCAAGCTTGGTAAACCAGCAAGCACCTTTAACTCTAGAGAATAGATCCGAAATCAGGGGTAATGGATACTGATATTTAATAGTAATTTTGTTTAGGGCACGATAATCAATACAAGGCCTTAATGAACCATCCTTTTTGGCCACGAAAAAAAACCCAGCAACTAATGGTGAAGAGGATGGTCTAATATGACCCTTCTCCAATGCCTCCTTAATATAGGATCGCATAGCCTCGTGCTCGGGTACAGATAAATTGAAGAGCCGACCCTTGGGAAATTTACACCCCGGGCTCAGTTCAATTGCACAGTCATAACTCCTATGAGGAGGCAAAGACGCAGACTCATTCTCACTAAATACATCATAAAAGTCCACCAAATAGTCAGGAACATCATGTGACTGAGGAGAGGTGGAAAAAACCGGAGCCTCACTAAGGGCACACCGACAACCCCAACTCACCACAGACACAGATTTCCAGTCCAAAACTGGATTATGAATTTGCAACCAGGGAAACCCCAGAAAAATAGTATCATGCAAATTATGCAACACCAAAAATCTGCAATTTTCTTGATGGTTTGGGGCGACCCGCATTACCACCTGGGTCCAAAACTGAGGTTTATTTTTCGCCAAAGGAGTAGCATCAATCCCCCTCAAAGGGATAGGCGTCCGCAGAGGTGTCATAGGAAATCCACAACGTTTAGCAAAATCCAAGTCCATTAGGTTCAGGGCTGCTCCCGAATCCACAAAAGCCTTGGCGGAAAATGTGGACAGGGAGCAGATCAGAGTAATTGCCAGAAGAAACTTAGGTTGAACACCACCCACAGAAAACGTGTGTGCAAAACGTTTCTCTCGTTTAGGACAGACAGAAATAATATGCGAGGCATCTCCACTAAAAAAAACACAGCTTATTACGCCTTCTGAACTCCTGACGTTGCGCCTTAGACAAAACTCTATCACATTGCATAGGTTCATGCAAAACAGAAGCTGCGGAGACACCATCACGTGTTTCTCAACGCAGTGATTCTAGAGCACTGCCCCCATCCCTTATGGGAAATATGCAAAACATGCAAAACAGAAGCTGCGGAGACACCATCACGTGTTTCTCAACGCAAGCAATGACCAGCCAGGTCTTTGTCCGGGAAAGGAACAACCACGGGAAAGGCAGTCTCCAATGAAGGAAACCACCTATGCCAAAACATGGTATCCATCCACATACAGCTGTTTCGGGGTATTGCCCCTCATCAGTGTGGAGTAGGAAACTGGCTGGTAGGAGCAATGCCTAGTAAAAAGACTATGAAGAGGAGGATGAATGAACTCATGGAGATCAACATCCGACACTGCGGAGACACCATCACGTGTTTCTCAACACAGTGATTCTAGAGCACTGCCCCCATCCCTTATGGGAAATATGCAAAACATGCAAAACAGAAGCTGCGGAGACACCATCACGTGTCACGCTGTTCTCCACGCAAGATCGTCATGGGACGCTCGTGGATTTCTACGGATCAGGGAGTATATTGTTTGTTTGTTATTTTAATATTTATTCCAAAGATGACAATGGCTTCGGGGATCAAAGTGACAAGTGATGGTGAATATGTACTCTATGTTATACGTACTGTATGTCTATATGTATGTATTGTATGAATGTATTGTATGTAGTATATATGTATGTTGCATGCATGTAGTATATATGTGGTATATATGTAGTATGCATGTTGCATGCATGTGGTATATATGTAGCATGTATGTATGTTGCATGCATGTAGTATATATGTAGTATGCATGTTGCATGCATGTGGTATATATGTAGTATGTATGTATGTTGCATGCATGCATGTAGTATATATGTATGTTGCATGCATGTAGTATATATGTGGTATATATGTAGTATGCATGTTGCATGCATGTGGTATATATGTAGTATGTATGTTGCATGCATGTAGTATATATGTATGTTGCATGCATGTAGTATATATGTGGTATATATGTAGTATGCATGTTGCATGCATGTGGTATATATGTAGTATGTATGTTGCATGCATGTAGTATATATGTAGTATGCATGTTGCATGCATGTGGTATATATGTAGTATGTATGTATGTTGCATGCATGTAGTATATATGTAGTATGCATGTTGCATGCATGTGGTATATATGTAGTATGTATGTAGCATGTATGTAGTATGTATGTAGCATGTAGTATGTATTATTTATTTTTTTTTTATATTCAACACATAGGCCGGATGATGGGACTACTACTGTCCCATCATTGGGTAATGTATCAATCACCGTCATGGTAGCAGGCATCGCCCGATGGGACTTGTAGTCCCATCGGACGATGCCTGCACAGACCCCCGCAGCCTGCACAGACCCCCGGACAGTCGGCACAGACCACCGGCAGGCCGGCACAGACCCCCGGCAGGCCGGTACAGACCCCCGGCAGTCCGCACAGACCCCTGGGCAGTCGGCACAGTCCCCCGGGCAGGCCAGCACAGACCCCCGGGCAGGCCGGCACAGACCCCCGGGCAGGCCGGTACAGACCCCCGGGCAGGCCGGACAGACACCCGGGCAGGCCGGTACAGACCCCCGGCCAGGCCGGTACAGACCCCCGACAGGCCAGTACAGACCCCCGGGCCGGCCGGCACAGACACCCGGGCAGGCCGGTACAGACCCCCCGGATGGCCCGAACTGACAGCGCATCATGATGCACACAGACCGCGCATCATGATGACATCATTTCGGCAGCCTATCAGAGCCACAGCAGTGGCTCTTTGCATTATGGGAACTTCCGATTCCGATATTGAAAAAATATCGGTACTCAGTATCGGAATTCCGATACAGCGAATATCGGCTGATACCCGATATTTGCAGTACCGGAATGCTCAACACTAGTAGTATGTATGTTGCATGTAGTATATATGTTGTATATATGTATGTTGCATGCATGTGGTATATATGTAGTATGCATGTAGTATATATGTGGTATATATGTAGTATGTATGTATGTTGCATGCATGTAGTATATATGTAGTATGCATGTTGCATGTACTATATATGTATGTTGCATGCACGTAGTATGCATGTTGCATGCATGTAGTATATATGTTGTATGTATGTTGCATGCATGTAGTATATATGTGGTATATATGTAGTATGCATGTTGCATGCATGTGGTATATATGTAGTATGTATGTATGTATGTTGCTTGCATATAGTATATATGTAGTATGCATGTTGCATGCATGTGGTATATATGTAGTATGTATGTATGTTGCATGCATGTAGTATATATGTAGTATGCATGTTGCATGCATGTGGTATATATGTAGTATGTATGTATGTTGCATGCATGTAGTATGTATGTAGCATGCAGTATGTATTTTTTTTTGTTTAAATTCAACACATAGGCCGGATGATGGGACTACTACTGTCCCATCATTGGCTAATGTGTCAATCACCGTCATGGTAGCAGGCATCGCCCGATGGGACTTGTAGTCCCATCGGACAATTCTTGCACAGACCCCCGCAGCCTGCACAGCCCCCCGGACAGTCGGCACAGACCACCGGCAGGCCGGCACAGCCCCCTGGCAGGCCGGTACAGACCCCCGGGCAGTCGGCATAGACCCCCGGGCAGTTGGCACAGACCCCCGGGCAGGCCGGTACAGACCCCCGGGCAGGCCTGCACAGACCCCCGGGCAGGCCGGTACAGACCCCCGGGCAGGCCGGCACAGACCCCCGGGCAGGCCGGTACAGACCCCCGGGCAGGCCGGTACAGACACCCGGGCAGGCCGGTACAGACCCCCCAGATGGCCCGAACTGACAGCGCATCATGATGCGCACAGACCGTGCATCATGATGACGTCATTTCGGCAGCCAATCAGAGCCACAGCAGTGGCTCTTTGCATTATGGGAACTTCCGATTCCGATATCCGATATTGAAAAAATATCGGTACTCGGTATCGGAATTCCGATACAGCGAATATCGGCCGATACCCGATATTTGCAGTATCGGAATGCTCAACACTAGTAGTATGTATGTTGCATGTAGTATATATGTTGTATATATGTATGTTGCATGCATGTAGTATATATGTAGTATGCATGTTGCATGTACTATATATGTATGTTGCATGCACGTAGTATATATGTAGTATGCATGTTGCATGCATGTAGTATACATGTTGTATGTATGTTGCATGCATGTAGTATATATGTGGTATATATGTAGTATGCATGTTGCATGCATGTGGTATATATGTAGTATGCATGTTGCATGTAGTATATATGTTGTATATATGCATGTTGCATGCATGTAGTATATATGTTGTATATATGTATGTTGCATGCATGTAGTATATATGTAGTATGCATGTTGCATGCATGTGGTATATATGTAGTATGTATGTATGTTGCATGCATGTAGTATATATGTAGTATGCATGTTGCATGCATGTGGTATATATGTAGTATGTATGTATGTACAGTATGTTGCATGCATGTAGTATGTATGTAGCATGCAGTATGTATGTATTTAGCATGTAGTATGTATTTTTTTTTTTTACATTCAACACATAGGCTGGATGATGGGACTACTACTGTCCCATCATTGGCTAATGTGTCAATCACCGTCATGGTAGCAGGCATCGCCCGATGGGACTTGTAGTCCCATCAGACAATGCTTGCACAGAGCCCCGCAGCCTGCACAGACCCCCGGACAGTCGGCACAGACCACCGGCAGGCCGGCACAGCCCCCCGGCAGGCCGGTACAGACCCCCGGGCAGTCGGCACAGACCCCCGGGCAGGCCGGTACAGACCCCCGGGCAGACCGGCACAGACCCCCGGGCAGGCCGGTACAGACCCCCGGGCAGGCCGGTACAGACCCCCGGGCAGGCCGGCACAGACACCCGGGCAAGCAGGCACAGACACCCGGGCAGGCCGGTACAGATCCCCCGGAATGCCCGAACTGACGGCGCATCATGATGCGCACAGACCGCGCATCATGATGACGTCATTTCGGCAGCCAATCAGAGCCACAGCAGTGGCTCTTTGCATTATGGGAACTTCCGATTCCGATATCCGATATTGAAAAAATATCGGTACTCGGTATCGGAATTCCGATACAGCGAATATCGGCCGATACCCGATATTTGCAGTATCGGAATGCTCAACACTAGTACTTACATTATCTTTCTGAAAGGCTAGAAATACTATTTCCTTACCAGATAATGCTGCAAACTATTTATCATGCTCTACTCTTCTCCATATTGTGCAACCGCACCATTACAGAAGTCACATTAATGCTAATACAATTTTTCGCTCCATTGTGGTTGAGTAGTGCTGTTTAATAATTTATTTATTATGATGCATGGCGTGCACTGCAGAGCACAGTCCAGTGATATATTTGCTGGAGTAAATCTAGTTGTGTGTTCTCCTTCAGTTTTATGATTCACATTAAGCTTTATAAAACAAGTCTACAAATTCCAAATATAAGAAACCATTTTTTTTAGTTAGATGGAACTTGATTCATGCTGTCCAAACCACAGGGAGCATGAGTGAGAGCCTGGTTGCAAGATTGGAGCCATGTATATTTTTCTAGGCAGGTTTCTTCCAGCACTGCGGCAGGTAATTAACAGGTCTTCCGTCATGGAAGAGACTTGTCAGTCAGTACGGAACCGAGACTGAAGAACGTCCCTTACCTCTCGGGCTCCTGTGTTTCTGCAAAAATGGTATATCCACCCCTGCTGTAAATCATCTGGATCGGCGCAGGAAAAAGCGAGATTGGGATGGCTCTGAACTAGTCTGGTTTCCAGCTATGGTCCTCAGCTCCTTATATTTATTTTCTCTTACTCCACAAACTTTCTTGGCTGTAGTTGTGCAGCCCCGGTCTCATTCACGCTGCCCGCAGGTTAGGCATCATGAATCATGTAGCAGGTTCCCTTTGAGGTTGAGTGTACCAGAGTTTCGGTAGGTTATAAGTCAATTCAGATGAAAAGTGAAAAGAAAATCCCTGTATGGACACCCAAATTCATTGCCAAGATTAAAATCCAATTGTTGCCAAAACCTGATACCATACAAATACTATGACTGAAGAAACTGTACCGATAGTGTGTGACGGCGGCAAAGATTAGGGTGTGGGGGGAAATATAGATTTGATTGATAAAGAGAGAGAAAGAAAGGAGAGTTAAAGTGTTAAAAATGTTTTGCAGGTCAATTGGAGGCCTTGGAGTACTTTTGATTCAGGGCACATCAGACTATTTTTCTATGGTGGATTTGAATTTGATTTTTTGTCTATGAGATTGATACACTGATCCTACAGTCAAGAAGGCAGAACAATCCACACTATTATGAAAATATATATATAAATACACAGATCCCATGTCATTCTGTACATGTAGCTCTCCAACTTTTAGCAACCACTGAAGGGGTTGCTGGGTCTTAAGCTACAAGTTACTCTATGTGGCTACGGACTTGTGAATCCTCACACCTTGAGCACTGCATGATGTGAGGATTATCCAGTACATGCCGACTAGAGTGTATTGAGCGAGGCCGGATTCGATACAGTCTAGTTGGAATGTGGCTGGAAGTATGCAAATCAAATACTTGGAGGATTATCTAGCCTGCAGTCACAGAGTGAGTGAAGGCTTATAGCTAAAGACTGGACAACCCCTTTAATTATTTAGGATTCATACTAAGGTCAAAAGCGATGCCAATGCAAAGTAATAAAAAGGCAAGAAGAATCATATCAACAGAATTTGAACATAAAGTAATGCTGCTCCAAAGGACAAGGAATACAAACACATTCATAACCATTTCTTTATATAGTGTACATAATTTATATTCTGTCTTTTCTAGGCCACTGGCAGTACAAAAACTATCCATTAATCAAGAGATGACTCTGCTCATTCGTTCTCAGTCTATATGGCAAAGCTGAAAAGGGAGTTGCAAAAAACAGGAACCTATAACTTATTGTGTTTAATTTAATCTGGACTCTTTATAATCAATACCATGTGTCATTTTGAAAAATAAAAAAAATAATTGAGAACTTAAAAAATAGATGAAAATATAAAAATATCACATATGGAAAGCTCTTGACTGGTGTCTACTTTAGCCTATTTCGACTTATATGAACATTTCAATGAGTAGTGCAATACTTATATCGACTTTAGGTGAAATGGTAGTTTATACCTATGTAAGGGGTGTTCCTGGGGCCGTGTAATACTCCACTCCCTGTGTTAGTATGAATAGTCCCTTTGTTTATATTTGTATATATGTATATACATGTCTTGCTATGTATAATATTTCTGTCATAGCGAAAGCGTAGTACCCATTTATGGCCACTAGATGGGGGCATTATAGTGTATGTCATATAAGCTAGGCGTTCAGTATAGTTAACGGTTAAATGTAGGAGGGGTTCACTGTGGGTAAGCGAGGAACATTTCCTAAAGTGAGGGAGAAGGGCCATGGGTGCCCAGATAGCTCGGGTGGGCATAGAGACCAGGCTACACAGGGACCACGCAATGTTTGAAGGAGAGTAGCCCAGCCATCCAGGGCCAGTGAGCCAGAACAGTAGCAAAGACAACAGTGACAGCAATGGAGGGAACTGAATCTGCAGAAGTCACAGCAGTATAGGATAGGTCGCTCATCATGTGGCAGATCATCGCATGGGCTGATGCCCTTAGATCCGGGGCAAAACGGCGAGGGGACCCCAAGCACATAGAGTCTGGACATCGAGGACGCTGAGGAACATATGATACGGTCTGACATACTATCTGACAAAGATAGGAGAACAGGGAAAAAAGAAGAGATGCACTGTGTGAAACCTGATGTTGATGCTGAGATGAACATGGATTGCTGTGTATGAAGACTAGTAAAGTTGTGCATTTAAAAGTTGAAATGGACTGTGTCTCAATTTGTGCTAAATCGGATAGAGAGAGTCTCCAGCAACACAGAGGAGGCTCCGACAGTGCAGAAAGGGAAGCCATAGGGATGCTGAGAAATGGACATTTTTTATATGTGACAGGAACCAAGGGTGCAAATACACAGCTAGCCTCGGTCATGACTATGGTCCTGGCCGTCCCTCACACTTGGCATAGTCGGCAGGATGCCGCTACCTTGCAATGCAGAGAAACCATGAAGTAACGAGATGCTGATAACCTAAATGTGACTGACATATTGGATATGACTGACACCATTTTTGTGACCAAGATAGCGACCATGAAGATGGTGGAGGTTTGCGCCAAAAAGAAGAACAACAACTTGGACCTCACACTTCGTGGGATTTTTGATGCAGAGTTGGTGCCAAAACATGCTGGGTTGCACCCTCTGGTCTGCCCCTGGTGGGTGCAGATGAAGAGGAAAAGGCCTCACCCTTCCCTACTGAATGCAAGAAAATGGGTGGAATGGTCGGAGGTGGCCCCACCTTGGAATGGGTGTGGCCCAGGAGACAATGCCGGGTGCAGCTGCGTGGCGCCATTGTGTGATCCAGGACCGGCAGCGATGGAGCACTGGCGCACCTGACACAGCAGGGGCGTAGGCCGCGTGGAGTGGAGGTGGCAGCAAGAAGAGGAGAAGACCCGAGCCGGATGGCTAAGAGGAGTCGCAGATGAATTCTGGACTCATCAATTTCCAGTGTCATTGATTGAGCGATACTGGCGGCTGCCAGAGGAATCCGCCGAGAAGATTGAGCAGGAAGACCGTCCACATTAACCACAACATCATCAGGAGTCTGGACATCGACAGCAGCGGGTGCCGGAACTACTTCGACGGGAGCCAGAACATCTCATCCAGAATTGAGGGCTGGAGAGTCAGAAATAGTGACCGCCCTGGAGGAACTTAAAAAGGAGTTTGAAGCAGAGCCAGACCTTTACCAACAAGCATCAGAGTGCGCAGCTGCAGAAGGATAGAGCAGTCCCGGGATGGGAGCAGTTAGCATTCTGGAGCAGGACAGGGTGAGTGAACCTTGGCCCCTGACCCTAAAGGGAT
This sequence comes from Dendrobates tinctorius, assembly GCF_039654945.1. Classification (NCBI taxonomy): domain Eukaryota; kingdom Metazoa; phylum Chordata; class Amphibia; order Anura; family Dendrobatidae; genus Dendrobates; species Dendrobates tinctorius. Next base: position 25,294,430 of record NW_027361754.1, on the reverse strand, counting down.
GGTCCAAGCCTTGACCCCTCACTCTGGAATCTTACGTCCAGCCCCTCACCCCAGAAGATCGGTAACCATCCAAGGACTGTAGACCCCTTGAAAAGGAACACACTATTGTACATATGTTTGAGCTTGCTGGATGGGACCATAATTTAATGGACATCACCTAGAGGACTGTGAACCAGGCCCCTCACAGGAGATAAGAGACTCTAGTATGTAAAAAAAGAGACTTTGCTCATGTGGAGCAATATATTCCTCCCTGCGTGGAGTATTTGAAGTAAAATATTAAAGGTTCTGGGTAAATGGTCAGGGACGACCATTGTAAAAGGGAGGATGAATGTAAGGGGTGTACCAGGAATGTATAAAACTCCACTCCCTTCCTTAGTGTAAATAGTCTCTTTGTTTATATTTGTATATATGTATGTACATGTCTTGCTATGTATATTTCTGTCATAGGGAAAGCATAGTGCCCATTTATGGCCACTAGAGGGGGCATTATAGTGTATGTAATATAAGCTAGGAGTTCAGTATAGTTAACGGCTAAATGTAGGAGGGATTCACTGTGAGTAAGCGAGGCGAGGAACATTTCCTGAAGTGAGGGTGAAGGGCCAGGGGCGCCCAGACAGCTCGGGTGTGTTTAGAGCCCGAGCTACCCAGGGACCACACAACATTTGAAGGACAGTAGCCCAGCCATCCAGGGCCAGTGGGCCAGAACAGCAGCAAAGACAACAGTGACAGCAGAGGAGGGAACTGGGGCTGCAGGAGAAGTCACAGCAGTATAGAAGGACAGGTCACTCATCATGTGGCAGATCATCGCATGGGCTTATGCCCTCACATCCTGGGTGAATATGGCTGAGGGAACCCCCAAGCGCAGAGAGTTTTGACAGGGATGACGCTGAGGTACCATATGATACAGTCTGAACCAGTAACGTGCTGTCTGGCAAAGAGGAGAACAGGGAAAGAGAAAGAGATGCACTGTATGATACCTGATGTTGATGCTGAGATGAACATGGATGCGCTGTGTATGAAGACTAGTAAAGTTTTGCGTTTAAAAGTTGAAATGGACTGTGTCTCAATTTGTGCAAAACCAGACAAAGGGAGTCTCCAGCAATGTAGAGGAGACTCTGACGGTGCAGAAAGTGAAGCCACAAGTATGCTGAGTAGTGTTGAGCATTCCGATACTGCAATATCGGGTATCGGCCGATATTCGCTGTATCAGAGTTCCGATACTGAGTTCCGACACTTTTAGAATATCGAATACCTTAATCGGAAGTTCCCATAATGCAATGAGCCATTTTATTCAGCCAATGAGGAATCCTAAGAAGTGTGGGCACATCCTGTATTAGGCATGTTAACTAATGGCATGGCTGTGATCGGCTGCGAGCAGACCACCCAGCTGCTCCTCCCCCAGACACACGCTGAACAGTGATCTATGGATAGTGAAACTAGTGAAGGAGGAGGAAACAACCAGTTCTCATTTCAATGCCAGAACAAACACCCCCGGATGTTTATCTTAGAAGCAAGAGATGATATCTTGGAAACCGTGCAGACTAGCCACAGAACGTAAATTACTTATTGTCAGCATTCTGCAGCCAAGATATGCACTGAGATTATGTGAAAAGCCCGGACAACCCGTTTAACATAGTCAATATCTTTGTAACTCCGAACGTCTTAAAAAAAAATTAATTCCTGCTATTCCATTTGATTGGGCTAAACCCTCTATGCCTTTAATGTCTCCTCCACCTCCCCCAATACATTCTACATTATTATTAGTTGTTTTCCTTCATGTAGAATTAACCTACAAGGAAAGTAAGGGTTTATTTTCATTCCGATATTTGTGTCCCATTGACTTGCATTGGTTTCCGGTATCGGAATCGGCGATATCCGATATTTTTGGGGTATCGGTCCGATCCAATCCGATCCAATATTTCCCGATATCGGAAGGTATCGCTCAACACTAATGCTGAGTAATGGACATTCTTTACAAGTGACAGGAACCCAGGGCACGAATACACAGCTAGCCTCGGTCATGACTACGGCCCTGGCCGTCCCTCACACCTATGTCGACCCAACTTTATATACCCAAACAAAAACAATTTCTCCAAAATCATGTGAAGCACGTAAAGTTAATATTACGATTTTGATCTGATTATGGTTATTTTTTTAAAGTGACTGTGGGTAAATGGAGGTGGAAATGTTTCTCAAATAACATAATTCAATAAATATGTAAGGTGATGAACAGTCAAACAAACATGGCTACATGAGGCAGGTAAGGGCCCCGTCACACATAGCGATGCACCAGTGATCCCGACAACGATATAACCTTGTCAGGATCGCTGGTGTGTCACTACATGATCACTGGTGAGCTGCCAAACAGGCAGCTTCACCAGCGATCAGCACCAGCGACACGCGGGTAACAAGCAATGCACGTCGCTTAGTTACCCGCTGTGTATGTTAGAAACCAGCGAGCTGGTGCAGGGAGCTAGTAACCAAGCTAAACATCAGGTTTCTAAGCGCCGCACGGCGCTTGCAAACCCGATGTTTACCTTGGTTACCAGCTCCCTGCACCAGCTCGCTGGTTTCTAATGTACACATTGGGTTTCTAAGCACCGTGCGGCGCTTAGAAACCCGATATTTACCTTGGTTACCAGGCTCCAGCTCGCTGATCGCTGGTCTCCTGCCACACGCAGCGATGCGTGCTGGCCAGCGGGAGACCAACGATCAAGAAAAGGTCCAGGCCATTCGAGCACGATCAGTGATACCCGGCAGAGGGGCCGGTCGCTGATAAGTGTCACACACAGCGATCTCGCTGGTGAGATCGCTGTTGCGTCACAAAACTTGTGACTCGGCAGCAATCTCGCTAGTGAGATCGCTATGTGTGACGGGGGCCTAAGAGATTCTTTTCCTGGTAGAATGGACAGGAACATAGAAGTAATTACACACCCTATAAGAGCACTGAGATGACTGTCATGACTTTCCCAGTCAATACAGCAGAGCTAACAAATGAATTATGATAAATATATTATACAACCTATGAATGATTATCCACCCTATGATATGACTCAGCTAGTTTTTGCTACTCTATATTGTAAAGCCGTGACTAAATTGTGATTAGTAGAATATGCAACAACCTTCCTGTGATTATCCTTGTTGTAATGATAATGGAAATAAAGTTCAACCTGCAAGTGATTGGACATTCTGAAGTGAAAATGAGTAGAGTTGAGCGAAACGGGTCGAAAAAATTCAAAAGTCGCCGACTTTTGGCAAAGTCGGGTTTCATGAAACGAAACCCGACCCTAGGATGAGGTCGGCCACGAGGTCGGCGACTTACGCGCCAAAGTCGCGTTTCAAAAGTTTGTTTTGCGCTCTTTTTCAGCCAATCAGGATCCACGGACACTGTGGGCAACGTGATGACCTAGGCACGGGTCACCACCATCTTTCAGAATGGCATGCAAGTGATTGGCTTGCTTTGGTGGGCGTCACAGGGGGTATAAAAGGGCGTGCACGCCGACCGCCATCTTACTTCTGCCGATCTTAGTATAGGGAGAGGTTGCTGCTGATTCTGTAGGGAGAGCGTTAGGCAGGGAAGAAGACAAAAAAACTGCTTCTGCTGCTAGCGATTTGGCCTGCACAACACACAAGTCACTGTGTGTGCAGTGCAAGGGGAGGCTATATTGTGGTGTATCAGTGGTGTTGGTTGTTGGGCTGCCTTTTAAGGCTTCCTGACACGCTGGCATTGCTGTTTACCCACTGCTCCGCAAACTGCTTTTTTAAAAGCAATCCAATCTCCCTTATCCTCTAGTCACTTTTGTCACAGCTGTGCCATCGAGCCTGTCACATAGCGCTCAGATATCAGTGGGCCTCACACAATCCACAAGTGTCCAGTGTCCAAAAGTGTGCGCAGAGATTCAAAATCTCCATTATCCTCTCGTCACTTTGGTCACAGGCAGCTGTGCCATCGAGCGTGTCACATAGCGCTCAGATATCAGTGGGCCTCACACAATCCACAAGTGTCCAGTGTCCAAAAGTGTGCGCAGAGATTCAAAATCTCCATTATCCTCTCGTCACTTTGGTCACAGGCAGCTGTGCCATCGAGCGTGTCACATAGCGCTCAGATATCAGTGGGCCTCACACAATCCACAAGTGTCCAGTGTCCAAAAGTGTGCGCAGAGATTCAAAATCTCCATTATCCTCTCGTCACTTTGGTCACAGGCAGCTGTGCCATCGAGCGTGTCACATAGCGCTCAGATATCAGTGGGCCTCACACAATCCAAAAGTGTCCAGTGTCCAAAAGTGTGCGCAGAGATTCAAAATCTCCATTATCCTCTCGTCACTTTGGTCACAGGCAGCTGTGCCATCGAGCCTGTCACATAGCGCTCAGATATCAGTGGGCCTCACACAATCCAAAAGTGTCCACTGTCCACAAGTGTGTGCAGAAATTCTAAATCTCCCCTGTCCTATAGACACCTTGTACCTTGTTTTACATTACTATATAGTTTGTTGGATTTTGTCTACATTTCTACCAAAAATGAGGAAGGCTGGTGGAAGAGGCCGTGGAATTGGGCGGGGGTTGGCAGCTGGTAATGATGGTGTTGGTGGTGGATCTGATGGTAGTGGCAAGAGCAAAATAGGACCGAATGCAGGAGGTGCTGACCCTGCGTCATCGTCTGGCTACATAAGGCCTAGAACGCTTAGTTTTCTAGGAGTTGGCAAACCGCTTTTAAAGGCAGAGCATCAGGAAAAAGTTTTGTCTTACATTGCTGACTCAGCCTCCAGCTCTATCGCCTCCTCTTCTTCAGTTGTAAAAAGTAAAAGCACTGAGTCGTCATTGGAGGCTCATGTTCATGAACCACACCTTTCCTTGTGTCCTTCACCCCAACCAAGATTGAAGGATGACGCAGGCCATACTACTGATTACTCCATGGAGCTGTTTTCACATACCATGCCTGGATTATCAAGTGAAATGGTGAATTACCCAGGCCAAGATGAATCTGACATGGAGTGCACTGATGCACAGCCGCTGATGGATGATTCTGCTGGTACATTCACTCAGAGCACTACATTGTCCTCGCAGTGTACAGAGACAGATTTTGACCCTGATGAGACTCAGGTGCCCCTTCCTGCACACTATACCACCATACACGGTGACACAGAGAAAGGTGCACATGACATAGAAGAGGAGGTGATGGATGACCCAGTTGTTGACCCAGATTGGCATCCATTGGGGGAAGAGGGTGCTGCTTCCAATAGCTCAGATGAGGAGCATCCACAGCAGACATCGACATCGCAACAGCTGTTATCTGGCAGGCCCGGAGCACTCCAAAGACAGGTTCCAAACATCAAAAGAGTTGCTGGACAGCTTGTCCAGAGGGTCACAAGATCACAGCGTGCTAGGCCGCAAAATGTCTGCCAAAGTAGGAAGAGTGCAGTGTGGCACTTTTTTGAACAAAATCCTCATGATCAGGCCAAGGTTATCTGTAAGAAGTGCGCAAAGACCTTTAGCCGAGGGAAAAATCTGAAAAATTTGAATACCAGTTGCATGCTTAGACATTTAACCAGCATGCACTTGCAAGCGTGGACACAACACCAAACCTCAAGTGCCACATGTGCAACTGATCACAACGAAGGTAGTCAGCAACGCTACATTGTTTCCCCCACTGTAAGCCCACCGGTTAGCACAGCAGCAAATGTTGAGGTGTCGTTGCAAGACCACAGCAGTCAGGGAATCCCACTGTTATATCAACGAAAGACTGATTCTAGGCCATCAGAAAGAACACCAACTCCATCACCATCATCAACCCTCTCTCAGTCCGCCCTGTCCACCGCTACTTCCACCATATGCAGCTCTCAAGTCCAGCTCACCCTCCCAGACACTATGAGTAGGTCAAGAAAGTACTCAGTCTCTCATCCGCGTACACTGGGTTTGAACGCCCACATTGCCAAACTAATCTCGTTTGAGATGATGCCCTTTCGGTTGGTGGAAAGCACAGCTTTCCGCGAACTCATGGCCTATGCAGTACCACGCTATGACCTACCCAGTCGCCACTTCTTCTCTCGCAAAGCCATCCCAGCCCTCCACCATCATGTGAAAGACCGCATTGTCCATGCACTCAAGCAGTCAGTGAGCGGAAAGGTGCACCTCACAACTGATGCATGGTCCAGTCGGCATGGCCAGGGCCGTTACGTGTCCATCACTGCGCACTGGGTTAATGTGGTGGATGCAGGGTCCACAGGGGACAGCGGTGGTGGGACAGTGCTGCCTAGCCCACGGTATAGGAAACAGTTGGCTGTAGGCGTTCGACCCTCCTCCTCCTCCTCCAGAAGCGAAAGCTCGTCCACAGAGCGCAGTCGTACGAGCACTCCATCTGCAGCTGCCACTGTTGCACACGATGTGTCCCCCTATCGAGCAGCTAGTGGAAAGCGTCAGCAGGCTGTGTTGCAGATGATGTGTTTGGGCGACAGACACACCGCCGAGGTGCTGGCCGAGTACTTGAAGCGACAAACTGAGTCATGGCTGGGCAGTGTACATCTTGAGGCAGGCAAGGTAGTTAGTGATAACGGCCGTAATTTTGTGGCAGCCATAGCCCTTTCAAAACTCAGCCACATACCTTGCTTGGCTCACACCTTGAACCTGGTGGTGCAGTGCTTCCTCAAAAATTATCCGGAGTTAACAGCCCTGCTCCAGAAGGTGCGAAGACTGTGCGCGCACATCCGCCCGTCGCCTGTACACTCCGTTCGTATGCAGGAGCTGCAGCGATTGCTCCACCTTCCCAACCACCGCCTCATTATCGACATTGCAACAAGGTGGAACTCCACCCTGCACATGGTGGAGCGGCTGTGCGAGCAGAGGCAGGCCATAATGCATTTGTGGGAGGATACACGGCCAGGCACTTTGAGAGCAGACATGGAGTTGACAGGCGTGCAGTGGTCGAAGCTGAAAGACCTTTGTAAAGTCCTTCAGTGTTTTGAGGAATGCACATGGCTGGTAAGCGCAGACGACGCCATCCTAAGCATGAGCATCCCAGTTATGCGTCTGCTCATGCAAACTTTGACGCACCTTAAGGAGCAGGCGTCTGCAGCCAATGTTGATGAGGAGGAAGAGGAGGAGGGAATCCTTGATGACATTCAGCCATTGTCTGCTCAGGGACCTCTCCTGGACGAGGTGGAGGAAGAAGAGGAGGAGGAGGAGGATGATGGGGATGATTACTTAGGGGAGGAGGATGCATCTCGTGGGGCAAGTGAAAATGTTGGCGTGGCAAGGTCTGGTACAGGGTTTGTGCGTGACTGGAGGGATGTGGATTTGCCAGAAAGTGCTCCTCCACCCAGCACTCGCAGTGCATCATTGACACCGGGAACATTGGCCCACATGTCAGATTATGCCTTGCGGATCCTAAAAAGGGACCCCCGCATTGCCAAAATGATGAACGATGACGACTACTGGTTGGCCAGCATCCTGGATCCACGCTATAAAGGCAAATTACAAAACATCATGCCACAGGAGAACCTTGACCTAATATTGGCTAATAAACAAGCAACTCTGGTAAATCGGTTGCTTGAGGCATTCCCAGCACACAGCAGCGGTGATGGTTCTCACACGAGCCGTACGGGCCGGGGGCAGCTTGGCAGAGGTGTTCGTGGTGCACACAGCAGAAGTGGCGTTGGAGACAGGGGTTTCATGACAATGTTGTGGACTGATTTTTCAAATACCGCTCACACAACTGGTAATACTGCATCGATGGAAAGTGACAGGAGACAGCAGTTGTCAACTATGGTTACAAACTACTTTTCCTCCCATATCGATGTTCTCCCACACAGGTCATTCCCCTTTGACTATTGGGCCGCTAAACTGGACACCTGGCCTGAATTGGCCCAATATGCCTTACAGGAGCTCGCTTGCCCAGCTGCAAGTGTGCTATCGGAAAGAGTCTTCAGTGCAGCTGGATCAATCCTGACAGAAAAAAGGACCCGTCTGTCAACCCAAAATGTGGATGATCTAACCTTCATTAAAATGAACCACGCATGGGTTTCCAAGGATTTTGTCCCACCTTCCCCTGATGACACATAGGGTGACAGAAAAATGGCTTGCTTTGGTCCACCTCTTCCTGGTACTTCACCTATTTCGCCTTTTGCATCAGCTGAATGTCCAACATCAACATATGCCACTTTCTAAAACTCCCTAACTGTGCTGCCTCCCCCCCCATGGCCGGGGTCACCACCTACCGCACGACACCGTGCGAGTGCCGTTGCCCTGGACAGGTGGGTAGGCCGACTCTTGGGCGCGGGCACTGGCACAGGGTCCCTCATAGTGCAATCAAGTGTCTCTGACGGTGGTGGTGCACACCCGCCGTCAGACACACCGCTGTACTATGAGGGGCCCAGTGCCAGTACCGACGCCCACGAGTGGGCCCCCCTTGCTTGGGCAGGGCCCCAGCATTTGCAATCTTTACCTCTCCCTGCTCCTCCGCTGTGTAATCTGGGCCGTCAAATCTATACTGTGCCTGACACCGTCTGAGCCTGCCTCCTGAGACATATATTTTGAATGTGTACGCTATCCATACATGTTATACAGGGATACGGTACCCTTTCTAACCTTTGTGCAATCACGTGCAATCCATACTGGGCGTGAGAACGGCTGGCGAGCTGTTAAGCAAGCTACAGCACCTGTCCAGACAAGTACAGGGATTCCCTAGCGAGGAGACTTATTTGATTGTTTTCAATGTTGGGACAGCAATTTTTGGGGAGCACTATACTCTGGAGAATGATAGATGGGGCCCACCATACACTGGAACATTCCAAAGGTGGACATCAGACACTGGAGCAGCATTTACAGGGCCCATTATACACTAGAGCATTAGAAATGGGGCCCATTATGTTTGGAGCATTATTTGGGCCCATAAGACAGTGGAGCTTCATCCATGGGGACCAACATATACTGTAGCATTATGTGGAGCTCATCATATACTGTTTCAAACATTATATGGGACCAATGATTCTTTATGGAGAAATAGATGGGCCTCGTCATGAGATGTAAAAAGTGAGTTATTTTTCATTGTACTATACCGCTATTTCTCTGCCGTATCGGAGCATGATGAGTTGTGGTATGTGTTAAAGGGGCGCTCTTTCGCCCAGGGCACATGAAAACCTGCAGCCAGCCCTCCCCCCCCCCCACAACTTTAGCCAAATAACCCCCATTTTTCAGTGCGTAACTTGTATTATGAAGTTAATTAAGGCTTACAAGCTTAAGTAAGAAGAATTGATGCTTTTGGCATTCAAATGGGCACTGTAGGTGTGTTTCCTGTCCTCCTCTCACTGCCGACTTTTATTCCCCATTGACTTACATTGGGTTTCGTGTTTCGGGACGACCCCGACTTTTCCCTATAATCGGACGATCTTGCTCGACCCGACTTTTGGAAAAGTCGGGTTTCACGAAACGAAACGCGACCCTAAAAAACCAAAAGTCGCTCAACTCTAAAAATGAGCAAGCGCTGCACATTTTTCCCATTCTATTCAACAAAGCTGACACATAAATAGCAGTAAATTAAAGGGAAAGCTACCTACTATTGAATACTCACCCTGCAATGATAATGAGATGACTCCGCTTAATGTACCAAGTCTATGCGGCATAGCTGACAATTAGATAGCAGAAAAAAAGAAGTATCATCCTACTGTGTTTAGTTGAACTGATAATGTGAAAGAGTAAAAATGGAAAGAAATATACACTCACTGGCCACTTTATTAGGTACACCATGCTAGTAACGGGTTGGACCCCCTTTTGCCTTCAGAACTGCCTCAATTCTTCGTGGCAGAGATTCAACAAGGTGCTGGAAGCATTCCTCAGAGATTTTGGACCATATTGACATGATGGCATCACACAGTTGGCGCAGATTTGTCGGCTGCACATCCCTGATGCGAATCTCCCGTTCCACCACATCCCAAAGATGCTCTATTGGATTGAGATCTGGTGACTGAGGAGGCCATTTGAGTACAGTGAACTCATTGTCATGTTCAAGAAACCAATCTGAGATGATTCGAGCTTTATGACATGGCGCATTATCCTGCTGAAAGTAGCCATCAGATGTTGGGTACATTGTGGTCATAAAGGGATGGACATGGTCAGCAACAATACTCAGGTAGGCTGTGGCGTTGCAACGATGCTCAATTGGTACCAAGGGGCCCAAAGAGTGCCAAGAAAAAATTCCCCACACCATGACACCACCACCACCAGCCTGAACCGTTGATACAAGGCAGGATGGATCCATGCTTTCATGTTGTTTACGCCAAATTCTGACCCTACCATCCGAATGTCGCAGCAGAAATCGAGATTCATCAGACCAGGCAACGTTTTTCCAATCTTCTACTGTCCAATTTCGATGAGCTTGTGCAAATTGTAGCCTCAGTTTCCTGTTCTTAGCTGAGAGGAGTGGTACCCAGTGTGGTCTTCTGCTGCTGTAGCCCATCTGCCTCAAAGTTCGACGCACTGTGCGTTCAGAGATGCTCTTCTGCCTACCTTGGTTGTAACGGGTGGCAATTTGAGTCACTGTTGCCTTTCTATCAGCTCGAACCAGTCTGCCCATTCTCCTCTGACCTCTGGCATCAACATGGCATTTCCGGCCACAGAACTGCCGCTCACTGGATTTTTTTTCTTTTTCGGACCATTCTCTGTAAACCCTAGAGATGGTTGTGCGTGAAAATCCCAGTAGATCAGCAGTTTCTGAAATTCTCAGACCAGCCCTTCTGGCACCAACAATCATGCCACGTTCAAAGGCACTCAAATCACCTTTCTTCCCCATACTGATGCTCGGTTTGAACTGCAGGAGATTGTCTTGACCATGTCTACATGCCTAAATGCACTGAGTTGCCGCCATGTGATTGGCTGATTAGAAATTAAGTCTTAACACACAGTTGGACAGGTGTACCTAATAAAGTGGCCAGTGAGTGTATATATTTAAGGCACATAAGAGATTTTGTTCTAGATAGAGTGGACAGGAGCTTAGGAGTGATTACTCAACCTATAATAATAATGAGATGACTGTCATGCTTTTCCCATCTATACAGCAAAGGTGACAAGTGAATAGTTGTTAATATATTTTACAACAACCTATGAATGTCTAGCAACCCTATGATAATGAGATGACTCTGCTCATTTTTTCCTAGTCTACACAGCAAAGCTATAACTAAATTGTTAGAAGTAGAATATAAAACAACCTACTTGTGATTATCCCTTCTGTAATGATAATGTAAATGGAATGGACACCACCTGGGAGTGATTGGCCTCTCTGTACTGAAAATGAACAAACTCTGCACATTCCTTCCCAATTTATACAACAAAGCTAACAAATAAATAGTAGGAAATAAAAGGGACAGCTACCTACTAGTGAATACTCACCCTATAATGATAATGTGATGACTCTGCTTTATCCTACCCAGTCTTTGCGGCACAGCTGACAAATAGATTTCAGTAAAAAGAAAAGAAGCATTAGCCCACTGTGTTTATTTTAATTGATAGTGTGAAAGAGTAAAAATGGAAAGAAACATGGCTACATGAGGCAAGTAAATAGAATGGACAGCAATATACAAGATATTATCCATTATCAAAAGTCTTAGATAATAAGATGGCAAGCTCCTGGGAACAGACAGAGGATGAGGATGATTAATATGATCCTTGCAATTCTGCCATTCAGTGTAACACAATAATACCCTCCAAACTTGAACAATTGTCCAGATTACTTTTTAATGAGAAACAGTCAATATGTGTACGGGCTGAGCGTGACTTTATTTACTGAATGTTCTCTGCTACTCACCAGGCAGAAAAAAAGATGCATCCAACTTTCACCACCTCCAGGAAGAAAGCAATCCTGTTTCCTGGCAGTCAATATGAATTTCAGCCCATATGCTTCATTTTTATCTGTTGCAGGTTCTTGTCACTGATGGGAAACAGAATAAGTGCTGAATAGCCAGAGGTCCCGAGAATGCCTGCTGTCATGTCATACTGTACCACAATAAATAATTTTTCTTTCTACTGGCAAACGGGCTTCAAAATGTGGAGTTGGAATCTTATCTTCATCATCCTGATCATACATTATACTGTATACATCGGATATATAGGTCAAGTCAGTGGCAACATATTTGGAGGGTTTAGGAGTATAGAATCATAGAATCATAGAATCGTAGAGTTGGAAGGGACCTCCTGGGCCATCTGGTCTAACCCCCTGCTCAAAGCAGGATTCGCTAAATCATCCCAGTCAGATGTCTGTCCAGCCTCTGTTTGAAGACTTCCATTGAAGGAGAACTCACCACTTCTCGTGGCAGCCTGTTCCACTCATTGATCACTCTAACTGTCAAAAAGTTTTTTCTAATATCTAATCTGTGTCTCCTCCCATTCAGTTTCATCCCATTGCTTCTAGTCTTTCCTTGTGCAAATGAGAATAAAGTTGATCCTTCTACAATGTGACAGCCCTTTAGATATTTGTAGACAGCTATTAAGTCTCCTCTCAGTCTTCTCTTTTGCAAACTAAACATTCCCAAATCCTGCAACCTTTCCTCATAAGACAGGGTTTGCAGACCGGTTACCATTCTGGTCGCTCTTTTCTGAACTTGCTCCAGTTTGTTGATGTCTTTTTTAAAATGTGGTGCCCAAAACTGGACACAATATTCCAGATGAGGTCTGACCAAAGAGGAGTAGAGGGAAATAATGACTTCACGTGATCTAGACTGTATGCTTCTGTTAATACATCCTAGAATTGCATTTGCCTTTTTTGCTGCTGCATCACACTGTTGACTCATATTCAGTCTGTGATCTATTAGTATACCCAAGTCTTTTTCACATGTGCTGTCACTTAGCCCTATTCCTCCCATTCTATATATGCTTTTTTCATTTTTATTGCCCAGATGTAGTACTTTGCATTTCTCCCTGTTAAAAACCATTCTGTTAGTTGCTGCCCACTGCTCCAGTTTATTTATATCTTTTTGAATCCTCTCTCTCTCTTCTCTAGTATTAGCTATCCCTCCTAGCTTTGTGTCATCAGCAAATTTAATCAGTTTACCCTCAATTCCTTCATCTAAATCGTTGATAAAGATGTTAAACAATACAGGGCCCAGGACAGAGCCCTGTGGTACCCCACTTGAGACATTCTTCCAACTGGATGTGCAGCCATTTACGACCACTCTTTGGGTCCGATCACTAAGCCAGTTATGAATCCACCTAACAGTTGCCTTGTCCATTCCATACTTAGTCATTTTTTCAATAAGGATTGTATGAGAGACTTTGTCAAATGCTTTGCTGAAGTCAAGATATACTATATCTACAGCATTTCCTTGATCCACCCAATCGGTGATACCGTCATAGAAGGAAATTAGTAGTGATGAGCGAGTAGCATTGTTACTCGGATGTCCACGAGCATGCTCGGGTGATCTCCTAGTATTTTGGCGTGCTCGGAGGTTTAGTTTTTGTCACCTCAGCTGCATGATTTACGGCTAATAGACAGCCTGAATACATGTGGGAATTCCCTAACAAACAGGCATTCCTCACATGTATTCAGGCTGTCTAGCAGCCACAAATCATGCAGCTGAGGCGATGAAAACTAAATCTCCGAGCACGTCAAAATACTCGGAGATCACCCGAGCATGCTCGGGAAAACCCGAGCAACGAGTATACTCACTCATCGTTATTTAGGAGTTGATAAAAATTATATTGCCTAAGCACACATCGAAATCACAATTAACTTCACGATATCCTATAATATCATTGTGTTAGTGCTGAGCCGCAGAATTCTATATCCTTCTCTTCCAGGAAGATTCTGCCTGAAATCTGTGTTGCAAACTCTCTGCAAAAAATAAACGTAGCGCACAACAATGTAAGAACGATATTGCTGCGCATGTGTTTAGGCTAGTTTCACATTTGCTCTTTTGAGCGCAGCGACGGCCTGTGCACGGCCGCCGCTAAGCCCCGCCCCTGCCGCGCCTCCGCCGGTAGCTGCATGCGTCCTGCGTCCCCAATCTTTATCACTGGGGGCGCAGGCCGTGCGCAGTATGCGCTTGGCGGCGCATGCGTCCTTTTGACGGTGCACCGAGCGCAACCAAACTGCAGCAGGTTGCGTTTGGCGCTGGTCGGCGCACCGTCTAAAGGACGCATGCGCCGCCAAATGCATACTGCGCACGGCCTGCGCCCCAAGTGATAAAGATAGGGGATGCAGGACGCATGCAGCGTCTTGCGTCGGTAGGCGGAGCTACCGGCAGAGGCCTGGCAGGGAGCGGGGCTTAGCGGCGGCCATGCACAGGCCGTCGCTGCGCTCAAAAGCGCAAATGTAAAACTAGCCTTAGTTCTTTGTTACTTCTTGTTATTGTGTCAGGCTTTAGAAACTGTAAAGTGGCTAAAAGAAGAAGCATGTTCGTTCTTTGGGCGGCTTCCAAAAGCGCTCCATAGTTATAGTATAATTAATAGAAAGAAGAAGCCAGCAGCATGGCCTTTGGCAAAAACAATGGCAAAACCAACAGTGAAGCCACTTAAGGAAAAAGATTGCCAGTCTTTCCTGGAGAGGCAAACCTCAATGGGTGCACCAGCATTTTAAAAACGTTAACGTTATGTACGCCATTGCACAGAATTTCTTTAATTTTTTTATTTTCTGCCTGAAGGTAACATTAGCCAACTTTCTAAATAGTCTCTATTAAATAATGTTCTACCTTTGAGATGCTGCACTGTGTGTGCAAATTTTCTACCAAATTGTCTGTCCAGCAAAATTTGACTAACATCCATCATATCCATGTTTCTGAACCACACGAAAACATGTTAGTTTTTCTTTCTGCCAGCATGGATGATAAGGGCCAATAAAAGTCCATGAAAAACATGATGGATGGAATTTGTGTGCCATCAGTGTGCCATACGTGTTTAGCATGGGAAAGTATAGGAGAAGTTTTGTAATTTATTTCTTTCTCTATCCATAGCGGAAAAACACAGATGGCACCCAGATGGTACACAGCTGGTAAACAGATGGCACACAGATGGTACAGAGATGGCACATAGATGGCACACAGCTGGTAAACAGATGGCACACAGATGGTACAGAGATGGCACACAGATGGCACACAGCTGGTAAACAGATGGCACACAGATGGAACACAGATAATAATAATAAATTTTATTTCTATAGCGCCGACATAATCCGCAGCACTTTACATTTCGGAGGGGATTTGTACAGACAATAGACATTACAGCATAACAATAATCATACAGATTATAACAAATACCAAGAGGAATGAGGGCCCTGCTCGCAAGCTTACAGTCTATGAGGAAAAAAAGGTAGACACGAAAGGTGGGTGTTAACAGTTGCCCTGATTGTATGGACCAGCCATAATGTTGTGTGTATCAGTACAGACACAGAGGGCTAATGGAAGCATAAAGCATGTGGGAACATGATGCGGGGAACCTGGTTATGGTAAAACTTTTGGCTGTGCCACACAGGGATAGATTAGGTTAATATGTTAAGGCGATAGGTCAGTCTGAATAAATGCGTTTTCAGGGCACGCTTAAAATTGTGGGGATTGGGGACTAATCGTATTGACCTGGGCAGTGCATTCCAAAGAATTGGCGCAGCACGTGTATAGTCTTGGAGACGGGAGTGGGAGGTTCTGATTATTGAGGATGCTAACCTCAGGTCATCAGCAGAACGGAGGGTGCGGGTAGGGTGGTATACTGAAACAAGGGAGGAGATGTAGGGTGGTGCTGAGCCATGGAGGGCTTTGTGGGTGAGGGTAATAAGTTTATACTGAATTTTGGAGTGGATGGGTAGCCAGTGTAATGACTGGCACAAGGTAGAGGCATCGGTGTAACGATTGGAGAGTAATATGATCCTGGCTGTAGCATTCAAGACAGATTGGAGAGGGGAGAGTTTGGTAAGAGGGAGACCAATTAGAAGAGAGTTAAAATAGTCGAGCCGAGAATGAATAAGAGAAACAGTAAGAGTTTTTGCAGACTCAAAAGTAAGAAAAGGTCGAATTCTAGAAATGTTTTTGAGGTGCAGATGACAAGAGTGAGCCAGTGATCGAATGTGGGGAGCAAAGGAAAGCTCGGAATCAAGTATGACCCCAAGACAGCAGGCATGTTGTTGGGGAGTAATAGTGGAGCCGCACACAGAAAAGGCAATGTCGGGTATAGGTACATTAGTAGAGGGAGGAAACAGATGGTACAGAGATGGCACACAGATGGCACACAGCTGGTAAACAGATGGCACACAGATGGTACAGAGATGGCACACAGATGGCACACAGCTGATAAACAGGTGGCACACAGATGGAACACAGATGGTACAGAGATGGCACACAGATGGCATACAGCTGATAAACAAATGGAACACAGATGGTACAGAGATGGCACACAGATGGCACACAGCTGGTAAACAGATGGCACACAGATAGTACAGAGATGGCACACAGCTGGTAAACAGATGGCACACAGATGGAACACAGATGGTACAGAGATGGCACACAGATGGCACACAGCTGATAAACAGATAGCACACAGATGGAACACAGATGGTACATTGATGGAAAACACTGATGACAGTGGTATCGATTTTTTTTCCACGTATGTGTATTATACGGATGTGCGAAGGGAGCCTTAGAGATTAGCAGCAGAGTGTGAAGAGGGGAAAAGCAAAGTTCTCAGGGAGGGTAGAGAAAATCGCCATTAGATAGTGAGGAAAACATTTAAAATGGAAATCACTCAAGGAATGGAGCTAGAATGATTTGTTAGAGAGAGAGAGAAGACAGTAGCACCCTCTACACACAACCCTCACATGAACATGCATTGCTCTCAACCACCCCATCTTCCCCCCATGAGAAAAGTCTAAAACTAGGATCAGGCTTCAAATTGCACATCAGGGGAACTGAAAAGTTATGGAGACTGAAACTTGCAACCTTTTCAGCAATTGATAACTACTAACATATGAATAAATTATTCTTTTCATGTCAAAGGAAGTCAGGGTAATTCGAATTTCAAAAGATTCACTCATCTTTAATGGAAAAGAGCATGGAACACGGAAACAACTGGCACAATCTGCCATGGCAGAGTGGCGACTTATAGTCAGTGAAGCACATGTTCACTTACTTCTTGAATTTCTTTGTAGGAAGAGAAGTAAGAAAGAGAAGATGGTCATTTGAGCCAATGTGCTTGATGGGAACCAAATGCAACACACAGCTCTGGCAAAAATTAAGAGACAACTTTCAAATGTTCTGTTTGTCTGATTTTTCTCTTTATAGGTATATTTTTGAGTAAAATGTAAAGTGCTCTTTTAGTCTACAAACTTCTGACAACATGTCTCCGAATTTCCAAGCACTAGATTTTGTGTTTTTTTTCTGAAAAAGTGAAATGGTCAAAATTAAAAAACAATGCTTTCAGACCTCAAATAATGCTAAAAAAACAATTTCATAATCATATAGAAACAACAATACTAATGTTTTAACTCAGGAAGAGTTCTGAAATCAATATTTTGTGGAATAACCATGATTTTTAAAAACTGCTTTCATGCATATTTCACACTGCTTCTGGCGCAAAAATTTTACCCAGTTTTTCTTTGATTGATGGCTTATGACTATCCATCATCCTCTTGATTACATTCCACAGGTTTTCAATGGGGTTCAGGTCTGGAGAATGGGCTGCCCATGACAGGGTTTTGATGTGGTGGTCTCTTAAATTTTGCCAGAGCTGTATGTGGTCACTTCTTCTAAAAAATAACCATTGAGTGTCAAGCATTTGGTTGGCATAAATGAGTTTCGGATTTGACAAAGTTTTCTTGACTACTATGTATTTTTGCTACTTCTTTAATACAATGTGTCTTTGGTATTTTGCGTTGATCTTAGCTCCAATTTGACACAATCTTCCAGAAGTACCACTATTTTTGTAGTAGCTATGCAAAGTCTCGTAGCTGTGGGACTTATTTCTGCCCTGATTTTGTATTATTTACACCTGTGATTAATGATACTCTGGTTTGTTATCTTTCAACATATACACATGGGTTTTTATGGATGTTCTCTAAAATTGTTTCTCATGTTGGTTTCCATTCTAAAAATCTTTACAGGTTTTGTAATGCCCCACATTTGTCTTTCCTGTCAAGCTTTTAAATTCACAATTCAGTACCTTCAAAAGATTTTTATCCTTCTTGTTTTGGCTACTCTTCGCTACTTTGCAATTTTGCTCTATCGTCTGTCATCCACTTCAATTTCTTTGTCTTTCTCATTTATACTTAGTTTTTCTTCAATTCGTCTTTGATGACATATTTAAGTTCAATCCACAGTTCATCTGGTTCTCTATCAATTAGGTCTATCTGAAAACGAGTTTTGATGTTTTCATTGAAGGCAGTGGACAGGGAAGGTTAGACAGATAGAAATGTGCTATTCTGACTCACAGGCTCTTTTTCTCTTTTTTTTAGAATCCGACAGCAGATAGCATTCAAAATTAAACAAGTTATGGCGCTCACAATATAGGACCTGTCAAATCACAGAAAAGATTTCATTTTTGTATAGGAATATTTTGATTTGTTTCACTATATTTACTGCATTTTTAAGACAACTTCTTATACACAAGATCCACCCAAGAGGTTCCCGTCAACAGAAAATACTATGGAAAACATGGCATTGCATGGTAGCCATTAAGATGGTTGACTGTCCAAGTCCACAAACATGAACCCTGCTAGTTTTTACTCTGATATATGGAGGGAGCCTGCGCTGAAGCTCTTCTATGATGTCTGCATATCCCAATTGTAACATCTGTGTGAGTTTCTGCTTTGGCCGTGTCTTTGTTGCGGGTGATGTTTGACAGCATCAATCCCATATTATTCCTGAGACTTGTGGCTTTAGTCAGTCCATAAGATATGGGGCTAATCCTGTTTGTTTGGGTTTCTATCTGCTGTTAGCACTGGGTGTTGATGGGCACTATATAAACCCCTGAGAGCCAGTGAATGTTTCTGCTACCTGGTTTTACCTGTGTGTTGTGCTGCTGGTGTTTCTTCCTGATTTATTCTGTTCCCTGACCTTGGTTAGTTTTTTGACATTTCTACAAAAGTTAAAGAGTAAAGGCCAGAGCAACCCCAGGGATCTTGGAATTGGAAACCTGTTCATGGTATCCATTTTGAAGCTGATAGGTGACTACGAACAGTGCACGTGTGATACCAATAAAGGAAATGAATAGTTGATGTAGGCATTTATAATCATCCTAACCATATCATCCTCTACATCTATTTATAATGGTTAGATTGAAGAAACTTTTCTAGTGATTTGGAAGCTAAGCTTGCTTAATGAAAAAGTATAATAAGTGATTTGTCTGTGGATATTAAATTTTAAGTAACCTAGAATGTCTTCATCTTCCATATTCTTCAGGACCAATAAACATATTGTCTTCATCTTTCATATTCTTCAGGACCAATAACCATCTAACCTGACGGAACTGGAGAGGATCTGCAAGGAATAATGGCAGAGGATCCCCAAATCCAGGCGTGAAAAGCTTTTAGCAGCATTCCCAAGAAGACTCATGGCTATACTAGCTCAAAAGGATGCTTCTACTCAATTCAGTTTTTCTTTTTTAATAAATTTGCAAAAATTTCTACATTTCTGCTTTTTTTCTGTCAAGATGTGGTGCAGAGTGTACATTAATGAGAAATAAATGAACATTTTTGAATTTACCAAATTGCAGCAATGAAACAAAGAGTGAAAAATTTAAGGGGGTCTGAATACTTTCCGCACCCACTGTATAATCAGTGCTTAAATCTCTACCGTGAAAAAGGTCCTTGCCCGAAATGAACCAAAAAGTAGTCAAATGCAGAACCTCCACCCACATGTTCCATTATCTCACACCTTACTATGCAAAACAAGAGCTATAATATAATTCAAATATTCAACTAATTTCTAATCTTCCTTCTCAAATCTAACTCTAGCTCATTTGGGATCTAGCTGTTCTTTCGACACTTTCCTGACCACGCACATCTGTCACAGGGAGAAATAAGGAGAAACCTCCATGCACATTACTATTCCCCCCAAAATTAGCGTTTTTGCCCAACTTTAAAATTTGTCCAGGATATACAGTATGTTTTCTAACCACTAGAAATGCGTTAAGAGTAAATAAAATATGAAAAGTACATTATTCAACTGTTTAAGCTTTCATTGCTTCAGGATTGCCGCTATGGTGGTCCCAGCTGGTTTGTTTAGTTCCCCACAGTGATCACAATGCCTACCTCTGCGCACTGCAGTCAATGACTGGCTTCAGCTGCGGCGCTAAGGTGTACAGCAGGAAGCCATGTATGACTTCCTTTCATCTTCTCTTATTAACTAGTCAGCTCCTTATGATAAGTTAAGGTTCTAAAGCCCAACACTCCATTACATCTACATTCGAACCCAAATAATGTAAACCCCTCCATTCCACACAACCTGCATCTCATTGTAAAGTACTAGATAGATCACTACCCTTGACTGTAAGGTGCTAAAAGCTCAGTGCCCATTATCCTTTAAATATTTAAAATATTTTTTGCAATTTGGTCCCATATTGTAATAATTGATCAGTCAAATACAACATAAATGGATTACTATTCTTTAGTGATGGGCAAACCCAAATGGTAAAGTTCAGGGTCGATACTGAAAACCAAGTGTCCGTGCATACACCCAGAGCATGAATTTCTCCCTGAAGTCCCTGTTACTGTTCGGGTTCAGCAGCCCGAACATCCTTGGTTTCCCATGCTGTGATCTGTGTGACTGTGTGAGAAACACCAGCTCTGATCGGTGATAAGTTTCTTACCGCCAGTCAGAGCGCTGTAGTTCCCAAGCTGACATACAGATGACATCATGTGAGCAAGCAGCTGTGACCAGCAGTAAAAAGATTATTACCAGTCACAGGTGTCAGCTGATGAGAGTACTACTCTCATCATCGTATGCCCGGTCACACTAATATTAGCGAAAACCGGAGTATGATGATCTTAGTATACATCAGCTGGCAACTTTGCAATATATAAATAAAATTAAAAAATGGGGTGGGTCCCCTCTATTTTTCCTAACCATGTAGGCAAACCTGACAGCCACAGGCTGCAGCCCTCAGCTGTCAGCGTTATCATGGTTGGTTATCAAAAATAGAGGGGTCCCCACGCCATTTCTTAAAATTATTTTAAAAAATAGTTTTAAGAAACAGTGTGGGTTACCCCAACATTTTTGATAACCAGCTAAGCTAAAACAGACAGCTGGGGGCTGGTATTCTCAGACTGGGATGTGCATGTACATTTGCAGGGACTTCCCAGGTTAAATCACGGACGGAAGTTCCTGCCTATCATGAAAGTGCCCAAGATTTCAGAGCAAAGCAGTAATAATAAGGTGCAACGAAGACTGTATGGGGAATAATAATAATAATAATAATCTTTATTTTTATATAGCGCTAACATATTTCGCAGCGCTTTACAGTTTTGCACACATTATCATCACTGTCCCCGATGGGGCTCACAATCTAAATTCCCTATTAGTATGTCTTTAGAATAGTGAGCAGTGGAGGTGAGTATTAGTTGTTTTTTCTTCTGTAGCTATCTAAACCACTGAACACAATAAGGAATGTCAATTTTGCTGATAATAAATTTGCTACAAATGAAATTTGCTGGCACAATCTGTATAATTTGGCAAATTGGAATCTCACCAGATCTGCTCATGTCTATTTCTTTTATATACAGTAATTGGATTCAAGTGATGCAAAAGAAAACTTCAATGCAAAATGCTAGAAATCAACTTTTGACCCTATCGAAAAATCTAGAGATGAAGATTCATTGCAAAGCATCCTAATGATCTATGATCAAATGATAATTCTTCCACATTGAGCTTGTGCCATGTAGAGGACTGAAGGGTTAATCCACTTTTACTGCCTTAGGGAAGTCATAGCTTTGCAGATAAGAGAAACTGTAATAAGCTGTCAGTGTGTCACTTGCCAGTGTTATGACAGTGTCATTGTGACAGCTTATTATCACCCCCGGTGACATCGTCTTTGCTGGGATCAGCCCCTCTCAGGCTTTGGATTGCAGAGAAGCAGAACTGAACCGCTTTTCTGCAAGAAATGTCAGGAAGTTCATGGAGGTCAGAAGAGGAGCTCAGTCAACAATGAGTCCAGCTCTGCCGTCTAGACCAGGAACATACCGACCCCAATATTTTGTACTAATCTGATTGCAGCACCATTGAAAAAGTTAAACCTAGCTGATCTGTGACACAAACTTCTGAATGTGAAAGATGGAATCAACTTTGACATGATGATTTATGCCCAGAATCAGGATGGCGAACTGATGATGATCAAACTGAACATCTTAAAGTTTAAAGACAATGAATTGTACATTTAGTCTTTAGCTTTACTCTGGATGGAGGGGCTTCAGGCCGCCAAAATGTTTATATTGTATAATCGGTGCAAGGATGCTTACCCTAACAATAAGAGCTGTATCTCATGGACAAAAAAGGAAGACATCAATAGAAGTCTTCAAACAGAGGCTGGACAGACATCCATCTGGGATGATTTAGCGAATCCTGCTTTGAGCAGGGGGTTGGAGCAGATGGCCCAGGAGGTCCCTTCCAACTCTACGATTCTATGATTCTATGATCTACCAGTACATGTTGTATGTTTCACATTTCAAAAACATGCCATCTTTAGACTTACTCGAAGATTTGTTGCCAGAAATGTGAACAAAAAATAAGATCCAGTGGGTATATTGATGGCAATGATGTCTAATAGTGAGGTCTCTTATGAATAGCAATAGCCCAAACTGAACTCTGTGCACAGAAAACATACTGTAGGTCCTGATTTATCAAGAGCGAAGTTGTTCATGACGGTCTTGATGAGGAGTCATGCTGGAGTCAGACGCTCCTATACCATTAGGAAGTGCATGCCTCTTTAGTAGTGTTGAGCATTCCGATACCGCAAGTATCGGGTCTCGGCCGATATTAGCGGTATCGGAATTCCGATACTGACTTCCGATACTTTCGTCATATCGGATACCGGAATCGGAAGTTCCCATCATGCTATGAGCCTGCTTGCTTTGATTAAGCCAATGGGAATCCTCCGAAGTGTGGGCACATCCTGTTAGGCATGTAGGCATGTTAACTATTGGCATGGCTGTGATTGGCTGCCGAAATGATGTCATGATGCACTATAAAAGCCACCGCAGCCGCCATTTCTGGTTCACTCTGCTGTGAATTCAGTTAGGGACAGGCTGCTGTAGAAGACTGTGAGGGACAGTTAGAAATAGCGATTCCACCAAACTTCTAGTGCTTTACCCAGGCTACATAAACCACCACTGTAGCCTTCTTTGCCCTAGCAGCAGTGTTCACAGCTGTCTGCAAGGGCTGTGTGAGTGCAGCTCACGCTGTGGAGTGGGTCCTGCAGCCACGTCAGGCTGTAGGCCACCCAGTGTGATCACTGCTGCCTCATACATCTTTTAATTTTTGAGCTGCATTTTTTACATAATTTCAATCTAGTGTGCTTCCATCCGTATCCATATACGTTGGTTGCAAACACTAGTAGTAGACAGCGGAGCCTTTCTGCAGCCTTTCAGTGCTAGTGTCCACTTTGCTGCACTGTTCACGGCTGTCTGAGAGGTCTCTGACTGTGTGTGAGTGCAGCTCACGCTGAGTAGTGTTGTCCTGCACCTACGTCTGGTTGTAGGACGCTCAGCGTGCGTCAGTGCCTCACACATATTTGTATTTGAGTGCAGCTCATTTTTTCTTCTATTAGTGTGCATCCATCCGTCTCCATCTACGGTGGTTGCAAACACTATATAGGAGTACACAGCGGAGCCTTTCTGCAGCCTGTCAGTGCCAGTGCCCACTTAGCTGCACTGTTCACAGCTGTCTGAGAGGTCTCTGACTGTGTGTGAGTGCAGCTCACGCTGAGTAGAGTGTCCTGCAGCTACGTCTGGTTGTAGGACGCTCAACGTGCGTCACTGCCTCACACATATTTGTCTTTGAGTGCTGCTCATTTTTTCTTCTCCTATTAGTGTGCATCCATCCGTATCCATCAACATTGGTTGGTTGCAAACACTATATAGGAGTAGATAGAGGAGCCTTTTTTTCTGGCTTGTGCCCTGCCGGCGCAGCCAGATTAGTATTACCCAATTTTTTTGGAGCCTCATCTTTTGCATTGTAGGTTACCTGCCTGCATTGTAATAGCTCCAAAAAGTTGGTGATACTATCAGTTTCAATTCTTTGTTCACATACTTTGAGTTTGTTTCCAACAAAGAATCCACAAAAAAAGTTCACCAAACACTACATTTGGAACTTGTGTAGGCCACATCAGCTCCTATTAAAGTGTAGTCCACACACACACACTTCATAAAATTAGTGTTTCTTGTACCTGTAACCAGCTGTTCAGGAATAAGCACACTAAGGCCCCCCCTTTGTACTTTTCTGCTTATCTTAAGCAGTCTGGCAAGATGAAGAAGGCAGGGAGTAAGGCGCGTGGGCGTGGGCGTGGGCGTGGAGTTTCAGCAGGGAGAGGACGTGGGGATTCTGCAGGGAGAGGACGTGGGAATTCTGCAGGTAGAGGACGTGGGGATTCTGGGCCTGCTGCGGGCACCAGTGAATCAGCATCCCCCAGTTTTAGCAGGCAACAGTCCTTTATGCGCAGCTTTGTAGGACCTCAACGTACCTCACTGCTGCGGGAGGAACAAATTGAAGCCGTTGTCGGATGGATGGCAGCTAACGCATCGACTTCAATTACTTCTGCATCCTCTCAGGACCAGAGCACCAAAGAGCAACCATCTGTCTCTTCACCACCTGCCAAAGTGCCCAGGCAGTCAGAGAGACATGGACAGGAGCCATCACAGTCTCTACTTCTGTTCTCGGAATCTGTTGGCTTGGAAAGAGGGGGCCAGCCAAGCAGCATTCCTGAATGTAAAGAAGAGGGAGTATGCAGTGATGCGCAACTTCTTTGTCCCTCTGAATCTGAAGAGGCGAGTGGGCCAGTGCCTATGGTCAGCACACCTCAGTACGCATCAGATGATGACGAAACTCAGTTGCCACTTGCTGTTGCGTACAGTGCTGGCGAGACAACCCCGGAGAAGCAGCTGTTTGAAGAGGGGAGGGAAGATGATGAGGTCCTTGACCCATCATGGCGTGAGGAACAGGAAGGTGGTGGGAGCAGCTCGGAGGAAGAGATTCCCCTACCGGCCAAAACAGGAGGCAGAGGGAGGGGGAAGACTTGGTTGCCTGTACCCTCCACTTCGGCACCCGTTAGGAGCATTCCTCATTCCAAAGGCAAAACGGGCGCTCCCAAGACTTGCAGTGCGTGGTCCTTTTTTGACACAGTTGCAGATGACATTTGCTTTGTCAAATGCAAGCTGTGTCATCAGAAAGTCAAAAGAGGGAGAAATGTCAGCAACCTCAATACCACAAATATGTGGAAACATGTGCGCACCAAGCACGAGTTGGAGTTGCAGAGACACCCTGAAGACGTAGGCCAACGTACAGCACCACCTACCACCTCTTCAGTTCGTGTTGGGGCCTCTTCCTCCAGCTCACACACTGCTGGTTCGGCTTCCTCACAGGATCACCAAGGAAGAACCTCTGCCCCTGTTGTCCGGAGACCCTGTCAGATTCCACCCATAGCAGCACGTTCCCATCCATCACAGCCATCGGTAGCACAGGCATGGGATAAAAGGCGCCCTTACTCGGCAAACCATCCCCGAGCACAGTCTCTGAATGCTGGCATTGCCAAACTTCTGGCAGTTGAAATGCTGTCATTCAGGCTGGTGGACACTGACACCTTCCGGGACTTAATGGCATTGGCAGTCCCCCAATACAACGTGCCCAGCCGCTTTTATTTCAGCAGGCGAGCCATCCCTGCCCTGCAGAAACATGTTGAGGGCAAAATAAAACATGCGCTACTAAACGCCGTTAGTAGCAAGGTCCACCTGACCACCGATGCGTGGACCAGCAACCATGGACAGGGACGATACCTTTCCCTCACTGCCCACTGGGTCAATGTTGTGGAGCCGGGTACAGATCTGGAGAGTGGCGCTGTACGTGTTCTTCCAACGCCACGGATTGCAGGACTCCAGTCTGTACACATAGACTCCTCCTCCTACTCAAGTTCCTCAGAAACAGCAGAGTAGGAGCCTGTTACGACCGATATGAGCACAGCCATGGCCAAACGTCAACAGGCTGTACTCAAATTAATTTCTTTGGGGAATCGAAGCCACACAGCGCAGGAGCTCTGGAATGCTATCAAGCAGGAGAGCGATGTGTGGTTTGGGCCAGCGAATCTCCAGCCGGGCTTGGTAGTGTGTGACAATGGCCGAAATCTGGTGGCAGCTCTTGGCCTAGGCAACCTCACACACATCCCATGTCTGGCACATGTGCTTAACTTGGTCGTGCAGAGCTTTCTGAGGGACTATCCGGATCTTGATGCACTGTTGCACAAGGTCCGCATAGAGTGCGCTCACTTGCGGCGTTCCAGCACGGCAAGATCGCGCCTCGCTGCTCTGCAGCGACGATTTGGCCTTCCGGAACATCGCATCATATGTGACCTACCCACCTGGTGGAATTCAACGTTACATATGTTGGAGCGGTTGTGTGAGCAGCAGGCAGCAGTCATGGAGTACCAGCTGCATCAGGCGCAAACAAGTCGCACTGTGCGCAGTTCACACTTCAGCACCATTGAGTGGGCCTCTATGAAGGACATCTGCCTCGTTTTGCGTGCCTTCGATGAATCCACGCGGATGGCGAGTGCAGATGATGCACTAGTCAGCATGACTGTCCCCCCTTATCTGCCTGCTTCAACAAACACTGCAAGCACTAAGGGATGAGGTTTCGGAAGAGGTGGAGGACGAGGAGTCCCAAATGCCATCTGCTTCTGGACAGTCTGCGCTACGTGTTTCCTCACAAAGGCCTAGGCAGGGGACACTTTGTGAGGATGATGAGGAGGAGTCGATGGAGGAGGAAGACATCTCTCCAGAGGAGGGAGGTACACAAACCTCTACTCAGTATGTACAGCGAGGGTGGGGTGATGCAGAGCAGGCCGAGGTCACGCCTCAAACAGGGGACAGCGGTTCTTTGGCAGTTGGGAGTCTGCAGCACATGGTTGATTTCATGCTGCAGTGCCTGAGAAACGACCGCCGCATCGCCCACATTCTCGTCTCGGCTGATTATTGGGTGTACACCCTCCTAGATCCTCGCTACCGGGACAGCGTACAAAGGCTCATACCAACGTTGAACCGGGAGCGTAAACTGCGGGAGTACGAAGAGTCACTGGTGCAGTCCATAATGTTTTCCATTCCACCCGACAGCATTGTTGCTAGTGCTTTACAAAGCAGCTCTGTGCGTCGAGGCAGTGGAGGAAACTCTGCACAAAGAGGGAGCAGAGGCAGCGCCGCAGCACAAGGCAAGACCACTATGGCCCAAATGTGGCAAAGTTTTGTGTGTCCACCACAATTATCTACACCATCAGCGACGCCTCGAGTCAGCAGGAGGCAACGCTTCCGTCAGATGGTGTCAGACTACATGTCTTGCCCTGTTGCTGTACTCCCAGATGGCTCTTCCCCCTTCAAGTTTTGGGTCTCTAAGCTGGATACATGGCCAGAGCTTAGCCAGTATGCATTGGAGGTGCTGGCTTGCCCTGCTGCCAGTGTATTATCAGAACGCCTCTTTAGTGCCGCAGGTGGTGTACTAACAGACCGTCGCACGCGACTATCTTCCGATAATGTTGACCGGCTGACTTTTCTGAAAATGAACAAGGCCTGGATCTCCAAAGACTTTGCCATTCCTCTTACAGACTAAATTAGTGGTTGGCAACTGTATCCAGGTCTGCTGGTGTGTTCATTTTTCTACCACCTGAACTATAATCCCTGTGCTTCAACACAGCCAGTTGTTGCTCAGATGTGTCGTCTGCACAGAGAAACACACTAGCTCCTGTGTTAGTGGGGTTCAGTAACGCCAGCTGATCCCCTGCTGTGTGGACGGCAAAGTCACCAGCTCCATCAACATTCAAACCACTACTGATTTTTAACCGTGCCCAACTTAGGTCTCTGGCTCCACTGTCTCTACTATTTCCCCTGGCCTCCAACCCCGCCATCTACATCTCTGAAGTGGCGTCAGCACAATCTACACTTGTTCCTGTGTTCCTGTGGCTCAGTCCCATCAGTTTATCCCCTGATGTGTGTCCGGCAAGGTCTCCTGCTCTGTCCACATTCCCATAACCAGTAGTGGGAATGAGGACAGAGCTGGCGAACTTGCCGGACAAACATCAGGGGATCAACTGACGGGACTGAGCACCAGTAACACAGGAACAAGTGTAGATTGTGCTGACGCCACTTCAGAGATGTAGCTGGCAGGGTTGGAGGCCAGGGTAAATAGTAGAGACAGTGGAGCCAGAGGCCTAAGTGGAGCATGGTTAGAATCAGTAGTAGTCAACAACCTCCATAAAAACCGCTGCCCATTGGCCTCTGCATGCGGCATGCGTAATCCTGGGCTCCAACAGTGTCAGTTGGTGCTCAGAAGTGTCGTCTCCACAGAGCCAAACACATTCGTTCAAGTGTTAGTGGGGTTCAGCACTGCCAGCTGTTCCCCTGCTGTGGAGATGGCAAGTCTCCTGCTGCCTACACCTGCCAAAATCCAGTAGGCCCCAGCCTGCTCCACGCCTGATCCTGGGCTTCAACAGCGTCAGTTGGTGTTCAGAAGTGTCGTCTCCACAGAGCCAAACACATTCGTTCAAGTGTTAGTGGGTTTCAGCACTGCCAGCTGTTCCCCTGCTGTGGAGATGGCAAGTCTCCTGCTGCCTTCACCTGCCAAAAGCAACAGGCCCCAGCCTGCTCCTCGCCTAATCCTGGGCTCCAACAGCGTCAGTTGGTGTTCAGAAGTGTCGTCTCCACAGAGCCAAACACATTCGTTCAAGTGTTAGTGGGGTTCAGCACTGCCAGCTGTTCCCCTGCTGTGGAGATGGAAAGTCTCCTGCTGCCTACACAGTCCTACTACTACTGATTTTTAACCGTGCTCCACTTAGGCCTGTGGCTTCACTGATTTTCGTATTTCCCCTGTCCTCCAACCCCGCCAGTTACAGCTCCGAAGTGGCGTCTGCACAATCCACACTTGTTCCTGTGTTCCAGGTGTTCAGTCCGGTCAGTTAATCCCCTGATGTGTGTCCGGCAATGCCGCCTGCTCTGTCCACATTCCCATAAGTTATGGGAATGTGGACAGAGCAGGCGACATTGCCGGACACACATCAGGGGATTAACTGACCGGACTGAACACCTGGAACACAGGAACAAGTGTGGATTGTGCAGATGCCACTTCGGAGCTGTAACTGGCGGGGTTGGAGGACAGGGGAAATACGAAAATCAGTGAAGCCACAGGCCTAAGTGGAGCATGGTTAAAATTAGTAGAAGTCTACAACCGATCTTAAAATTTCTTCAATGCAGCCTCAGCCTGCTCCGTGCTTGTCCCTGGGCTTCAACACAGCCAGTTGTAGCTCGGAAGTGCCGTCCACATGGAAAGAGACACTTGCTCCCGTGTCTCAGTGGGGTTCAGTAACGTCAGCTGTTCCCCTGCTGTGTGGATGGCAGTCTCTCCTGCTGTCTCCGCATTCCAAAGACAGTAGGCCTCAGCCTACACCCTCCTATTTCCTGGGCTTCAACACAGCCAGTTGTAGCTCGGAAGTGCCGTCCACACGGAAAGAGACACTTGCTCCCGTGTCTCAGTGGGGTTCAGTAACGCTAGCTGATCCCCTGCTGTGTGGATGGCAGTCTCTCCTGCTGTCTCCGCATTCCAAAGACAGTAGGCCTCTGCCTACACCCTCCTATTTCCTGGGCTTCAACACAGCCAGTTGTAGCTCGGAAGTGCCGTCCACACGGAAAGAGACACTTGCTCCCGTGTCTCAGTGGGTTCAGTAACGCTAGCTGTTCCCCTGCTGTGTGGATGGCAGTCTCTCCTGCTGTCTCCGCATTCCAAAGACAGTAGGCCTCTGCCTACACCCTCCTATTTCCTGGGCTTCAACACAGCCAGTTGTAGCTCGGAAGTGCCGTCCACACGGAAAGAGACACTTGCTCCCGTGTCTCAGTGGGTTCAGTAACGCTAGCTGATCCCCTGCTGTGTGGATGGCAGTCTCTCCTGCTGTCTCTGCATTCCAAAGACAGTAGGCCTCTGCCTACACCCTCCTATTTCCTTGGCTTTAACACAGCCAGTTGTAGCTCGGAAGTGCCGTCCACATGGAAAGAGACACTTGCTCCCGTGTCTCAGTGGGGTTCAGTAACGTCAGCTGATCCCCTGCTGTGTGGATGGCAGTCTCTCCTACTGTCTCCGCATTCCAAGGACAGTAGGCCTCTGCCTACACCCTTCTATTTCCTGGGCTTTAACACAGCCAGTTGTAGCTCGGAAGTGCCGTCCACACGGAAAGAGACACTTGCTCCCGTGTCTCAGTGGGGTTCAGTAACGTCAGCTGTTCCCCTGCTGTGTGGATGGCAGTCTCTCCTGCTGTCTCCGCATTCCAAAGACAGTAGGCATCTGCCTACACCCTCCTATTTCCTGGGCTTTAACAAAGCCAGTTGTAGCTCGGAAGTGCTGTCCACACGGAAAGAGACACTTGCTCCCGTGTCTCAGTGGGGTTCAGTAACGCTAGCTGATCCCCTGCTGTGTGGATGGCAGTCTCTCCTGCTGTCTCTGCATTCCAAAGACAGTAGGCCTCTGCCTACACCCTCCTATTTCCTGGGCTTCAACACAGCCAGTTGTAGCTCGGAAGTGCCGTCCACACGGAAAGAGACACTTGCTCCCGTGTCTCAGTGGGGTTCAGTAACGCTAGCTGATCCCCTGCTGTGTGGATGGCAAAGTCTCCTGCTGCCTACACAGTCCTACTACTACTGATTTTTAACCGTGCTCCAATTAGGCCTGTGGCTCCACTGTCTCTCGTATTTCTCCTGTCCTCCAACCCTGCCAGTTACAGCTCCGAAGTGGCGTCTGCACAATCCACACTTGTTCCTGTGTTCCAGGAGTTCAGTCCGGTCAGTTAATCCCCTGATGTGTGTCCGGCAATGCCGCCTGCTCTGTCCACATTCCCATAAGTTATGGGAATGTGGACAGAGCAGGCGACATTGCCGGACACACATCAGGGGATTAACTGACCGGACTGAACACCTGGAACACAGGAACAAGTGTGGATTGTGCAGATGCCACTTCAGAGCTGTAACTGGCGGGGTTGGAGGACAGGGGAAATACGAAAATCAGTGAAGCCACAGGCCTAAGTGGAGCACGGTTAAAATTAGTAGAAGTCTACAACCGATCTTAAAATTTCTTCAATGCAGCCTCAGCCTGCTCCATGCTTGTCCCTAGGCTTCAACACAGCCAGTTGTTGCTCGGAAGTGCCGTCTTCACAGAGTAAAACACTAGCTCCTGTGTTTGTGGGGTTCAGTAACGTCAGCTGTTCCCCTGCTGTTTTGATGGCAATCTGTCCTGCTGCCTCCCAATTGACAGCACATCAGGCCTCAGCCTGCTAAGTGCTTGTCCCTGGGCTCCAACATTGCCAGTTGCTGCTCATAACTGACTTTGGCACGGGTACTCCCTCCTGCCCAGCTTGGTTCCAGCCCTGCCTGCTGTTTCCAGGAAGTGTCAATGTCAGTTTGCCACCCCAAGTTGCCATGTCGTGTTGCGGTTGGGTTAGCCGAGGCTAGGGTGCCAGCAGTTTAGGTACTTCCTATGTGGACTGCGTGTTCTGGTAAGAAAGGCTTGTTCCGTAGTGCCAGTAGGACAAGCACCCCCTGTAGGACTGTGTGATTCGGTAACTGCGGCCAGCTTGCGGCATGCCAACTTTGCTTTTCAGGGGTAACTTCAGCTGCCCCTCCGGGTTCCAGCACCGTCAGCTGGTTCTCGGCAGAGCCTTTGGCCTAGGTGCCTCCATCTCGGTATCCGAGTTCTGGCAACGTCTGCTGGTCCTTGGTAGTGCTTTGTAGCACAGGTACCTCCTGCTTAGTAACCGGGTTCCAGCACCGTCAGCTGGTCCTCGGTAGTGCCATTGGCTCTTGTTCCTTCTGCTGCCCCTCCGGGTGCCAGTACCGTCAGCTGGTTCAAGAGGACAAAGAACAGGAAGACAACCACCAAGATGCAGAACAACAAGAGAGAGAAGACAAAGAAGCATAAAAAAACAAAGCAGAAGAACATTAAGCATAAGACTAATACTCTGAGCAAATGATATTATCTTATTTATAAGCAGAAGAAGACTAAGCAGTGTATGGGGGTGAGTCCGTTCCTCCTCGTGGTGCCCCTGGAAAAGGCCTGCTGCTGCAGGCCAAACTGAACGCGGACAAATCCTGTTGTAAATCTTTTGTGACAGGCAGAACGGAAGGTGTAAACTTCTAACTTTTCTAGATAACAACTACAGGAATGCCTGACACAAATAAGAATATGATGAAGAAGAATAGGAAGAAGATGAAGATTGAAGAAGTTGAATATGTAGAATAATAATTGTTGAATAAGAAGAATATGAAGAATGTAAGAAAAGGAAGAAGAAGAAGAATGTAAAAAAAAGGAAGTAGAAGAATTTAAAAAAAGGAAGAAGAAGAAGAATGTAAAAAAAGGAATAAGAAGAAGAATGTAAAAAAAGGAAGTAGAAGAATGTAAAAAAAGGAAGAAGAAGAAGAAGAATGTAAAAAAAGGAATAAGAAGAAGAAGAAGAAGGTAAAAAAAGGAAGAAGAATAAGAAAGAAGAAGAAAGAAGAAAGAAGAAGAAGACATACATGTCTGGCAAAATATAAATGAGGCTAACATAGTCAATATCTTTGTAACTCCTAACGTCTTTAAAAAAAAAGTTTAATTCCTGCTATTCCATTTGATTGGGCTAAACCTCTATGGCTTTAATGTCTCCTCCACCTCCCACAATACATTCTACATTATTCTTAGTTGTTTTTCTTCATGTAGAATTAACCTACAAGGAAAGAAAGGGTTTTTTTTAATTCCGATATTTTGGCCCCATTGACTTGCATTGGTTGCCGGTATCGGAATCGGCGATACAGATACTTTTTTTTAAGATCGGCCGATCCATTCCGATCCGATATTTTGAAGTATCGGCTGGTATCGCTCAACTCTACTCTTTAGTACTGTTGGGCATGTAGTGCGTGCCTCCGTATTTGCCTTGCCACAAGTCCTACTACTGTCCCTGCTGGAGTAAGATTTGTGGCATTGCAAACACCACCGCTTGTCAAATTCATGTCAACACTCCCCGTCCTGCCCTATCTCAACCCCCTTTGTCGGAGCTAAGTGAAAATGGTGTGAGAATGCCAAAAGCTGCAACTTCTTAAAACTATTTAAAAGCTTAGAAGCTTAGAAGAATTGGGCCCATAGATTTCTGGGAAAGAGTTGGCAAAGCTAGGCATGGAACAATTAAAGAACCATTCCATTGTTTGATTTTTTTTTTTTTTTTTCATATTCATTAGCTATCAGTAATATATGTACAGTGTATGTATTAAAACACTTACCAGTTGCCATCTTCTGCAGTTTCTAGCGCAGCTCCAGTCCACAGACCACAGTTGTCACTGGCCGGCTCACACAGCATTTCTGTGTGGACCAGAAGTAACTTTTGAATATTAGTCCATGAGGCTCAGACTGAGGCTCTAATAGACTTACATTAAGAAAGGAAGTAACAGTTTGTGGCAGTGTGTGAGTTGGCAAGAAAGAACTGTGGTAACATGATGTAGAAGAGGAACTGAAGCAGTGCTGAAGACGGCATAAGACTGCAACCAGTAAGTATTATAGTACATTCACTGAAAATATATTACTTGTAGCTAAAGATGTGTAAATTAAAAAATTGCTGGAGTGACACTTTAAACAATTTTACTAGTTGTAACATCTGTGCCCGGCACCCAGCATGGTTCCCTTCCTCCCACCATGCAGGGAAGTGGGCATACTCACTGCTCTGGCCTTAGCATCATTCTCATGATCCACCTCCTCTTTACCTGCGCATGCTGCACTGTGTTCTGGCAGCAGGTGCTCCCCACAATTAAAGGGGCAGCGCGCGTAAATGGTATAATGCCCCCAGTTACAGCTGGGAGGCATTAAGTTAAAGTGAACACCTGCAAGATGTCTCCCAGATGTTATTGTTTTATACAGCTCTGGCAAAAATTAAGAGACCACCACATCAAAACCCTGTCATGGGCAGCCCATTCTCCAGACCTGAACCCCATTGAAAACCTCTGGAATGTAATCAAGAGGATGATGGATAGTCACAAGCCATCAACAAAGAAGAACTGCTTAAATTTTTGCGCCAGAAGCCGTGTGAAAGACTGGTGGCAAGCAACCAAGACACATGAAAGGTGTGATTAACAATCATGGTTATTCCACAAAATATTGATTTCAGAACTCTTCCTGAGATAAAACATTAGTATTGTTGTTTCTAAATGATTATGAACTTGTTTTTTAAGCCTTATTTGAGGTCTGAAAGCACGTTTTTTTTTTTATTTTGACCATTTCTCCTTTTCAGAAAAAAAAAAAGTGTATTGCTTGGAAATTCAGAGACATGTTGTCAGAAGTTTGTAGTCTAAAATAACAATTTACATTTTACTCAAAAATATACATATAAGAGAAAAATCAGACAAACTGAACATTTGAGTGTCGTCTCTTAATTTTTGCCAGAGCTGTATTGATTAATGTGAAAATAAATTTGAATTTGCTCACCTGAGCAGGTTGTATAAGATAGATACATGTACAACACTAGGAATCACTGATGATCAGGTGGACGGCATGCAGCTCATCCAGAATCGTGGAGAAATGATTTCCTTGCCCAGAAGTTTCTCCACGTGGACGTAATGGAAAAATGGAGATCTGGAGGTGCTTCCATTTTTAGGAAGAATCCCAATAGTTGGGGGTTTGGGTTTATGTATAAAAGCCTTTCAAATATGCACTTTTTAAATTTTTAACATTCAATTTTGTAAAACCTCGTTTCATTATGTATCATTCTACCAATAATGTTGGTTCTTTTAGAAACTCTAGATAAGCCCTATTCTATCAGATCCCTAGTAGAAAAAGTAATAATGATTGGCTCTCTTTGTGGGAAACCACACCCACAATCAATGAGGACAGGTGTAAATATTTAAAACTAGATGAAGAGCCCGGCGCTGCCCGGGCATAGTAACTAACTACGGTTAGTTATAACAAATTATAATGATTATATATATATATATAAAGCTAAGTGTGTAGCCTCGCCCACCCCGCATAGCCACATTCACTATAATATCCCGCATCATCCCGTCAGCCAGAGCTACCGGACTACTACCCCTAATATCCCATATCATCCCGTCAGCCAGAGCCATTGGACTACTAATATCCCACATCATCCCGTCAGCCATAGCCACCGGACTACTACCCCTAATATCCCACGTCATCTTGTCACAGCCGCCGGACAACTACCACTAATATCCCACATCGCCCCATTAGCCAGAGCCACCGGACTACTAATATCACACATCATCCCGTCAGCCATAGCCACTGGACAACTACCCCTAATATTCCACATCATCCCGTCACAGCCACTGGAATACTACTCCTAATATCCAACATCATCCCGTCAGCCAGAGCCACCGGACTACTACCCCTAATATCCCACATCGTCCCATCAGCCAGAGCCACCGGACTACTAAAATCCCACATCATCCCGTCAAAGCCACCGGACTACTACCCATAATATCCCACATCATCCCATCAGCCATAGCCACCGGACAGCTACTCCTAATATCCCACATCATCCCATCACAGCCGCCGGACTACTACCTCTAATATCCCACATCATCCCTTCAGCCAAAGCCACTGGACAACTACCACTAATATCCCACATCATCCCTTCAGCCAGAGCCACTGAACAACTACCCCTAATATCCCACATCATCCCATCACAGCCGCTGGAATGCTACTCCTAATTTCCCACATCATCCCGTCAGCCAGAGCCACTGGACTACTACCTCTAATATCCCACATCGTCCCATCAGCCAGAGCCACCGGACTACTAATATCCCATATCAGCCCGTCAAAGCCACCGGACTACAACCGCTAATATCCCACATCATCCCATCAGCCATAGCCACCGGACAGCTACTCCTAATATCCCACATCATCCCGTCACAACCGCCGGACTACTACCCCTAATATCCCACATCATCCCGTCAACCAGAGCCACCTGACTACTCCCCCTAATATCCCACATCATCCCATCAGCCTGGGATCAGAACCAGAGTGCTGAGTGGAATGGCCCTAACTTCCATACCAGGAATCCCTTTAATAGAAACCTGGGGTGAGAATCAGAGCGCTGAGGGATTTACCCTAACTTCCATACCAGAGATCCCTTTAAGAGAGGCCTGGGGTCTGTACCAAAGCGCAGAGTGGATTTGCCCTCACTTCCATACCAGGGATCCCTTTAAGAGGGGCCTGGGGTCAGAATCAGGGTGCAGCGTGGATTTGCCATCACTTCCATACCAATGATCCTTTTAATAGAATCCTGTGGTCAGATTCAGAGGGCTGAGGGATTTTCCCTAACTTCCATACAGGAGATCCCTTTAAGGGAGCCTGGGGTCAGTACCAGAGCATTTGAAGGCAATTGCCCTGACTTCCATACAGGGGATCCCTTTAAGGCTGCGTTCACACGTTCAGGTTTTTTCGCATTTTCGCGGCGGTTTTTGCCGCACGATTTTGCCGCAAAAACGCAAAAAAGCAGCATCCCATGCAATCCTATGGGATTCCGCAATGCTGTGCTAATGCTGCGGATTTTCCCGCGGCGGAATCGCGTCACGGAAAAAAACACAGCATGCTCATTAATTTGCGAAATCGCGGCGATTCCACCCACATAGGAATGCATTGTTCTGCTTACTTTTCGCATGTGGCTTTGCCCACCTTGCGAAAAGTAAGCAGAACATTTGCGGATGGTACCCACGGTCTGGAGGAGAGGAGACTGTCCTCTGGGCTGTGGGTACCATATCCCTGTAAAAAATAGAATTAAAATTAAAAAATCGGGTTATATTCACCTTCCGATGTCCCGCGCCGCGTCCCCAGGCTTCAGCGATACACGCGGCAGGTCCCGTTCCCAGTAATGCATTGCAACGACCTTTGCTGACGTCGCATCTCACGTTGCTGTAGCGGTCTCGCGAAACCACGACGTCATCAAAGGTCATTGCTGCAATGCATCACTGGGAATGGGACATGTCGGAGCATCGTGGTGGCCTGGGGACCCTGCGTGGGACGTCGAAAGGTGAATATAACACGATTTTTTATTTTTTTTAATTATTTTTAACATTAGATCTTTTTACTACTGATGCTGCATAGGCAGCCTCAATAGGAAAAAGTTGGTCACACCCATCAAGCACAATGTTTGACGAGTGTGACCAACCTGTCAATCAGTTCTCCAAGCAATGCTACAGATCGCTTGGAAAACGCTAGCATTCTGCAAGCTAATTACGCTTGCAAAATGCTAGTTTTTCCGCGGGAAAATTGCGGGAACTTAAAATGCAATTTTCTGTGGAATGGAATTCTGGAATGGTCGTGGTAACTTCCACGGGAATTCTGCTACGTGTGAACTTAATCTAAGAGAGGCTTGGGGTTAGAACCAAAGCGCTGGATGGATTTACCCCGACTTCCATACCAACGATCCCTTTAATAGAAATCTGGGGTCAGAATCAGATCACTGAGGAATTTGCCCTAACTTCCATACAGGAGATCCCTTTAAGAGAGCCTGGGGTCAGTACCAGATCATTTGAAGGCAATTGCCCTGACTTCCATACTGGGGATCCCTTTCAGAGAGCCTGGTGTCAGAACTAGAACGCTGAGTGGATTTGCCCTAACTTCCATACTGGGGATCCCTTTAAGAGAAGCCAGGGGTTAGAAACAAAGTGCTGGATGGATTTGCCCTGACTTCCATACCAATGATCCCTTTAATAGAGGCCTGGGTTGAGAATCAGAGCGCTGAGGGATCTGCCCTGACTTCCATACCGGAGATCCCTTTAAGAGGGAAGATGTGCCTATTGGATCTAGGATGTGTGATGTGTATATAGTAGAGTTGAGCGAAACGGGTCGAAAAATTTCAAAAGTCGCCGACTTTTGGCAAAGTCGGGTTTCATGAAACGAAACCTGACCCTAGGATGAGGTCAGACACGAGGTCGGCGACTTAAGCGCCAAAGTCGTGTTTCAAAAGTTTGTTTTGCGCTCTTTTTCAGCCAATCAGGATCCAAGGACACTGTGGGCAACGTGATGACATAGGCAGGGGTCACCACCATCTCTCAGAAGGGCATGCAAGTGATTGGCTTGCTTTGGTGGGCATCACAGGGGGTATAAAAGGGCGTGCACGCCGACCGCCATGTTACTCATGCTGATCTCAGAATAGGGAGAGCTGCTGCTGCTGCTGATTTTGTAGGGAGAGCATTAGGCAGGGAAGAAGACACCAAAAACTGCTTCTGCTGCTAACGATTTTGCCTGTACAACACACCAGTCACTGGGTGTGCAGTGCAAGTGGAGGCTATATTTTGCTGGATCAGCGGTGTTGGTTGTTAGGCTGCCTTCTAAGGCTTCCTGACGGCTGCATTGCTGTGTACCCACTGATCTGCAAACTGCTTTTTTAAAAGCAATCCCAATTTTTTTTTGTCCTGGTGAGGTACTGAACGTGCATTTTTTCACACCATACAGCGGTGCACACTCCTCACACAGTACCGTGTAATGGCTGTTATCACAGCCACAGTGAAGCTATCTGTGTGTCACTCTGTAAGGATAAGTGGAGGACATGTTCCGTTCTTATAGACCTGCACCTTCTAGTTTTGTCTAGCTTTCAAACAGTTAAATATATTTGCTGTTTGATCACATTCAAAACTATAGAGAGACAGCGTGTGTCAGTCCGTATAATTAAAAAACACGGAGCTTGACAATTTTACGTACACCGGATAGCCGTGTACGTGCACGCTCCTCTCTCAGTACCGTGTAACGGCTGTTATCACGGCCACAGTGAAGCTATCTGTGTGTCACTCTGTAAGGATAAGTCGAGGACATGTTCCGTTCTTACAGACCTGCACCTTCTAGTTTTGTCTAGTTTTCAAACAGTTAAATATATTTGCTGTTTGATCACATTCAAAACCATAGACAGACAGCGTGTGTCAGTCCGTATACTTAAAAAACACGGAGCTTGACAATTTTACATACACCGGACAGCCGTGTATGTGCACGCTCCTCTCTCAGTACCGTGTAACGGGTGTTATCACGGCCACAGTGAAGCTATCTGTGTGTCGCTCTGTAAGGATAAGTCGAGGACATGTTCCATTCTTACAGACCTGCACCTTCTAGTTTTTTCTAGTTTTCAAACAGTTAAATATATTTGCTGTTAGATCACATTCAAAACTATAGAGAGACAGCGTGTGTCAGTCCGTATACTTAAAAAACACGGAGCTTGACAATTTTACGTACACCGGACAGCCGTGTACGTGCACGCTCCTCTCTCAGTACCGTGTAACGGCTGTTATCACGGCCACAGTGAAGCTGTGTGTCGCTCTGTAAGGATAAGTCGAGGACTTGTTCCGTTCTTACAGACCTACACTCTAGGGACATTCCTATTCTGCCCAATTCTATATACACCTTGTAGTTTGTCATACACTAGCCAATTTCTGCCTGTGACATAGCGCTGTGATATTCAGTGGGCCTCACACAATCCAAAAGTGTCCAGTGTCCACAAGTGTGTGCAGAAATTCAAAATCTCCGTTATCCTCTAGTCACATTTTTCACACCTGCGACATTAAGTTTGTGACATAGCGCTGTGATATTCAGTGGGCCTCACACAATCCAAAAGTGTCCAGTGTCCACAAGTGTGAGCAGAAATTCAAAATCTCCCCTGTCCTGTAGACACCTTGTACCTTGTTTTACATTACTATATAGTTTGTTGGATTTTGTCTACATTTCTACCAAAAATGAGGAAGGCTGGTGGAAGAGGCCGTGGAATTGGGCGGGGGTTGGCAGCTGGTAATGATGGTGTTGGTGGTGGATCTGATGGTAGTGGCAAAAGCAAAATAGGACCGAATGCAGGAGGTGTTGAGCCTGCATCATCATCTGGCTCCACAAGGCCTCGAAGGCTTAGTTTTCTAGGAGTTGGCAAACCGCTTTTAAAGCCAGAGCTTCAGGAAAAAGTTTTGTCTTACATTGCTGACTCAGCCTCCAGCTCTATCGCTTCCTCTTCTGAAGTTGTAAAAAATAAAAGCACTGAGTCGTCATTGGAGGCTCATGTTCATGAACCACACCTTTCCTTGTGTCCTTCATCTCAACCAAGATTGAAGGATGACGCAGGCCATACTACTGATTACTCCATGGAGCTGTTTTCACATACCATGCCTGAATTATCAAGTGAAATGGTGAATTACCCATGCCAAGATGAATCTGACATGGAGTGCACTGATGCACAGCCACTGATAGATGATTCTGCTGGTACATTCACTCAGAGCACTACATTGTCCTCGCAGTGTACAGAGCCAGATTCTGACCCTGATGAGACTCAGGTGCCCCTTCCCGCACACTATACCAAAATACACGGTGACACAGAGGAAGGTGCACATGACATTGAAGAGGAGGTGAAGGATGACCCAGTTGTTGACCCAGATTGGCATCCATTGGGGGAAGAGGGTGCTGCTTCCAATAGCTCAGATGAGGAGGAGGAGCATCCACAGCAGACATCGACATCGCAACAGCTGTTATCTGGCAGGCCCGGAGCACTCCAAAGACAGGTTCCAAAAATTAAAAGAGTTGCTGGACAGCTTGTCCAGAGGGTCAAAATATCACAGCGTGCTAGGCCGCAAAATGTCTGCCAAAGTAGGAAGAGTGCAGTGTGGCACTTTTTTGAACAAAATCCTCATGATCAGGCCAAGGTTATCTGTAAGAAGTGCGCAAAGACCTTTAGCCGAGGGAAAAATCTGAAAAATTTGAATACCAGTTGCATGCTTAGACATTTAACCAGCATGCACTTTCAAGCGTGGACACAACACCAAACCTCAAGTACCACATGTGCAACTGATCACAAAGAAGGTAGTCAGCAACGCTACATTGTTTCCCCCACTGTAAGCCCACCGGTTAGCACAGCAGCAAATGTTGAGGTGTCGTTGCAAGGCCACAGCAGTCAGGGAATCCCACTGTTATATCAACGAAAGACTGAATCTAGGCCATCAGAAAGAACACCAACTCCATCACCATCATCAACCCTCTCTCTGTCCGCCCTGTCCACTGCTACTTCCACCATATGCAGCTCTCAAGTCCAGCTCACCCTCCCAGACACTATGAGTAGGTCAAGAAAGTACTCAGTCTCTCATCCGCGTACACTGGGTTTGAACGCCCACATTGCCAAACTAATCTCGTTAGAGATGATGCCCTATCGGTTTCCGCGAACTCATGGCCTATGCAGTACCACGCTATGACCTACCCAGTCGCCACTTCTTCTCTCGCAAAGCCATCCCAGCCCTCCACCATCATGTGAAAGACCGCATTGTCCATGCACTCAAGCAGTCAGTGAGTGGATAGGTGCACCTCACAACTGATGCATGGTCCAGTCGGCATGGCCAGGGCCGTTACGTGTCCATCACTGCGCACTGGGTTAATGTGGTGGATGCAGGGTCCACAGGGGACAGCGGTGGTGGGACAGTGCTGCCTAGCCCACGGTATAGGAAACAGTTGGCTGTAGGCGTTCGACCCTCCTCCTCCTCCTCCAGAAGCGAAAGCTCGTCCACAGAGCGCAGTCATACAAGCACTCCATCTGCAGCTGCCACTGTTGCACACGAGGTGTCCCCCTATCGAGCAGCTAGTGGAAAGCGTCAGCAGGCTGTGTTGCAGATGATGTGTTTGGGCGACAGACACACCGCCGAGGTGCTGGCCGAGTACTTTCAGCGACAAACTGAGTCATGGCTGGGCAGTGCACATTTTGAGGCAGGCAAGTTAGTAAGTGATAACGGCCATAATTTTGTGGCAGCCATAGCCCTTTCAATACTCAGCCACAAACCTTGCTTGGCTCACACCTTGAACCTGGTGGTGCAGTGCTTCCTCAATAATTATCTGGCGTTAACAGCCCTGCTCCAGAAGGTGCGAAGACTCTGCGCGCACATCCGCCGGTCGCCTGTACACTTCATTCGTATGCAGAAGCTGCAGCGATTGCTCCACCTTCCCAACCACCGCCTCATTATCGACATTGCAGCAAGGTGGAACTCCACCCTGCACATGGTTGAGCGGCTGTGCGAGCAGAGGCAGGCCATAAAGCATTTGTGGGAGGATACACGGCCAGGCACTTTGAGAGCAGACATGGAGTTGACAGGTGTGCAGTGGTCGAAGCTGAAAGACCTCTGTAAAGTCCTTCAGTGTTTTGAGGAATGCACACGGCTGGTAAGTGCAGACGACGCCATCCTAAGCATGAGCATCCCACTTATGCATCTGCTCATGCAAACTTTGACGCACCTTAAGGAGCAGGCGTCTGCAGCCAATGTTGATGAGGAGGAAGAGGTGGAGGGAATCCTTGATGACATTCAGTCATTGTCTGCTCAGGGACCTCTCCTGGACGAGGTGGAGGAAGAAGAGGAGGAGGAGGATGATGATGGGGATGATTACTTAGGGGAGGAGGATGCATCTCGTGGGGCAAGTGAAAATGTTGGCGTGGCAAGGTCTGGTACAGGGTTTGTGCGTGACTGGAGGGATGTGGATTTGCCAGAAAATGCTCCTCCACCCAGCACTCGCAGTGCATCATTGACACCGGGAACATTGGCCCACATGTCAGATTATGCCTTGCAGATCCTAAAAAGGGACCCACGCATTGCCAAAATGATGAACGATGATGACTACTGGTTGGCCAGCATCCTGGATCCACGCTATAAAGGCAAATTACAAAACATCATGCCACAGGAGAACCTTGACCTAATATTGGCTACTAAACAAGCAACTCTGGTTAACCGGTCGGTTGAGGCATTCCCAGCACACAGCAGCGGTGTTGGCTCTCACACGAGCCGTACGGGCCGGGGGCAGCTTGGCAGAGGTGTTTGTGGTGCACACAGCAGAAGTGGCATTGGAGACAGGGGTTTCATGACAATGTTGTGGACTGATTTTTCACGGACCGCTCACACAACTGGTAATACTGCATCGATGGAAAGTGACAGGAGACAGCAGTTGTCAACTATGGTTAACAACTACTTTTCCTCCCATATCGATGTTCTCCCGCACAGGTCATTCCCCTTTGACTATTGGGCTGCTAAACTGGACACCTGGCCTGAATTGGCACAATATGCCTTACAGGAGCTCGCTTGCCCAGCTACAAGTGTGCTATCGGAAAGAGTCTTCAGTGCAGCTGGATCAATCCTGACAGAAAAAAGGACCCATCTGTCAACCCAAAATGTGGATGATCTAACCTTCATTAAAATGAACCATGCATGGGTTTCCAAGGATTTTGTCCCACCTTCCCTTGATGACACATAGGTTGCCAGAAAAATGGCTTGCTTTGGTCCTCCTCCTATTCCGCGAACTTGACCTATTTCGCCTTTTGCAGCAGCTGAATGACCCACATCTACATATGCCACTTTGTAAACCTCCCTATGTGGGCGCCCCCCCCCATGGCCGGGGTCACCACCTAGCGCACAAAAC
Organism: Dendrobates tinctorius; assembly: GCF_039654945.1. Lineage (NCBI taxonomy): Eukaryota > Metazoa > Chordata > Amphibia > Anura > Dendrobatidae > Dendrobates > Dendrobates tinctorius. The sequence continues at coordinate 25,250,855 of NW_027361754.1, read as the reverse complement.
CGTGCGAGTGCCGTTGCCCTGGACAGGTGGGTAGGCCGACTCTTGGGCACGGGCACTGGCATAGGGTCCCTCATAGTGCAATCAAGTGTCTCTGACAGTGGTGGTGCACACCCACCGTCAGACACACCTCCGTACTATGAGGGGCCCAGTGCCAGTACCGACGCCCACGAGTGTGCACCCCTTGCTTGGGCAGGGCCCCTGCATTTGCAATGTTTACCTCTCCCTGCTCCTCCGCTGTGTAGTCTGGACTGTCAAATCCTTCACTGGGACTGCCACTACAAATTGATTGAACTGAAAGATGATGGTTAAGATGTAGCTATGCCCTGTCCTGCTGGCCGGGCTCTAGCTCCAGATGATCAGTGGCTTCCATTTCTTATGGACGTTGACTCACAATTACATGCAGTTGTGGTTTATCATCAGCTTTCACAGTTTTCCTACTCACAAACGTGTGACATTCCGGCGCACATTTCAAAATGTGCCCTCTCATGCCAATCAAATAGAATCGCCTACGGCCTGTGGCTTCTGTCTTTTGCACTCCAAAGTTACGTGACAGATCATGATAGCCAGTGAGCACCATGTTTACATCGCTCCCTGTGATAAAAATTGGATTGAGATGAGTAACAGTGATGGAATCAACGGAAGTGCGATACAGCAAGACTTTATTCACAAAAAAATGTTTTCACTGTCTCAACACACAAATTAATTGAGGGTCAGCATCGCCTATGAGAATTGTGACGGAAGTTTTTCCCGTGAATAATAATTCCTAGATTTCTGCAATCAATAGCCTTTATGTCACTAATTGTATGCATCTCATTTCCTATTGCGGAGAGGCTGGACTGTATTACTGAGACAGAAATATATATGAAGATTTAAAAATAACACCAAAAGTATATAGTTGTGTACGCCTCAAATGCATTTCCTTTTTTCCACTTTTTAGATTGCTGTGTAATCCATACTGAGAACACGGAGATTTTACATGTTTAAACTATGCTATATATACCTGCTATCCAGTGATAAAGTACCCTTTCTCAACTTTGTACAATCTGATCAAAACCATACTGGGCCTGAGAACATCTGAGTCTGCCTCCTGATCTATAGACATATATTTTTAATGTGTAAACTAGGCTACATATATACGTGTTATCCGATGAAACTGTACCCTTTATCAACTTTCTACAATGTTGTTGAATCCATACTGGGCCTGAGAACGGCTGCCGAGCTGTTAAGCAAGCTACAGCACCTGTGGTTTGGACACGTAATTTTTTCCGGAATGACGGTTAGGCCTAACTCCGGAATTGCGGTTGACCTGAACTTACTGGGAAATCATCGTTCGCGGGGAATAATCTGAATCCCAGATCCCCATCACTAACGGAGTTCAGCAGGTTATCTGCACCTGTAAGTGACAAAAGCTGGTCCTTTCAGTGTAGCGTGCATGCAGCCCTGGACATGTACTGGAATGCTAGACCTGTTATTGCTCGATCTCACGTGCCACAGCCTCGCGTATCCCTCTAGTAAGCTTGACGCGCCATGCCGGAGTCTCGGTCGTTAACAGAATAAAGCTGAGAAATCGCTAGCACAACTACAAACGGATATACCACACCACACACAGAATCGACAAAGCTTGCAATCTGTCCATCTTTTCTGTAGCTTGTATGGTAGTGGTTTCCCGGGTGCAGTCCAATTAAGCCACAGGCTCCACTCCTGGTGGTGCCCTTTTGGACATTCCTTTAAGGTTCAGCTTTGCAATCATACTGCCCCCGGAAACCAAAAACTTTGCCTTCAGGGACGCTGTTTGGAGGTTCGTGGGAATAACGCCGCCCGATCAGCAGTCGGCATATGGGTCGCCCTCCCAGGGCTGTGGGGTACTCGGTACCGGGCCGGTGTCAGTGGGATGTGTCACAGCAGCGGTGACCCGGACGGTGGCCCTGGGCGCCCATGTAAATGGCGTGGTATAATGGTAAAGAGTTTATATAGATAGTTTGATGCCACCTGTGGTGTTCGGCAACATAGATGTTAGGCCGACGCTGCATGCAGATCCTCTGGGACTGATGGTGTTGTGCAGCAAAGATGGTGAAGCTCCCCACTGGTGGAGCTGGAGTCCCAGGGAAGTGTAGATGTAGTGATGGGGGAAAGGCACAGGCGGTGTAGGTGCTGGTACCCAGATGTAGCGGTGCTGGAATAACTGTAGGACACCAGAGCGTGCAGTTCCAAAGCTTTACTCACAGTCTGCAGGTTCCACAGATGCCTGCCTCCGTGCTGTGTCCTCCGGGTCAGGACCTCTGCCCACCTCTGGGACCAGAATGGAAAGCTCCCTTCCAACACTCCTCCAACATGTACCTTCCTGAACGTCTCCTTTCTAGCGCTTGTGGGGGAAGCACTCACAGGACCGTGGTTCACTGAAACGCTTACTGTCTAACAGATGTTCCTCAGACTTTACTTGTATGGCAGACAGCTGTAGCCTTTTCCTTCTGCCTCGCACATGTCGATGCTGGGGCCTCCAAGCCTTAGTTGGGTACAGAGCATTTATAGCTGCTACTTCCCCCGGTTTCTGCTGCAGGAACGTCAGTGTCCCTACAAACTCGGAGACCGGAATCCGGACCATGCGCTCCAGCTAGGAGTGAGCCTTAACTCTGCTCATCCTCCAGCTCCCCTTCTCACGTCCACACACTTCCATATCCCTGCACAGAGTGCCCTAACTTACCTCCTCCCGACCACAGAGAGCAGCTCCTCAGCAGTTAGGTTCAGAGGTCTCCCTGCTGGCCTGGAGTGGGAAATGTGTTGTGTGTTGGTTTCACTGCTAGAGAGATCCTTCGTTGCTCCCAAGCTTGACAACACACTCCCTAGGAGGAAGGCAACGCCACAGTGGCGACCGTACTCTTGGGGACGCCACAAGTGCACTGAGGCCCAGCCACTGCTGGATGATGCTGCTGGTACATTGACCCAGACCACTACATTCCCCTCGCACTCTACACAGCCAGAATCTGACCCAGAGGAAACTCAGGTTCCCCTTCCCGCATACTATACCACCTTACACGGTGACAAAGAGGAAGGTGCAGATGAAAGTGCAGGTTCCTTGAGCAGGTGGGGGGGCATACTCATGGGCGATGGCACTGGAACAGGGCACCGCATAGTACGCAAAAGTGTCTCTGCCGGTGGGAGGGCCTAAACAGCCAAGTGCAGTGAGATGGAAGATGGGGACGACAAGGAGTTCAGAGTAGTGCAGGGATTCCCTAGCAAGGAGACTTATGTAATTGTTTTCAATGTTGGGACAGCAATTTTTGGGGAGCACTATACTCTGGTGAATGACATATGGGGCCCACCATACACTGGAGCATTCCAAAGGTGGACATCAGAAACTGGAGCAGCATATACAGGGCCCATTATACACTAGAGCAGTAGAAATGGGGCCCATTATATATGGAGCATTATTTGGGCCCATAAGACAGTGGAGTTTCATCCATTGGGACCAACATATACTGCAGCATTATGTGGAGCTCATCATATACCGTTTGAAACATTATATGGGAATAATGATTCCGTATGGAGAAATATATGGGCCTCATTGCTCTGTATAGCGCACTAAGCGCTGGCCATAATACTGTATGGAGTTATATACTGTCTGTTTTTGGAGGTATTGGAGAATTTAAAATGGATATCAGTCATGAGATGTAAGAAGTGAAGTATTTTTCATTGTACTATACTGCTATTTCTCTGCCGTATCGGAGCATCATGAGTTGTGGTATGTGTTAAAGGGGCGCTCTTTGGCCCTGGGCCCACGAAAACCTGGAGCCAGCCCTCCCCCCCCACAACTGTAGCCAAATAACCCCCATTTTTCAGTGCGTAACTAGTATTATGAAGTTAATTAAGGTTGACAAGCTTCAGTAACAAGAATTTATGCTTTTGGCATTCAAATGGGAACTGTTGGTGTGTTTCCTGTCCTCCTCTCACTGCCGACTTTAATTCTCCATTGACTTACATTGGGTTTCGTGTTTCGGGACGACCCCGACTTTTCCCTATAGTCGGCCGATTTTGCTCGACCCGACTTTTGGAAAAGTCGGGTTTCATGAAACGAAACTCGACCCTAAAAAACCAAAAGTCGCTCAACACTAGTATATAGGCACGGTAGGGGGGATTCATTTCTGTCGTGCTCTCTGCTCCTTTCTGGGGGAAAAAAACACAAAAATTGAGCTTGGTTTGAGTTGATACACATGTACACGGCCAAAGTCAACATGCATTTATATGCTGCATGTGTATCAACTCAATCCAAGCTCAATTTTGTGTTTTTTTCTTTGTATTTTTGCATTCTGTGCAAGCTGGGGTGTGGCCTCCCTCTCCTGAGCTGGAAATGGTATATACGGCTTCCCCAGACTGGTGTCTACTGTTTGGGACCCAATCCTTTTGTCTGCACTTGTTCACACATTGAGGTCAACTTTGACACAAGGCAAGTTTTTTAATAGTAGACAGTATAGGACTATCCCGAACAGAGCTACTGTGTTGTGGTGGGATGGCTTACATGCTACTTTTGATCAAAAACAGTATTACTAAAAACTCTGTATTATTTAGATGCACTTTTGCTTTTACTTATTTACTTACAGCAGGGTTTTTGCTCATTTTGTCTTTTGCAGGTTTTATCCTTTCTGGGGGGGGCAGACAATGGCTGGGAGCTTATGTTCCCGGGGATGCTAGATTTCTCTCACCATGTCAGTGTCTGCTGAGGTGTTTTCTGGAGTGGGAAAACCGTTGCTCATAGCAACCAATCACAGCTGAGCTTCTTTTGAACAGCTCTGGTGAAATGAAAGATGCTTCGTGATTGGTTGGTGATACACACACACACACACACACACATTCATTTTTATATATAGAGATGGGTCACATCTCTCTAGATACCTGAAGAAGGCTTATATAGCTGAAACGTGTTGGGTAGAGTTGAGCGAAACGGGTCGAAAAAATTCAAAAGTCGCCGACTTTTGGCAAAGTCGGGTTTCATGAAACGAAACCCGACCCTAGGATGAGGTCGGCCACGAGGTCGGCGACTTACGCGCCAAAGTCGCGTTTCAAAAGTTTGTTTTGCGCTCTTTTTCAGCCAATCAGGATCCACAGACACTGTGGGCAACGTGATGACATAGGCACGGGTCACCACCATCTTTCAGAAGGGCATGCAAGTGATTGGCTTGCTTTGGGGGGCGTCACAGGGGGTATAAAACGGCTTGCACGCCGACCGCCATGTTACTCATGCTGATTTCAGAATTGGGAGAGCTGCTGCTGCTGCTGATTTTGTAGGGAGAGCGTTAGGCAGGGAAGAAGACACCAAAAACTGCTTCTGCTGCTAGCGATTTTGCCTGTACAACACACCAGTCACTGTGCAGTGCAAGGGGAAGCTATATAGTGGTGTATCAGTGGTGTTGGTTGTTGGGCTGCCTTCTAAGGCTTCCTGACATTCCTGCATTGCTGTTTACCCACTGCTCCGCAAACTGCTTTTTTAAAAGCAATCACAATTTTTTTTTTTGTCCTGCTGAGAAGAAGAAAAAAAAACTGCTTCTGCTGCTAGCGATTTTGCCTGTACAACACACCAGTCACTGTACAGTGCAAGGGGAGGCTATATAGTGGTGTATCAGTGGTGTTGGTTGTTGGGCTGCCTTCTAAGGCTTCCTGACATTCCTGCATTGCTGTTTACCCACTGCTCCGCAAACTGCTTTTTTAAAAGCAATCACAATTTTTTTTTTGTCCTGCTGAGAAGAAGAAAAAAAAACTGCTTCTGCTGCTAGCGATTTTGCCTGTACAACACACCAGTCACTGTGCAGTGCAAGGGGAGGCTATATAGTGGTGTATCAGTGGTGTTGGTTGTTGGGCTGCCTTCTAAGGCTTCCTGACATTCCTGCATTGCTGTTTACCAACTGCTCCGCAAACTGCATTTTTAAAAGCAATCACAATTTTTTTTTTTGTCCTGCTGAGGTACTGAGCGTGCATTTTTTCACACCATACAGCGGTGTACGCTCCTCACACAGTACCGTGTAACGGCTGTTATCACAGCCACAGTGAAGCTATCAGTGAGTCACTCTGTGAGAATATGTCGAGGACATGTTCCGTTCTTACAGACCTGCACTCTAGGGAGATTCCAGTTCTGCCCAATTCTACATACACCTTGTAGTTTGTGATACACTAGCCAATTTCTGCCTGTGACATAGCGCTCTGATATTCAGTGGGCCTCACACAATCCATAAGTGTCCAGTGTCCACAAGTGTGTGCAGAAATTCAAAATCTCCCTTATCCTCTAGTCACTTTGGTCACAGCTCTGCCATCGAGCCTGTGACAGAGCGCTCAGATACTCAGTGGGCCTCACACAATCCATAAGTGTCCACAAGTGTGTGCAGAAATTCAAAATCTCCCTTATCCTCTAGTCACTTTGGTCACAGCTCTGCCATCGAGCCTGTGACAGAGAGCTCAGATACTAGTCAGTGGGCCTCACACAATCCATAAGTGTCCACAAGTGTGTGCAGAAATTCAAAATCTCCCTTATCCTCTAGTCACTTTGGTCACAGCTCTGCCATCGAGCCTGTGACAGAGCGCTCAGATACTAGTCAGTGGGCCTCACACAATCCATAAGTGTCCACAAGTGTGTGCAGAAATTCAAAATCTCCCTTATCCTCTAGTCACTTTGGTCACAGCTCTGCCATCGAGCCTGTGACAGAGCGCTCAGATACTAGTCAGTGGGCCTCACACAATCCATAGGTGTCCACAAGTGTGCAGAAATTCAAAATCTCCCTTATCCTCTAGTCACTTTGGTCACAGCTCTGCCATCAAGCCTGTGACAGAGCGCTCAGATACTAGTCAGTGGGCCTCACACAATCCATAAGTGTCCACAAGTGTGTGCAGAAATTCAAAATCTCCCTTATCCTCTAGTCACTTTGGTCACAGCTCTGCCATCGAGCCTGTGACAGAGCGCTCAGATACTAGTCAGTGGGCCTCACACAATCCATAAGTGTCCACAAGTGTGTGCAGAAATTCAAAATCTCCCTTATCCTCTAGTCACTTTGGTCACAGCTCTGCCATCGAGCCTGTGACAGAGCGCTCAGATACTAGTCAGTGGGCCTCACACAATCCATAAGTGTCCACAAGTGTGTGCAGAAATTCAAAATTTCCCTTATCCTCTAGTCACTTTGGTCACAGCTCTGCCATCGAGGCTGTGACAGAGCGCTCAGATACTAGTCAGTGGGCCTCACACAATCCAAAAGTGTCCACAAGTGTGTGCAGAAATTCAAAATCTCCCTTATCCTCTAGTCACTTTGGTCACAGCTCTGCCATCGAGACTGTGACAGAGCGCTCAGATACTCAGTGGGCCTCACACAATCCAAAAGTGTCCAGTGTCCACAAGTGTCTGCAGAAATTCAAAATCTCCCCTGTCCTATAGACACCTTGTACCTTGTTTTACATTACTATATAGTTTGTTGGATTTTGTCTACATTTCTACCAAAAATGAGGAAGGCTGGTGGAAGAGGCCGTGGAATTGGGCGGGGGTTGGCAGCTGGTAATGATGGTGTTGGTGGTGGATCTGATGGTAGTGGCAAGAGCAAAATAGGACCGAATGCAGGAGGTGTTGAGCCTGCGTCATCGTCTGGCTACATAAGGCCTCGAACGCTTAGTTTTCTAGGAGTTGGCAAACCACTTTTAAAGCCAGAGCATCAGGAAAAAGTTTTGTCTTACATTGCTGACTCAGCCTCCAGCTCTATCGCCTCCTCTTCTTCAGTTGTAAAAAGTAAAAGCACTGAGTCGTCATTGGAGGCTCATGTTCATGAACCACACCTTTCCTTGTGTCCTTCACCCCAACCAAGATTGAAGGATGACACAGGCCATACTACTGATTACTCCATGGAGCTGTTTTCACATACCATGCCTGGATTATCAAGTGAAATGGTGAATTACCCAGGCCAAGATGAATCTGACATGGAGTGCACTGATGCACAGCCGCTGATGGATGATTCTGCTGGTACATTCACTCAGAGCACTACATTGTCCTTGCAGTGTACAGAGCCAGATTCTGACCCTGATGAAACTCAGGTGCCCCTTCCCACACACTATACCAAAATACACGGTGACACAGAGGAAGGTGCACATGACATAGAAGAGGAGGTGATGGATGACCCAGTTGTTGACCCAGATTGGCATCCATTGGGGGAAGAGGGTGCTGCTTCCAATAGCTCAGATGAGGAGCATCCACAGCAGACATCGACATCGCAACAGCTGTTATCTGGCAGGCCCGGAGCACTCCAAAGACAGGTTCCAAACATCAAAAGAGTTGCTGGACAGCTTGTCCAGAGGGTCAAAAGATCACAGCGTGCTAGGCCGCAAAATGTCTGCCAAAGTAGGAAGAGTGCAGTGTGGCACTTTTTTGAACAAAATCCTCATGATCAGGCCAAGGTTATCTGTAAGAAGTGCGCAAAGACCTTTAGCCGAGGGAAAAATCTGAAAAATTTGAATACCAGTTGCATGCTTAGACATTTAACCAGCATGCACTTGCAAGCGTGGACACAACACCAAACCTCAGGTACCACATGTGCAACTGATCACAACGAAGGTAGTCAGCAACGCTACATTGTTTCCCCCACTGTAAGCCCACCGGTTAGCACAGCAGCAAATGTTGAGGTGTCGGTGCAATGCCACAGCAGTCAGGGAATCCCACTGTTATATCAACGAAAGACTGATTCTAGGCCATCAGAAAGAACAACAACTCCATCACCATCATCAACCCTCTCTCAGTCCGCCCTGTCCACCGCTACTTCCACCATATGCAGCTCTCAAGTCCAGCTCACCCTCCCAGACACTATGAGTAGGTCAAGAAAGTACTCAGTCTCTCATCCGCGTACACTGGGTTTGAACGCCCACATTGCCAAACTAATCTCGTTTGAGATGATGCCCTTTCGGTTGGTGGAAAGCGCAGCTTTCCGCAAACTCATGGCCTATGCAGTACCACGCTATGACCTACCCAGTCACCACTTCTTCTCTCGCAAAGCCATCCCAGCCCTCCACCATCATGTGAAAGACCGCATTGTCCATGCACTCAAGCAGTCAGTGTGCGGAAAGGTGCACCTCACAACTGATGCATGGTCCAGTCGGCATGGCCAGGGCCGTTACGTGTCCATCACTGCGCACTGGGTTAATGTGGTGGATGCAGGGTCCACAGGGGACAGCGGTGGTGGGACAGTGCTGCCTAGCCCACGGTATAGGAAACAGTTGGCTGTAGGCGTTCGACCCTCCTCCTCCTCCTCCTCCTCCAGAAGCGAAAGCTCGTCCACAGAGCGCAGTCGTACGAGCACTCCATCTGCAGCTGCCACTGTTGCACACGATGTGTCCCCCTATCGAGCAGCTAGTGGAAAGCGTCAGCAGGCTGTGTTGCAGATGATGTGTTTGGGCGACAGACACACCGCCGAGGTACTGGCCGAGTACTTGAAGCGACAAACTGAGTCATGGCTGGGCAGTGTACATCTTGAGGCAGGCAAGGTAGTTAGTGATAACGGCCGTAATTTTGTGGCAGCCATAGCCCTTTCAAAACTCAGCCACATACCTTGCTTGGCTCACACCTTGAACCTGGTGGTGCAGTGCTTCCTCAACAATTATCCGGAGTTAACAGCCCTGCTCCAGAAGGTGCGAAGACTGTGCGCGCACATCCGCCGGTCGCCTGTACACTCCGTTCGTATGCAGAAGCTGCAGCGATTGCTCCACCTTCCCAACCACCGCCTCATTATCGACATTGCAACAAGGTGGAACTCCACCCTGCACATGGTGGAGCGGCTGTGCGAGCAGAGGCAGGCCATAATGCATTTGTGGGAGGATACACGGCCAGGCACTTTGAGAGCAGACATGGAGTTGACAGGTGTGCAGTGGTCGAAGCTGAAAGACCTCTGTAAAGTCCTTCAGTGTTTTGAGGAATGCACACGGCTGGTAAGCGCAGACGACGCCATCCTAAGCATGAGCATCCCACTTATGCATCTGCTCATGCAAACTTTGACGCACCTTAAGGAGCAGGCGTCTGCAGCCAATGTTGATGAGGAGGAAGAGGAGGAGGGAATCCTTGATGACATTCAGCCATTGTCTACTCAGGGACCTCTCCTGGACGAGGTGGAGGAAGAAGAGGAGGAGGAGGATGATGATGGGGATGATTACTTAGGGGAGGAGGATGCATCTCGTGGGGCAAGTGAAAATGTTGGCGTGGCAAGGTCTGGTACAGGGTTTGTGCGTGACTGGAGGGATGTGGATTTGCCAGAAAGTGCTCCTCCAACCAGCACTCGCAGTGCATCATTGACACCGGGAACATTGGCCCACATGTCAGATTATGCCTTGCGGATCCTAAAAAGGGACCCCCGCATTGCCAAAATGATGAACGATGACGACTACTGGTTGGCCAGCATCCTGGATCCACGCTATAAAGGCAAATTACAAAACATCATGCCACAGGAGAACCTTGACCTAATATTGGCTAATAAACAAGCAACTCTGGTAAATCGGTTGCTTGAGGCATTCCCAGCACACAGCAGCGGTGATGGTTCTCACACGAGCCGTACAGGCCGGGGGCAGCTTGGCAGAGGTGTTCGTGGTGCACACAGCAGAAGTGACGTTGGAGACAGGGGTTTCATGACAATGTTGTGGACTGATTTTTCAAATACCGCTCACACAACTGGTAATACTGCATCGATGGAAAGTGACAGGAGACAGCAGTTGTCAACTATGGTTACAAACTACTTTTCCTCCCATATCGATGTTCTCCCACACAGGTCATTCCCCTTTGACTATTGGGCCGCTAAACTGGACACCTGGCCTGAATTGGCACAATATGCCTTACAGGAGCTCGCTTGCCCAGCTGCAAGTGTGCTATCGGAAAGAGTCTTCAGTGCAGCTGGATCAATCCTGACAGAAAAAAGGACCCGTCTGTCAACCCAAAATGTGGATGATCTAACCTTCATTAAAATGAACCACGCATGGGTTTCCAAGGATTTTGTCCCACCTTCCCCTGATGACACATAGGGTGACAGAAAAATGGCTTGCTTTGGTCCCCCTCTTCCTGGGACTTCACCTATTTCGCCTTTTGCATCAGCTGAATGTCCAACATCAACATATGCCACTTTCTAAAACTCCCTAACTGTGCTGCCTCCCCCCCATGGCCGGGGTCACCACCTAGCGCACGACACCGTGTGAGTGCCGTTGCCTTGGACAGGTGGGTAGGCCGACTCTTGGGCGCGGGCACTGGCACAGGGTCCCTCATAGTGCAATCAAGTGTCTCTGATGGTGGTGGTGCACACCCGCCGTCAGACACACCGCTGTACTATGAGGGGACCAGTGCCAGTACCGACGCCCACGAGTGGGCCCCCCTTGCTTGCGCAGGGCCCCAGCATTTGCAATCTTTACCTCTCCCTGCTCCTCCGCTGTGTAATCTGGGCCGTCAAATCAATACTGTGCCTGACACCGTCTGAGCCTGCCTCCTGATGTATAGACATATATTTTGAATGTTTACGCTATCCATACATGTTATCTGGGGATACGGTACCCTTTCTAACCTTTGTGCAATCACGTGCAATCCATACTGGGCCTAACACCGTCTGAGCCTGCCTCCTGATGTATAGACATATATTTTGAATGTGTACGCTATCCATACATGTTATCCGGGGATACGGTACCCTTTCTAACCTTTGTGCAATCACGTGCAATCCATACTGGGCCTAACACCATCTGAGCCTGCCTCCTGATGTATAGACATATATTTTGAATGTGTACGCTATCCATACATGTTATCCGGGGATACGGTACCCTTTCTAACCTTTGTGCAGTCACGTGCAATCCATACTGGGCCTAACACCGTCTGAGCCTGCCTCCTGATGTATAGACATATATTTTGAATGTGTACGCTACCCATACATGTTATCCGGGGATACGGTACCCTTTCTAACCTTTGTGCAATCACGTGCAATCCATACTGGGCCTAACACCGTCTGAGCCTGCCTCCTTATGTATAGACATATATTTTGAATGTGTACGCTATCCATACATGTTATCCGGGGATACGGTACACTTTCTAACCTTTGTGCAATCACGTGCAATCCATACTGGGCCTAACACCGTCTGAGCCTGCCTCCTGATGAATAGACATATATTTTGAATGTGTACGCTATCCATACATGTTATCCGGGGATACGATACCCTTTCTAACCTTTGTGCAATCACGTGCAATCTATACTGGGCCTAACACCGTCTGAGCCTGCCTCCTGATGTATAGACATATATTTTGAAATGTGTACGCTATCCATACATGTTATCCGGGGATAAGGTACCCTTTCTAACCTTTGTGCAATCACGTGCAATCCACACTGGGCCTAACACCTTCTGAGCCTGCCTCCTGATGTATAGACATATATTTTGAATGTGTACGCTATCCATACATGTTATCCGGGGATACGGTACCCTTTCTAACCTTTGTGCAATCACGTGCAATCCATACTGGGCCTAACACCGTCTGAGCCTGCCTCCTGATGTATAGACATATATTTTGAATGTGTACGCTATCCATACATGTTATCCGGGGATACGGTACCCTTTCTAACCTTTGTGCAATCACGTGCAATCCATACTAGGCCTAACACCGTCTGAGCCTGCCTCCTGATGTATAGACATATATTTTGAATGTGTACGCTATCCATACATGTTATCCGGGGATACGGTACCCTTTCTAACCTTTGTGCAATCACGTGCAATCCATACTGGGCCTAACACTGTCTGAGCCTGCCTCCTGATGTATAGACATATATTTTGAATGTGTACGCTATCCATACATATTATCTGGGGATACGGTACCCTTTCAAACCTTTGTGCAATCACGTGCAATCCATACTGGGCCTAACACCGTCTGAGCCTGCCTCCTGATGTATAGACATATATTTTGAATGTGTACGCTATCCATACATGTTATCTGGGGAAACGGTACCCTTTCTAACCTTTGTGCAATCACGTGCAATCCATACTGGGCCTAACACCGTCTGAGCCTGCCTCCTGATGTATAGACATATATTTTGAATGTGTACGCTATCCATACATGCTATCTGGGGATACGGTACCCTTTCTCAGCTTTGTGCAATCACATGTAATCCATACTGGGCGTGAGAACAGCTGGCGAGCTGTTAAGCAAGCTACAGCACCTGTGGTTTGCACACGTAAGTTTTTAATTTTTTCAGGAATGACGGTTAGGCCTAATTCTGGAACTGCGGTTGACCTGCACTTACTGGGAAATCATCGTTCGCGGGTAATAATTGTAATCAGTGATCCCCATCACTAACGTTGTTCAGCGGGTTATCTGCACCTGTAAGCGACAAACGCTGGCCTTTTCAGTGTAGCGCACATGCAGCCACGGACATGTAAGGACATGACACACCAGTTATTGGCCAATCTCATGTGCCAGAGCCTCACGTGTCCCTCTAGTAAGCCGGACTCGGACCGCGGGGCATGACGGAGTCTCGTTCGTTAACGGAATTAAGCTTGCAATGTGTGCATCTGTTCTGTAGCTGGCATGGTTGAGGTTTCCCAGGTGGAGTCGAATTTAACCGTAGGCTCCACTCCTGGTGGTGCCCTTCTGGACATTCCTTTAAGGTTCAGCTTTGCAACCATACTGCCCACGTAAAACAAACACTTTGCCTTCATGAACGCTGTTTGGAGGGTCATGACTCGTGGGAATAACGCCGCCCAATCAGTTAACCTGCTAGAGAGATCCTTCATTGCTCCCAAGCATGACATCACACTCCCTAGGAGGAAGGTAATGCCACTGTGGCAACCGTACTCCTGGGGGCGACACAAGTGCACTGATGCCCAGCCACTGCTCGATGAATCTGCTGGTACATTGACCCAGACCACTACATTCCCCTCGCACGCTACACGGCCTGAATCTGACCCTGATGAAACTCAGGTTACCCTTCCCATATACAGTTCCATCTTACACGGTGACAAAGAGGAAGCTGCAGATGAAAGTGCAGGTTCGGCCCACCCGCCATCAGACACACCACTGTACTATCAGGGGCCCTGTGCCAGTGCCGTCGCCAATGAGTGGGCCCCCCCTGCTTGCTCAGGATCACAGCACTTGCAAGGTTGAAATACTGTGCAGTGAGATGGAAGATGGGGACGACGAGGAGTCCAGACTAGTCCAGGGATTCCCTAGCGAGGAGACTTATTTGATTGTTTTCAATGTTGGGACAGCAATTTTTGGGGAGCACTATACTCTGGAGAATGATAGATGGGGCCCACCATACACTGGAACATTCCAAAGGTGGACATCAGACACTGGAGCAGCATTTACAGGGCCCATTATACACTAGAGCATTAGAAATGGGGCCCATTATGTTTGGAGCATTATTTGGGCCCATAAGACAGTGGAGCTTCATCCATGGGGACCAACATATACTGTAGCATTATGTGGAGCTTATCATATACTGTTTCAAACATTATATGGGACCAATGATTCTGTATGGAGAAATAGATGGGCCTCGTCATGAGATGTAAAAAGTGAGGTATTTTTCATTGTACTATACCGCTATTTCTCTGCCGTATCGGAGCATGATGAGTTTTGGTATGTGTTAAAGGGGCGCTCTTTCGCCCAGGGCACATGAAAACCTGGAGCCAGCCCCCCCCCCACAACTTTAGCCAAATAACCCCCATTTTTCAGTGCGTAACTTGTATTATGAAGTTAATTAAGGTTGACAAGCTTAAGTAAGAAGAATTGATGCTTTTGGCATTCAAATGGGCACTGTAGGTGTGTTTCCTGTCCTCCTCTCACTGCCGACTTTTATTCCCCATTGACTTACATTGGGTTTCGTGTTTCGGGACGACCCCGACTTTTCCCTATAATCGGACGATCTTGCTCGACCCGACTTTTGGAAAAGTCGGGTTTCACGAAACGAAACTCGACCCTAAAAAAACAAAAGTCGCTCAACTCTAGTGTTGGGTAATGTATCTGATATTTTAATATTTTTATATCTTATTCTCTTTTTTTGTATCAGATTTTATAGCAATAGCATGTGAATAGACAGCTTTGCACGTGCAGGCTCAATTGTAATCACAGCAACATTTGTAAAGAAAAAGAAACCTTTTATAACGTAATTGCTACAAATCTACCTTTTTGGCTGGAAACATCTCCGTGACAAGAGGAAAAAAGAAATTGGGATCCATCCTAAAAACGGAAACGCCTATTTTTTTACATTTTTTCACTACGTCAACGTGGAGAAGCTTCTGGGCAAAGAATATATATTTCTCCACAATAAGTGGCATGCCGTCCAACTGATCATCAGTGATTCCTAATGTTGTCGCTATCTTGTACAACCTCCTCAGGTGATCAAATTCAAATTTATTTTCACATTAATCACTATGCTCCAATTACTATGCTCAGATAATGCTTTACCCATTTTCTTTGATTTCTCCTGCCCAGGACTTTTTTCAGTGTTAGAGACAGCAGCAATGAGTGGGATGTACATAGATCTTCAGCAGATATGTGGGAAAGTATCAGTCTCAGGGAGGTCAGAGAAAACAGAATAGAAGCTGTGCTGATATAGGAGTTAATGAAAACAGTAGCACATTGGATACTCACAAACCTCATACCCAGCCTGTATTACTTAGGGAGAAACTCCCACAACAGAATAATAAAACTTGGATCAGGCTGCAAACTGCATTTCAGTCAGTCTGAAAATGAATGAAAGAATGAAATGTTATGCAACTGTAATAACTAGAACATTTATCAAATGACCACAATATGTACCCTAAATTTCTCACAGTTGTGTCCCACACCTTTGGTCTAAGCTCATAGCCACTGTGAACAAAGAGGTGGCTGTGCATACATGGTTCTCTCCATTCACTTCTATGGGAAATACAAAAATAGCTTACCATTATTGCAAATATAGTATGATATTTAGCTGCAGAGATCATACAGTGTAAGCTTAAAAAAGCACTCCTCCACCTCTTTCTATTTCATGCATCAAAGTTTGTATCCTCCTAATATATTGCAGTCATCATATTTTATAGCACTTTGTACTTACAATTTGTCTTTCTACCCAGTTAATTCTTATATTTTCCATTAGGTCGATTAAAAACAGACTAGCTGAATCCTTTCAAGCTCTATGCAGAAACAGGAAGTCACTTTTCCGTGCATGAGTCATCTTGAGAACTACAAATCTACATCACTGCAAAAGTCCCTGGCAGAGGGAGGAGGGAGCAACTGAGTCAGGAGTTGAATAGAGGAATTACTCATGCAGGGAAAAGAGAATAATTATCTGGGTAGAAAGGCAAAATGAGCAACTGTAAGTACACAGTGCTATATAATATGATGACTGCAATATATTAAGAGGATAAAAATTTGATGTAAGTGCTTCTTTAAATAAGGAGCTTGGAGACACAGAGAGGAGGATATAATGCAGATCCAGACACATGTGCTTAACTTCTGTTTCACATTATCCTGTAGTATATCAGTGCCTTCTTTTCCAGAGTGGTGCAGCCTTCCAGGACCGGGGTCACACAGAGGACTATGTCTAGAGGTTAGGTAATGTCCCCGTGACGTGCATTGAGCATCACACTAGACTTGCTGTCCGTATCAGCCGCAGACTGAATCTCTTTCTGTCTCTTTCTTATTGTTATGCTGGCGTCCTCTGCAAAAAAACCCTTTATACACTAATTGCTCTGCAACTCCGCAGGGCGTTCAGAGAGCTGTGATAAGGATGGCTGGACGCAGCCTGCATGATCCTGCCAGGAAATTATTTCATCTGTTCTTTTGAGAGGAGAGCAATAAAACTACGCAAAATTGCATCGTTGCCATTGCCACTCAGGAGTTGAGTTACCCTCTGACAACATGATGTAACTGGAGGTTGGGAAGGGTCCGGGGCGGCATTAACTCTGTAAATACCAGATTTTGACAGAGAAATGACATCTTTGATTTACTGGCAATGATTTGTGCCGTTACTAGCAGAAAATACTTAGTTGTCCTGATATTGATCAATAAATATGGGGCTCATGGGAATAATTTAATTATTTTTTTAGATACATGTGAATTAATACATGATCTTCCGTAGAAATGAGCAAAATTGTTCGGAAAACGTTCGGGAATCTCAAATTTGGCACGAACGTAGCACATTCAGATTCGTGTTCGCTTTCACAAGCATTTTTTACTCAAAGTTGGCAAAATTCAGTCACAGTTTGGTAAATCATCGGGTTTCCACTAATGCTTTTGTTATTACTTTGGCTATGATAGTGCTGCTGTATGGTGAGCGAGGAAGAGGGGTGACATGTTTGATGAGGGAACGGTGTGTGGAGAGGTTAGAGGAGCGGCACGCTCTTTTTTTCCCCTTAACATTTTGTATGTTGATTCCGGCAGCCAATCAGGCTGCAGAAACCATCCACAACGTAATGATACAAGGTCTTCTGTGACTGGCTGCCGAAGTCACATGTGATTTCCCTAGCCATATATAAAGCGGACATCTTGTTTTGCTGGCACCATTGTCTCAGTGTCAGAGTGCAGAGAGGTCGCTCATGTGCTAGTACTACTGCTAAAAGTGACCTTGTCAGTTAAATAGATAGGATCCTGTCCTGTGTGAAATCAATCTTTCAGCATCGGAGTAGATTGTGCAAAAATTGTATGGCAGTCTCCGCAAGCCCCATTTACTACTCCAAATAGTTTGTGCTAAAACTGTGTGTCAGGAGACAGACAGAGTTTGTGGCGCATACACACTAGAGAGAGGAAAGTACCGAAGAAGACTGTTTACTGAGCACACTCTCCAGAGGGGGAGGGACGGAGAAAGTAGCAGGCAGAAATGACAGTGTGCAGAGACACAGACAAGGACCTGGCAGGTCACCTGACCAGACCAGGAAGGTCCAAAAGGATAGAACTAGTACTCATGCAAACTGGGGTGCACAAGGTGGAAAGTGAGAACCGTCAACGCCGGGAGTGGGGTCGGACTAGCCAAGGTCAGTAACAGGAGGACAACGCAGGACAAAAAGACTGAGACAAAAACGTAGTCAGGAGACAAGCTGAAGTCAATTACCAAAAGAGCTGAACAACGAGGTAGAGAATCAACAGGCCATAGCAAAGTGAGGGACAGACCGGATCAGAACCAGGGAAAATACACGCAGTGCAGGCACAAGGCACAAACACACAAAACACCAGGGCTGACAGAGAACCCTAGTCCAGCGTGGGTATAAATATCCCTCCCAGATCCAAAAGGAGGCCACAACAATTATCCCTGAGAGGGCAGGGCATTAACTCTGTCCAAACCATGAGACTGTGTTTCAGTGGCAAATCAGAAGGCCAGATAATGCACAAAAATCATTAGGCATAATAGTGTTGTTCAGGCACACTATCTAGGAAAATAAATAGTGATTGTTCATTAAGTGACAGGTGACTGTCACCTGTGTGCCTAAGGTTGTGAAACAGCAGGGTAGAAGAGTGGAAGGCTACATACAACATGAGTGGGAAAAAGTGAGGTCATTGTGGAAGGGGGAATAAACTTGGTGTTCGACATGTACTTGGGTCGCCCTCACTCGCCCGGTGTCGAGGCGGGAATGGGTCACAGCAGCGGTGACCCGGTCCATGGCCCTGGGCGCCCAATATCAATGGCGGTGATGTTAATGGTGTTAAAGTTTATATGAATAGTTTGTGACGCCACCCGTGGTGTTTGGCAAGTAAGGTGGTAAGTCAACGCTGCATGCAGATCCGCTGGGACTGATGGTGTGGTGCAGCAGAGATGGTATAGCTCCCCACAGGTGGAGCTATAGTCCCAGGGCAGTGTAGGTGCAATGGATGAGGATAGGCGCAGAATGGTATGGAGGCTGGTACCCAGGTGTAGTGGTGCTGGAATAACTGGAGGACACCAGAGTATGCGGTTCCAAAGCTTTAATCACTGTTTGCAGTTCACACAACTGCCTGCCTCCGTACTGTGTTCTCCAGGTCAGGGCTCCAGCCAACCTCCAGGCAGGATAGGATTCTCCCTTCCACACTCCGCCAACATGTACCTTACTGAACGACTCCTCCAATGCGCCTTTAGGTGCGAAGCACTCCAATACTTAGTTACCCTGGAATGCCTCTCTCTAGGTGTTCCTAGTCGTTACTTGTATGACAGACAGCTGTAGCCTGCTTCGGGGACTCCTCACTGCGTCCCGGCTCTCTATTCAGTAGCTGTTGTGTCTCAAGTCTATGATGGGAGCAAGGCGTTAGCGGCTCACTACTCCTCCGGTGTCTGTTGCCGGACATAAAGATCCAATCAACCTCGGGGACCGGGCCCCGGCCTTTGCGCTCTCTGGACTGGAAGGGTTCTCTCTCTTTCTCAACCTGCTTCCCACCGTCCTTCTATTCTCCTTCGTTCCGATCTGTTCTCTCTCTCTTATGGAAGGTTAGGTTATCAATCTTATCAGTCTCTTTCTCTGGTCTTTCTCTTGCCAGCAGCCCAGATCACTGGGACCTGCTGCAGCACGTCCCTCAGACACCTATCTTCTCTCTTCTCTCTCCTCTAACCAACTAACCACTAACTTTCACTCTTCCCACTCTTTTGTATCATCTCTATCCACCCGCCTGCCAGCACATCTCGTGTTACGAAGCAGGGTTCCACAAGGGGTGCTCTGCTAACCCCCAGCATGAAGCTGTTAGGTGGCCCCACTGAACTATCCTGTGTGTGGAATGCAGGTGTGGAGCGTGGTCAGGAGTTCCCACCTTACCTGGATGGTGAGGCACTACACCTTAGGAGAAGGTGCAGTACCTCTGTGGTGACTGAAGCCTCAGGAGCGCCACATACTCGCCTCCCTTTCTTTGGCAGTCGTACAGCCGTGTACCTTGTAGATGAGGCTCAGAAAGAGCATGTGCTCCAGTGGATGGCAAGCACTGCATCAAGTGGTCTCTCCTCCCCTTCCTTCACCTTAACATCACACACAGTACAATTCTCAGAGGTGGCACCACAATCACCCTTGTTTGCCCCCCATCAAAAATTTCCAAATGACCAAATGACTGTGGGGAACCTCAGATGGGCCATTCTGAACATTTGTTCACACATTGTATTCCATGGGCATCAGAGGTTTACTCAGAAGAATCACAGAATTCAGAGGAGGAAAGCATCTGCACCGATGCCCCAAATTTTTTCATATTGGATCTGGGGCCAGGTGAAATAGGGTCCAAGCAGAATCCAGATCCTCATTATCAGACATTAACCACCAAGGGTGGCTGTGATCCTGATAAGACTCGGATACCAGAGGAGCACGCGGAGTGTACTGTGGTGTCAGGGCAGGAAGTGGAGGAGAGTGGCTCTCAGGGTGAGGAATGTGAGAACAGAGAGGATGCTGATGAGGTTGTAAATCCTACCTGGTGTGAACCTAGAGGTGTGCAGCTGAGTAGCTCAGCAGAGGAGGTGAAGGAGGAGGAAGATGAGGAGGTTACATTGCGGCTTCCCACACAGACATGAAGTGACGCAACTATGACAATAAACTCATCCTCAACCCCATCTCTGCCTGTGGCCAGTACAGGTTGTGAGTGTACAGTTCGCAGGGGTGGCAAGTGTTGCCTAGCTTGGGTGTTTTTTTTGAGAATGCAAGGGATGACTCAACACACAATAGCTCTCAAATTTGCAAAAAAAATAGCAAAAAAAAACTCAATAGAGGCAAAAATTGCAATAGTTTGACAACTACATGAATGAACAGGCATATGTGTGCAATCAACATGCCTTAGTGTGGGAATTTCACTGTGCAGAAGATGATGAGCTTGTAGATCGCACTTGGTGTGAATATAGATGTATGCAGCTGAGTAGCTCAGCAGAGGAGGTGGAGGAGGAGGAAGATGAGGAGGTTACATTGCAGCTTCTCACATAGGCACAAAGTGACACAACAATGATAAGTACTGCATCCTCAGCCCCAACCCTGCCTTTTGTCAGAACCAGTCAAGAGTGTGCAGTTCGCAGGAGCGACAAGGGTTGCTTAGACTGAGTGTTTTTTGAGTCTGCATGTTATGTGTCAAATTTTCAAAAAAAATAAACTCCTTAGAGGCCAAAATGCAAACTGAGCTTGTCTTTAATGTCTTGGAGGTTTTGTCATGCCCAACAGTCAGCGTTCACATCCGACTGTCCCCTCAAAGTTTAGACTACCTAACTTTCATTAAAATGAACAAGTCATGGATCTCCGATGACTTTTGTACCCCAGTCACAGATTAGGCAGACTGGGCGACGTGTCGATTTAGTGTTTTGTATTGATCTTGCGTTATTTCAGTCTGTGCCATCTTTGTGGTGTCTTCTGTGCCTGCTGCTGCTACTGCTGCTGATTTTACAAACAAATTTTTGAAATGTGTAGCCTCCAAGTCTCCATCTGGTGCGGTGCCTATAGTAGAAGGGGTGTCCTATTATATTTCTACTCTGTGGAAACTGATGCTACTTTTGTGCTGTGTGACAATATTTTATTTTAAATGTGGAGACCCCAAGTTCGGTCTCTATCTGGTGGGTTGCCCGTGTAAGTAGGTTTCCCAGACAGGCAGGCCTGCACTTAATTTTAGTCAAATACCTGTGTTACTTTCCTTACATTTTTCACTACCGATATTACTGTATGAAACTGATGTTTGTGTCATCTGAGTGTGGCTGGAATAAAAAAGAAAATTGGAGGTGTTGCATGAGGTATGAGGTCTCCAACCTAAGAAGGCTTAGGGTATGTGCACACGTTGCGGATTCGTCTGCAGATCCGCAGCGGATTTGGCCCTGCGGATCCGCAGCAATTTTCCAAGGGATGTACAGTACCATGTTACCCTATGGAAATCAAAAACTGCTGTGCACATGATGTGGAAAATTCCGCGCGGAAACGCAGTGGCTTATTTTCCGCAGCATGTCAATTCTTTGTGCGGATTCCGCAGCGTTTTTACACCTATTTCATTATAGGAATCTACAGGTGTCAAAATGCAGGTCAAATCCGCACAAAATCCGCAGGTTAAACACAGGCATTTTGACCTGCGGTTTCTGCAGATTCCACGTGGAAAAATCAGTAGACGAATCAGCAACGTGTGCACAAACCCTTACACCGCTCCCTTAACCACCAGGTCCTCACTGAAACCTCAATTCCAAGCTGTAAATGCTGGGCCAGAGCCTAATACCTCATGCATGGCCAATGGCTGACTGCTGCTGTGCCATTATTACGGGTTCTACTGTGGGTCAATTGATCAGTCAACTACCTGTGTTACTATGTCTACATTTTTCTTTCAATATTAGTGTATGAAACTGATGTTTGTGCCATCTGAGTGTGGCTGGAATAAAAAAAAAATGGAATTGGAATTGAAGTTTTAATGACGACCTCGTGGTTAAGGAAGCTTTGTAAGCTTTCTTAGCCGGGAGACCTCACTCCTCGAGCAACACCTCCAATTTTTCTTTTTTTTATTTCAGCCACACACACATCAGTTTTATAGACTACTATTGATAGAAAAATATACTTGAAAAAGGTGAAGTGTCTAAATTTGCGCTGCTAAAGAATCCAGGATACCGATGGCTTCTTTAAAAGTTTTATTCAAAACAGGTTTAAAAGTCAAAGCGTTTCAAAGTCATTCCAGACTTGTTCCTCAGGACATACACCATATATACAGGAAGTGGAAGGTGAAGATATTTACAGTATACACACGGTTTGCAAAAAAATGGGTGCCAAAGAGACACCTGACATTTCAAAGTTAATTTTTTTTCCTTTTACTTTATTTAAAGGAGCTGAAGACAAAGAAAACAGGGAAATAAAAGAGGATTTTCTTGTGAAATAATTTAAAATGTTTATCCATTGCGTTTATTGTTGCTTAACTTTTAAAATTTCATCAAAAATCTATATAAAATATACATATAATAGTGATGATTAAATAAAAAAAGTTATAAAAAAAAGAAAAATTATGAATAACAACTATCTTTAAAAGGAGTGAATCGCAGGTCTTCTCTAGAGATGGTGTAATTTGTCTCCCATATTAAATGGATTTAGTTTGCTCAGGTGCTGAAGAGGTTAACAACCCTTTCTATGCTGGTCAGAAACATGTAGTTCCATTTCAACTATTTCTGATCTGATCTGGTTATTATCTCTTCCTGTAAAAACTGGTCAGACATTCTTGTCCCTGCCCATGAAAGATTTGTCTTCCTGTACTGTGAGCTAAAGCTAACTGTTCTTAGTAGAGTTGTTACAGTAGTGATCTGTGGTTTGCTGTAGTACGTGTGTGTTTATCTTCTGGTGCTTGTCCCCATTTAGTTTATTTCTCCCTGTCCTTATCCTTCTCCTTAAGGCCCTTTTACATTTAGCGATGCAGCAGCGATCCAACCAGCGATCTGACCCGGTCAGGATCGCTGGTGCATCGCTAAATGATCGCTAGTGAGCTTTCATACAGAAAGATCTCACAGCGATGCAGCAGCGACGCAGCGCACGATACTCACCATTCACACACAGCGATCCTGCGTCCTCCCGCCCGCGTCCAGCGTCGCTCGTCGTCACAGCAGGAAGTCTCAGCAGGAAGCGCCCGACGAGAAATGGAGCCGGACATTCTCGCGCGATCAGCGATGAGCAGCGGGGGAGCCGGTCGTTGGTAAGTATCACACATAGCGATATCGCTAGCAATATCGCTATAACGTCACAAAACCAGTGACGTTTTAGCGATATTGCTAGCGATATCGCTTAGTGTAAAACCCCCTTTATTGTTGGTTAGTGCTTTTGCATGATAGACATTTTCTGTTATCCCTGTTTTGCCTTTGTGTCTTGTTTACCTTACATTTTTTTCTCAGACCTCATGGTGTTGTGGAAGGGACAGCTCAAGTTTAAACAGGAGCATAGTAAGGTCGGAGACTTGGACCTCTCTACCTTTAAGAGTACCCCCCGGAACACAGATAGTCAGGGTCCCAATTCCAGGGAGAGTTTGAAGCCCCTCTTCCTTACCGAAGATCGTCATAGCGTGGCAATCATTCACTGATGCATGGAAAGAATATCTATACACTTGCTCAGTTTAATTAACTTACTAATTCAAAAGCGTAGAGAACTTGCATCAATAGCTACCTCTCTATGTAAAAAATATTTACAAGATTTAGCCAAATTTTTATCTTTGTTTATGTACAAAGTAATTAATATGGAGGTCACTACTAGATTGAAAAGAATTTAAAAAAAAACTCCAGTTGAAAAAAGGCACCAAAATTCAAACTTGGCCAAAACCCTGATCCTAAACCCCGCAATAGACTTAAATCTGATCATAGTAATCAGTATAAGTATAATGCATCCAGATATGAATGTGGAAACCAGTATAAATGTATAATATAAGCTGAAAAAAACGGCGGTGCCATTTTACAAGAGGTCAACTTAGTATGCTATTCCGCACCTGCATAGACGAGAGCAGCAGTGTTACAGGTGTCAGTATATCGACATCAGTTCAGTATATTCACAGGCGCATGCTCTCAAATGTGCAGTAGCTGACAAGCGCCATTTTAAATAAGGGATATCATATCCCATAATTAAGGAGCAGGTAAGTATAAAATAAGAAGCAATTAAATCTGGGTTACATACAGCAAGAATGACCTTAATGAACTTTTAGGTGGCCAAAACCATAAGCTCATTGGATAGATCCCCCCATGAGCTGGGGCTGGCATATACATGACCATAAGAAACGGGGGAGCATATATCTGGTTAAGGACATATCTTCCATCCTAGTTTAATATTTTGAAACCTAATTGGTTAAATGTAGATTTCAAACTACATGCAATCATCTAAAATACATGCTATTCTTCCTGCTCGGGGAGTTTTTTTCTTGATTGGACTTTTTTTTGTAATTTCTATCTTTGTAGATCAATTGAAAGGGTGGATCCTGGATCTGGAACATTCCTCATCCCGCTGTGCATTCTTTGTTTTATTTTTTTATTTATTTATTTTATTCATTTATATAGCGCTATTAATTCCACAGCGCTTTACAGACATTATTGGCGCTGTCCCCGATGGGGCTCACAATCTAAATTCCCTATTCTTTGGATGTGGGAGGAAACCACAGTACCTGGAGGAAACCCACACAAACTCTTGGAGAACATACAAACTCCTTGCAGATGTTGTCTTTGGTTGGATTTGAATCTAGAACCCCAGCGCTGCAAGGCTGCAGTGCTAACCACTGAGCCACCATTCTGCCCTTTGTTCTATTTAAATACAATACAATTTGGATGTTAATATATATAATGCGCATAATTTCTCTTCTCCTTTTATTCCTTGAAAGTTGTGCAGTGTGACATCATTTTTGAGAAGCCAAATTAAATGTGGTTATACCTAGCCTCTTGTTGGATGGATGGATTGGACAACAATTCCATAATCAGAATAGAAGGGGACATATGTCCTTAACCGGATAGTTGCTTAAAAAATTATATTAAAGTCAAAATAAGTTCCACAGGTTTTTCCAGATTCCAAAAAATCAAGGACGCAACAGATTTTTCTTACAGATGGAAAAAAGTGCCCTATTTTTAAAGTTTATGTAGTGTGAAGAGAGAAGGTCGAGTAAGGAGCTGAGAAAGGCACAGACACAAACAGTTGATGATGCTACGTTCTAGCAATGCTTCATCATTTTCCACTGCTGGATTCACAGCTGCACTGCTGCAGTACTGCTGTATAATGTACTGTATGCTGTAACTCCTGATCATATGCTACACATGGAGAGGGAAGGGAGAAACAGGAAAGGGCATAAAAAAGAAGGAAGCAATTGAGAGAGATAGAAATGTATTATGAGTTCATTTTCCCCTTCACCATTGAGGTCTGATGAACGCCCTCTTCTGGTGAAGGAAGGTAGTGAGGCTGATTACCAAGCACCTGAGCTGGGAGAGGATGACTGGGCGACGGGGATCTCTGACTGGATATAAGGCAGCCGACGCCCTTCTGCCTCGCTGGTGATTTCACTGTGGAATTCTAGGAGACCAGTCTGATTCCTGCTCCTCAAAAGCTGTTTTCTGCTTTGCCTTTTTGCATTTGTGTTTTGGTTTTAGTTTGCCTTGCTTTTCTGGATTCTGCCATTCCCTGCTGGGGTGAGCTGAATTCCTTTTTGTCGGTTTGCTCTGTCTTCAGAAAATACCTGAGTACTGACATAGTATTTTTGAAGCCTAGCGTCTTCAGGGCCTTTTTTCCCTGTCAGTCTGTTGGCTCTTATTTTGATAGGGTTTTTTGCGGATTGCAGACAGCAGCCTTCTTATCCTGTCCTATCTAGTTAGCTTGGGCCCCATCATTTGCTCAGTCTATCTTTCTATCTGTGTTAGTGTTTTTTCTTCTTGCTTCACCGTCATTATATGTTGGGGGCTGCCTATTGCTTTGGGGTCTGCTCTGGGGCAGTTTAGATTTCCCTTTCTGTCTTTAGGCTAGGCAGTTCTCCGGCTGTGATCGAGGGGTCTAGGGCATCGTAGGAACCCCCCACGGCTACTGCTAGTTGTTGTTGATAGGTTCAGGGGTCTGCAATCCGATAGCTGCCAACTTCTCTGGTTTTCTGGACTTAGCTAGCATTTCTGTTTTTGCCTCCTACGGTGACTCATTCATAACAGAATCACCAGCCTTACCGCAGATCCTAGGGTACTCAATAGCAGGAAAGAATTAAAAAAAAAAGAAAAAAAAAAAAGTGTGTATATTTTTTCCTCTATATCTCTGAGGCCGTAGGGGGAATTTTTTTTTCTCTCAATGGAGATAAAGCAATTGTCTGATCGTGTGGAGCAGCTCACTGCGGAAGTGCGGGGAATTTCCGCCTACCATGCTCATTCACATGCTGCTGAACCAAAGATCCCTACTCCTGATGTGTTTTTTGGGGATCGGTCTAAATTTTTGAATTTCAAAAATAATTGTAAATTATTTTTTGCCTTGAAGCCTAACTCATCAGGGAGCTCCGCGCAGCAGGTTAAAATTGTCATCTCTTTGCTGCGTAGCAATCCCCAGGATTGGGCGTTTTCTTTGAAACCTGATGATCCTAGTCTGACTAATGTGAACGCATTTTTTCAAGCCTTGTGGTTGTTGTATGACGAACCTAATGCTATTGATCAGGCTGAAAAGACCCTGTTGGCATTGAGCCAGGGTCGAGATTCTGCAGAATTGTACTGTCAAAAATTCCGAAAGTGGGCGGTCCTTACTACCTGGAATGATAATGCCTTGGCAGCTCTCTTTCGGAAGGGTTTGTCAGAAGCCGTAAAAGATATTATGGTGGAATTTCCTGTTCCCTCTGGTCTGGACGATTCTTTGTCATTAGCCATTCAGGTTGATCGGCGTTTACGTGAACGCAGGACTGCACGAGAGGTGTGGCCACCTGTTGAACAAGTGTCTGAACCTATGCAATGTGATAGAGTTTTGTCCAGGGAGCAACGTCAGGAGTTCAGAAAGCGTAATAAGCTGTGTTTTTTTTGTGGAGATGCCTCGCATATTATTTCTGTCTGTCCTAAATGAGAGAAATGTTTTGCACACACGTTTTCTGTGGGTGGTGTTCAACCTAAGTTTCTTCTGGCAATTACTCTGATCTGCTCCCTGTCCACATTTTCCGCAAGGCTTTTATGGATTCGGGAGCAGCCCTGAACCTAATGGACTTGGATTTTACTAAACGTTGTGGATTTCCTATGACACCTCTGCGGACGCCTATCCCTTTGAGGGGGATTGATGCTACTCCTTTGGCAAAAATAAACCTCAGTTTTGGACCCAGGTGGTAATGTGGGTCGCCCCAAACCATCAAGAAAATTGCAGATTTTTGGTGTTGCATAATTTGCATGATACCATTGTTCTGGGGTTTCCCTGGTTGCAAATTCAATATCCAGTTTTGGACTGGAAATCTGTGTCTGTGGTGAGTTGGGGTTGTTGGTGTGCCCTTAGTGAGGCTCCGTTTTTTTCCACCTCTCCTCAGTCGCATGATGTTCCTGACTATTTGGCGGACTTTTATGATGTATTTAGTGAGAATGGGTCTGCGTCTTTGCCTCCTCATAGGAGTTATGACTGTGCAATTGAACTGAGCCCGGGGTGTAAATTTCCCAAGGGTCGGCTCTTCAATTTATCTGTACCCGATCACGAGGCTATGCGATCCTATATTAAGGAGGCGTTGGAGAAGGGTCATATTAGACCATCCTCTTCACCATTAGGCGCTTGGTTTTTTTTCGTGGCCAAAAAGGATGGTTTATTAAGGCCTCGTATTGATTATCGTGCCCTCAACAAAATTACTATTAAATATCAGTATCCGTTACCCCTGATTTCGGATCTATTCTCCAGAGTTAAAGGTGCTTGCTGGTTTACAAAGCTTGACCTCAGGGGGCGTATAATCTTATTCGTATTAAGCATGGGGATGAATGGAATATGGCGTTTAATACTCCGGAGGGACATTTTGAGTACCTGGTGATGCCTTTGGGCTCACTAATGCCCCTTCTGTCTTCCAGTGATTCATGAATGTTATTTTCCGAGACTTGGTGGATAAATTTTTGATCATCTATCTGGATGATATTTTGATCTTTTCCAAGGATTGGGACTCTCATGTGGAACATGTTCGGACTGTGTTCCGGATTTTGAGGGAGAATTCCCTGTATGTCAAGGGATTGAAATGCCTTTTTGTCTCTGTCAACTATTGAAATGGACCTGGCCAAGGTACAGGCCATTTATGATTGGGTTCAGCCTACTTCTTTGAAGGCCCTTCAGAAGTTTTTGGGTTTTGCTAATTTTTATCGGAAATTTATAGCAAAATTTTCTAGTATTGCCAAGCCATTGACTGATCTGACTAAGAAGGGTGCTGATGTGTTGAATTGGTCTCCGGAGGCTGTTTCTTCCTTTCAGGAGCTGAATCGAAGATTCACTTCTGCCCCGGTTTTGCGGCAACCTGATGTCTCACTCTCGTTCCAGGTAGAGGTGGACGCTTCTGAGATTGGTACAGGAGCTGTTTTGTCCCAAAAGGATCCTGTAACATCTAAAATGAATCCCTGTGCTTTCTTTTCCCGAAAGTTCTCCCCATCTGAACGTAACTATGATGTGGGGAATCGGGAACTGTTGGCCATGAAATGGGCATTTGAGGAGTGGAGACATTGGTTGGAGGGAGCTAAACATCAAGTCGTGGTCCTCACTGACCACAAGAATTTGATTTACCTGGAGTCGGCCAAACGCTTGAACCCTAGACAGGCTAGATGGGCCTTGTTTTTTACACGTTTTGATTTTGTGGTCTCTTTTCTTCCTGGCACTAAGAATGTCAAGGCTGACGCTCTTTCTAGGAGCTTCTGTGCTGATTCTCCTGTGGTGACCAAGCCTGCTACCATCTTAGGCGAAGGGGTAGTTCTTTCTGCCATCTCACCCGATTTGAGACGTGCTCTGGAAGAGTTCCAGGAGGACAAACCTGAGCGCTGTCCCAGTGGAAAGTTGTATGTTCCTGACCAGTGGAAGAAGAGAGTGATGTCTGAAGTTCATTGCTCTGCATTGGCTGGTCATCCAGGTATTTTTGGTACTAGAGATCTGATGAGTCGGTCTTTTTGGTGGCCCGCCTTTTCTCGTGATGTCAGGAATTTTGTGCAGTCCTGTGGGACTTGCTCCTGGTCTAAACCTTGTTCTCGCTCTAGTGGGTTGTTGATGCCTTTGCCGGTCCTCAGGAGGCCATGGACCCATAGTTCAATGGATTTCATCTCTGATATGCCTGTCTCTCAGAGAATGACTGTTATTTGGGTGATTTGTGATAGGTTCTCTAAGATGGTTCATCTTGTACCACTCCCTAAGTTGCCATCTTCTTCTGAGTTGGTGCCCCTGTTTTTGCAACAGGTGGTTCCCTTGCACGGGGTTCCTGAGAACATTGTATCTGACAGAGGAGTTCAGTTTGTGTCTAGATTTTGGAGGACGTTGTGTTCCAAGCTGGGAATTCAGTTGTCCCCCTCTGCATTTCACCCTCAGACCAATGGGCAGACGGAGAGAACAAACCAGACCTTGGAGTCGTATTTGAGATGTTTTATTTCCGCTGATCAGGATGATTGGGTTTCATTTTTGCCCTTGGCCGAATTTGCTTAAAATAATAGAGCTAGTTCTGCCACTTTGATGTCACCTTTTTTTTGTAACTTTGGGTTTCATCCTCGATTTTCTTCAGGGCAGGTGGAGCCTTCTGCCTGCCCAGGTGTTGACACTGTGGTGGAGAGAATGCACCAGATCTGGGACCAAGTGGTGAATAAGTTATCTCTCTCCCAGGAAAAGGCCCAGCGGTTTTCCAACTGACATAGGACCGTTGGTCCCCAGTTTAAGGTGGGTGATATGGTTTGGTTATCATCAAAAACTATCGCTATGAAGGTAGCTTCTCCTAAGTTTAAGCCTAGATTTATTGGGCCTTACAAGATTTTGGAGATCATTAATCCGGTCTCTTTTCGGTTGGCTCTTCTTGTCACATTTAAAATCCATAATGTGTTTCATAAGTCCTTGTTGAAGAGGTTTGTTGAACCAGTAGTTCCTGGGGTGGCTCCTCCGGACCCTGAATTGGTTGAAGGTAACATGGAATATGAGGGAGAGAAGATACTGGATTCCCTTCTGGCTAGACGGAGACTCCAGTATTTGGTTAAGTGGAAGGGTTATGGTCAGGAGGATAATTCCTGGGTCTCTGCCTCTGATATTCATGCCGAAAGATTGGTGCGTGCCTTTCATCGGGCTCACCCTGATCGCCCTGGTGGCGTGGATGAGGGTTCGGTGACCCCTCCTCAAGGGGGAGGTACTGTTATGAGTTCATTTTCCCCTTCACCATTGAGGTCTGATGAACTCACTCTTCTGGTGAAGGAAGGTAGTGAGGCTGATTACCAAGCACCTGAGCTGGGAGAGGATGACTGGGCGACGGGGATCTCTGACTGGATATAAGGCAGCCAACGCCCTTCTGCCTCGCTGGTGATTTCTCTGTGGAATTCTAGGAGACCAGTCTGATTCCTGCTCCTCAAAAGCTAAGTTTTCTGCTTTGCCTTTTTGCATTTGTGTTTTGGTTTTAGTTTGCCTTGCTTTTCTGCATTCTGCCATTCCCTGCTGGGGTGAGCTGAATTCCTTTTTGTCGGTTTGCTCTGTCTTCAGAAAATACCTGAGTACTGACATAGTCTTTTTGAAGCCTAGCGTCTTCAGGGCCTTTTTTCCCTATCAGTCTGTTGGCTCTTATTTTGATAGGGTTTTTTGCGGATTGCAGACAGCAGCCTTCCTATCCTGTCCTATCTAGTTAGCTTGGGCCCCATCATTTGCTCAGTCTATCTTTCTACCTGTGTTAGTGTTTTTTCTTCTTGCTTCACCGTCATTATATGTTGGGGGCTGCCTATTGCTTTGGGGTCTGCTCTGGGGCAGTTTAGATTTCCCTTTCTGTCTTTAGGCTAGGCAGTTCTCCGGCTGTGATCGAGGGGTCTAGGGCATCGTAGGAACCCCCCACGGCTACTGCTAGTTGTTGTTGATAGGTTCAGGGGTCTGCAATCCGATAGCTGCCAACTTCTCTGGTTTTCTGGACTTAGCTAGCATTTCTGTTTTTGCCTCCTACGGTGACTCATTCATAACAGAAATGCTCTTGTTTTCTAGGAAGTGCTGGATACACAGCTACACTGCTAGTATTGCTGTATAATGTCCTCCATGCTGCTGCTTATGAACATGTGCTACATATGGATAGATAATGGAGAATCAGGAAAGGAGGTAAAAAAGAAGGAAGCTACCGAGAGAGATTACAATGCTACTGTTTTCTGTGAAGTGTTTTCTCACATCTCAGGGCTGGATTCACAGCTGTACTGCTCAGTAGTGCTGTGTAATGTCCTCCATGCTGCTTCTTCTGCTGTTTCTTAATGTTTGCTACATAGAGACAGGAGAGCAGGAGAGAAAACTGGTAATAAATGCAAGATACAAATCATGTAATACCCAGAGATAGTGTTATTCCTCATGTACATACATGACAGCTTATTCTGAAATGATACCAAAATGACAAGTACACTTTAATTATGGAATAATAAGGCAGTTTATGATCTACTCATAGCATGTCTAGGATGCAGTACAGTAGAATCTTGAAATAAACATATATGAGTATACTGTAGATTTATGCCACGCCGTACTATGTCTAAACAGGGATGTCATTCTTTAATAAATGGCGATGATATAAAATAAAAATTAATAGTGATCTTCCTATGGATATAGGAAGAGCATATTTCATATCCTAAGTGAATCTCCGGACGTGTCTCACTCTATTAAGTGCAGTATATTCATTCTGGCAGCAGATGTCACTTTGGGTAATGCCTGTGATGAAAAGGTTCCCAGCGCTGATAAACAAGTGTCATTTACAGATATAAAAGGTGTGTGCAAGTAAATGAGGGTGAGGATCCCCATAAGAAGGGTCTGGTCATGTGTTAATATTCTGTATAGAAGCAGAAGTTAATGGTGTTTTCCGACCCTTAGTATTATTTTTGAAATTAGTGTCCAGTCTTTCACAATCTTTAAAAAATCTCAATACCTTTTTTGGTGTGTTTAGATGATTTCTCCATATTTTTTTGTAATAAAAAGTGGGCGTCCAACTTTTTGCTCCCCCATCTTCCTGTAGGGCAGTTCCCAGTCCTTGTATCCTGCAACTACCAGAATGGACAGTGCTGGATTTAATCCCTGATTCTCTTTGAGGCCACGGTCAGACTTGCGAGAAACTTGCACGAGTCTTGCACGTTAATACCTGGCACCTCTGCCAGCACTCAGGACCGGAGCATTCAGCTGCATAGAAATACATGCAGCTGAATG
Organism: Dendrobates tinctorius; assembly: GCF_039654945.1. Classification (NCBI taxonomy): domain Eukaryota; kingdom Metazoa; phylum Chordata; class Amphibia; order Anura; family Dendrobatidae; genus Dendrobates; species Dendrobates tinctorius. Next base: position 25,218,161 of record NW_027361754.1, on the reverse strand, counting down.
CTCCAATCTGAGTGCCGGCGGCAGTGTTGGGTATTGACGTGGAAGACTCGTGCGAGTTTCTTGCAAGTCTGACCCCGGCCTGAGTAATGGCCTGTGCACACTTTTGTTGCATCTTTTTTCTGCACAGTTTTGTACTCCAATTTCTTGTCAATTTTGAATGTTTTTTGTCAGCCCTCAAAGTGGAGTAAAAGTGCAATACCATTGTTCTCATCAGCGATCTGGGAGTCAAGATGCTTCCAGAGGTCTTCCCCATTCTGTTTTCCTTTCAGTCAGCACATTTTCCATTCATTTCCACATTTTCACTGTCCCCCGACATCTTTGTAGGGTCTGCCAGAAAAATGCTCGGATTTCCCATTGACTCCCATTGTTTTTGTTACTCCAAACGAGCATTTGAGCATTAGGGATTGGTCTGTTCGAGTAACAAGTATCCAAGCATTTTATTGCTCACTCATTCCTACCCATCACTTTTCGTTGCTTGAAAAATATTATTTTATGACTGCTCCACCAGCCATGAATCTATTACAGGCACTGTTCTAGTATCATTCTCCCCAGACACAAAACCTGTGTAGGATACATAACCTGCTTTTAGAAGCAGTCAACACTGAGTTTTAGAGTTTGATAATCCAGGTCAGAAAAACTGTCAACACACTAAAGATCTGTCAGCAGAATAGGAGTGGATATTTATGGCAGCCTGTAGTATTCTGACTCCTTGTTGGCCGGTTGGCTAGTTGCTCTGTTACTGTATATGGTCATTTTATGCTTAAATCTCAAGTGCATTTTTCTTCAGCCTCCTGGCTTCCTGCTGTGCAAGTCTGAAGTTTCACAGTTCAGGCTGGGGTGACGATTGAGTGGCTCCCCATGCTGCAACCACAAACATTCTTGTTCGGCATCATTGGAGAAGCATAGGGACATTGGGGCTGGCTGATCCAGCGATCCAGTTATCTTCAGTGCAGTGCTTGCAAGCTTTATGGCAAGCTGTTTATTGATAAGTACAATCGCATGATTTCAAAATTAACTTCTCCTGAGAGCCAAATATGATTTTTATGTATCACCTAATGAAGCAACCAGACTATTAAATGCGTTGTGCTTGTACATATCAATAAATGACTTTGTAACCAATCAACTGAGCCCTTGTATCGCTTAACATGTACAGTCTTCCTGGAAAGACACCCACTGGTGTCCGACAGCAGCACCAAGGAAGGTGGTTGGGATTGTTCCATTATTGGGAAGGAGAATTTGGCTGCCGCTATCCAAAATTACCCAAGCGAGTCAAGTGAGTTTTGCACCCAGCAGAGCCACATCATGTTAGTGTATCACTGCGGCTTGTAATCCCTGCCTCATCACCAGTACTGCCCTATGTGCACAGGTGTTACGGTCCCGGTCACGGCCCCTGTCGCGCACCCTCATACTCACCTTACAGCGCCGCAGCCTCTCTCCTCCCTCCGTTGGCGGCGGTGTCCTCCTCAGACCGGCCCGCGGCCTGTGACGTCACTACGGGCCTTGCGCATGCACCAAAGGCCGCGGCCGGCTCTCCCTGCCTCTTCTTATTCTCCAGCGGTGCCCTGACCTGGTAGCACCGCCGGACCAATGGGGTTCGGTCCTCGGGTATTTCAGGCCGCCCTCCCATAATGGAGGAAACTGATCGTGTTTGTGCTATCCGCACGCTAGGCCCCCGTGCCTCTGCCCTGTGCACTGCGCCAGTCTTACCTTCCTGTGCTCTATTGCAGTCCTACTCCGGTCCTGTGTGTTCCTGCTCCATCCTGCCTGCCCGTGTATCGCCCCTGCAGTCCTACTCCTGTCCTGTCTACCCATGCCTGATTCCTGCAGTCCTACTCCGGTCCTGTCTACCCGTGCCTGATTCCTGCAGTCCTACTCCGGTCCTGTCTGCCCGTGCCTGATTCCTGCAGTCCTACTCCAGTCCTGTCTACCCGTGCCTAATTCCTGCAGTCCTACTCCGGTCCTGCCTGCCAGTGTCTTTGTCTCCTGCTGTCCTACTCCAGTCTCCGCCTTTCCTGTGCTCATGGTACCAGGTCCCCTGTCTCACTCTAGTCCATTCCGAGCTGCCCCTCTTGGTACCAGCAGCCGTGGCATTCGAACCCCTGGGCCTGCTCCTAATGGTCCCTGTATAGGGGTCGGTCCCACCAGGTTGCTCGCCCGGGGTCCCCTCGGTGCCACGGTCCAGGGGGTCCACTCCTGGAAGCCCGCCTTGCCTAGCGAAATGCTAACAACAGGCAATACCCCTCTAGTCAAAATATGGTCGCTTACTCTCACTTATTTTTATCACATGGCTGCTATATTACACCATCCTGAGCAGAGAATCCTGTGTGGATTCACAAGTCTGCAGTCACATAGAGTGATTGCAGGCTTGGACAACCCCTTTAAGCTACTGTTAGCAGCATTGCCTTTTTATACTGTGAATGCTCTCTGCAGCATATTCCTATGAGATATTGGTTTTCACTGCCAAGAGCTGACAAGGAGTAACTTATCACCAGAGGGAGGCAGTGAAGACAGACTGAAGAAGGAACATGTACAGCAATTTTCCTAGAGCAACTATTTACTCTGTGGGATTCAATTTTTGTCTCCCTCACATAATATACATGCATGGGGCTTAGTACATGGAATACCTGGCCATAAATGTCTGGAATCCCTGGAGATAGAGAGAAGATTGAAGACAGAGGATAGAAAATGAAAGACAGAATACAGAATATAGAAGTCGGAGGAAAGGTGGCTGTGGGACATGTCCAAGGGGGCCAAGGGGAAGTGTGTATAAGATTTTTTTCAACCCCTTCTAGAACCTCTATAATCAAGCAAAATGACATCTGGCAGCCATCTTTTAGCTGGATTCACAGAATGGGAAATCCAAAACTTTTGGGTTTTGGTGAATCCAAATTTTTTATGATTCGTGGCAGATTCGATTTGCCTTGAATTGATTTGCTCATCTTTAGAGCCTCTCTGCATGCGCCCTCTCTTTCATAGACAGATTTCTTTCCAGTTTCAATTTTCCCTTTAGCAGTGATGTAAAGTAATTCACTATAATTACTGTAGCCTGATAGCACTTCTCTGTGATATCACAGTATTCCTGGACTCTTCCTCGGCTCCGATCCTGCTGCCCTCTGTTTGTTTTGTTAAAAGGATCTTTGGAACGTTATTTGCCAAGTGGCACCAGGACCCTCCCCCAGATGCTGCCCCCTGGAAGATTATCCGCTGACTACTCCATCCTGTCCCTCTGATCTCTCTGCTGTGTCCCGATGAGCTGTAATTCTGTTTGGTTTCCTCTTCGTGCCAAGAGCTCAGCAGTTCTGTTTATCTGAAGCTCTGTTTTTCTTTGAATTGGAGCCCAAAATGCGTGAGCCTTTCACCGGATCTGCCAACTGTCTCTTATTTATTTATTATTTCATGCTCTGGCACGATTCGCTTTTTGCTCTGGTCACCTGGGAGAATCCCTGAGCAGGGGGATTAATGATGTCCCATCCACAATAAAATCTATGGTCTAAAACGTACAGATGAAAGGTTGAAACGGAGTTTGTAAACTTTGTCTCTTAGATTTTTATCAAAGATTGGAAATGAAGTATAATGTTTGACAGTGCTTGGGATGATGTGATGTCTTCCAACATTACTGTTGGGATATCGAAAGGTCTCTCCATTATTGGGAAAAGGGTTATTTACAGAAATAACACCACGTGAATTAGTCGCCTGTGTCCATAATTGCAGTCTGGCAAATCCTTTTCAACAAAGCTATGCTGCAATATCATAAAATGCCACTTGAGAAAAGTGTCACACCATCTAGAAATAAAATCGGAACCCTTTCTTGATCTAAAACAATGCTTCTAAATGTATCTCTGCATATATCCCTCTAAAATTTTGCAATGAAGGACTAAACATTGAGCCACGTTTTCAGCACTGTAATCCCATAAGTCCATGGTATCATGTGAAAGTGTAAGGCCAGATTCACATGTCTGACATTCACATACCATGATGTCCAGACCGGTTAAGGGTCTCCTGTCCCAACTCAACAGAATCATATGCAAATGTATGGTTGATGAATTTGTGTTATACTCACACGATATTGATTCCTCCGCTTTGCCCTCTTCTGGCATCTTTACTCTGTGCAGTGGCTTCCAGTGCTTAGCAGGTCTATGACATCATGATGCAAGATCACAACATGTGAGACCTAATCAGTATGGTGACGTCAGAGGTCTACTCAATACGGATATCATTAGCACATAATGTAGATGCCCAAAGAAGAAACTGGACAGAATGAAAGCCTGGATGGTGGGCTGTGATGGTGTCATCATGTAAACATCGTGGTGAGTATCAATTTACTTTTAGCCTCTATCCCAGCCCTCTACAGTTCTGCAAAATACTAAATTGCTGATGCAAATGTAAAAAAAAAATCAGATTCAGGAGAATCCAACATTTTTTTCAAAGTTCAAGGAAAATTCATATATATCACTTGTCTTAATAGCTCCAGTGTCAAAGTTCTGGTAGGCCCTACCAGTCTTGGTAAAGATTTATCGAATGTGCATGTGGTCTTTGCAACCAATCACTGGCCTCAGCGCTCCCCTGTTGTGTTCGTAAGCATCAGCTCTGAGAATAGTTTTTGGTTCAAGCAGTCATGTATATCCATGGGAAGTCATCATTGTACACTCGTAAACAGAATATGGTGGGGACCACCGGATCAACTCAACAGGAGAAAACAGATTCACTTTTAATCAATCTTCCTGCAGTTAGCCAATTTTTTTATTTTGGACAACATTTTTTTGCCACTGGAAGCATGCTCAGATTTACAATTGTCATTTTATTTGACTTTACTGGGCACAGTTTGGCCATAGCAAACATTAAAGACATTTCAGTCTGACATAAGACTTATGAGGGTACATCTTTTATGCTTTCTGAGTGTTTAATATTAGATGATGAACATAAAGTTTGACCTGGTCCAAACAACGCGGCATGTAAATATGATGGAAGCTTATTTCTCTTTGTCCCAAGTACTCACAGTGGACAGGATGGGAAATAACCTGATTTAATGGAATTACTCTGTAGCTTATAAAATCCTTCCCCAGACCGGCCTGTTTTGATGTAATGTAGTATATGCCACTTCAGTTTTATCTCACACCTGAGATCCGGCTCTTACACCTCTTCTGTATTTTAGTTAGCAGAGATTATATGGCATTTGCAGAACTGAATGAAACACAACTTTACAAACCTCGGAAAAAGAGGTATGTGGCATATATGTGGTTAACCCGGGGAGAAAGGAGTGAAAACTTCCAAACCCAAAGAACATTTTCTGCAACGATGAGACAACTTTCTGCCTTTTCTCTGCCCACGGATAACTGCCGCGGGTTCCCATCACATTGTAATTATCCAAGTCTGGATCTCTGCTAATTGGGACTCTTGGGTAATGATTTCTCCAATATGTGTATTAAAAGGGCCGACATGAACCATCTCAAGGGCCATGACCATGTCAGTTAATGCCCATCGCAAACTAAATAGCAAGGGAGGAAATCTCATCAACCCAATGAGATCATTAGTTTAATTCCATTGTCCTAAAACAGCTCTCTTGGGTCAGAGAACAAGTGCTCCTCCTGGATTATTTCTTACTGTAGAACATGCTCCCAGGCCTTTTCCTTGAAGGTCTTCTACTAGTAAAACATTGGCTAACTTGGGATACATTCAATTTTAATAATTTAACCATACTTTTTTGCAGTCTTACGACTAGAGATGAACGAAAGGAATTCACACTGAATTTTACACAAAATTCAGTTTCACCATAACCAGAAATATTTTTTTTTAGATTTGTTTTGGACAAATCCAGCAAGATGGTGCCCATTATGGAGGACTTTGAATGGTTAAAAAAATCTTAAACTCGCTTTTCTCTGGGCCTCATTGTATCTGTCCCACAGCTGCCAGTCCTGAGATAGGTCCTTCTATCTTCCTTCTGGCTGTGTCTTCCATTCACTATTATCTGTGCCGTGTGATTCATGTAGTGCAATGTGCACCAATGTTGCCTATTGTGCCCCATGTGACAACATGCTTTGTGTTCCATGTTATGACAGGGCCTAATGGAGGATCCTGCCAGAAGGTTGAAAATAGAAGAGATGATTAGAGGACTGGTGGTGACTAGACAGGTGCAGGGTGGGCTACTGAAAGTTAAGATAAATATTTGTGGTGCCCCTGCGGGTCCAGTAGCCACAGAGGTACTGCACCTCACCAAGAGGTGTGGTATCCCATGACCAGGTAAGATGAGGGCACCTGACCACACTCCTCACCTGCATCCCACACACACCTTGAACAGCAGAACACCCTCTATGGCCCCTGCTTGGTTCATAAAAAATGTTGGGAGTTGGGAGGAGCTTAGGAAAAGAGCGGGAGATTTGTAGTCAGTTGGTGAGTTCCCTCAGAGGGAGGGGAAGTGAGAGGACGTGTTTGGAGCAGCTCCTGTCAGGAAGAGCTGCTGGACGGATTGGCTTTGAAGAAAAGCTCCCTGAAGGAAAGAGTGGTTCTTCTGGAGGCACAGGTGGAGAGTGCTACCTGTGGGGCTCGTCCCACGCTGATAGCCATCAGGTGGGGGAAGAATCCAGGTCGCAGAAGAGTCTCAGCCCCTAGCCTAGTGGAGTGTATATCGCGACTTAACTAGCAAGCTGACAGCTGTGGCTGCTTAATGGGCCTCAGCAAATTACCACAGTTATCTTCGCCAGAAAGGCAGCCGCATAGGATCAAGAAATGCCTGAGTCATGTTATCTGACAGGATCTGCGGCAGCTGGCCTGGGACACTGACTGTGAGATGCTGAAAGGAAGGAAAGTGGAATGCAGCATTGTGGAGACGGCCTGGGAAGGTACATACTGACAGGGAGTGTTGGAAGGGTGTACTCATTTGCCTGGGAGTTGACTGGACCCCTCACCTAAATAACACAGCACTGTCGCGGGCATCTTTACTTCAGAACAGAACTGTGAGTAAAGTCTTGGAAGTACATTCAAATGCGTCATCTGTTTCCTTCCTGCGTCATCAACCCAGCCCTGCTTCCTTTTTCACTCCACATTACATCACCACCTCTAAACCTACTCTCTCAATGGCCCTGGGACTACTGCTCTACCTGTGGAAGGCCATTTTCACCTCAGCTGCGTCATACCAATGGTCCCAGGGAAACAGCATTGCAGCTCTGGTCACCTCTGACCAGAATACCACAGGTGGCATCATGAATCACATATAAAATTTATTCTCATTCAGTTACACACCAAATTTACATGACCGCCTGGGGCCACGGACCGGGTCACTGCCACTGTGACATTTACCATTGAAGTTCACGGGCCCGGTACCGAGTATCCCACAGCTCCCGGGGAGCATCAATTTTGGCATCACGAACAGGATGTCAAAGACGGGTATCACCGGGTCCTGTGTGCTGAGGATTTATTACATTTGAAGTTGCTGAAAATGTGCAAAAGAACTGAAAAGATGTACTGTAAAATGGATTAAAAAAATGGCCGCCAGAGCGATGAAGAGAGGTGTGTCCTCGTGGACGGTACCCAAGAAAAGGCGCGAAAAGTCATGAATCCCCCTTGCTTGTATTATTATGTAACGGCATCATGGCCAACGCCCAGGGGAGTGTGGGCCCTAGCCTGGTGTGGTGGAAAAAGGAAGAGATGCCGCCCCCTGGGGGAGGAGAGAAGCTCAGCGGCAGGAAAGTCCATCAGGAAGAAGCCACCTCCCCAGGCAACCATTATGGCGCGTGTTAGGAGGCCTGAGGAGCACGAGGAAGAGTGTGATCCTTCGACCATCTCAGCGATACCAGGTTCCGGCTCACTGGAAGGCATGGATATGACCCAGTTGGAGGAGGAGATTGGCCGGCTGCATGAACGTTTAAGGGAGCATCAGTCCATGCTGGAGCTGAAACGGCAATACACCCAGGAGGGGTCTGTCACTGGAGTACACCAGTCATCGTTACCCGATACCCTCCTGCAGCCAACACCAGTCCCGGTACCTGAAACCGCGGTATCACCGGAGCCTGCCGCTGCGGTCCAGGAGGCAACCGCATCACCGTCACTGGCAGAAAGTGGCTTTTCAATGCCGTCCACTCTGGATCCTGCCACTACCCCAGCGTCCTGGACACCGGACCCCGTGGAGGGACTGCACGGCACAGAGGATTCAGGTACCGCCATCGCCCCTGTCACCTGGGAGACCCTCATGAGTCCTATTGGGCTCCCACTGACCCAGAAATCTGGTCAGGTGGTGTTAGACCTGGCCTGGGACCGGAAAGCATCATCTGGGGGGAAGACCGCAAAACCAGGCCCTATACCACCCGCAGGCAGTGATGAGCCAGCGCAGGAGGCAGGCGCAACAGGTTACTCCCAGGCGGATGATGATTTCTGCGGGCAGCAGCTACGTCAGTTCGCCAAAGAGACAAGGGAGAGATTAAGGCACAAGCTTGTCCTGGAAGAAAGGGACCTCCGGACCAAGAGGCAGATCCAGAGCGCTTCCATAAAGGATCGGGAACGAGTGGGCTGGGGCCGGGTCCTGAACTTTGATAATGAAAAGGGCTGTGGCTTCATTCTCGACTCCAGGAAGTCTGCAGATTTATTTGTCAATTGGCGGGATGTGGAGGCCCACCTGATTAAGGGGCACCCAGGCCGCAATCTGTTCCCGGGGGAATTTGTGTCGTTTACCCGCCACCTGGGGGCTCGGTGCTGGTATGCCCTTAATGTCAGGAAGATTCCCCCAGAATTAGCCACCGCCTTCGAATGCCAGGAGGCGGCCGCCAAAGTGGCAGTACCGACGGACCCCAGGCCAGTCACCGTATTCCTTCCAGGCAAAGGAAGAACCACAGCTGCAACTTCTGCTGCAACCTCTACACCAGGAACAGCTGTACCACAGGCCGCTGTAGTCCCCACCACAGTATCCCAGGCTGCGGCTGCAGCCACAGATTCCCAAGTGGCACAGGGTCAAGCCATCATACTGACTGGAGTTACTATCGCAGCCTTCATGTCAGCAGCTGTAATCACCCCAGTTGTAACCAAACCACAAGCTGCAGTTCTGTCATCACAAGCAGCCACCAACCCAACTCTATCAGGGGAAGCTCATCAGGAGGAGTACCTTAAGTATGTAATGCCCCCAGGAATTGGATACCCTGAAAATCTGCCTTGGAAGTAAGAAGGCTACCAAGCTTCCATCACCCCAGGGGGTGAACGCAAGCAAAAATGCTTCTTAAAATTTTAATGGACATTTACCCAGGAGGATATTGGCACCATTGTGCCTTGTTGGTTTTGCCCAGTTAGGCACAAGTTTTACAGTTTCTGTATGTTAATTTCAAGAACTTCTGAGGTCATGAACAGTGAATGATCCTAAAACTTTCCTTTGTAAATAGTTCCACACCTCTTCAGGTGCTTCTCCTTGGTTTTACGTAAGCCTTTTAAAATGATAAGATTTTACCATTGCAACAACAGCAGACCTGAACAAAAACCCGCTGGGTGTGGCTGAAGACAAGGTCTCAAAGGAAAGCATTAGTTACATCCTGCAGCCCACCCAGGACCACCGTTGGAGGTTTGGAGCGGGTCCTCCACCAGCAAAAGAGACACTTTAAGATACCCCGATTGGGACAGAATGCTCATTGCTTACCAAGAATAGCTGAATGTCTAATGAAATGTTGACAGTATTTTAACATTGATAGGGTCGAAAGCACTTTTCGTAGAATATATTACTAGAGTAGTAATGTATAGTAAATAACAGTCTTGTTTCACAGATAAGATGTTCAGAGCAGGTGGTGAACCAGAGATGACGGTTGTCACCCGGAAGCAGTTAGGTATATAGGATATGATGTAGGAATAGTATAGACAAATGTAATATAACTCAAGTTAGTTTGTAACGTTATCAGTAAAGGTACCTCTCGCAGGAGAAGTTTTTATAGTACTGTCTATATTGTTATCTACTGGTAGTAATGCTTTAAAAAAAAAAGTTTTTGTATGTTCCTTTGAAGCATCTTGTGCTTTATTTTCAGCCCACGGATGTTCTGGGTTTAACGGGGGAATGTGGCGCCCCTGCGGGTCCAGTGGCCACAGAGATTCTGCACCACACCCAGAGGTGTGGTATCCCACGACCAGGTAAGATGAGGGTGGGTCGCCCTCCCAGGGCTGTGGGGTACTCGGTACCGGGCCGGTGTCAAGGCGGGAATGTGTCACAGCAGCAGTGACCGGGTCCGTGGCCCTGGGCGCCCAATTTCAATGGTGGTGATGTTAATAGTGTTAAAGTTTATATGAATAGTTCGTGACGCCACCCGTGGTGTTTGGCAAGTAAGATGGTAAGCCAATGCTGCATACAGATCCGCTGGGACTGATGGTGTGGTGCAGCAGAGATGGTATAGCTTCCCCACAGGTGGAGCTGTAGTCCCAGGGCAGTGTAGGTGCAATGGATGAGGAGAGGCGCAGAATGGTATGGAGGCTGGCACCCAGGTGTAGTGGTGCTGGAATAACTGGAGGACACCAGAGTGTGCGGTTCCAAAGCGTTACTCACTGTTTGCAGTTCACACAACTGCCTGAATCCGTACTGTGTTCTCCAGGTCAGGGCTCCAGCCAACCTGCAGGCAGGATAGGATTCTCCCTTCCACCCTCCGCCAACATGTACCTTACTGAACAACTCCTCCAATGCGCCTCTAGGTGCAAAGCACTCCAGTACTTAGTTACCCTGGAATGCCTCTCTCTCGGTGTTCCTAGTCTTTACTTGTACGACAGACAGCTGTAGCCTGCTTCGGGGACTCCTCACTGCGTCCCGGCTCTCTATTCAGTTGCTGTTGTGTCCCAAGTCTATGATGGGAGCAAGGCGTTAGCTGCTCACTATTCCTCCGGAGTCTGTTGCCAGACATAAAGATCCAATCAACCTCGGGGACCGGGCCCTGGCCTTTGCGCTTTCTGGACTGGAAGGGTTTTCTCTCTTTCTCAACCTGCTTCCCACCCACCGTCTTTCTATTCTCCTTCGTTCCGATCTGTTCTCTCTCTTATGGAAGGTTAGGTTATCAATCTTATCAGTCTCTTTCTCTGGTCTTTCTCGTGCCAGCAGCCCAGTTCACTGGGACCTGCTGCAGCACGTCCCTCAGACACCAATCTTCTCTCTTATCTCTCCTCTAACCAACTAACCACTAACTTTCACTCTTCCCACTCTTTTGTATCATCTCTCTCCACCCACCTCACAGCACATCTCGTGTTACGAAGCAGGGTTCCACGAGGGGTGCTCTGCTAACCCCCAGCATGAAGCTGTTAGGTGGCCCCACTGAACTATCCTGTGTGTGGAATGCAGGTGTTGGAATGCGGAAAGGAGTTCCCAGCCTACCTGGATGGTGGGGCACTACACCTTAGGAGAAGGTGCAGTACCTCTGTGGTGACTGAAGCCTCAGGGGCGCCACATACCCCCCCATTAAACACAGCACGTCTGCGGGCTGTAAGACAACAAAAGGTACAATACAGGAACATACAAAAATTTTTAAATGCTGTTTAACAATACTCATCTAATCTTCCTAATGTAGGAGGCACATTTCTTAAACGTTACAAACAGGTTAACTTCGCATCTTAGTATCAAAAATGTACTTAAGTGCAATTCTTAATTCAAAGTGCTATAAAAGACATTTACTTTTCATAAGACACAACATTATCAAATACTTTTTCATAGAACATTCAAAATTCTTGTAAGGTGCTGAACACTGCTCCCAGCCGGGCTTTCTTGCAGTGCCCCTTGAGGTAGACATCATTCTTCGAAAAGTGTCCATGCAAAAACATTATTTTCACAAAGACTCTTTATATGTTAAACCAAGAAAGGGCACCTAAAGAGGTGCAACTATTTACAATAAAAGTTTTTGGATCAATCAGCATCTATGATCTCCACAGTTCCATTTCAAAAACAATGCTGCCAATCAAAAACTGGGCAACATGATAAACAAAAAGAAGACAAAGGCACAACTGGTGCAACAAACCCTCCTGGGTAACGAGATTTGGTAAATTATTTCAATTGTGGTCCCCTCCTGGGGTTCTGGTAGCTGAACTGGAATTGTTCTCAGAGGTAGTATCTTCGTCCCGTTGACTACTTGCTAACCGCATATACTCAGTCTCCCATAGAGAGGGATAGGGACTGGTGGGGCCCAGGGAAAGGGCCATGGAGATTTCTACTGTCTGCGGGGATATGGATCCCTCCAGTTCCATAGGAAGTTCAGGAGATAGTGCCGCAGCCCGAGGCCGCCAGCCAGGAACAACTTGATCATCCTCCCCCATAGGCACTGCAGCCGGGGATCGTCGGTGAAGGTCAGTGGGCCCGTTCCTATCTGTGGGTTCCACTCCCAAAACCAGGGTCAGACCGGGGGTAGCGATCATACCTAGCGTTTCCAGCCGCGGTTCCGGCTCCGGTTCCTGATGATAGAGTGCAGCAGCTGCAACTCCCGGAGTGACTGGTGGAGTAGGCCACAGTTGGATCCATGCCGGGACCAGGCCGGTCTCAGCTGGGGTTGACGGCGGAGGCTGGTGCCCCCGCGCCCGGTCCAGGCGGAGACGCGGTCCCGGTCCTCCATTCTGTTCCAGAACCCTCATGTATCTTCTCCGGACGGGGCTCACCCAATGACAGTATCGGTTGTGAGGCGGTGGCGGACGCAACTGAGGATGAATCAGCTGTCGCAGCCTCCGCAGGGGCGGCCTAGAGGTGAGTGGCTTCTCCCCCCTTTTTCTTCTGTCTTCTCATCTGCTTTCATCTTGGCGTTCTGGCATTCTTCCTCTTGCTCTGCCCTTCTGCTCGCCACTGGCTTTCTCTGCCCCTCCTTCCGGGGGCGGCATCTTCTTCCAGCGCCTCCATACCAAGCCAGTATATGAACCCCTTGGTGGGTGGGCCATGCATCGGTCACATAGTAATTCAGGCAGGGACGGCCCAAGACTCTTCGCGGTCTTTTCTTGGGACCTCCCATCTCTTCACGCCCTTCTTCTCCACGCCAGCGGCCATTTCTAATGTCCATTTTACAGTCTACTAAATTTGGTCTTTTGCACATTTTCAAAAGTTGTAAATCCAAGGCACACAGAACCCGATGGCATCGGGTCTCGTCATCCTGTTCGTGACGCCAAAATTGGGTCGCCCTTCCAGGGCTGTGGGGTACTCGGTACCGGGCCGGTGTCAAGGCGGGAATGTGTCACAGCAGCGATGACCCGGTCCGTGGCCCTGGGCGCCCAATATCAATGGCGGTGATGTTAATGGTGTTAAAGTTTATATGAATAGTTTGTGACGCCACCCGTGGTGTTTGGCAAGTAAGATGGTAAGCCAACTCTGCATACAGATCCGCTGGGACTGATGGTGTGGTGCAGCAGAAATGGTATAGCTCCCCACAGGTGGAGCTGTAGTCCCAGGGCAGTGTAGGTGCAATGGATGAGGAGAGGCGCAGAATGGTATGGAGGCTGGTACCCAGGTGTAGTGGTGCTGGAATAACTGGAGGACACCAGAGAGTGCGGTTCCAAAGCTTTACTCACTGTTTGCAGTTCACACATCTGCCTGCCTCTGTACTGTGTTCTCCAGGTCAGGGCTCCAGCCAACCTCCAGGCAGGATAGGATTCTCCCTTCCACACTCCGCCAACATGTACCATACTGAACGACTCCTCCAATGCGCCTTTAGGTGCGAAGCACTCCAGTACTTAGTTACCCTGGAATGCCTCTCTCTAGGTGTTCCTAGTCATTACTTGTATGACAGACAGCTGTAGCCTGCTTCGGGGACTCCTCACTGCGTCCCGGCTCTCTATTCAGTTGCTGTTGTGTCCCAAGTCTATGATGGGAGCAAGGCGTTAGCGGCTCACTTCTCCTCCGGTGTCTGTTGCCGGACATAAAGATCCAATCAACCTCGGGGACCGGGCCCCGGCCTTTGCGCTTTCTGGACTGGAAGGGTTCTCTCTCTTTCTCAACCTGCTTCCCACCGTCCTTCTATTCTCCTTCGTTCCGATCTGTTCTCTCTCTCTCTTATGGAAGGTTAGGTTTTCAATCTTATCAGTCTCTTTCTCTGGTCTTTCTCATGCCAGCAGCCCAAATCACTGGGACCTGCTGCAGCACGTCCCTCAGACACCCATCTTCTCTCTTCTCTCTCCTCTAACCAACTAGCCACTAACTTTCACTCTTCCCACTCTTTTGTATCATCTCTATCCACCCGCCTCACAGCACATCTCGTGTTACGAAGCAGGGTTCCACGAGGGGTGCTCTGCTAACCCCCAGCATGAAGCTGTTAGGTGGCCCCACTGGACTATCCTGTGTGTGGAATGCAGGTGTTGGAATGCGGAAAGGAGTTCCCAGCCTACCTGGATGGTGGGGCACTTCACCTTAGGAGAAGGTGCAGTACCTCTGTGGCGACTGAAGCCTCAGGGGCGCCACAAGGGCACCTGACCACACTCCGCACCTGCATCCCACACACTTAGAACAGCAGAACACCCTCTATGGCACCTGCTTGGTTCATAAAGAGTGTTGGGAGGTGGGCGGAACTTAGGAAAAGAGATTTATATTCAGTTGGTGAGTTCCCTCAGAGGGAGGGGAAGTGTTTGGAGCAGCTCCTGTCAGGAGGAGCTGCTGGACGGATTGGCTTTGAAGGAAAGCTCCCTGAAGGAAAGAGTGGTTCTTCTAGAGGCACGGGTGGAGAGTGCTCCCCATGGGGCTCGTCCCACGCTGACAGTCATCAGGTGAGGGAAGAATCCAGATCGCAGAAGGGTCTCAGCCCCTAGCCTAGTGGAGTGTACATCGTGACTTAACTAGCAAGCTGACAGCTGTGGCTGCTTTATGGGCCACAGCAAATTACCACAGTTATCTTCGCCAGAAAGGCAGCCACATAGGATCAAAGAAACGCCTGAGTCACGTTATCTGAAAGGATCCGCGGCAGCTGGCCTGGGACACTGACTGTGAGATGCTGAAAGGAAGGAAAGTGGAAAGCAGCATTGTGGAGATGGCCTGGGAAGGTACATACTGACAGAGAGTGTTGGAAGGGTGTACTCATTTGCTGGGAGTTGACTGGACCCCTCACCTAAATAACACAGCACTGAGGCGGGCATCTGTACTGCAGAACAGAACTGTGAGTAAAGTCTTGGAAGTACATTCAACTGCATCATCTGTTTCCTTCCTGCGTCATCAACCCGGCACTGCTTCCATTTTAACGCCACATTACATCACTGCCTCTAAACCTACTCTCAACGGCCCCAGGACTTCTGCTCTCCCTGTGGAATGGCATTTTCACCTCAGCTGCGTCATACCAACGGTCCCGGGGAAACGGCATTGCAGCGCTGATCGCCTCTGGCCAGAATACCTCAGGTGGCGTCACAAATCACATATAAACTTTATTCTCATTCAATTACACACCAAATTTACATTACCGCCTGGGGCCACGGAACGGGTCACTGACACTGTGACATTTCCCACTGAAGTTAACGGGCCCAGTACCGAGTATCCAATGGCAACCGGGGCGCGTTATATTTCTATAAAACCCCTTGACTTGAAGTGAGTGAGGCCATGCACGTGTAGTTGTAATCTGGCCAGGAGTATGCATATCACCTACATGCGGTGATATGACAGCTCGGTCTCACCACTGGAATCCTCACAATGTGTGATGCGCGCAATGTGAGGATTCACAAGCCTGTAATCACATAGAATGGCAGCAGACTTGCGTTATATACCTATAAAATCCCTTTAAGGTCCTGTTAGTAACATTGCCTGTTTATACTGTGAGAGCTCTATGCAGCATATTAGTATGAGATGTAGGTTTACACTACTAAGAGCTGACAAGGAGAAATTTATCACATGCAGGAGGCAGTGGAGACAAGATGAAGCAATTATACTAGAGTAATTATTCTGTGGGATTGTGCTATATCAGTAAGATTTTCTCTAGTTTTTTATTTCCTACAACCTTGTCACTAGTTTAGCAGTTGTCTTTTTTTGCAAGGTACTAACTACTCCATTCTGGGAGATGCTTTCTAACCTAGCTGCCTCACCATCATAATTTGACCCTGCAAAAGGCATTGAGATCCTTACACTTGACTAATCTTTCTGCTTCCAGCAAATCAAGTTCCTGAACTGGATGTTCACTTGATGCCTAACATATCCCACCCCTGACAGTTGTCTTCAAAATAATATTATCAATGTTATTCACGTCACTACAGTTGTTATGAATCAAATCTCAGGACCCAATCCAGTTGCCAGTGCAGTAATCTGTGGCCACTGGATGGGAGCCTTGAGAACTAGCACTTACCTCCAGGCATCTGCAGTTCTTTTTATTAGCCAGCCTGACGTGACATCATCATTGAGGTCAGCTGATCAAAAGAAGAACCATGGTGCCGAGATGTAGGAGGCAGTTCTCAGGACTGCCATCCAGCAGCCAGTGATTACTCACCTGGCTGCTTCACCTGGTGCTGAGAATTGGTTTGCACTAACTCTATACTTCACCTTTTTGTGATTTTAGGTGGGGTTTAAAGGTTCAGGTGTGGCCATGGTGGGAGTTTTTGATCTGATTGTAGCTAAAATCTGTTTATTAGTTAATGCTGGCAATTAGCTTCAATTTGAAAAATGCATTTATTTGCATGTTAATTGTAGTGCTGACGGAGATTGTGTCAGAGAGTGGACCCTCTGGATCGCGGATCCGGAGCCCCCGGGTCGAGCACACCAGGTGAAGACCGACCCCTATACAGGGACCGTTTGGGGCAGGACCACAGAGGACGGAGGCGCGACAGCCGGAACCAAGAGGGACGGCTCCACGAACAAAAGGCCTAGAGAAGCAGCGGACAAAACTACTAGCAGGGACAGGTGGCTCAGGGAAGGGCTGAATACGGAAAGACCAGAAGAGGAAACAAGGCGAACTGGAGACAGGGGATGGCACATGGAATGGAGGAACAGGAGAGCCTGGACCGACTGGGGAGAGCGGGAAGGTCGACACAGAGAAAGGCAGGAAGGATAGGCAGGATAGGACTAACTACAGACGAACTGTAGGGGCCAGATTGCTACACAATCATCAGGCGTCCTCCTAACAGCGAGGACGCCTGAAATATACTAGCCCCCGGAAGTGCGTGTGCCAGGCCGGCCCCTCAGCGCCGCCCACTGCTGGAGACAGAGGAAGGGAGGCGGCGCGCGCGTGACAGAGAGCTGGAGCCAGGAGCCGCAGTGAGGAAGCGTGGACGACGGGCACGAGGCCGGACGGGAGCGCGCAGGTAGGAAAGCGCTGCGGTGCGCGCTGCCCTGGAAGGGACATCGGCGGGCATAGCCGCCGATGTCACAGTACCCCTCTCCTTACATCCCCTCTTACTGAGATTGGCAAAAAACCTTTTCAGAATCCGGGGAGCATTGACATTCTCCCGGGGTTCCCAGGACCGTTCCTCGGGACCAAAACCCACCCAATCGATAAGAAAAAGGGTCTTACCCCGGACTCTTTTCATAGCCAGGATGTCTTTGACCTCGAAGACGTTGTCCGAGATAACAGGTGAAGGAGGGACGATGGAAACTGGTTGAAACCGATTCAGGACTACGGGTTTCAAGAGCGAGACATGGAAGGCGTTGGGAACCCGGAGCGAAGCAGGAAACCTCAGTTTGTAAGCCACTTCATTAATGCGTTCAATTACTTCAAACGGCCCAATGTACCGAGGACTCAGCTTATAAGAGGGAACTCTCAGATGGATATGTCGAGTTGAAAGCCAGACTTTGTCACCTGGATGGTACGGAGGCACGTCCCTCCGTCTTTTGTCTGCATGTTTCTTGATTCGGTTGTTGGCACCCTTGAGCGCGTCCCTGGTCTCTCTCCAAATCTGCGAGAATTCTTTAGCAAGAGAATCGGCTGCGGGTACTCCTGTAGACGTGGAGAAAGGTAATGGAATACCTGGGTTTTGACCGGTTACCACAAAAAAAGGTGACTTGGTGGTAGATTCGTTGGGATGATTGTTGTGCGAGAATTCAGCCCAAGGTAAGAGCGCGACCCAATTGTCCTGATGGGCGTTGGCGAAATGACGTAGGTAGGTGGTTAACACCTGATTAATTCGCTCCACTTGCCCGTTGGTCTGAGGATGGTATGCGGAGGAGAAGTCGAGAGATGTACCCATAAGCCGGCAGAGAGCCCTCCAGAAGCGGGATGTGAACTGGACCCCCCGATCAGACAGAATCCGCTGAGGAAGGCCATGCAGCCTGAAGATCTGGTGGATGAAGATCTCGGCCAACTTCGGAGCGGATGGTAGTCCCGGTAAGGGAATGAAGTGGGCCATCTTGGAAAAACGATCTGCTACGACTAAGATGGTGGTACATCCGGCTGAGCGGGGTAAATCAGTTACAAAATCCATGGCGATCTGCTGCCAGGGGGCCTCAGGGACTGGCAATGGGTGAAGAAGACCGGCGGGCAAGGTCCTAGCCACCTTGTTCTGGGCACAGATTGTGCACGAGGCAACATAGTCCATCACATCCTGGCGAAGCGTGGGCCACCAGTAATACCGAGACAGCAGTAGAAGAGTCTTTTTAGACCCAACATGCCCTGCAATTTTGGAGGAATGCCCCCAGCCCAACACCTCCGTACGTCTGTTCTGAGGGACGAAAGTCTTACCGGGCGGAGGAATAGCAAAATTCACAGGGGCCACGGTGATCATTTTGGTGGGCTCGATAATATGGGATGGGACTTCATCCTTCTCCGATGACTGTAATGACCTGGAAAGGGCATCGGCCTTGATGTTCCTATTACCAGGACGGAAATGAAGTTGGAAGTCAAAGCGGGAGAAGTACAGGGCCCATCTGGCCTGCCGGGCATTGAGTCTTTGGGCAGACTGCAGGTACGCCAGGTTCTTGTGGTCAGTGAGGATGGTAAAGGGATGTACAGCCCCCTCGAGTAAATACCGCCATTCAGCCAAAGCCATCTTAATGGCCAGTAATTCTCGGTCTCCAATGGAATAGTTGCACTCCGCAGGTGAGAAGACTTTAGAAAAGAAGCCGCAAGGAACCAACCGTCCGGATGAAGCCTGCTGGGACAGGACTGCTCGAGCTCCAGTGGAGGAGGCATCCACTTCCAGGACGAAGGACCTGCTGGTCACAGGCCGATGCAAAATGGGTGCTGACGCAAAGGAACGTTTCAGGGCTTGGAAAGCGTTTTCAGCTTCAGGGGACCAGCTGTTGGGCTTCATTCCTTTGCGGGTCAAGGCCGTGATGGGTTTGGTAACCGTAGAAAAGTGAGGCACAAACTGACGGTAATAATTTGCGAATCCAAGGAACCGCTGGATGGCCTTAATCCCCACTGGACGGGGCCACTTGAGAACCGCACTGAGTTTTTCGGGATCCATCTTTAGGCCGGAATCAGTGACGACATATCCCAAGAAGGGCAGTGACGACTGCTCAAAAAGGCATTTCTCAATCTTGGCGTAGAGTTGGTTCTCTCGGAGGCGGTGCAAGACCAAGCGTACGCTTTTGCGATGGGAGGGCAAGTCGGGCGAGAAAACGAGAATGTCGTCAAGATAGATGACCACACAGGAGTAGAGTAGATCCCGGAATACCTCGTTGATAAATTCTTGAAATACAGCGGGAGCGTTGCAGAGGCCGAAGGGCATAACCAGGTATTCATAATGCCCGTCACGGGTATTGAAGGCCGTTTTCCACTCATCCCCTGCACGGATCCGGACCAAATTGTAGGCCCCCCGCAAATCCAACTTCGTGAAGATCCGGGCTCCTCTCAGACGGTCAAAGAGCTCAGGAATCAACGGAAGGGGGTAACGATTTTTAACGGTGATATTGTTTAGACCCCGGTAATCAATGCAAGGCCGCAGTGATCCGTCTTTCTTCCGGACGAAGAAGAAACCTGCGCCCGCAGGAGAGGAGGATTTCCGGATAAACCCCTTGGACAGATTTTCTTGGATATATTCCGTCATAGCAGAGGTTTCGGCAGGAGAAAGAGGGTAAGTTCTACCTCTGGGAGGAACCGCTCCAGGAATCAGGTCGATGGGGCAGTCGTAGGGCCGGTGCGGAGGCAGGGAATCCGCCTCCTTTTTGCAAAAAACATCAGCGTAGGCGTGGTATGGAGCAGGAAGGCCGGAAAGGTCCGTTGGCCTAAGCTGAGGATGGGAACGAACCAGGGTACGTAAACAGCTAGCATGGCAGGGGTGCCCCCAACGTAGGATCTCTCCGGAGCGCCAGTCGATGACTGGCTCATGCCGCCTAAGCCAAGGAAGTCCTAAGAGAATGGCATGGGATAATTGAGGCAGGACATAGAAGGCAATCTTCTCTGAATGAAGTGCGCCAATCTGTAGCTTTACTTCAATGGTAACCGTGGTAATGAGCCCAGGAAGAGGTTTGCCATCGACGGAGGTGATTGCTCGAGGGTTACTTAGGACGACCACGGGAATCTGGAGTTTGTCAATCTCCTCCTGGCGGATGAAGTTGCCTGCTGCGCCCGAGTCCACATACGCCTCCACAGAGCCACGCCCCCGACCTGCAATAAGCAGAGCTGAAAGAGTAAGTGGGAGAGAGGGGGTCATATTACCTAGGGGGCCCTCTCCTACCTGGCCTAGGCGGATGCATTTCCCGGTCTCTCAGGACAAGTGCGGACGAAGTGATTGGCCCCTCCACAATATAGGCAGAGTCCCTTAGACATCCTCTCCTTACGGCGTTGTTCGGACAGCTTGATGCGATCCACCTGCATAGGCTCGGGGACAGTGTTACTAGGAAGGGCAACGGTGCGCGGAATGGGAGCTTGGTATAACCTAAAGGACCTCCTCTCCCTGGCTGACTCTCTAGCACGTTCCTGAAAACGCAGGTCAATACGGGTAGTCAGGGAGATGAGATCCTCCAGGGTGGTAGGGAGGTCACGCCCGGCCAACTCGTCTTTAATTTTACAAGAAAGGCCTCTCCAAAACGCACCAACCAGGGCTTCGTTATTCCACCCCAGCTCCGAGGACAGGGTCCGGAAACGGATGGCGTATTGCCCTACAGTAAGGGATCCCTGGCAGAGGTTAAAAAGGGCCTCTGTAGAGGAAGCAAGGCGTCCGGGTTCATCAAAAACCTTACGGAAGGTTTCCAAAAAACTCTGGATGTTAGTCACCACCGGGTCATCCCTCTCCCACAACGGATTCACCCAAGCCAGCGCCTCCCCCTCTAGATGGGAGATAATAAAGGCCACCTTGGCACGGTCCGTGGGGTATTGTTGGGGCAGAAGATCAAAGTGCAATCTGCACTGATTTAAAAATCCCCTACACAATTTTGGGTCCCCACAGTACCTAGGCGGCTTACCAAGACGGGGAGGAGGGCAAGAGACAGCGTCCCGGGCTTGGTTAGAAGCGGCCGCAGAGGACTGCAAAGAAAGCAGCCGATCATCCACGGACGCCATATACCCCAAAATGTGAGATTGCGCATCGCGCTGCTGTGCGAGCTCCTGCTGGAGACTGACTAAGAGGGGTGCATGCGCTGGGTCAGCGGTTTGCAAGGCGGAGAGCTGGGTGTCCATGGACTTCATGAATGACATGATACGGGTCTGATTTTCCCTTAGGAAAAGCAGTTCCTTTTGAGTGGCCGCCGCGGCACCGGCGGGGTCCATGGCCTGATGATACTGTAGTGCTGACGGAGATTGTGTCAGAGAGTGGACCCTCTGGATCGCGGATCCGGAGCCCCCGGGTCGAGCACACCAGGTGAAGACCAACCCCTATACAGGGACCGTTTGGGGCAGGACCACAGAGGACGGAGGCGCGACAGCCGGAACCAAGAGGGACGGCTCCACGAACAAAAGGCCTAGAGAAGCAGCGGACAAAACTACTAGCAGGGACAGGTGGCTCAGGGAAGGGCTGAATACGGAAAGACCAGAAGAGGAAACAAGGCGAACTGGAGACAGGGGACGGCACATGGAATGGAGGAACAGGAGAGCCTGGACCGACTGGGGAGAGCGGGAAGGTCGACACAGAGAAAGGCAGGAAGGATAGGCAGGATAGGACTAACTACAGACGAACTGTAGGGGCCAGATTGCTACACAATCATCAGGCGTCCTCCTAACAGCGAGGACGCCTGAAATATACCAGCCCCCGGAAGTGCGTGTGCCAGGCCGGCCCCTCAGCGCCGCCCACCGCTGGAGACAGAGGAAGGGAGGCGGCGCGCGCGTGACAGAGAGCTGGAGCCAGGAGCCGCAGTGAGGAAGCGTGGACGACGGGCACGAGGCCGGACGGGAGCGCGCAGGTAGGAAAGCGCTGCGGTGCGCGCTGCCCTGGAAGGGACATCGGCGGGCATAGCCGCCGATGTCACATTAATGTTGTTTTGACTGCATCTTGGCAGCTTACCAGTCCCACATTTCAGGTGACTTGTCAGTATAAGCTATCATGCATGTTTACATGCAGGATAACATTATTTCTGGACATTTTATGACTTCTAATCCTGCATTATTCCAGTTTTCCCCTCTGCAGACTCAATACCTCATTTTCTGTTGTCTCTGAGCTAGTGAGTGGAGACTAGCTGATATGATATCACAGTAACCACAGATATGAGGGATTCCTTCTCTGCTGTCTGTGCATAGTACATTTTAGAAGCATCAGCATCATTGAGGACATTACATAGTAATACTGAGCAGTGAAACTGTGAATTTAGCACTGGGATGAGATAAAACACCTACTAGTAAGCAGAACTATGTGTCTCTCCAAATGGTGGACACAAACAGAAGAGGACCCATGTGCAAGAACACTATATACACCATTTGTAGTTCAATAGCTCATCATAATGCACAATTCCATATGCTTTGGAATTAGAAATGGGCATCCTAACCTCTTGGGCCCCTGTAAATAATCTGATTAGAGGGGGAGAGACCAGGGGTGGACATATCATTGGTCCAACCTGTGCAGCCACAGACTGAACCAATGATTTGCCCCCCTGGTCTTTCTCCATCTAATCACATTCCTTACTGAGCTCTCGGTCCATTTTGTCTTGAGCAAGACTCAGGGGTGGAAATATCATTGGTGCAACTTTTGCAGCCACAGTACCATATCTAAAACACTACCTCATTCAAAACACTTGTGCATTACAATTAGACCACAAAGGGCCCATATACTGTTTTTGCACAGGAGACCCCTTCTGTCTGTGGTCACCACTGGCAAGACAGATGCTGGCAGTATTACTGAGTGAACCATGAGTTCTGGAGGTAAAAGGAGGAGGAAGTGGCTCATAAGTGGAGAAAAAAGCCCATTTTTCTAGTAAGATATAATATGAAGTTTCTTCCATTCACTTGCACCAATGATTTATGCAAAGTCCATTTGAGCCACACTGACAATCTAAGGAAGTATTGCAAACCTAAAGTTTAAATATAAGGTGTTTTTCCCAATTGTATTGCTGATAAAAGTTTCTTTTTTTCACACTGAGATGCACTGTGCTCTTTTTTTAGTGCTTCTTACAGAAAAGGCATATTGCACTGGACACAAAAGGCTGGAAAAGACGGTGTAAGGATGGCGATTGTTCCTACATCTGGCAGTGTTTTCTTATCCAGCAGTGAGACAGACTGTGAAATGAATTTCTCTCACTCTCTAGATCTCCCTCTTCTCAAGGAGGGAAGATTTGTCTCTGATTTGTGCTGATATTCAGTGTTTTATTGAAGTGATAAAAGCCTTGTGTATACTTCAGACAGCAGGAAGCTCCTGTGAGGATGTGTCTGATATTCAACTCATTGGGATGATGGAGATTTGATGTTGGGATCAGGACAGGAATGCTGCGTTTAATGTGACTGTATCACCGGCCTGATCTCTCCTAATTAGGAGGCATCTATATTCCGGTGCAGCCGGAGTGTGATGCGGGGAAGCGGCAGCTGTACAGCAGACATGTTCTACGAGGCTGTGAGTTATTGGAGCAAAGCCGAGCGGGAACTGATGAAAGAAACACGCGTAGTTAGACAAAATTCTCCTCAAAGGGAGCATGCGAGCGGTTATTTTACATGTCCATCAAAGGTTCTAAGCAAAAGGTGGGAAATCTGCGATCATGCGCTTGAAATGTAACGTACCGTCGCTGCCGCATTTAGGAAATGAGCATTTCTGTAAGAAAGAATATGTTTCAGGGTTTAGCACACATTGTCTTATGTTTTATCTAAAACCTCTAAAAGAAAGAACTATGCGGCTAATGTATCATTTTCCAGGCAAAGAAAGCGAGAAGAAAATATGACGGTCAGACGGTGCCTTACTTTATTTTGCCTTAAAAGGCGTATTCCATTGTAAGAAAGTTATCATTTGAGACATGTATGATCACTAGAGGTCCAGCAATTGGAACACCCACCAATCGCGAAGGTGAAGGTCCAAAAGTTTCCTTTGTGAATGGAGCAATACTGAGCATGTGCAACCACTGCTTCATCAATGGTGGTGGTCGCACATGCTCACTACCACACCATTCATACAGAAGACTTTGAGGCTCCGGTTCTTTGCGATCTTTTGGAAGTGCATTGAGCAGCAGGGTGGTGTGCTGGTAAAAGGGAAAAAAAAATCTTTTAAATCTTCTGCCTGAGCGAGTGTGAACGAGCTGAGTGTGCCCTGAGCGTAAGTGCGAACTGTGGTAAGTGTGTGACTTGTGATTCAGTGAAGAGGTATTTGGAAAACCTATAACAGATGCCTGTGTGAGCTGCTGAATTGTAGGTTGCTGAGTGCTTTCTACCTGTTCAATTTTTGGGGGGCTTGGGGGCTTGTTTAACCTATTTTTTCTTTCCACAGGGTTAATCTCATATTTTACTATCTGTGTTTTTAAGGGTTAACTATATTGCATTTAAATCTTGAGGTGTAACTATATTCACAAGGGGTTAATTAAGGGTGGGAGTTCATAATTAAGGGTTTATAAGGGGCAGCTGGTTGGGGCTCATCTCCTTTTGGAAGTGCATTGAGCAGCAGGGTGGTGTGCTGGTAAAAGGGAAAAAAAATCTTTTAAATCTTCTGCCTAAGCGAGTGTGAATGAGCTGAGTGTGACCTGAGTGTAAGTGCGAACTGTGGTAAGTGTGTGACTTGCGATTCAGTGACTTTGGATTCAGGGAGTTTCCAAGGGAGGTATTACTGAATTGCTGTTATATTTTATTAATACTTTTTATTTATTTTTGCTTATCTTTTTGTCTGGTGCAATCCCCATTAGGATGTGCTCCACTATTGCCAATGCCATCCAGTGCACGACTTGCCGCACGTATGAAATCCTTGAACAGCTGGTCGAGGGTGCATATTGCTGTGCGAGATGTGAGCACGTTGTGCATTTGGAAGCCCAGATACTGGATCTAAATGTGCAGCTGGCAACACTGAGCTCCATAGACAATATGGAAAGGAGTATTCTGCTCACTGAGCAGACGCTCAATGGGATAGATGAGGGGGGGATGCTAGGTTGGAGCTGCAGGACAATGAAGCAGCTAGCTAGGTGACAGTTAGAAGGCAGGGTAGAGGGAAGAGCACCAGGGAGGCTAGTCCTGATTGATCTGGCACACCCCAATAAGTTTGCTAAGTTGGCAGATGAGGGGAGTGTTAGTGCAGGAGTAGCACTACTGCAGCAAGGCATGTCCTCTGAAAGCCGGAGGAGTGTCTGCTCCAGTAAGGGGGGAAATAGGAGAGCAGGGCAGGCCAGACAGGTTCTGGTAGTGGGAGACTCAATTATTAGGGGAACAGATAGGGCAATCTGTCACAAAGACAGGGATCGTCGAACGGTGTGCTGCCTAGCTGGCGCTCGAGTCCGACACATTGCTGATCGGGTTGACAGATTACTGGGAGGGGCTGGTGAGGATCCAGCGGTCATGGTGCACATTGGCACAAATGACAAAGTTAGAGGTAGGTGGAAGGTCCTTAAAGATGATTTCAGGGAATTAGGCTGTAAGCTTAAAGTAAGGACCTCCAAGGTGGTATTTTCGGAAATACTTCCTTTACTACGTGCCACGCCAGAGAGGCAATGGGAGATTAGGGAGGTTAATAAGTGTCTCAGGAATTGGTGTAGGAAGGAGGGGTTTGGGTTCCTGCAGAACTGGGCTGACTTTTCAGTTGGCTACAGGTTCTACGCTAGGGACGGGCTGCACCTCAATGGGGAGGGTGCAGCTGTGCTGGGGGAGAAAATGGCTAGAAGGTTGGAGGAGTGTTTAAACTAGGGACGGGGGGAGGGTATTCCTTTTATAGGAGGGGAAGACAGTGCAGATAGAGACCTGGGCACAAATAATGACATTGGGGGTGGAGGTGGCATGAGGGGTGCGGTTAGAACAGTTAATAATTTAAGAAAGAATAGAGGTACAGAGAGATGCATAAAGTGCATGCAGACTAATGCCAGAAGCCTCGCCAACAAGATGGAGGAATTGGAGTTATTGTTGTTGGAACATAATTATGACATGGTGGGGATATCTGAGACATGGCTGGATGAGAGCCACGACTGGGCGGTTAATTTACAGGGCTATAGTCTGTTCAGAAATGACCGAACAAATAAGCGAGGGGGAGGCGTGTGTTTATATGTAAAATCATCCTTAAAACCCATCCTTCGTGATAATATATATGAATCTAATGAAAATGTAGAGTCCCTGTGGGTGGAGATAAGGGGAGGGGGGAAAAATAATAAAATACTGATAGGGGTTTGTTATAAGTCTCCAAAAATAATGGAAGCAACAGAGAATATCCTCATAAAGCAAATAGATGAAGCTGCGACTCAAGGAGAAGTCATTATTATGGGGGACTTCAACTACCCTGAAATACATTGGGGAACCGAAACCTGCAGTTCCAGCCAAGGTAATAGGTTTTTGGCAACTATGAGAGACAATTACCTTTCACAACTGGTTCAGGACCCAACAAGAGGGGGGGCACTGCTAGACCTAATATTAACCAACAGGCCAGACCGCATATCAAATGTAAGGGTTGAGGGTCACTTGGGTAATAGTGATCACAAAATAATAAGTGTTCATGTATCCTTTAATAAGATGTGTAGTAGAGGGGTTACAAGGACACT
This sequence comes from Dendrobates tinctorius, assembly GCF_039654945.1. Taxonomy (NCBI): domain Eukaryota; kingdom Metazoa; phylum Chordata; class Amphibia; order Anura; family Dendrobatidae; genus Dendrobates; species Dendrobates tinctorius. Next base: position 25,191,277 of record NW_027361754.1, on the reverse strand, counting down.
AAACTTCAGGAAGGAAAATTTCCAACGGATGAGAGATGATCTTGGTGCAATTAACTGGGACGATATCTTGAGACATAAAAATGCACAAAGAAAATGGGAGACATTTATTAGCATCTTGAATAGGACCTGTGCACAATATATACCATATGGAAATAAACATGCTAGAAATAGGAGGAAACCACTATGGCTAAATAGAGCTATAAGGGGCACAATAAGTGACAAAAAGAAAGCATTTAGAGAATTAAAGCAAGTAGGTAGTGATGAGGCATTAAATAAATACAGAAAATTAAATAAATTCTGTAAAAAGAAAATCAAGACAGCAAAGATTGAGACAGAGAGACTTATTGCAAGAGAAAGTAAAAATAATCCCAAAATATTCTTTAACTACATAAATAGTAAGAAGCTACAAAATGATAGTGTTGGCCCCCTTAAAAATAGTCTGGATGAAATGGTGGATGAGGATGAGGAAAAAGCCAATATTCAAAATGACTTTTTTCAACAGTATTTACACAAGAAAATCCCATGACGGATAACATGATCAGGGATAAAAATTCTTAATTAAATGTCACCTGCTTAACCCAGCAGGAAGTACGGCACCGTATAAAAATCACTAAAATTGACAAATCCCCGGGCCCGGATGGGATACACCCTCGAGTACTGCAGGAATTAAGCACAGTCATAGATAGACCATTATTTTTAATCTTTAAAGATTCCATAATAACAGGGTCTGTACCACAGGACTGACGTATAGCAAATGTGGTGCCAATATTCAAAAAGGGGACAAAAACTGAACTTGGAAATTATAGGCCAGTAAGTTTAACCTCAACTGTGGGTAAAATCCTGGAGGGTTTTCTAAGAGATACTATACTGGTGTATCTGGAGAAGAATAACCTCATGACCCAATATCAACATGGGTTTACAAGGGACCGTTCCTGTCAGACTAATTGTCACGATGGCCCATCCTGTGTGACACGGCCCGCAGGCCGGTAACTAAAACAACAAGACGCGGCACGTGATACGGTCCTGTGTGACGCGGCCCGCAGGCCAGTAACTAAGACAACAAGACACGGGAAAAGGGGAAACAGTTACAATGGTGGGCCCTGCGATAGGGAAAGGGGACGTGGAGACCTCCTGCACTCCCCTGAGTCAGTGTCCCTAACGCTCCTAACATTCCCTATGCCGGTTCCACACTGGGCGCTGCTCAGGAACCTGTCGCCCTGGCACACCCTACACCTATCCCATGCTAGGGAGCTGGGTGGTGAAGGCACTGGCCCCACCGCTGCACTAATACACACCAAGGAAAAACACAAACAGGGGAACACCACTTAGCTTTACTCTGTTGCACTTGCTCCTGGCAACAGAGTCCACCACCAGAATGCAGCTCTCCTCCAGAATAGCTGCCACCAGGCTCTGTCAGAGCGACAAGGAAATCCCCTCTGACTCCTTCCACACCAGGGCTAAGACAGTGCTGCAAGATATGCTCTCCAGTTCCTTCCTCCACCAAGGATGGTTGAAATGAACACTATCACCAAAACTGATTGCAACACCTCTGACTCTTTTATAGGTAAGAGCCAGCAATCACACCTGCATTAAATCATGTGCACTTAACTAAAGAAACCAAAGTGCAATGACGCTCACCACCACCGGGGGCAACCTTAGAACAAACGACACCACAGTGTAATAATCCTAATGGCCACTGGGGGCAAAAACCAAACCTAAGCACAGAAAAAAAGGTTACCTGTGCTTTATATCAGTCCTGATCCAGCATGGATCATGACAGTACCCTCCCCTTAATGAGGGGCCTCTGGACCCTCAAGACCGCTCCTCATCAGGGAACCACCTACAGCGGGGACGCCCAGACCCAGAGTTCACCCCAGCAGCTACCTGCATGTCAGGTTGATGACAAACAAGCCCGCTGGTACTGGCAATGTTCTGGAGGCAACACACATCTCCGAAGCGCTGACCAGGAACGGGTTGTGTATGTGTATGTTTGGTATGAGCTGGTAACACTCCACAACACACTTCCACTGGATGTTTTTTGGTGAGCACCCATACACGCTCGTTCACACACAGGTCCGGACCTGAACGTTCATTGCCACTCGTTCATTTGTCACCATTTGGAGAACTGTTTCTGGGATTGACAACAGAGGCGTCCCGCTGTGTCACCACACTCACACCCCCGCACTTCACCAAGGGGTACACCACCCTCCAACCCCTTCCTCCACAAGGTCTGTGCCTCCCAGGGTTGGCCAATGGCAAGGGTTGAGACTTGCCCCTACTCTCCTGCAGCACATCTGCTGCACTCACCGGAGAGGAAGGGGTCCGTTGAAGAGAGACGGCAGAGACAGTAGTTCCTAGGCAGCAGCCCTCACACAAGTACCCCCAGCTGACCACTTCCCTCACCCGCCAATCTATTACTGGGTTGTGTTTTTTCAGCCAAGGGAGGCCTAAAACAATAGGTACTGGCATTCCCTCCAAGACGTAGCATGACAAGGACTCCTCATGATGTCCTATACGCAGATGGATATTCTCTATGACCTTGGTCAAGCTCCCCTGGCTCAGTGGAACAGAGTTTATGGCCTGGACGCTTATAGGCTGGGCTAGCGTCCTACACCTCAGACCATGAGTCTGGACAAAGCGAGCTTCCACCAGACTGACTCCTGCTCCGCAGTCGACAAGCACCGGTATCACCTCCGGTACCCTGCCAGCCAAGACCTCTGCTGAAATGGTACCTTGGGAGGACAAAATGAAGGAAATGTATACTCCCTGGTCATCTCCCTCCAAGCGACCAGGGGAAAGCGGCTTCTCAGATGGCACAGATAATTTGGCGCTCAATGGGCAAGCCTTCAGGACATGACCAGTCTGCCCACAGTACAAACATGCTGACACCACTCCCCGAACCGTAGGCAGCTCCGAATACAAACTAGCTACTCCTACATGCATAGGTTCGTCTGGAGACTTGGCATGAACTGGGCAGGCTCTCATAAAATGGCCAGGCTTCCCACAGGAAAAGCATACCCCCCCACCACGATGAGCCGCAGACACCCCCTTTTTTGTATTAACAACACCGGGCTGTCTGGGTTCCTCCGTCCGCACTGGTGGGTCCTCCTCCCTAGCGAGGACATCAGGGGGCACTTTTTGTATATGTCTTTCCCTGAGGTGTCTATCCACCCGGATGGCAAGGGACATGGCGGCCTCCAGTGACCTGGGGGCGGCGTACTGCACCAGAGTATCCTGCAACTTTGGAGACAAACCCTGCACAAATTGACTCCTAAGTGCAGGGTCATTCCACTGAGTGTTAGTGGCCCACCTCCTAAACTCTAAGTAGTACTCCTCAGCAAACCGGGCTCCCTGTTTACACCTATGGAGTCAGGATTTCGCCAGGGCGACGCCATCAGGATCCCCATACACAAGCGCCAAAGCCGCAAAAAACTCATCCACGGACCCCAATGATGGAGAATCGTCCGGTAGGGAGGAGGCACAGGATTGTGGATCCCCTTTAAGAAGGGACATAATGATTCCCACCCGTTGCTCTTCACTCCCTGATGAACGAGGGCGCAGCCTGAAATATAATTTGCAGGCTTGTTGGAACACCAAGAATTGATCTCTCCCTCCAGAAAATCTGTCAGGCAGGGATATCTTGGGTTCCAGCTGAGCCTGTTCCTGAACCAAGCCCCCAGAGCCCACCAACAGACGCAGCTGCCGCACCAACCCTCCGCGCAGCCCCCCAATCTCATTAGTAAGGATCTGCAGCATTTGGGCAAAGGGCTGAACTGGGTTCATGGCTCAGCAGAAAAAAAAGTTGTCGGTTGGTGATAATGTCACAATGACCTGTCCTGTGTGACACGGCCCACAGGCCGGTAACTAAAACAACAAGACGCGGCACATGATACGGTCCTTTGTGACGCGGCCTGCAGGCAGGTAACTAAGACAACAAGACATGGGGAAAGGGGAAACAGTTACAACGGTGGGCCCTGCGATAGGGAAAGGGGACGTGGAGACCTCCTGCACTCCCCTGAGTCAATGTCCCTAAAGCTCATAACATTCCCTATGCCGGTTCCGCATCGGGCACCGCTCAGGAACCTGTCGCCCTGGCACACCCTATACCTATCCCTTGCTATGAAGATGGGTGGCGCAGGCACTGGCCCCACCACTGTATTAATACACACCAAGGAAAAACACAAACAGGGGAACACCACTTAGCTTTACTCTGTTGCACTTGCTCCTGGCAACAGAGTCCACCACCAGAATGCAGCTCTCCTCCAGAATAGCTGCCAACAAGCTCTTTAAGAGCGACAAGGAAATCCCCTCTGACTCCTTCCACACCAGGTCTAAGACAGTGCTGCAAGGAACGCTCTCCAGCTCCTTCCTCCACCAAGGATAGTTGAAATGAACACTGTCACCAACACTGATTGCAACACCTGTGACTCTTTTATAGGTAAGAGCCAGCAATCACACCTGCATTAAATCATGTGCACTTAACTAAAGAAACCAGAGTGCAATGACGCTCACCACCACCTGGGGCAACCTTAGAACAAACGACACCACAGTGCAATAATCCTAATGGCCACCGGGGGCAAAAACCAAACCTAAGCACAGAAAAAAAAGGTTACCTGTGCTTTATATCAGTCCTGATCCAGCATGGATCATGACACTAATCTGATAAGCTTTTATGAAGAGGTAAGTTCCGGACTGGACCAAGGGAATGCAGTGGACGTGGTGTACATGGACTTTTCAAAAGCTTTTGATATGGTGCCACACAAAAGGTTGATACATAAAATGAGAACAATGGGGATAGGGGAAAATATGTGTAGGTGGGTTAAGAGCTGGCTCAGGGATAGGAAACAAAGGGTGGTTATTAATGGAGCACACTCGGACTGGGTCACAGTTAGCAGTGGGGTACCACAGGGGTCAGTTTTGGACCCGCTTCTTTTTAACATATTTATTAATGACCTTGTAGGGGGCATAAAGAGTAGAATTTCAATATTTGCAGATGACACTAAACTATGCAGGGTAATCAATACAGAGGAGGACAGTTTTATATTACAGGAGGATTTATGTAAACTAGAAGCTTGGGCTGATAAATGGCAAATGATCTTTAATGGGGATAAATGTAAGGTCATGCACTTGGGTAGATTGAACAAGATGTATAATTATGTGCTTAATTGTAAAACACTGGGCAAAACTGTCACTGAAAAAGACCTGGGTGTATGGGTGGACGACAAACTCACATTTAGTGGCCAGTGTCAGGCAGCTGCTGCAAAGGCAAATAAAATAATGGGATGCATTAAAAGAGGCATAGATGCTCATGAGGAGAACATAATTTTACCTCTATATAAGTCACTAGTGCGACCACACTTAGAATACTGTGTACAGTTCTGTTCTCCGGTGTATAAGAAAGGCATAGCTGAACTGGAGCGGGTGCAGAGAAGAGCGACCAAGGTTATTAGGGAACTAGGGGGTCTGCAATACCAAGACAGGTTATTACACTTGGGGTTATTTAGTTTGGAAAATCGAAGACTTAGGGGTGATCTTATTACAGTGTATAAATATATGCGGGGACAATACAAAGACTTTTCTAATGATCTTTTTACTCTTAGACCTGTAACGGGGACAAGGGGGCACCCTCTATGTCTGGAGGAAAGAAGGTTTAAGCATACTCACAGACGCGGATTCTTTACTGTAAGAGCAGTGAGACTAAGGAACTCTCTGCCATATGATGTTGTTATGAGTGATTCCCTAATAAAATTTAAGAAGGGACTGGATGCCTTTTTTGAAAAGTATAATATTACAGGGTATATACATTAGTCTCCTTAATATTATGTTGATCCAGGGAGCTAGTCTGATTGCTATATGTGGAGCCGGGAAGGAATTTTTTTCCCCAATGTGAAGCTTACTGTTTGCCACATCGGTTTTTTTTGCCTTTTTGCCTTCCTCTAGATCAACATGTTAGGGCAAGCTAGGATAGGATATGGGTTGAACTAGATGGACTTAAAGTCTTCCTTCAACCTTAATAACTATGTTACTATGTTACTATGACAGCAGCTGGTCCCCTAGTGATCATGTAATTATCACAAATCCAAGTGATCAATGTTGTTTATGGGACAAATGTTTTAAAATGGAATTTGGGCTTAAGCAAATTATCTAAAATCCACTGGATAGGAAATAACTGTGAGATTAATGTGGGTCCCGCCACCATGCTTTTCTCTGGTTCCACCATGTCATCAAGAATGTGGCCAGGAAGAGTTGGGTGGTGCACCTTGCTACTCCATTCATGTTTATGGCAGCACAGAGCTTGGCAATCTCTAGATTTTCAGCAGCAATGATGTTGAATGAAGTAACATTGCACACAGATATTTAACTTCTCCTGGCGACAGTCTTGCAACCAGGAGAGAACAAGGAACAAATGTTGAAACAAGTTCCCCTTTCTGGCCATCAGATGAAGGTGATACCTTGTTAAGGGCAGAATCAGACATCCTTATAATACTGACGACGATCGCAATGCAATGCTCGGACTGTCCGTCAGCTATCCTGACCTTAGTGTGATAACTCCATAGAAATACATGCTGTCGCGTTCAGGTCGGGAGAGCCAAAGACCAGACCTTGCATTGCGATATGATCATCGTCCGTGCTATATGTGTCACGTGGACCCGTCCTCTGTGACACGACCCGAAGGCCGGTAACTAAGACAACAAGACATGGCACGTGTAACTGTCCTGTGTGACACGACCCTCAGGCCGGTAACTAAAACAACAAGACAAGGGGAAGGGAAACAGTTACAACGGTGGGCCCTGCGATAGGGAACGGGGACGTGGAGACCTCCTGCACTCCCCTGAGTCAGTGTTCCTCACATTCCTAATGTTCCCTAGGCCGGTTCCGCACCAGGCGCCGATCAGGAGGAACACCTTCCACTGGAGGAAGAAGGCTGTGACTGTAGAAATGCGTTGTGGCTATTGGAGGAAGAATTAAAGCTGAGTTTTTTACCCTTTTACTAGTTTCTGCCTCTCCTTTAGCGCTCCTATAGACCGTTTTTTTGTTGTTGCTTCCTTCCACACCAGGACTCTGATTGTGCTGCAAGGAACTCTCTCTAGCTCCTTCCTCCACCCAGGGTGGTTGAATATGACCACTATCACCAACCCCTGCTCATAGACCATGTGACCCTATATAGGTAAAGGGGATGGTCAAATGAACAGGGGCAAAAAGCTGCTATAACCCCACTGACCACCGGGGGCAAAAGGCAAAGCAAAGAAAACATCAAGTGCAATGACCCTAATGGCCACCGAGGGCAAAACTATCATTAAGCACACAGCTTAAGGAGAAAAAAAAAAGGTTACTAGTGCTTTTTATCTGTCATGATCCAGCATGGATCATGACAATATGGCCTTCTGACAGGATTTTTTTAGGGTATGGATGTGGTATATGGTACATGATATGCCCTGTGGATATGTAGTAAAGCTTAAAAAATCATTGATATTTAATAATATAAACTAGCATGAAAAAATTTACAAAGCTAACAAAGAAAGCATGCTCTGCAATGTCCTGCAGAGAGAGAGACTGCTTCCTGTAAGATAGTTGAATAGGGTTTGGAGAGTGGCAGTACTGCTGTTGGGGCCATCCACAAAATGAAAGGAGACTTGGGGACAGGGATAGCAAGATCCTAGAGAAACCAACAAGACAGAGTGGCCCTCAGGAAAGGAGTCCTTGTTTAGGACACAGAGTCACGAGAAACCATGAGCTTTCAAGCACGTAAAGGAAGTGGTCCTAGACAGGACTGGGTTTTTGGGACTAGTGGCGATCACGAGAGATAGATCGAGGGCGCCAGTACTGGAAGAAATAGGATGCGGGATCGCTGAGTGAGTAGAGAGACTTGCTGATCAGGACTGTGGCTTAGAAGTTGATTTGTGATGAGGTAGGATGAAACGGTGTGCTTCACCGGCCCCTTGAGTAAACTACAGAGGAAGGACACTGTATGAATGAAAATGTTTTGTACTCAAAGGAAATATCCATAAGACTTTGAACCCGCTACCCCTTGTTTATAACCCTTGCCAAGTTACCGCTGAGTAAAGACTGTGTTTTTGGACAGAAGTCTCCCTTATTTACCAGTAAAACCTATGGTCCCGGACAACACCGCCGACTACAGGCAGCCGGCACAGCGTGAATACAAGCACCCAGCCAGGACCCATACTTTCATGTAGCTCGCTGAGGCGTAAAAGTAGGAGCCGAATATCTCACCCGTGGCTACTGCGCTATACTGTATTTTCTGTTGAAATTTGGACATCTTTAATTAAAAAAGCTGTGGAAATCCAGAATGCTTATGATAAGATATCTAATCTGACTCATGCACTCTTTTATTTTACTTCTACATGGAGCTTTATTTATTTTACTCATTTATAAAGCGCCATTAATTCCACAGCGCTTTACAGACATTATTGGTACTGTCCTCAATGGGACTCACAATCTAGAATCCCTATCAGTAAGTCTTTGGATTGTGTACATCCAGTACTTGATGGAGCAAACCGGAGTTCACTTTTCAATGCAAATGCAAGTCTATGAAAGCCTCTTTCTGAGTCTCATAGACTTGCCTTAAGAGCTTGTGACCTTTATGTTTGACTTTCAGCCAAGCAGAAGTGGCAGTCACCAGATGGCGCCGTGGGACTGGAGCAGTGCCTATGAAAAGTGAAGATACTGACGGGTAAGTATAAAACTATGGGCAGGGACCTTAGATTATAAGCACCACTCCAGCGTTGAAAAAAACTCTGGGAGTGGTGCTCCATCTTAAGAAAGGAGTTAGGAAAAAACATTTACAGTCTCATGAAAGACAAATAAAACTGGCTATAGACAAGGAGGAAAGGACATGAAGAGATAGTAAGTTCTCCTCCAATAGAAATCTTCAAACAGAGGCTTGACAGTCATCTGGGATGATTTAGTGAATCCTGCTTTGAGCAGATGGTTGGACCAGATGGCCAAAGAAGTCCCTTCCAACTCTACCATTCTATAATTAAATGTGGCATAGAAGCTGCACTTATATATTAGCAGTGAAGTCAGCAGCACCCTTGATGAGCAAAGCTCTCAAATCTAGCCTATGGTACAGAGAGAGACACAAGAGAAAAAAAATCTGAAATTTCTTTAAGGCTGTGAACTCCATATCGGGTGCATGAAAATAAATGAAGGAATAAAGATTGCAGACTGAAACAGAATGTAACTTTGTCAACTAAAAGTAACTAGTAACATGTAAAAATCATTTTTCTATGACCAGCCTGTATTACTGGGAGAGACAATCCCACAAGAGAAAAAAAATCTGAAATTTCCATAAGGTTGTGAACATCACATCGGACATCTAAAAATGAATGAACGAATGAAGATTGCAGACTGAAATGGAATGCAAATTTATCAAGTAAAAGTAACTAGTAACATGTAGAAATCATTTTTCAATGATCATACCTTTTAAGTGTCACAGCATAGCGTGGGTTTGCAGGTAGACTGTTTGCAGCCTTACTGCTGAGAATTGCATGTATGGATGATCTTCTTTGTTCTTAAGAGTAAGGACAGGACGCAGTGATTCTTTCCCATATTAATTGGAAGTGGCCTGACTATTTTTATGGAACCATAATATTCATTATTTAGAAAAAAATTTAAAAAAAAAAAAAAGCAAAGTGAGAGAATGTTACTTTTTATCCTGTGCACATACAAAGGAACGCTCGCTGTGGGCTGAATGCAGTCATGCCGTGTGTCCATTATTAATAGGAATGTATGGAGGGGCTCAGCTGCCGTGATCTTCTATCCATCATTAATATGAAGCCATGCAGAGGGACAGCTCCAGTAACACATCATGGTATAGACTGCACCAACGTTGTACTGTCCTAGTTATTCGGAGCTGGTTATGAATCTGCCAGCTCACAGTTTACACGTGCAAATTCAAATTTCTCAATTCGCCAAGAAAATTATGGAGTGATTATCGATCCCCTGATCGATTGCACATCACCCAGACCTTCCAATATGTCACTTCAGGTTTCTGCAAGAAAAATCCTCTTTGCAACCTGCTGCTTAGATTTTAACATTCCTGTTTGCATTGTGTTTTCTGCACTCACTCTGTGTTCTGCCGCTGCGCGTTCCTTTACCTGCCAAGACTTGCTGTGAGATTTTACATTTCTCCCGATACAGTAAAAGGATCAAACCAGTCATGTATAAATCTGCCAGAGATGTTAAAGGAACAAGCGCAGAATGCTTACCTCGAAATCACGACGAGCCTTCTTTGTAATTTTATTTGCCCTTTCGGCTTTCAAAAAGATTTAGATTACTACTTCTCCCCCCAACTTAAAAACTGGGAAAAGAAAAAAATAATAAAATTCAGTATTTATAAAGAAAAAATGCTTCCTCCATCTTGCTCTCGCTGTCAGAAGGAGTTGTAAAGGTGATGTCACATGATCGACTCAGGCAGCAGTATAGTGAGTGGTGCCAGTGAAACTAGTTTTGGCGCCTGTTGTGTAGACAGAACCTGAAACTAGTTGGGGTAGTGCTCTAAAAGCAAAAAAAGAAAAAAAAAAATTATGGTGGTGGAGACTAAATAATAATAATAATAATCTTTATTTTTATATAGCACTAACATATTCCTCAGCGCTTTACAGTTTGCACACATTATCATCACTGTCCCTGATGGGGCTCACAATCTAAATTCCCTATCAGTATGTCTTTGGAATGTGGGAGGAAACCGGAGTACCCGGAGGAAACCCACGCAAACACGGGGAGAACATACAAACTCCTTGCAGATGTTGTCCTTGGTGGGATTCGAACCCAGGACTCCAGCGCTGCAAGGCTGCAGTGCTATCCACTGAGCCTAAAAAGATTTAAAGGGACCTGGCAGAAATATATTACTACTGAAATTAGTGGTTCAGCTGTATAGCTCCTAGTAGAAGAATAAAAATGATACCGGTCTTGTAGTAATTCGATGTGCCAATGCTAAGAAATCAAGCTTTGAAGTCTCATGCAAATTTGCCTGGAAGTGCACTGGGGGCATGTCAATGCACTCAGAAATGTACTTCCAGGGTCATTATTTTTTGACTCCGAAGCTCGAGTTCTCAGAAATGTCACATCGGATTATCATCTACGGTCTGATCTTCCTTCACTCCTAGCTTCAGACAGGTGTTGCTGCCACTCATTAGGCCCCAGCGGTCACATGGGCCATGATGACAAGTATGGGAAGGGCTAAGGTTAGGTAAGTACAAGAGTTTATTGTTTTATTTATTGGCCACCATTTTGTTGAATTCATGCAAAACAGATCCCAAAAATTCATATTTGTTACAATCTATCCATTTATCTCTAATACTCACCTTTTAAATACCCAATTGTCCACTGGTTCAGTAGTCCCAGGTGTCTTTGAGAGCTGCAATACAGTAGATATGCCAACCATGCCCAAACCAATACACTGTGGTCTGTATTTTTGCCTGATTGAGAATGTTGAGGACATCATCTGGGTGCAGTGGTCACCTGGAAAATCCCTCCGTTGCTCCAATATCACCAATCCAGTAGTTCCTCTGGTTTTTGTTAAAGGGGTTGTCCAATTTTATAAAAAAAAAAAGAAGAAATGGAGGTGGAGTGGCTGGAGATTGCACAGTGTGTACAGTGGAGTGCATGGACAGCTTGTACAGTTGTGGCCAAAAGTATTGACACCCCTGCAATTCTGTCAGATAATACTCAGTTTCTTCCTAAAATGATTGCAAACACAAATCCTTTGGTATTATTATCTTCATTTAATTTGTCTTAAATGAAAAAACACAAAAGAGAATGAAGCAAATGCAAAACATTGATCATTTCACACAAAACTCCAAAAATGGGCCAGACAAAAGTATTGGCACCCTCAGCCTAATACTTGGTTGCACAACCTTTAGCAAAAATAGCTGCGACCAACCGCTTCCGGTAACCATCAATGAGTTTCTTACAATGCTCTGCTGGAATTTTAGACCATTCTTCTTTGGCAAACTGCTCCAGGTCCCTGATATTTGAAGGGTGCCTTCTCCAAACTGCCATTTTTAGATCTCTCCACAGGTGTTCTATGGGATTCAGGTCTGGACTCATTGCTGGCCACCTTAGAAGTCTCCAGTGCTTTCTCTCAAACCATTTTCTAGTGCTTTTTGAAGTGTGTTTTGGGTCATTGTCCTGCTGGAAGACCCATGACCTCTGAGGATAGACCCAGCTTTCTCACACTGGGCCCTACATTATGCTGCAAAATTTGTTGGTAGTCTGCTATGCACCCTGATTATTACTACATACATATGCATGATCCCATAACTTTGGGGAATCCCATGAATACCAAATTGATAAACACATTACTTGTAATAATGAAGAAAAAAATTGCACTTGCACTTTACTTTCATCTATTACTTTAATGGTTATTACATTATTAATATTCTTTCTTTCTTTGATTTTTCTTTCTTTCTTTGATTTTTCTTTGCAGTAGCTGCTCCAGCTGGTTATTGGTTATATTACCTTATGCAGTATTGCTTATATGACTAGATGGTGTTCATTATACATTGTTTGTATTTACTCATATGTGATATAACTATTTAAATTGTATGTCCCAATCACTTTTTACTGTGGTCATACACCATTACTTTTCATCATCATTATTTGTCCCTATCTGGGTCCTCGCCTGACCTATATTACTTGTGTTACTCATGCTGACCTCTGTCTGAACTATTTTTATTTATTTTTAATTATATCAATAAAATGTCTTGTTTTAGCTATTCAGTGATTTCGGTTTACTCAATTTTCGATGTCTAATATTTCTTAAAGAGGATGTCCATTTAAAATAAGTTATCATTATCACCTATGTAGAAGATAGGTGATAAATTGCTGAGCGGTGGGTGTCCCACTGCTGGGATCCACCCCAATCAGCACATCAGGGATCTTATATCCCGATAGGGAACTTTAATCCCTGGTATAAGATGGTGCAGCAGGTTGGACACCTCTCCATTAATTCCCTAAGGAGCTTCCAGAAAAACCCCAGAGCTCAGCGCATAAGGAATAAATAAAGTGCAAGTGGCATATTATTATTATTTATTTACATAGCGCCATTAATTCCGTGGTGCTGTAGATGAGAAATGCATGCATGCACATGCATGGTTCTATTCTACTGGGGATAAAAGTTCCCTGTTCCGCTAAAAGGTGCAAGTCCCAGCAGTCAGACCTGAACCGATCAATAAGTTATCATGACCTATCCATGGAAACTTGCTTATTTTATTTATTTACTATGAGCCTTAAAACTAATAGGCAATAAGTTGCTGAGGCAACTACCTGCATGTTCTACCCAGTGTTGGCTCAGCGCAATCATCGACCACTCCTGCCCTTGACTCCGCTGCCCCGCATCAACAGAGGAGCTTTTCTTCTTCAAGGCTGCTCTGTCGATGGGACATGACTGTAGATGTCATGCTGATTGACAGCCAGATCTCTGTAGTTAGGCAAGATCTTCAGACTTCATAATGCCATGCACACGGTCAAGCAGTCCAGTGCCAGAGGCAGCAAAGCAACCCCAAAACATCAGGGAACCTCTGCCATGTTTGACTGTAGGGACCGTGTTCTTTTCTTTGAATGCCTTTTTTTTTCTCCTGTAAACTCTATGTTGATGCCTTTGCCCAAAAAGCTCTACTTTTGTCTCATCTGACCAGAGAACATTCTTTCAAAATGTTTTAGGCTTTTTCAGGTAAGTTTTGGCAAACTCCAGCCTGGCTTTTTTATGTCTCGGGGTAAGAAGTGGGGTCTTCCTTGGTCTCCTACCATACAGTCCCTTTTCATTCAGATGCCGATGGATAGTACTGGTTGACACTGTTGTACCCTCGGACTGAAGAGCAGCTTGAACTTGTTTGGATGTTAGTCGAGGTTCTTTATCCAACATGCGCACAATCTTGCGTTGAAATCTCTTGTCAATTTTTCTTTTCCGTCCACATCTAGGGAGGTTAGCCACAGTGCCATGGGCTTTAAACTTCTTGATGACACTGCGCACAGTAGACACAGGAACATTCAGGTCTTTGGAGATGGACTTGTAGCCTTGAGATTGCTCATACTTCCTCACAATTTGGTTTCTCAAGTCCTCAAACAGTTCTTTGGTCTTCTTTCTTTTCTCCATGCTCAATGTGGTACACACAAGGACACAGGACAGAGGTTGAGTCAACTTTAATCCTTGTCCACTGGCTGCAAGTGTGATTTAGTTATTGCCAACACCTTAGGTGCCACAGGTAAGTTACAGGTGCTGTTAATTGCACAAATTAGAGAAGCATCACATGATTTTTCGAACAGTGCCAATACTTTTGTCCACCTTCTTTCTTATGTTTGGTGTGGAATTATATCCAATTTGGCTTTAGGACAATTCTTTTTGTGTTTTTTCATTTAAGACAAATTAAATGAAGATAATAATACCAAAGAATTTGTGTTTGCAATCATTTTCAGGAAGAAACTGAGTATTATCTGACGGAATTGCAGGGGTGTCAATACTTTTGGCCACAACTGTAGTTACTGTAGAAAGTTAACAAAAAGTGTTGGGGACCACTAGAACGATGTTTTGTTATTGAATGCATCCTCTGGTTTGAAACAACTTTTTATTAACTGTTTTAACTCTCGTAAACTACTAAAGACAAATTGAAAGGTCAGTTCGACAGGTGATTTAGGAATCTTACTTTTCATTTTCTGACATTCTGATAAAATCCCTCAGTTCACGTGCTACAAGTTTAGCCAAGATGGATAAGACTACCTGGAACAGATAACCTTTTTTATCTTGAGGACAATCCAACCCTAATTCTTTTGGCTTGAAGACAACAACCTTACCAGACCACCAGTGGTCATTGACCATCTAAGTGTAAAGTGGATAAGTCAACAATTTTACTTAAAGGGTATTTTGTTATGAATGAGTCACCGAAGAGGATGGCAGGAACAGGCTAAGCCACCAGAAAACCAGAGAGGTTGGTAACTAAGCAGATTGCAGACCCCTGATCCTATCAACACAACTTGAAGTAGCCGTGGAGCGTTCCTACGATGTCCTAGACACTTCGTCACAGCCGGAGAACTAACTAAGCCTAAAGTCAGAAAGGTGAAATCTAAACTGCCCCAGAGCAGATCCCCAAAGGAAAAGACAGCCCCCAAACATATATTGTCGGTTAGACAAGATGAGACACAAACACGGGCAGAGAACAGACTGAGCAAACGGTGGGGCCCAAGCTGTCTAGACAGGACAGGGCAGAAAAGACACTGTCTGCAATCACGCACAAAACCCTAAAAAAATCCAACACATCTGATATACAAGAAACCTGAGGCCACACGACCTCACCCCCGCTACATCAGCACTCTTGTATAAGCTGGAAGCAAAGCAAAAGATACTGACATAACAGGGGACTGAACAAACTGACACAAGCCGTAGCATATAGAGCAGGGCCCAATGCTGCCCCCAGCAATTGTATGCTGAACCCTAGCAACAAAGCAGAAAGCAAAAAAAAATTAAACAACCAGATTAGATGCAAAGGATTAGCAAAAGAATCCCTTAACTGAACCATGCAGATCAGGCAGGGGACAAAAGAACTCCTAATGCACAAAGAGGAAATCACCAGCAACCTCCAAGAGCAGCCAGCTCAATTATATGCTCCCAGCCAGTAATCCCAGGTTCCCAATTATCGTCGTCAGGTGGGAAACTTCCATCAACCTGGCCAGCTGCACCACTCCCAGTAACCACCAGAGGGAGCAGAGGGAACTTCGGCTCAGAAGTCCGAGCAAGGGAATTCACAGCAGTATTTAGTCAAATGTTGTCTTCTTTGTACTGCCTGCAAAGTGTATAACATCACATAAAATGGCATTTGATTTGATATGTGGTGCTGGAGAAGAATGTTATCAATACCATGGATGGCAAGAAGAACAGACAAATCAATTTTGGAACAAATCAAGCCAGAAATGTCACTGGAAGCAAGGATCACCAAGCTACGACTTGCTTCTTTGGACACATCATGCGGAGAGATCAATTAATGGACAAGGCCATCATAGTTGGAACAATAGAAGGAACAAGGCGAAGAGGCAGACAAGCAACACAATAGCTTGATACTATCAAGATAACGGTGGAGTCTTAAGACCCTGGTGAACCTATCTAGGCTTGCACAAGATTAATCTTCTTACAGATCATTCATCCATCAAGTCGCCAACTCGTCATGACTCGAGATTGAGCTGAAGGCTGTTAAATAATAATAATGGCATAAAGCTTAATTCTTTCTCTTGGATCTGTAACAAAGCAAAACTAGAATACCGGCTTTATCATTGTCTTGGATTATTGTACTGGATTCTTATATGAAAACGTGATGAAACATTTTACCATCCTAAAGAACAATCTATGGGTTTCTCCTCTTGACTACTGTAATTTAATCTGCATCCTTACATAAAAGATCTCTGCATTCTGGTAATGACAGTCCGCTGCTCTTCAGTATAATGTATCCCCAGAGCATTAACCATTGGATTGTAATAATGTTAGTTTGTCTAATACAGTAAATAGTAATAGCGCTATAATTCAATTTACTCTTTACAAACATTACGTTTCTTCCTTCTCGGTTTTCTGCAGCTGTGTTCCATTTACGGGTATTGGCCTCCATGGCCCATGTGTGTATATATATGATAATTGTCATTTGTCGTTTCCTTTCCAATTTTCTATTTTGTTAAAAACCATGATGGTTTTCGCTTCTGGTTTATTACTATATATAGTTTAGTATAATTGGCAAATATTGAACCATTTTTCTCAAGTAAGATTGCAGCGTTCGGCCACTCACAATCTAAAACAACTGAAATCTCAGTGTCTCAGCTCAAAATAGGGTCTTACTGTATGTGAAATTTGCGCCATACGCATTTTGGAGACTATACCAGTGTCAGAAAATTACAGTCTAAATAAACTTTCACAATATTTCTGATATATTAAAATCCATCTGACAAATTGTTGTACAATGGGGGGATCAGCACCTGGGACCCCCATTATTGATGTACAAATTTATAAAAATTCAGATTGAGCTGTTCCCTTGAATTTATCCAGGAAATTTGATTTTTGAATTGATGTTATTGGATGCAAATTGATTTTTCCTTACTATACCTTCACCTCGCTGCTCACCTGTCCTGACACCACAGTCCACCATCTCCTCCACATAATTCCTTTCTTTCTTCACCACAAGCCATATACTCACTTCTCTCTGCGCTGGGGCTCTGCAGTGTGACTTCGCAGGATTACTCAGCCCTAAAAGTCCTCGTACAGATTGAAGATGTAGAAAGAGGGCATGACAGACGATGCCAAAAAAGAAGAGCTTGGAAAAAAGTTGAGAAGACGAATGGATGGAGTGGCAAGATGAATATTTCTTTCTATCACGCATTTCCCAGCCCTACAAAATGATGAATTCCCACAAATCAAAGAATAACATTTTTTTTCTAATATTCAAAGAGAATTGATTTGCTCATTTCTAATACCCACCAATCACTCAAACCTCTAGACTGAAGCTCTCAGTTCATGCGTGAGCTAGCGCGCACAATGGTGTACAGGCTCAACAAAAAGTGTTCGGATACATACGTACATGACCAGCACAATTCTGCCAAGTGGTTTCAGCACTGAATGGTGGTGTGGGTCCTAATACCCCCATTGATAGCTCAAACCACTGGGCAGGAGTGCTCAGCTCATACATGTGTAGGGGTGGCGGAGAGGCGACAGGGCCCAGGCAAATTTAGGTGGTGATGCTAATGACGATGCTGATAGGCGGGGAAGGTGTGCTGTGCTCAGGTGATACAGATCCAACAGGACTGGGGGGGTTGACCCACCTCTTAGCGCAGACAGACGGGAGGCTGAGACAGGAAAGCGTATGCAACAGGTCCGTGCTTTATTCTCCAACTCCTTTAACAGCTTTCACAGAACATGACAAGAGATCTTAGGGATTGCTTCCCTCACAGACCCGGGTACCTCCATTTGTGCTGTGTGTCACCGTCGTGGTGTCCCCTGTGGTTCTCTTCGCTGTGGCTGCCCTAGGCACCTTCACCACAGCGCTTCACCACCCAGGGTACACTGTTGTCCTCACCCTCAGGGTGTCACTGTCTGCTGCTACCATCGTCTGGGTCACCCCCCATGACCATCCTCACTGTCAGGCTCTCTCTCTGAGGGTTCTCTGCTGCCTCTCCTCACGGCAGACCCTCCTCTCTTGTGAGCTCCCCAGGCTGACTGAAGCTTCTAGAAGCTTATCTCAGGATTTATACTCTCAGCCCAGGTAGCCCCACCCACTGTCACCTGACAGGCACCTCTGACCAATGAGAGTGACCTTGACCTCTGGCAGTTATGTAACACTCTCTTGACAGTTACATAACCACCCTTTGCAAGCTCCTCACTGCCCTCTAATGGTCACTCTCATTATGACACCCTTTTTCATCGATCTGAGTGTCCCTGTCAGGTCAACTTATCCACACATGCATGCAGTATGGGTAGAATGGCACAGTGGTTCAGTGGTTAACACTGCAGCCTTGAAGTGCTGGGGTCTTGGGTTCAAATCCCACCAAGGACAACATCTTCAAGAAGTTTGTATGTTCTTCGTGGGTTTCCTTCGGGTTTTCTGGTTTCCTCCCACATTCCAAAAACATACTCATAGGGAATTTAGATTGTGAGCCCCATCGGGGCCACTCTAATAATGTCTGTAAAGCGCTGTGGAATTAATGACGCTATATAAATGTGTAAAATAAATACGGTAAATAAAATATGGATGTACAAACTTATTTTCAAGCCTCTACAACACGTGATCAAAAAATCTATAGATTCACATATAAAAAAGGTACTAAAGTACACAGTAGAAGAGTAAATTGTCAAGCCCTGCATGCAACAAGATTTTAAAAAAAGTTTAGATGTCAGACTTTTTTTGAACCTATGAAACTAATACTTGGCAAACTGAGCCATAATCAAAGAGGCCGAAAGGGTAAAAGTGTAGCGTAATGGCACGAGACCTGTCTCTTGCCAAAAGCTATAAACGGTCAGCAGCCGGATCCAAATCTGATTTTTTTTTCCAGTCATCCACCTTCAATCTGATGAAGGGCTATGCATGCGAAGCGTTGTCTCTATGTGTATCCTTGACTGTTACCCAATAAAGGAATTGTACGGTAAATGAAAAGAGTGTAGTCTCCTCTTTGAAATATGTTTTACTATGAATCCGTGGTGGAAGCATTTTGCGTTTGTGCACCACCTGTAATGAAGACGTGAACCACATTGGCATACAGGAAGGTGATACAAAGTATCTTCATTTTCCTACCATAAATATTTTGATGTTTACTAAAATATACCCTAAGTGGTAGATCAAGACATGATGAAAGGCTGTCACAGTTTGTGTCAATTTTTCTAAAAAAAAAAAATGTCCCTCCGATCTGATGCCCGTCTCTAGGAATTCTCATTCTTGCTCTAATTTTTAAGCGGCAGGATTTGAGGAAATTTACATTCTACAACAAATGGAGTGAAGATGAAAGAGAGGGGGGTACAGAAGAAGCAAAGAGATTAAAGCAGACGTTTTAAGATTAATCTGCTGGTCTTCCTTGCTCTACTTTCTACAGATAATTATGGCTGAGGTTCTGTCCTCACAGCTATTGTGCGAGCAGGATTATTAGGAGATCCACATATTAAGCTGAGGAGACATGAAGCTGGCACAGAGGAGCAGAACGATGTATTAAAATGCCATTACCTGGAGCTAATAGTAAAAACACAATTAAATACAAAAAGTGATGGGGAGTGTGTATACTCACACAATAGTATAGGATAGGCGAGCGACTCACCGGATCATTAATTAAAGTATTAAAATCTGCAAAACGGTGGCAATTGAAAACTATTTGTTTCTGAGATTTACTTGAGACCCCTATTCAAGACTTAATAGCTATAATTACCAAGCAGTAAGGAAAATCTCCAGTGTAGGCATTAAAAAGAAAAATATGTAATACCAGCCTGGCCTGAAAGAAAAAGTCTTTTTATTCTTCTGCCGAATGTATGAGGTTACGTTTGTAACAAATTTGCAAAGTTGTTCTCATACATATATGTATCTAAGTCTGATTGCCATATACTTTACACTGTGTAATGCACTAGGGAGAGGGGGAGGGAATTTTTCTTTACAAGACAGTTATTACAGAGGTTACCCAGTTAAAGGGGTTATCCAGAACTATTATATTTTTTCACCATGGGCCAAAGAACTAACAGGCAGGTAGTTGCTAACTACTTGTTTGTTGTGCCCAATGTCAATCTCTGCCGGCAAAGAGCGGTCAAAGAACACTCATTCAGTTGATTCATTGTCACATTGACAGAGCAGCGACTTTTCTTCCTCTCTGCTACATTGATGGGTTGTGACTGCTGTTATGCTGATTGACAGCTGGTTCCAGCTGCCTAACTGCAGAGATCTGGCTGTCAATCAGCATGACATCTACAGTCATGTCCCATCGACAAAGCAGCCTTGAAGAAGAAAAGCTCCTCTGTTGATGCGGGGCAGCTGAATCAAGGGCTGGAGTGGTCGATGATTGCACTGAGCCAGCACTGGGTAGAACAGGCAAGTAGTTGCCTCAGCAACTATCTGCCTATTAGTTTTAAGGCTCATAGTAAATAAATAAAATAAGCAAGTTTCCATGGATAGGTCATGATAACTTATTGATCGGTTCGGGTCTGACTGCTGGGACTTGCACCTTTTTGCAGAACGGGGAACTTTTATCCCCATTAGAATAGAACCATGCATGTGCATGCATGCATTTCTCATGTACAGCACCACGGAATTAATGGCGCTATGTAAATAAATAATAATAATGTACCACTTGCACTTTATTCATTCCTTATGCGCTGAGCTCTGGGGTTTTTCTGGAAGCTCCTTAGGGAATTAATGGAGAGGTGTCCAACCTGCTGCACCATCTTGTACCAGGGATTAAAGTTCCCTATCGGGATATAAGATCCCTGATGTACTGATTGTGGTGGATCCCAGCAGTGGGACACCCACCGCTCAGCAAGTTATCACCTATCTTCTACATAGTTGATAATGATAACTTATTATAAATGGACATCCTCTTTAAGAAATATTAGACATCGAAAATTGAGTAAACCGAAATCACTGAATAGCTAAAACAAGACATTTTATTGATATAATTAAAAATAAATAAAAATAGTTCAGACAGAGGTCAGCATGAGTAACACAATTAATATGGGTCAGGAGAGGACCCAGATAGGGACAAATAAAGATGATGAAAAGTAATGGTGTATGACCACAGTAAAAAGTTATTGGGACATACAATTTAAATAGTTATAGCACATATGAGTAAATACAAACAATGTATAATGAACACCAGCTAGTCATATAAGCAATACTGCATAAGGTAATATAACCCATAACCAGCTGGAGCAGCAACTGCAAAGAAAATCAATAATGCAATAACCATTAAAGTAATAGATGAAAGTAAAGTGCAAGTGCAATTTTTTTCTTTATTATTACAAGTAATGTGTTTATCAATTTGGTATTCATGGGATTCCCCAAAGTTATGGGATCATGCATATGTATGTAGTAATAATCAGGGTGCATAGCATATGATGGAAAAAAGTGACCGCTGCTTACCCATGATAGGAGGAGAGTGCGCGCTTGCAGTCAACCCCCCTAAGCTCTATTGCTATTTATATTGTATGTAACTAACACTTTTTATCGTGCTCATACACCATTACTTTTCATCATCATTATTTGTCCTTATCTGGGTCCTCACCTGATGTATTACTTGATTTTTCCATGTGGACCTCTGAACTAATTTTATATGTTTTAATTATATCAATACAATTTCTTGTTTTATCTATTTGGTGATTTCAGTTTACTCAATTTTTGATGTCTAATGTTTATAAGAGTATATCACCCTGCCTTTATTATATGATATATGGGGAACTCTTTATTACAAGGTTAAGTATCCAACCCTAAATACCTTGTTTGTGCTTTGTCTCATTTTTGACGATTCTTTAAGAAATAATGCAGCTGCCCCACAAAGCATTATAGGCTAATTTTTCTGAATGTGTATGGACACCTCAAAATGATTGCCTATCTAGGACACAGGATTTAGCACAAATGTCCTAGACACTTTGGTGCCACCACTGAGAACCTCAACTTTCTTGAGAACAGAAACCTGGCGCATGCTGTCAGGAATGGAGAATTTGCCATGCATGAAAAATTGTCTTCATTTATCTCTATGGGAGCCCTGAAAAGGTAAGCATGAGCTGAGCATGCTGTAATTTTTCCAGATAGGACAAATAGGGGATAAGACAACTGAGCAATTCCATCATAAAATTGTTTGAAATGTCATAATATTTTTACTCTACTTGTATTTGTGCAAAAATGTTGCGAATTCAGGTATCTTTTGCCAGTACAGACTACTTCCGATAACTTTTTGAAAGTTAGCGAAACTTAGCCAAGAGTTGACGTGGCTCAGTGATGCTATCAAATCCATCATAATTTCAGTAGTGTAAATGACAACATAGGGGGGTGTGGCCTAACTTGAGATGTGAGCGGTCACATGCTCGGAGCACTCCTACTTGTAACTCTGCTTGAGAGCTGGGATTGCCACATTGCAGGGCCTGTAAAGTACTGGAGCCAGCGTGTGGAGTACCCCTGGACCCCCAGAGTGCTTCTGGTGCAGAGTGGGAGTCTGGTATGACCGGCAGAAGGCAGCGAGATGCCGGCGGAGCTGAGGGAGGAAAAATCCAAGATGGCGCCGATGGGCTGGAGGACGTGGCATGGGAGAATGCGGCATGTGCCGGGAGCATGGCGTCGGCTGCCGGCTTGAAAGGTTTGTTAGAGTGGAGGTGGAGGAGCGGTCGATGGATGAGAAGGGGGGGTTGGAGGCAGGGGTTGAAGAGGAGGATGAAGATCAGGAGCAGGGCAGGGAAGAGCCCATGGTGGGGGAAGGAACTGTGTCTGGAAGCCCACGTGTGAGTGGAGGAGCTGATGGTACAGGAGATATGGCTGCCTCTACTGTCACCGAGCCCACTATAAAGGATGTCTTTGCTGCAGTGAATTTTTATAAAGAGACCCTTTCAACTCTGATTCAGCAGGTTCATGGCATTTAAGCTGAGATGTTAAATATGCGGGCTGCCATGCAAAAAGCTGATGCCAGGACTGGAGAGGTGGAGGAGAGAGTTAGTACTGCAGAGGATCAAATAGTTAAATTGCAAAAGGCTCATAAGGAATGTGCGAAACAATTGGCTGAGGTTATTGCCAAAAATATTGATCTGGAGAATCGCTTGCGGCGGAACAATATTCGGATAGTGGGAGCCCCAGAAAAAGCTGAACACTCAAATCCCACTGAATTCATAGAGAAACGGTTATTACAAAAATTTGGTGCCGACACACTCTCCAAAGTGTTTATGGTTGAAAGAGCCCACAGAGTACCACTAAGACCCCTGCCTCCCGGCGCAGCTCCCCACACTATTCTGGCAAAGATCTTGAATTATTGCAATAGAGATAGTATTCTGAAGAAAGCCAGTAATGCTAAAGACATGATGATTGATGATCAGAATGTTTCCTTATATTCTGATTATTCTGCAGCAGTACAGAAATTGAGAATGACCTTTGGTGAAGTGAAAAAAAGACTGAGAGGTTTCGGCATCTCTATATCCTGCAAAGCTGAGAGTGGTGGTGTTTGAAAAGATTCATTTTTTCAGTCCCCGGAGGAAGTCATTGAATGGATCGAATGCAACAACAAATGGCTGAGAGACTTGGGAGCTGGCTGAGTGGTTACAGTTTGAAAAGAGATTTCTGGTTTCATGTTTCTGACCATTTCAAGAGGAAGAATCTTTTTTGGACTGGCATCCTGGATGGTCTCCTGTTGGACTGTGACGCTGTGACATGCTACTCTAGCTTACAATGAGAAATTTTGTTTGTTTTTTTTAATTGTTTACTAAAGGCGGGAGGGAGAGGAGGGGAGAATTCATTGTTATTCAATAGTCTATATAAAGGAGCGGTTTGTTGGGTTGGGCGCTTTTACCCACTCTCAGATATAGAGGCACTAATCTTTGGAGGGTGAAAGAGGTTGTGAGTTGGTAGTATAAGCTGGTATGGGGGGATTGTTCGGCGGGGAGGATGGGGGGTGGGAGGTGAAGATTGAATTGGGGTGGGAGGGCAGATTGCGAGATTTGGAGTCCTTTTGGGTACTAGGGCTGGTGATGAATGTTTTCAATGTGATATGGCTATACAAGTAAGGGAGATCGGCTGGAACATTCAGGGCCTTGCTGACAGGAGTAAGAGAGCGGCTGTCTTTCTTTTAAACCATCTATTTTGTGCCTGATGGAAACACACCTGGTCAGAGACAGGATTGGGGTTTTGGCCAGAAGGTGGATTCGTCATTCATATCACACTACGTGCTCTAATTATGCAAGGGAGGTCTCGGTCTTGACTTCAGTGCTGTATGAAGAGGTGGAAGTGCGAGGGAATAAAGATGGACAGTATGTCTATTTAGTTTGTCGTATGTACGGGTACATGTTGTGTCTGGCTGCAGTGTATTTCCCGCCACCATACATGGATACGAAATTGCATGAGATTCTGGAACTCACAAGGCACAGAGTATACCATTGTGGATAGTTGGAGATATGAATAATATTTTGAATTGGGAGCTGGATAGGTATGGAGTGGCATGAGAGGCACGGGAGGGGATGTTGAAAGATCCTTTGCAAAACATATAAAAGAAATTGGTTTGGTGGATTTGTGGAGGGTTAGGAACGTTAATGTGAAATGTTACTCGTACTTTTCGGCTTGGCAAAATACTATGTCTAGAATAGATATGGCGTTGGAAGATAGACTTTTAGATACGTCGGTTAGGAAGGTGGGCTACCTACCTAGAGTGGGCTCAGAGGGGGAGATGGTAATACAGATTGGGTTGGAAAGAGCGGGATAAAGTGGGGAGTGGAAAGTGCATCCAGCCTGGTTAAAATCTATCGATGTGGAGAAAATTAGGGGGAGATGGAATTGTTTTTCCAGGATAATGAAGGGAGCGCGCCTGAGGGAATTGTATGGGATGCCAAGAAGGCCCTTCTTAGAGGCTTGTTCATTAGGGACATATCCAGATGTAAGAACGAATCTAAGCGGGAGGAGCGGCAGGTGTTGGAGAACTTGAGGAGTGCAGAGTGAGGCGGTGAGTTGGCGCACCCCAGAGACGCAGGGGCGTCTAAAAGGACCACAAGAGGCACTGGACAAGATCCTTTTAAAAATGCAAAAAAAGAGGCAGGAGTTTCAGAAAGTTTCATTTTATGAAGATGGAGAGAAAGTGGGTCATCTTTTGTCATTGATAGAGGCTGCTCAGAGGGAGTCGTCGTACAGTGTATGTATAGTCTGTACGATGAGAAAGACAGGCTGGTGGTGGAGACAAGGGAAATTTTGTGGGTATTTGGGAGGTTCTATGGAGAGCTGTGCAGTTCTAAGCTTTTGGCTTCTAGTGAAGAAATTTTATGCTTTCTGGAGGGGGCGGGCCTGTCACAGCTTAGTGTGGAGGATAGGGATAGTTTGGAAAAACCCTTAACAGTAGAAGAGCTGGAGGAGGCGTTGGTTTCCATGGCAAATGATAAGGCTCCTGGGGCCAATGGTTTGCCTGTTGAAGGATATAAACATCTTAAGGATGTGTTGTTACCTAGATTATGCAATGTATATACTGGGGCCCTAGGGGACGGACGCCTGCCGGAGTCTATAAGAGAGCCAATGATTGTGGTTTTGCCAAAGGAAGGGAAAGATGCTTGGAGATCGGATTCATATAGGCCCATCTCACTTCTATCGGTAGATGTCAAATTATTGGCAAAAGTCCTGGCAGGCAGGCTGGCGAAGATGGTAACTGGTGTGATTCACCTGGATCAGTTTCATTTTATGCCTAATAAATCAACAGCCATCAATCAGAGATGGCTATTCTTAAATATTCAACTTCCGGCGGATAATGCGGGATGCAGAGCGGTGGCCTCTTTGGATGCCCATAAGGCATTTGATTGTGTAGAGTGGGAGTATTTGTGGTTGGTGCTTGGGCAAATGGGTTTTGGGCCGATTTCCATTTCCTGGGTAAGGCTGCTCTATTCCTCCCCAGTGGCTAGAATAAGGGTGAACGGAGACAGATCGGATAGATTTGATCTTACCAGAGGGACTAGGCAGGGATGTCCTCTCTCCATTATTGTTCGCCCTCCCGATTGAGCCACTTGCTGCTCATATTCGGAGAGCAGCGGGAGTTAAAGGGTTTAAGTATGGCCCGGTGGAGGAAAAGATTGCACTATATGCACACAATGTTCTTCTGTTTTTGGAGGATCCCCTCGAGTCATTGAATCAGGCAGTAGTGATTGTCGAGTGGTTTGGGGTTATGTCCGGTTTGAAGATAAATTGGGATAAATCCAATCTTATGATGGTAGACAGGGATAGAGTGGAAGAGCTGGGAGAGATGGGATGTACTAAGCTCAGAGTTGTTGACCAATATAAATACCTGGGAATACAGATTGCCCTACCAATCAAGGAATATATTAGGTTGAATGTGCTTCCGCTCCTGGCTAGATTTAAAGATAAGGCACAGACTTGGTGCAAGCTGCGTCTCTCGGTGGTGGGTAGGTGAACCTGTCTAAATTGATACTTATGCCGAAGCTCCTATATGTACTCCATAATTCGCCAATCTGGCTCCCGTGGGGTTTATTCCAGAGACTTAATTCCATATTTCGAGACTTGGTTTGGGGTGGACGTAAACTTAGGATAAAACTAGAAATCTTGCAGAGACTCAAGGATGGGGGGCTGGCTTTGCCAAATCCGTGAATATACTTGCTGGTGTCCCAAGGTCAGCATATTAGAGGTTGGGCATCAGGGGTTGGTGGGAGTTCTGTGCAGGCTATGATTGGGTATGTGGTTCAGAGGGTCCCTTTGGTGCAACGGCTTGAGGATGGGAGTTTTGGGGATTGGGTAAGAGGCTCCCCACTCTGGATCTGGTGTAGAAGACATGGTCCAGGATTAAAAAGATTAGAGAGATTTCTGAAATGACGATCTACACTCCCATCTGGTTCAATGAAAATTTGGGTGAATTCTATAAATTGTGGGAAACAGACAGCCTTGTTGCGTAGGGGGATATGTTATATATCCCAGCTATTAATGAGTCAGAAGTTAAGGTCACTTGAGTCCTTACAAAAAGTATTTCAAGTGCCAGATACGGATCGTGTTCAACATGCATATAGGCTGCAGAGGCGGGTTTGCAGTTTGGGGGTCCAGAAAGACATTTTGATAGACTACATTTGTAAGGAAGGGTCCATGAGAAGGGTTATATCCACGATATATGAAGACCTGTTACAAACCTATTTGTTGCGGCACCCTATTAGAGCACGAGATAAATGGGAGGAAGAATTGGGAGTACTTGAGGATAAAGTTTGGGAGTCTATTTTAGAATATAATCCGAAATTGTCACTTAGTGAGCCTGGTCGTTTGTCGCAATTCCTTACCATTCTTAGGGCCTTCAGATCCCCTGAGTTTCTGCATAGGGTTGGTGTGAGAAGCACTTCTGAA